>NC_139217.1:36159618-36788649 GCF_055691185.1 Crinia signifera
CCCCTGGCCAGGCTGACTGGTCAGTAGGGTTAATGCTTTGGCCCCAGGACCTTATATAATAAGTGTCCCCCGGCTGCGGCATTACCCTGCTAGCTGGTTTGGCCTGGGGCTGGTTCTTAAAATACGGGGGACCCCTATTAATTTTTCCCCCTGTATTTTGGGAACCAGCCCCGGACCTGGAGCTGGTTTTAAATAATCGGGAAACACCTATTTGTCGGGTTCACTGATTTTTTATTACCGGCCCCGGCTCTTTCAACCTGATGCTGGTTACAGCTGTGGGGGGGACCCCACACTGTTTTTTTAAAAAAAATTGTTTAATTATCTATTTTTTTTACACTAAAGCCTGCATGGATCTGACTGATCCGTGCAGGCTTTTGCCAAATACGACAGGAAAATAAAGTGTATTTTCCTGACGTATTTGGCCGGCCATTCACGGCCGTTTTACGCTACTTAGCGGCCGTATTTATGTATATATATATATATATATATACTAGGTGATTCATCGCGCCCTACGGGCGCTCTTCACACCCTATTGTCGTAAGGGGCTGCGCCCCCTTAATTTGTGAACGTTTGTATATGAGAAATATGGTTAGAATTGTATGAAAGATGCCATGTATTGCAACTTAGGTGTCCGCGAATCGCGGGAGGGGGGGTCGCGGAGGGTGCCGCGAATTGCAGGAGGGGGGTCGCGGGGGGTGCCGCGAATTGCAGGAGGGGGGGGGGGGGTTGTGGGGGGGTGGATGCTGCGAATCGCGGGAGGGGAGGGATTGCAGAGAATCGCGGGAGGGGGGTCGCGGGGTGGGTTGCCGCAAATCGCAGGAGGGGGTTACGGGGGCGGGGGTTGCGCGGCGAATCATGGTAGGGGGGGTCGCGGGGGATGTGCCGTGAATCACGGGAGGGGGGGTCACGGGGTGGGGTGCCGAGAATCGCGGGGGTGTGTGTGTGTGCCGTGAATCGCGGGAGTGGGGGTTGCGGGGGGGATGTGACGCGAATCGCCACAAGAAAAAATCAACACAGAAAGGTCAACACATGTAAATGTTGACATAAGTGTGGCACTTCATTGGTGTCCATGTCGACACATGAGAATGAATATGAAAACATTCAAAAAATGAAAAAAAAAATTCAAAAACTCAGGTCAACCTTTTTCATTGTCGACCATAGCCATGTCAGTGTTTTCCATGTGCAATTTAATTCTGGAGCTGCCGCGAATCACGGGGGGTGCCGCGAATTGCGGGAGGGGGGGTCGCGGGGTTGGGTGCCGCGAATCGCGGGAGGGCGGGGTTCACAGGGGTTCCGGTGGGGGGTTGCCGCGAATTGCGGGAGGTGGGGGGTCACGGGGGGTGCCGCGAATCACGGGAGGGGGGTTTGCGGGGGGTGTGACGCGAATCGCCACAAGAAAAACTCAACACAGAAAGGTCAACACATGTAAATGTTGACATAACTGTGCCACTTCATTGGTGTCCATGTTGACACATGACAATGAATATGAAAACATTCAAAAAATGAAATAAATCTTCAAAAACTCATGTCAACCTTTTTCATTGTCGACCATAGCCGTGCCAGTGTTTTGCATGTGCCATTTAATCCTGGGGCTGCCGCGAATCGCGGGGGGTGCCGTGATTTGCGGGAGGGGGGGGTTGCGGGGGGTGGGTGCCGCGAATTGCGGGAGAGCGGGGTTCATGGGGGTTCCGGTGGGGGGTTGCTGCGAATTGCGGGAGGGGGGGGTCGCGGGGGGGTGCCGGGGTGCCGCGAATCGCCGGAGGGGGGGTTGCGGGGGGTGTGACGCGAATCGCCACAAGAAAAAAATCAACACAGAAAGGTCAACACATGTAAATGTTGACATAAGTGTGGCACTTCATTGGTGTCCATGTCGACACATGAGAATGAATATGAAAATATTCAAAAAATGACAAAAAAACTTCAAAAACTCATGTCAACCTTTTTCATTGTCGACCATAGCCATGTCAGTGTTTTCCATGTGCAATTTAATTCAGGAGCTGCCGCGAATCACGGGGGGGTGCCGCGAATTGCGGGAGGGGGGGTCGCGGGGGTGGGTGCCGCGAATCGCGGGAGGGCGGGGTTCACAGGGGTTCCGGTGGGGGGTTGCCGCGAATTTCGGGAGGTGGGGGGTCACGGGGGGTGCCACGAATCGCGGGAGGGGGGGTTGCGGGGGGTGTGACGCGAATCGCCACAAGAAAAAATCAACACAGAAAGGTTAACACATGTAAATGTTGACATAAGTGTGCCACTTCATTGGTGTCCATGTCGACACATGACAATGAATATGAAAAAATTAAAAAAATTAAAAATAAATCTTCAAAAACTCATGTCAACCTTTTTCATTGTCGACCATAGCCATGTCAGTGTTTTGCATGTGCCATTTAATCCTGGGGCTGCTGCGAATTGCAGGGGGGGGGGGTGCCGCGAATCGCGGGAGGGGGGTCGCAGGGGGGGTGCCGCCAATCATGCAAGGGGGGGTCGCGGGGGGGTCCTTTTTGCCGCGAATCGCGGGAGGGAGGTCGCGGGGGGGGTGTTTTTTTCCGCGAATCGGGGGGGGGGGGGGTCAGGGGGGAGGGTTTACAGCGATTCGCGGGAGGGGGGGGTCGCGGGGTGGTGGTTATGCCGCGAATTGCGGGAGGGGTCGTGGGGGGGTTCTTTTTGCAGCGAATCGCGGGAGGGGGGGTCGCGGGGGTGTTTTTGCTGCGAATCGCGGTAGGGAGGGTCACGGGGGAGCGGGTATTTTTGCCGCAAATCGCGGGAGGGGGGCGCACGGGGGGGGGGGAGGTTTTGCCGCAAATCGCGGGAGGGGGGCGCTCACCTGGTGGCTGTGGAGTAGCAGTGCTGGGCAACATGGGAAGGCAGTGGGTGTCTGGCACTGTCTGTGGGCTCACTGGGCTGGTTCTCTGTCACATACCTCCCAACATGACCCTCTCCAGGAGGGACACAATGCTCTGTTTCTAGACTTCCCCTTAATGTATGATTGCCATCACCTGTTTTAAACAGGTTAATTTCTCAGAAAGGTGTTCAGCACAGATGAAGGCAATCACACATTAAGAGGAAAGTCCAGGAACAGAGCGTTATAGACACAGACACCCACTTTGAGTGACAGATGTAGCCAAATATATAGGAGATATATATATATATATATATATGCAGGCTTGGACCGGCACTTTGTACATCCAGACAGCGGGGAGGTGCCTTCCACAAATAGATATAGTAGCGGTATTCACCCAAATAAATGAATGGAGACTGGAGGCGGCACTCTCAGTGAAACAGATAACTGTGTATTAAAGCATCAAATCACAGTGGAACAAATTCACAGTGACAAACGTGTCAGCATATTGTGTATATATAGCATGCAGGGGACCCGGCACTCAGATAAAAACTCCACTGGAATGGAAATATAACAGGGACTCTGGCTGTGGTGCCTTCCTATGGAGGTCCAAATAGATCCACCAAACAACAAGGAAAAGAACGAGGCGGCACTCAGCAGGCTTATAGTAGATAGGTCCTTTACTCCAACAGTTTCGGGGTCACCCCCCGTCGTCAGGGACAGACAGCATACAATTCACAAATCTTAATAGGAACTGCCACACATATAAATACCAAAACAGAGCCCGCCCCTCGCACAATTACTTACTGATGGTACTCACCTGCCGGGCGCATGGGATCAACCAAACACACAGACAGGACCGGAAGGTCCCCCAGGTAAAGGTTTCCCCCCGCCCGACAGCCGTAGAAGCAGGTTCCATATGCCGCCATTCCCGTAGTTAGCGCCAGCCGGAAGTATGGGTAAGGCGGAGAACAGCATAAACCTGTTACTGCACATCCGCCAACCACTCAGTCTGCGGTCTGCCAACCACACCCGGAAGTGCGGCGGGCGGCCAGCCAGACGTGTGGATGAGGTGGTGGACAGCCGGTGATTGCCATTAACATCCGCCAACCAACTAATCCGCGGCCTGCCAACCACACCAGGAAATGCGGCTAGAGCCAATACTTCCCCGGAGGGAGCGATACCAGTAAACTAACAAATGTTGGACAAGATAAAACAATACTGTGCAAAACATAAATAGAAAAAGTGTTATACATTTACACACAACAGTTGTAAACATTTGATGCTGAATATGGAGATTATGGTGATTCCCCGCATGTACAGATCCGCAGCGAGGTAAAATCCCCACACTGCAGCCTACACACCCGGCGACACCAATCAACCAATCAGATATCATTGGAACAAATTAATACAATGTATATATAATGTACTGTGCAATAAACATATTCCATTAGTAGAAAACCCCATAAGGACAAAAATTACAAAATAGGGACAATATATAGAAACCCGTCAGATTATAATTAATCAGACAGGCTCAGGTGGTGAAATTAGTAGAGATACCCCCAAGCTCATTAAGTTAATCAGCAGAAGAGAAATCCCTAAATCAAAGTCAAAAATACTATTCACAAGAGGGATAAAATGGCTGGAAAACTGTACAAGGATGTAACTAATACAAGAGCAGAAAAAATATTTTTAGAAAATGGCTTGATGAAAAAGTAACGGATCTACCGCCTATAGGTAACACTGCAACCCCAGTGTCTCATTGAGGCCTTTGGGGGCCAGGGTCCCCAGCATGTAGATCCATCTACTCTCTCTCTGTAATAAAGCTTTATTGCGGTTACCCCCCTCAGGGATTTGGGTACCTGGTCTATGATGATGGACCGAATTTGATTCACAGAATGGTGGTAAGCCAAGCAATGCCTGGCAAAGGGTTGGTCCGAATGACCTGTTTGTATGGCCTGGTTAATGTCTGTCCTATGCAGGGCCATGCGATCTTTAAACTGGCGCTGAGTTTTCCCCACATAGGACAGCCCACAGGGACAAGTGAGCAAATAGACAACATACATAGAACTACAGGTCAGAGGATATTTAATGGGAACCAACCTCTTAGTTTGAGGGTGTGTGAAATTTTTGCCCACCAACATAGTTTTACAATGCACACCCCAGACTGCGAAAGCACCCACTCTTCCTAGTGAGGAAGTGTGAGGGTGCCGTCTTGTCCCAACCCGTGATGTCCAGCTTCACCAGGTGGTCTTTTAAGTTGGCCTGCCTGGAGTAGCTGGGCATCAAATGAGTATTGAATAGAAGAGGAAAGTCTCTGTCTGTGGAGACAATAGGCCACCACCTCTTTGCTTGTTTAGTGGTGGCCTTGCTGTCCATGGAAAATTTGTTTACCCAAGGGAATTTACCTTTGGATTACAGTGTATCCAAATTAGATTTGGAAAGTAGGGTTTGATCCCTATTAATCCCTAACACCTTATTTTTAATGGGCAAAAGGGTAGAGCGTGTGTATCCCCTCTGGACAAATTTATCCACCATGGATTCTAAAGCCGCTGGTACTGCTGCTTCCTCTGAGGTAATCCGTCGTACCCGCAATAGTTGTGAGTACGGTAAACCTCTACGAACAGGTACAGGGTGGGAGCTATTATGGAGTAAAAGGGTGTTTCTATCAGTGCTTTTAGTAAACAGAGCGGTAACTAGTTTACCCGACTGGAGAGAGATATCCACATCCAAAAACTGCACATGTTGTACATCTAAATTGGAGGTAAATTGAATCACACCACCTGAATCATTGTGACCCTTTAGTAACTCAACCAAAGCGGCAGGACTTTTAGACCAGAATATCAACAAGTCATCAATATATCGGTAATATAAAACTACCCCATCAATTAACTTGTCTCCTTGTAAAAATAAAGATTGTTCCATACTGTACATAAACGTATTGGCGTAAGCCGGGGCCACGGCGGACCCCATGGCCACGCCCGACCGCTGTATAAAGAACTTCCCATCGTGTAGGAAATAATTCCTGGTTAGTACCAGGACCAATAACTCTAAAAACAGCTCTACAGGTGGACCAAGGTATAGTGGGTTATTAGTCAGAAGGGATCTCACAGCCTCCACACCTGCATCATGTGGGATACAGGTGTAGAGGCTAGTGACATCCGCGGTACATAGACAGGTTATAGCAGACACATCATGAGTGAGGTACAGGTCCCTCAATATCACCAACAGCGTAGTAGTGTCCTTCAGGTAGGCAGGCAGAGCCTGGACACATGGATTTAATAATGAGTCCAGAAACACAGAGATAGGATGGAAGAGGGACCCCCTGGCCGAGATGATAGGAAGACCAGGAGGGTCCCTCAAGCCCTTATGTATCTTTAGAATAGAATAAAAGAGTGGCACTCTAGGGTAATCCACTGTAAGGGCATGTTTCAGGTCTGTGGAAATGTGACCATCACGTACTGCCTGCATCAGAATCAGAATCGGGCGGGGGGGACACCTTTACCTGGGGGACCTTCCGGTCCTGTCTGTGTGTTTGGTTGATCCCATGCGCCCGGCAGGTGAGTACCATCAGTAAGTAATTGTGCGAGGGGCGGGCTCTGTTTTGGTATTTATATGTGTGGCAGTTCCTATTAAGATTTGTGAATTGTATGCTGTCTGTCCCTGACGACGGGGGTGACCCCGAAACTGTTGGAGTAAAGGACCTATAAGCCTGCTGAGTGCCGCCTCGTTCATTTCCCTATATATATATATATATATATATATATATATATATATATATATATATATATATATATATATATATATATATATATATATATATATAGTGTAGAAGACATTAATGCACACCATATCCACCAACTTCGAAGTGCTGCAGCCACATAATGGTGATGTAGTAGGTAATAAACGGAAGCAGCACATCCAATTTTCATTTGCAGAAAAAGTTTATATTCAAATATAGGGATCAATCCATACCAATGAAACAGGACTCCATGGAATAAAACCGCATCAAATCCAGACACAGGTAAACATGTACAGATCACAGGAATAGCATGCCATGGAGGTCCAGAGTGTATTTTCCTGACGTATTTGGCTGGCCATTCACGGCTGTTTTACGCTACTTAGCGGCCGTATTTATGTATATATATATATATATCCACATAAGTTGTTGGTACAACAGAGCACACTCACCAGACTTCTTCAACAGTGAAAAGTAATCCTTTAATTCATCTCAATTAAAATCCTCAAGCATGGTCGACGTTTCGAGTCTGGAATGACCCTTTGTCAAGACAGCTTATGTTGTCATAACTCCATTAGAGCAGCAGGTTGTCAAGTAGCACTCGCAAAACTCATTGATAACAACTGCTGGGGTGCATGCAAAATTTATATTCTATATATATTCTATATATATATACATATATCTATATATCTATATTAGAGATAAGCGGGTTCGGATCTAAGAGATCCGAACTCCCATGAACTTATCTGATCCGAGGCCGGATCCAGGGAGTTCGATGGTCGCCGCCATTTTTCTGAGTTCAAAAGGAGGCCGGACGTCATCTTCCCACTGTCGGATTCTCGCGAGGCCTGGGGATACATAGTTCCCGGCGGTCAGCGCCATTTTCAAACAGGCTGGTGATTTCAGACAGCACGGATGTGTCCATGCTGTCTGCTGAGCGAAGTGGGGGGATGACATGCTGGGGGGATGATTTATGCATAGGGGGCTGCTACTTCCGGGTTCTACGCTCGCCAAACTATGTAAAATAAACTAACTTAACTCCATGCCAACATGGATAGTTCATACCCCCACTATCCATGTTGGCATGGAGCTGATATTAGAAAGCGTGGCGAGCGCAGCGAGCCACCGAGCCCGCAGTGTGGGTGAGCGAAGCGAGCCCCGCAAGGGGACTCAGACACACAAGTACCAAAAAAAAAAAAAGTTTTTAAATGACTGCTGCCAGTGCACAGTATAAGTCCAGGGTGCCCGCATGTGTGTTGCATCAGTCCAGGGTGCCCGCATGTTTGCTGCCTCAGTCCAGGGTTCCCACATTTGTACTGTATCCATCCAGGGGTGCCCACATGTGTGCTGTATTTGTCCAGGGGTGCCCACATTTGTGCTGTATCAGTCCAGGGGTGCCCACATGTGTACTGTATCCATCCAGGGGTGCCCACATGTGTGCTGTATTTGTCATGGGGTGCCCACATGTGTGCTGTATCAGTCCTGGGGTGCCCACATGTGTGCCATATAATTCCATGGGTGCCCCCATGTGTCCTGTATCAGTCCTGGGGTGCCCGCATGTGTGCCGTATAATTCCAGGGGTGCCCCATGTGTCCCATATCAGACCAGGGGAGCTGCCCTTTTTTAATGAAAATAAAAATAAGGTGTTTTTTTTTTACTGCAAGGGCTGTTAAATGCGCTGTAGTCCAGGGATGAGCCAAGAGTGCTGTATAATTCATGGGGTGTTGCTAAGTAAGGTGTGCTGCTCTTTTTTATAATTAAAAGAATACATTTTTTTTTTTACTGCAGGAATTTGTCTGCCGTATAACTCCATGCATGCCGCCATGTGTGCCGTATCAGTCCAGGGGTGCCACCATCTGTGCCGTATTATTCCTGGGGTAAGCCAAGTCTGCCGTATAATTCATGGGGTGCTGCCAAGTGTGCTGTATTAGTCCAGGGGTGATGCTAAGTGTGCCGTATCAGTCCAGGGGTGATGCTAAGTGTGTCATATCAGTCCAGGGGTGAGCCAAGTCTGCCAAATAATTCCTGGGGTGAGCCAAGTCTGCCGTATAATTCATGGGGTGCTGCCAAGTGTGCTGTATTAGTCCAGGGGTGATGCTAAGCGTGCCATATCAGTCCAGGGGTGATGCTAGGTGTGCCGTTTCAGACTAGGGGGGATGCTAAGTGTGCCATATCAGTCCAGGGGTGATGCTAAATGTGCCGTATCAGTCCAGGGGTGATGCTACCTGTGCCATATCAGTCCAGGGGTAATTGTAGGTGTGCAGTATCAGCCTAGAGGGGATGCTAAGTGTGCCATATCAGTCCAGGGATGATGCTAAATGTGCCATATCAGTCCAGGGGTGATGCTACCTGTGCCATATCAGTCCAGGGGTAATTCTAGGTGTGCAGTATCAGCCTAGAGGGTATGCTAAGTGTGCCATATCAGTCTAGTGTTTGTGCCGCAAACTTGTGTGGCTTATCATAGTTATCCAGCTACCTTGTGCAACCTTTCGCCCTAAAAACAATATTGTAAGGTGCGAGCTGTTCAGAATAGACTGGAAATGAGTGGAAATGAATGTCATTGAGGTTAATATAGCTTGGGAGCAAAAAAACCCACCCAAATTCTGCGATTTAAGCCGTTTTTATGCTTTTTTAACAAAAAATCAGAACCCAAAACCCAAAAAATCCAAACACAAAACACTTAGGAGGTGTTTTGCCAAAACCCATTAGAACCCAAAACCTCAAGGTAATCAGAACCCAAAACCCGAAAAGTGGCCGGTGCACATCCCTAATCTATATAGATATATATACACACACTTAATATAAACTAAAGGAAGAAAGGTTACTTATGATTCAACATTTTTCTACTTCCAAATTGTATTGATGTGAATGACATGAGATGTCATTAGATGCACATTTCATTGAACCAGCTGATTTGTTAACCTAAAAGGTAATTGCAATTGCATTCATCTACTCTCTAGTCTGAAATACAAAATGATGAATTGGTACTTGCAGTGGCGTAAGTTCGGCCCAGTTGCCCGGAGGCAAGATAAATGTTGGTGCCCCCCCAACACATACACATACACACCTCTGTCACTCAGTAAAAACAGACACTCCTGTACAGGGGTGGATTCAGAACAAAACAGCAGGGGTAGGACCATGACAGGGGGAGGGGTTATTTGTGTGTGCTCCCAAAACAATGGGCGTGGCCTCACAACAATTTCTTGGCCTCTGAAGGCATGGTGAGGAGAAGCAGTGGTGAAAAGTGAAAAGGTGATGAGGTGGAGAAGGAAGGGAGGCAGTGATGGAGTGGGGAGTGAGAGGTACAGTAAAAGGGGAGAGTGAGAAGGAAATGTGGAGTGATTAAGAGGGTGGAGAGAGACATATTACATCTGCCCCACCTGCAGTGCACATGGTTTTGTCTATTTTGAGAACAAATTTGTACTGCGATCAGACCTGATTAAGGGCCAAAAGGCAGTGTTATATATCACACAGTGTCACTGAAATTCCATTTAGGGTATTTGTATTTGTGAACACATTCAGGAGAAAACACACAATATTCACAATTGTGACCATGAAAATGGGTCAATTATTAGGGATTTTTTTCTCCCGCCAGTCAGTCTCTTTGCACTAGGACAAGCTCGTACTCTCTTTTACTATGCTAAAGTATATTAATGAACCACTCTAAGACATCCTGACATAATTTTAACTAGATCGCAGCTTCTTCATAGGTTTAATTATTTTCACCTAAAAAGTGAAACTTTAGGTGTCTTGCCGGAACAGAAGATATTGACTTAGAGCAAAACGCTGTTGCACGTTTCTTATACAGGTCAAGTCACAACTTTTCCCCACTAGCCGATTTTAAATATCTCAATTCCAATTTTTTCACTCCGCCCTAATGGCAGCAGTGCCATTGCACTCCATAATTGTGGCCAAAGGCGTAACTACCATTGGTGCAAGGGGTGCAGCTGCTATGGGGCTCAGAGCTGCAGGGGCCCCATCTTTGCTGTTTAAGTAATATGTTTAATATATATTTATCACCATCAGTTGCTAAATAGGGGGCCCTTACAAACTTTTGCTACGGGGCCTGTGAATATCTAGTTACGCCTCTGATTGTGGCCCATTAAAGATACATCGGTACTTGTTTAGTTTCACGGCGGCAGGTGCGATATCGCATACGATGCGATTCAAAGCGATTTTGTACCTGTTCATAACCCCACTATCCACTACTCATGGAGTTGATTTTATATAGTGTGGCGAGCGTAGCGAGCCCCACGAGGGGACGCGGATTACTTTACATGTATTCCGCGTCCCCTTGCGGGGCTCGCTGCACTCGCCACAGAATACATGTAATATTATAATACAAGTAATCCGCGTCCACTCGCCATGCTTTGGGCTCAGTGGCTCGCTGCGCTCTCCACACTTTCTAAAATCAACTCCATACGTAGTGGATAGTGGGGTTATGAACAGGTACAAAATCGCTTTGAATCCCATCGTATGCGATATCGCACCTGCCACCGTGAAACTAAACAAGTACCGATGTATCTTAAATGGAATCGAATCACATGCAAATCTCATGCAAATTGCATGCAATTGCATGCAATCGATATCACATGAGATATCACATGCGATATCTGCCGCCATGAAACTAAACAAGTACGGATACATCTTACCTCCTGATCAGGGGCGGATTGGCCATTGAAGTCACCGGGAGGTTTCCCGGGAGGCCGGCCGCCCCTGAGGCCGAAAGCTGTACTGCAGGTGACTGCCCCTCTTCCTGCTTCACGCATATGCAGAGCGTGAGCAGGAGGAGGCCAGCCGGAACGAACACCAGCAGCAGCTCATCAGGTAGTGGAGCTGCTGCTGGGAAGACAGCGGGGATGCCACAGGGGGATTGGGCAAAGTATCAAAGGAGCCCCCCCTCCCCCCGTGACACACAGGACCCCCTTGCCTTGCCCCCTGCTGCTGCTGCACTCCGTGGCTGCCGCTGTCTGTCACAGTACAGGCAGCGACGCCAGCAACATCAAGCAGAGGCAGAGGCTGAGCAGTGAGCTGCGAGCTAATTCTCAGCTCTCAAGTCACAAGGCCCTCGCAACCCCCCTCACCTACATTAGTGTCACAGTCAGAGAAAAGACTGGACAGGGGGCGGAGCTACACGGGACGCGAGTGGGCGGGGCTACACCAACGAGGGGGCGGAGCTACACGGGAGAACACCAGCAGGGCTGATGAAAGGAGAGGGTGAGCTACCTGCCACACAAATTACAAGGTAAAAAAAAGTTTGTGAGAGAGAGAGTGTACTGTCATAATGGTGTGGGCATTATGTCCAGAAGGAGCCATTGTCATTGTAACTGTCCCCACCGTGCTAATCGCCTCGGTGCGCTGTGGACTCTGACATGTGTGCATCTCCAATGCCCGCCCCATTCCCGGCAAAGGACATGCTAGTGTCCGAGACGCTGGCATGTCCATGTATGCTGGTGGGCCACCTGCTTTTTTGGAGCATCTGGCGCACCAGCAGCAACAATGACGCTACTACTGTCATCAACTTTTGTGGGCATAACATATAGGCAGCACTACTACTGTCGGCAACTGGTGTGGGCACTACGTATAGGCAGCACTACTACTGTCGGCAGCTGGTGTGGGCACTACGTATATGCAGCACTACTACTGTCGGCAGCAGGTGTGGGGGCACTACGTATAGTCAGCGCTACTACTGTCTGCAACTGGCGTGGGAGTTAGGTATAAGAAGCGCTACTACTGTATGCATTCGGTGTGGGTGTTACGCATCACTACTTCTATCGGCAACTGGTGTGGGCATAACATATAGGCAGCGCTACTACTGTTAGCAACTGGTGTGGGCATAACATATAGGCAGCGCTACTACTGTCGGCATTACATATAGGCAGTGCTACTATACTTCTTTCACTTGTGTGGGCATTAGGTATAAGCAGCGCTACTACGGTCAACAACTGGTGTGGGCATAACATATAGGCAGCGCTACTACTGTTAGCAACTGGTGTGGGCATAACATATAGGCAGCGCTACTACTGTCGGCATGACGTATAGGCAGTGCTACTATACTTCTTTCACTTGTGTGGGCATTAGGTATAAGCAGCGCTACTACGGTCAACAACTGGTGTGGGCATTAGGTATAGGCAGCGCTACTACTGTCAGCAACTGGTGTGGACATTTGGTATAAGCAGCGCTACTACTGTCGGCAACTGGTGTGGGCATTAGGTATAGGCAGCGCTACTACTGTCAGCAACTGGTGTGGACATTACTTATAGGCAGCGCTACTACTGTCAGCAACTGGTGTGGGCATTAGGTAAAAGCAGCACTACTAATGTCAGCAACTGGTGTGGGCATTAGGTATAAGCAGCACTATTACTGTCAGCAACTGGTGTGGGTGCATGTATAGTCAGCGCTAAGACTTTTGGCAACTGGTGTGGGTGTTACGTATAGTTAGTGCTACTACTAAGGGGAACAGTGGACATTATATATAAGTAGGGATGTGCAGGCTCGGATAGCCCAGATCCGAGCCTGCACGAACGCCGGGGATCCGAGCGGCGTTCAGAGTTTACCGCCTGCCTCGGATCTGGGCACGCGGGCAAAACGTCATCACCCGGAGTCAGGATTCTCGCTAGATCCGGATCTCTGTATAAGTCCCGGCAGCAGCGCCATTCTTCATTCGGCATATGAAAGTCAGACAAAACGGATGTGTCCGTGCTGTCTGCAAGGAGGGTAAAACTATGGGGGACAAAGTAACTGTAATGGGGAACAAACTAAAAAAAAATATATATATATATTTTTACTGCAGGGCTGCCCGGTATCAGTCCAGCTGTCCTGCCCAGTGTCCAATATCAGTCCAGCTGTGCTGCCCAGTTTACCATATCAGTCCAGCTGTGCTGCCCAGTGTCCCGTATCAGTCCAGGGGTGCTGCCCAGTGTCCCGTATGAGTCCAATGGAGCTGCCCTCATTTTTATATTTAAATAAAAAAGGTGTTTTTTTATTACCTGCAAGGGGTGTTACGTGTCCCATATCAGTCAAGCTGTGCTGCCGTGTCCTGTATCAGTCCAGGGGTACCCACATGTGTGACATATAATTCCATGGGTGCCCCCATGTGTCCCGTATTAGTCCTGGGGTGCCTGCATGTGTGCCGTATAATTCCATGTCTGCTGCTTTGTGTGCCTTATCAGACATGGGGTGCTAGCATGTGTGACGCATAATTCCTGGGGTGAGCAAAGTGTGTCATATAATTCATGGGTTGCTGCCAAGTTGGTTGTATAATTCATGGGGTGCTGCTAAGTGTGTCGTATCAGTCCAGGGGTGCCTGCATGTGTGTTGTATAATTCCAGGGGTGAGCCAAGTCTGACGTATAATTCATGGGGTGCTGCCAAGTGTGCCATATCAGTCCAGGGGTAAGCCAAGTGTGCTGTATAATTCATGGGGTGCTGCTAAGTGTGCCGTTTCAATCTAGGGGTGCTGCAATTTTTCATTAATATAATAAAACAGTTTTTTTCTTTTTACTGCAGGAGTGTCACCATATGTGCTGTATAATTACATGTGTGCTGTATCAGTCCACGGGTTCCGCCATATGTGCCAGGTCATCATCATCAGGTCAGGGGTGCCACCATCTTTGCCGTATTATTCCTGGGATAAGGCAAGTCTGCCATATAATTCATGGGGTGCTGCCAAGTGTGCTGTATTAGTCCAGGGGTGATGCTAAGTGTGCCGTATCAGTCCAGGGGTGTGTGTCATAATGTGAAATAGGCAGTACTGTGTGGCATTACCTTGTGTGTCATAATGTGTAATGGGCATTACGGTGTTATTGTTACTGTTATGTTGCCACGCCCCTTCCCCATGAAGCCTAGTTGGAAAAGCATGCATTATTCAGCTTCAAGTTTGGCAGCCATACTGATGTAGTAACCCCGCCTACTGCTGTACTGGCCCCGCCCATTTTGTTTTGGTGCCACCCACATGAGGCCGCTTCCTGAGATTTTCCAGGGCCACTTTTGGTCCCCAATCCGCCCCTGCTCCTGATGTTCTGCTTCCCTCTAACAGTAATAGTACCCAATACGGTGCAGCCAATGAGAGATCGCAGCTGTAGAACACATTGTGGCAATGTTTGCTGGCATATTTAAATCTTTGGTTTACAGTACCGGCAGCATCTAAATCAACAGGACTTCAGATGAGGCCAGAGGACACAGCTGCTGATTTGCAGGGGGCAGAGCTCATCATGATCCAGGGGTGGAGCTTCAGGCAAACCCATGTTGGGAAAAGGGATGAGAGGAGTCAGCTCATCACTACATGGGGAAAGAGCTTCAGCTGACTCCTGGGGTGTGTGTGTGTGTGTGTGTGTGTGTGTGTGTGGAGGGGTGACTCAGCCCTAAAGGAGAGAAGGGACAGAGTTTTCCTTGGTCCGACAGGTTTCTGTACTGCATCAGAGTGGCTGCAGATCAACTAGGGGGTGGAGCTAATCATTCTCGAGGGGAGGAGTTTAGCACTGACCATGTCTAGAGACTCAGAGGACATGAAGCTAAGTGCAATGTTGTGAGCGGGCCATCAGGGCTGGGTGGGTGGACGGTACAGAGGAACTAGGTGGGTATTTTCTTGGAGGGTAATGCTTTTGGTGTGTGCTGACAGGAGAATATTTTCTCCCTGTCAACACTGGACTTCATCTGTCTGCAGGGGATGCTGTGGGCCTATTTTCAATGGAAGGCCAGGAGCTGCAGCTCCATCCGTCCCATTGTTAATCTGGCTCTGAGGCATGGAGATCCCTGCTTGGGGTGGGCGGCTGATGTCACATGACAGTCTAGACTGACTTTTATCTGCGAACGGAAAAAAAAATCATTCAATGGCAAGTGATCATTGAATCATTTTTCATCTGTGCGGCTGCAAACGAATGGATGTGTAAGCTTACATGTATGCAAAGTCGGGGATTCGTGTTTTGGGGGGTAACTTTATTTCTGCACTATATTTTCCTGGCAATGGTGCAGCAGGGCTTCAGGGATTGCCTAGCACCCAACTGATGTCACCGGGTGGCCAATTTATGTGTTTGTTGATAAAAAGAATATCCATTATAGTATATATACTCACGTGCTTTTCATTAACTTTAGTAATGTTTCTAGTTATATTGTTGTTAGAAAATAAATCCATATCATGTAGAGCTTGAGCCATAGTGGACACAGCGATGTGCACCCGGTAAGGAATACGATCTTCAGGAATATCACAGTAGTTTGAAAAATTTTCCCCAGTGCAATTTCTAAGGTTTCTTTTAAGATATTTTGTAAATCCTGAATTCTTTAACCTATTTTCAGACATGCACTGCAGTTGGGTTATCCAGAGATCTTCCAGTAATGGGTCAGTTTTATTATTTGGTTGACTAACATTACCAAGAAACGATTCCATCCCAGGTACGTTACTTACCAGAAGTGAAAACACAAGACTGCAATTAGCTGGCACACCCCAGTCACTGTGCATAAAAACCTCTACTGCAGCCGACCACAAAGCTGGAAAAATGAAAGTCTTTTTAACAATAAATTTAGATATTCTATGGAAAAAATTGGAAAAGTGAAGGGTATGTGTGCCACACATTATTATAATCTCAGCAGTAGAATGACGAATTTTCTTAATTACTGACATGTACCTAACACTTTCAATATCACCTACTGTTAACCTGAATTCAACACATATCCCGTGAGTGGATAACTGTCTGCTCAGCTGTTGAAGCTCCCGCTCTCCACTGTCATCCTCTGATGATATTAGCCCAACCCAGTTCCAGCCAAAGACTTTCAATAACTTTACAATTGCCACAAATTGCATCTGGTCATTGTAACTTGTCCGAAAAAAATGTGGATAAATCGTTCTATCACTCAGCGCAGGGTCTCTCGCTCCGTAACTGATCTACAATGAGCAATAATTTATACTTAGACTAAATAATTAATTAAAAATATGTTTTTTTATTTCTCACACATGTTTCAAAAACTGTAATATTGTTTTTTATAATTCTAATTTATTTTTTCTATATATTATGTGAATATTTAGAAAAAAATTACAAATAAATCAATGTATAACAAAACAAGAAATGTAAGATACTAGAAATTGGTAATATCTAAACAAAGCAGGTATGAGGCATTATAAAACGTATTTAAGGAGATGTTGTACTAAGCAGCCGAGTCAGAAATATACATCTGTATAAATAAGCAGTGTTGATCGAAACAATAAATTATATTAACGATTGGCTTAACTTCAGAAAATCATATATTGAAACTTTAATGTAATAGTTAAACATATTAATATTCACATCAATAAAATGACAATGCAATGGATGGTATATAGAAGTATAGAAGAAATGTACCTCAAATGGCATTCATAGTATTGACACAATATAGTTTACTTATGTCCCTATAATGCCCCTATATTTGCAAGTAAACAGTTTTTTGTATTTGTAATGTGTAACTAGTGATCTGCTCTGTCCAATCCTCGTGTAGTGATATGAGGTACACTAGTGGCATGATTACTCTACTCAACTGATCTAAAGGAGAAGAGGATGGTTTGACTGATGTAGAAAAGCCAAGTGGGTGCAAATGGAGGTGTTCTTGACACGTTTCACTGCTTTGCAAGCCAGCTTTATCAAACATAAGCTTTTTACATCAAGGCAGGCTATAAATACCTTATTGATGAGGCAAACAAGGGGCACCTATGACTGAGGTTAATCCAATCAAGTTTAATATTTGCAAAACTAATAAAAAAGGTCAAAGGAGATAAACATAATTTATAAAGTAGTGCAATTAATTACACAATTTGTTATTATAATTCCACATAACAAAATCTAAACAATAAAGTGTGGATAGATTCTTCACAGATCAGATCCACTGTTTGATTTCATATGCTTTACCAGCAGTCTTATTTGTAGGGATGTGCACCGGGAACTTTTGGTGTTTTGTGTTTTGATTTTGTATCTGGATCTTCCATCATGTAACAGATCTGGATTGGCTTTGGCAAAACCACACTTTCGAATTTGGTTTTGGATCTGTATTTTGGAAAAACAATTAAAAACAGCTAAAATCACAGAATTTGAGAGGTTTTTTTTTGTTCCTACGCTATTATTAACCTCAATAAAGTTAATTTCCACTCATTTCCAGTCTATTCTGAACACCTCACACCTCACAATATTGTTTTTAGGCCAATAGGTTACACAGAGGTAGCTGGATGACTATGCAAAGCAACACAAGTTAGCGGCACAAACACCTGGCAGGTCTAATAGTGGCACTGCAGTGACAGACAGGATGTCAGCTTTAAAAACTAGACCCCAAAGAGCACATAATGCAAATAAAAAGAGGTGCAAGATGGAATTGTCCTTGGCCCCTCCCACCAACCATTATGTTGTGTAAATAGGACATGTCGTCCTCATCCTCTGATCCCCCCCCCCTCCTTCAGTGATGTTTGTTAATGCCTCATAGATTATTAATTTATCCCCACTGGAGTGACACTACAGTGGCAGACAGGATGGGGATTTCAATTTCTAGGGCAAAAACAGCACATAGAGAAAAAATAAATAGGTGCAAGACGGAAATGCACTTGGGCCCTCCCATCAACTCTTATGTTGTATAGTAAAGAGGACATGCACACTGTCTTTAACAAGCCAATCATTTCAGTGACAGGGTTTATCACACGACTGTGGCTGAAATTATTGGATTGTTTGGGCCCCCACAAAAAAATAAAGCAACTAATCTTTCCCTGGCTCTTCAGGGACAAGATTTAGTTCTCATCCTTATCCTCCTATTCCTTGCCACTCTTCAGTGTGTATATCCTCATCCTCACATATTATCAATTCATCCCCGCTGGAAACCACCATCACAGATCCCTCTGTAGGCCCACCAAGAGAAATCCTGGGCCCCGGTACAACAACTTCCCAGGGCCCCCCTGGAGGGGGGGGTGTGACCACAGCATTTTGGGGGCATGTTTTGCACATAGGAGGACATATCTACAGTGGTTAAAGAGGAAATTTAGAAGTGGGGGTATGGAAAAGTGAAGGCTGTAATTATGTGAGCGCCGCACAAGAAAAGAGGGGTGGCCACTCAAAAGGGGGCATGTCCTTTAGTGTAGTGTACTACACCATATACCTTCTTATATATATTATGCAACTCAACGGTAAACCCCCTTATACTTGCCCCTTACACATTATTCTACATGGAATAAGACAAAAGTCACACAGAATGAGTCTAAATTCACATTATTGCACATGAAATTAGCCAAAATTCACATTATGCCACATGGGATGAGTCAAAATTCATACAAAATTAGTCAAAAGTCACATTATGCCTCACAAAATGAGCCAAAATTCACACAGAAAGAGACAAAATTCACATTATGCCAAACGAATTGAGCCAAAATTCACATTATGCCGCATGGATTGAGCCAAATTCATGGTCATTGAGAGGGATGGTGGGGATCCAGGGACAGAGATTGCTGAGACAAAGGTACAGATAGGAGGATGGTGGGATGCAGGGGCAGAGAAGGCGAAGACAAAAGTACAGAGAGAGGGATGGCGAGATGCAAGGACAGAGACGGTGGAGAGAAAAGAAAAGATAAGGGATGGCAGGGACAGAGACGAAGGTACAGAGAGGGGGATGGCGGAATGCAGGGACAGAGATGGCAGAAATAAAGGTACAGAGAGGGGAATGGTAGGATGCAGGGACAGAGTCAAAGGTACAGAGAGGGGGATGATGGGATACAGGGACCGAGACAAAGGTATACAGATGGGGGATGGTGGTATGCAGGGACAGAGACAACGGGGAGGCAGGTACAGACGACATGGACAGAGACAGTGTGGAAACAGGGACAAACGAGAAAGAGATGGCGGATCACCACAACAGGTAAGTATTTCCTCCTCACCTCATCCTAGCATACATTTGTATGACATTTCCCCCCGTAATAATAATACACCCCTCTCCAGCACCAATTAATAAAACACTCTCCATAGCACACATTACCTTGTCACCCCCCTCTGCACACATCAACATCATTTACCTGACAGGAGCAGTCGGGAGGAGCATGGAGGGAAGGGCTCTGACACAGAAGATCTTTCTGCCTGTCACGCACTGTGTGACAGGTGCAGGCTGCAGCAGCTGGCAGGAACACTACTCAGCAGATAGGATACTGATTTGCATACTCTGCTGAGCAGCCGCTACACAGCTGATCCCACTTCAGTCACGGGGCCCTGCGCAATTGCCCGTGCACCCGCCACCGCCGTCAAAAAAAGAATAAAAAATGTAGGTGCCCATATAGATTCCCCACAGTAGCATAGCTCCCAGATAGTATACACTTAATATAGCATAATATAATATAGCATCATATAATATAATATATAGCACCCCTTTACTTTGCAGTAGAAATCACACTAATTAACCATGAGTGTGGTCGGGCAATCTCACTCAGTGCGTATCTTGCCCGATGTATATTCACTTGGATCAAAAGATCCAGGGAGAATACATCTGTGTGAAATGCGTAGAGGTGACTGCTTTGGAAGCCCAAATTTCTGATCTAAAGCAGACCATTGAACCTCTGAGGGACATTGCCAAATTAGAAGAAAGCTTCCACCTCAAGGTGGAAACTTTGGAGGATCAGGGGGTTTTAGCAATAGATGAGGAGGGTGAGCCAGCTTGCTGGGTCACAGTCAAAAGGGGTTATTGGGGGAGGAAGTGGAAGGCCAGTGCTGACTTAACAAATCCCAGTAGATTCCCCAGACTGGTCGAAACTACTGCGGATGTTACAGTACTTCAATACTGGTGGGGTCGGATGTGACCGGCACCTCTAGCATCCAGAGGACTGGCACATAAGACTTAGTGGAGGCTAGGGAATCATGGACCACAAGACAGATGGTGGTGGAAGGGGACTCATACGTAAGACAGGGCAATCTGCTACCGGGACAGTGATAGTTGTATAGTCTGTTGTCTAACGGAAGCAACTAAAAATAGACATAAACTAAAATGTTTACTGGCTAATGCAAGAAGCTTAGCAGGAAAAATAGGGGAACTAGAAACTGTGGTCACGAGGGACGATTATGACATTATTGGTATAACAGAAACATGGTGTAATGAGTCGTACAACTGGGCATTAAGCACAGAGGGATATACTCTCTACAGAAAAGACAAGGGAAATAGTAGGGGGTGTGTGCCTTTATCTAAAAAATAACAACATTGTGTGAGAAAGAAATGAGCTCAGGTATAGAGGAATATAACACGGAGGCCGTGTGGGCAGAGAAAACTGATAATAACAAAAAACCTAATCAGAACATTTTAATAGGGGTATGCTACAGACCGCCGAAAGTGAACGTCTACTTTTAAACCAAATCTGTCTGACATGCCTACTTGGATACAGTCACCAATGTAATCCTCCTCCATTTTTTTTAAAGATGACAGCATCATATGCATTGATAGTAGACATGTCAGCATTTGATGGCAGGTCCTTCAGTCCAGACTAAATAATTAATAATTTATGTACAAGCAAAGGATTAGTCACCCTTAAAGTGCAGCTGCTAGCCGAACAAGATTCAGTGCGCTGATTACAAACCCATTTCTTACAGTCCAGACTAAATGTTCAAACTTGTTTCTGCCTACCCTGCATCATCACCAGCGGGTCGGTTAGGACATCTTATTTGCTTCCTCAGCCACAGTTGTATAAAAAAAAAATGAAGGAGGAGCTGTTGCAGTTCACGTTCAGCTTCAGATGACAATCTCCTGACCAGCAGGTCTTTGTTCTGCTATAGACTTGTGTCCACCGGAAACAGAGATGCCACATAGGCTTTAAACCTAGGAACAAGCATTGTGGCCAAAATGTAGTGCTCTGACTTTAACAGACTGACCACTCTTGTATCCTGGCAAAATGTATGAAGGGCTTCTTTCACAAGACCTACATAATTTGCGGAATCGCCATGCTATAGTATTTTCTTTACTTTCCACATCTGCTTCTGCAACAGCCTGATGATTGGAATGACCTGACTCAAGCTGGCAGTGTCTGAGCTCACTTCTTGTGTCAAAAAAGAGGGGAATTGGGGAATGGGGGATGGGTTCTAGGGCACTGGACAGTCTGACCTAAATGATAGAAGAAAGGCTGACTCCACACGACAAATTAGTGTATAGTATGGTCGAGGAGGTGCTCCCTGGGAGTAGGGTAAGTACAATGAGAAAAGATATGTCCAAGAGAGGACATATAGAAGTCTCCCTGTGTGGGGCACAAGCCTTATGGAAAGATATTAATTAAATAAAATTTCACTTTTAATGGATATGTATTAAAAAATTCCTCTAAATAAATGAGGAATATGGTACAATCGACATAGAACATGCAGATAGACGGACATAACGTAGACAACAACAGTTATTATTTACAATATAGTAAGAAAGCGGTGAGAATATTGGGGCTTTCTGAATCTATGGTATCCCAGGATATCCGAATGTGGTTATAACAAATGTTAAATGTTATCCTGGTTAAGATACAGTTCTAACAGTCTGGAATTCAAGTATAAGATTGGTGTGCAGGTCGGCTCATGCAGAGGGGAATCTTACATTAATAATTGCTCTAATAGCCATTTCCCTAGGATACATGAGCAAAACACACAATTTTACAAATCTGTCTGAGTCTTTTTCTGTTAATTTGTAAGCAAAGATATAGGTAAGAAATGGTAGCAAGCAATATAGGATGTCAGATTGATCTTTACTATGTTGCAAAGTGGAGAATTGCAGAGAGAGTTTCTACAATATAACAAATAATGTTGGCACAATAATGTATGCACAGTTATTGACCTCTCTAAGTGGCACTTAATTTTTTAGAGGCAGTGGTGAGTATAGCAGATACTTGAGTTGTATGTGCACCCTGGGTGGCTGCTGCCTACGCATGTGCCCAGATTGGTTCAGTGAATGCGTAGTTGAGCGGACTCAGGATGCGTCACAAGTATAGTAGTTTTGATGTAGTGTGGGTTTCTGCTGTTGCCGCTGGTGACCTCCCCTGCTCTGTTGTCGAAAGGCAGAGCAGAGCAAAAAAGGGGGGGTGGAAACCGCGGGAATGAGAGAACCTCAGAGAAGAAAAAGGGAGGGGGGGGGGGAAACGGGGACAATATAGGAAAGTTGGTTTACTGTGTTCCCTTGTAAAAAATGCTGCTGTCCCCTGTATGCGGTTGGAAGTACTCCTTCGCAGTGAACAGGGGATGAGCGATTTAGCACAGGCAGTTTAACCGGTGAAAATACAGTAGTGGCCTCTGTGGTGATTATCGGTGCCCTTTGATGTCTGTCCTGTTATCTAATTGATATTGCAGGAAAAGCGTATAAGTGGCACTGTAAGATAACACCAATTTTGAGGACAGGTAAAAGATATAGTGGTTAAGAAATATCTGGACAGATCTTTCACATCTTACCCTACTACAGGTGGAGCCGCTCTCTTTTTTTATTTTGTGAGTGGGAGGAGAGCTTACATCGTCAGGTGAAGCTGAACCAGTAGTCATGAACATAGGACAGGGCCTTTGCCATTCCTTGCCCCTCTGAGTCATAAATGTTATATTGGAAAGTTTACCTTTCTCCTCAGATGATTTAAATTAAATTTTTTTGAGTCATTTTACTGAACTTTGCCTTTTTGGATTTGACATGCCCTCTATGACATTGGGCATCGGCCTTGGGCATTTTATGACAATGATTTTATGTCATGACTAGTGGCATCAGCTTCAGCACTAGGAGGAAGTGGGGTTTGATATTTTACTATTTTATTACCCAAGTTTTTGTTCTCCATTTTTTTTCTGTAGTAAAAAAAAAAATGATGTGTCACAAAGAAATTGTCTATCACTGAGAGTGTACCCAATACACAGAGTGCACCCCTATAATGATTGTGTGTCATCCAACAGACACCAGGCAGCCCCTAAAAAAGATTTGTCACAGAGAGTGTACCCAATACACAGCAGGCAGCCCCTGTTATTAATATGTATCACAGAGAGTGTACCCAATACACACAGGATACCCTTGTAATTATTGTATGTCACAAAGAGTGTACCCAATACACACAGGGTTCCCTTGTAATTATTGTATGTCACAGAGAGTGTACCCAATACACACAGGGTACCCTTGTAATTATTGTATGTCACAGAGAGTGTACCCAATACACACAGGGTACCCTTGTAATTATTGTATGTCACAGAGAGTGTACCCAATACACACAGGGTACCCTTGTAATTATTGTATGCCACAGAGAGTGTACCCAATACACACAGGGTTCCCTTGTAATTATTGTATGCCACAGAGAGTGTACCCAATACACACAGGGTACCCTTGTAATTATTGTATGTCACAGAGAGTGTACCCAATACACACAGGGTACCCTTGTAATTATTGTATGTCACAGAGAGTGTACCCAATACACACAGGGTACCCTTGTAATTATTGTATGCCACAGAGAGTGTACCCAATACACACAGGGTTCCCTTGTAATTATTGTATGTCACAGAGAGTGTACCCAATACACACAGGGTACCCTTGTAATTATTGTATGTCACAGAGAGTGTACCCAATACACACAGGGTACCCTTGTAATTATTGTATGCCACAGAGAGTGTACCCAATACACACAGGGTTCCCTTGTAATTATTGTATGTCACAGAGAGTGTACCCAATACACACAGGGTACCCTTGTAATTATTGTATGCCACAGAGAGTGTACCCAATACACACAGGGTTCCCTTGTAATTATTGTATGTCACAGAGAGTGTACCCAATACACACAGGGCTCCCTTGTAATTATTGTATGTCACAGCCTTGTAATTATTGTGTGTCATAGAGAGCGTAACCAATACACCCCAGGTAGCCCCTAAAAAATGATGTGACACAGTCAAAGAGCATACCCCTAACACACAGGGAAGCCCCTGTCCCAATTATTTTACCTGATGGCCCAATTCCATGATTTTACTGATAAATACAGTACACCACTGCACCACTGGACTGGTCTGGATACATCAGAGCAGGTCACCCCCAGACTGATATTTTTATTATCACACTGCACCACTGGACTGGATACATCAGAGCATGTCACCCTCAGACTGATATAACACAGCACTGCAATACTGGACTGGACTACCCCCAAACTGATTTCTTAAAAGGGGGAAAAGGGGGGGAGGGTCTGCACACTATTAAGTTTGAGCCTATCAGTTTTAGGCTGGATATCCGCAATGTTGTATAATTCTGTTAGCGGGGGTGCTATCCAGAACAACCAATAATAATTGTAGAAAGGTAAAGCTGTTGCGGAAGTTGGATGCAAACCTTGATTTATTTATTTATTCTTGTTAGATTTAAAACTTGAGAAAGCCCTGTTATAGGTGAAACAAGTTTTGGGAATCTCAGAGCTTGTCTAGATGCTAATATAATATGAAATTACTGATATGATAGTTTGATGTACAGTATAATAGAGGTGCGGGGTGAGCTAAGAGACCAAACAGAGCTGTCAAACTAGACAGAAGTGACCATATACATGTCACTCAATTGATGTATGGCACACAACTGGGCAATGGTGCAGACATAGAGTGAGAGGAGTCTACACCATCTTAGACTTGCTATTTAACATGGTACAGTACATTGATTTGTGAGACACAAAATACATATTGCAAAGTTTTCCTGCCGGTCCAGGCAGAAAATGGATGCACATATTCAGCTCTCATAAAGCAACTGTATTTAAAAGTTGAAATCACTACAAAGTTACTTAGAGTAATACCAGTTCAAATAGTACATTATGTATATATAAGGCAGGGTTGCCGACTTGCAAAAAATCCTCTCCGGGAGAAGCCCGGAGAGGAAACTTTCATTACGAGTTTGGGGGCGGGGCTTAATGGTGATGTCATTAAGCCCCGCCCCAATTAAAGCAAATAGCCAAAATAACTGATCTCCATGGAGGGGGCAGCTAAAATGACACAATTGTGCCATTTCAGCTCCGCCCCCTCCTCTGAGACCCGCGGATTGCGGCATTTAAATGCCGCGATCGGGGGGGGGGGCTCAGTGGGGGTCCCCCTGATTCCAGGAGGGTTGATCACCCTTCCGGGGGGCCGGGAGACTCCCGCAAATTCCGGGAGGGTCGGCAACCCTGATATAAGGGCAAAACTAAAATCACCTAACACAATGTACACAAGAAACTGGGAAATAGTGCACATATAAAGACGCAGGATACATTCTCATGTTAGACCTGCCCAAAGTCAATATTGTATCAATTATATAACACCACTGAACTGTGAGATAAGGAATACCACAAAGTTGTGAGATAAATATTGCAAGATTTGTCTGCGGTCCAGGCAGAAAACAGATGCACATATTTATCTCTCACTAAATCAAGCTAACTACATTAAATGTACAATTGGGCCAATGAGGTACAGTACAGTACATATAAGAGCAAAAATCGACAACCCTGGGACCGTCACTCTCTCATTCCCCTCCCTCTGTTCGTATACAAGAGGGGTGAAAAGCAGAAGTGTCCCAGTCCCAAATAGGGCTGACCTTTTTCTGAATAGTGATTCCTATCATTTCAATACCAACAATAGAACCCAGGTGATTGCATGACCAATGATTCAAACATCACATGCATTCTAAATTGTTAACAAAAAAACAAGCAGAATATATATCTAGAGAGCGCAAGAAACACTGAAAGATTTAGCTGTATAAAAATACAAATTTATTTAAACATGATTATCACACATATTACATTTAATAAAAAATACAATTGTACACTGATCCCTTGAATGAGTTAATAAACATAAAAATATGTAAAAAAGACTATGTCAATTTGCCAAGGCCTGTCAATAATTAATTTCCAAGAATACTGACAGTATGAGTTCCAATAGCCGAATTATCGATGTTATTTCAGGTAATTATATCCACAGAACTTGCATATTTCCAATTAATGGATATTTATTAGCTGGAGATGGAAGGAGTCCAGAAATAGCCAACAATTGTAGTAAGGGTCACTTGATCCGTGATTATGGCTAACTCATAGGTAATGACAACAGTCAGTATTAGAGTTGCAATTTGGATAGGCACCCGTATTACTCTCACTTTAAGCCTCGCCGTATAATGACTTTATCACCGTCAGCATAAGGTATATGGAAGCGGATAACACACAGATTCACAGTTACCTTCCAGATTTAGACTGCTGAGTGGTTCCTCAACCTGACCACAGTACCGAGACCTGCTCGCTGTGTCAGGGAGCCGACCGCCTTGAGACGGACGCTGCGGGGGAACAGATGTAACAGCTGTTTGGTGGGTATAGCTACCTCAGCTCCTGGCAGGTGATTACCGGCTTGTGCCGCGCTCCAATTGTAGTGAGAGGGCGACCTGCAGTCTCTATCGCTTGGGAGAAGGTTCCTTGTTGGCGCAGTGAGAAACAGGATGGCACAAGACACGTCTTAAGCAGTTGGCATCAAGGGCATCACAGGCAGAGAGAGCTCTTGACGCGTTTCTCTGTCCTACCAATTTGACGGTTTCCTCAAAAGATACTCCCTCTGTTTCATTGTGGATATTTAAAAGGCTGTTCACCAATCAGAGCAGCGGAATTAGAAAGGGATCACCTGTATTATATTCACAATCAAGTCAGCACATACATATGTTCAAACACAATCCCATATTATTTGTATGGTGTTTTAATGGCAAGTTTATATCAACAATATATAAAGAGAGAGAAATGAATAGATTGATATCCAAGGGGCAAGAGTGTTTATAAGTAAGGAACAGCAATAGACCAGGTATATATTTTGTTTTATGGAAAAAGACAGGAACATTTGTTACCACTAATTACTATCTATTAACAACACATTGAAGTATTTGGTACTTGTTTTCTAGCACGGCCACACCGATTTACATCGGGGTGGTCGTGTCGGAAAAATTGGGTCGATCGCATTGCATGCGATTTTTGTTTCTTGCGCTCTAGATATAGATTCTGCTTGTTTTTTTGTTAACATTATTAAGCACTACAGAGAGCCTTAATTGAGAGCAGCAAGTTACACTTCCCTGTAAGATATATTGGTTGAATGACAATTTCAAACGAGCTGTGCGCCCGATTATTTGGTCCTCTCCACCCCCCTCCGGTTTGGTTCCAGGTACCGTGTTTTTAAATTCATCACACGTGCTCCGGGGATTACCGGGGAGGGCGTTTAGAGAGCCAGATTTGTGTTGTAGTTGCATTCTAAATTGGATGATGTATGTCTGGAGATATGATGGTCATTTATTTTACATTTAACTTTTTTCTCACACAAGATACAATTGGGATGAACAATTGTAAAATATTTTGCAGTGTGCAATATGTATGGTGGTCAGAATTTTAAATAAATAATAATAAAAGTTATGTTTTAGAAATAGTCATAGTACTCTTTGTTTCCTGAAATACAAGGGTGCCAACAAAGAGAGTTTCTTTTTTCTTCTCTATGGCCCTTATTCTGGTTGGTGCGGCCGGAGCCGCATATGCGGCTCCAACGCACCAGGCGAATCCCCGCCTTCCATACGGATCGCCACGGCCGTCCGTACGCGGATATGTGGCGATCCGCATGAAATTGGACGGGGATACGCCTCCTCCATGGTGGGAGCAGCCCCTGCATTCGATGGTCGCCGAACATCGAATGCAGGGCCGCACGCTCCACCAGGTCCCGCAACACAAGACCACACGGACACTTGTCCGTGTGAAATCTTGTATGGGGGCGGGCAGCTGACATCCGGCGATGTCAGATGCCCGCCCCGTACCCACGCGTCACGGCCTCATTACCATGCATACGCCCCGCGTTTGCATGGGAACGCCCATGAAACGCTGGGCGTATGCATAGGGTAATGAGGATAAGTAGACCCTCACGCCCCTCTACGCCCCCTGTGCGGCGTATAGAGAATCCTTGCGGCGAAATCGCCTGCACATGCGCAGAGTGACCTCTGCACATGCGCAGAAGATAAACATCGGCGGCCCGTACGCAAGCGGGAATTTCCGCACCAACCAGAATAAGGGCCTAAGTTCTCTCTTGAACATAGAATCACATTAAGCAATTAATATAACTCGGGGTGCACCACTGACTGGCACCTAAAGACACTAAGACGGAAGTCTAGAAGTGTTTGGTGACAAATGGGAGTAGTCAGTTTTTTTCAGGAAAACTATATTAACAATTGAATCAAATAGGAATAAGTAGTATATTTAAACTAGTGCGGTCTACCACATTCCCAATTCCCCTTCCCCATTTATTGCATGTCTCAATGTTAAGCAGATCATTGGGTTGATCATATGACTCCATTTCAGAAGTCACATGTATACATACAGTAGATGCAATAGGCGCTTTTTGTCTATAGAAACAAACAGCTGTCCTATGGCTGTGTAGGTCATAATCATGTGAATCTGCAGGGATTACATGGGGTGTACAGTATAACATAACTCTCTGCCGATTATGTGACCACATCCAATATCTAGTGCAAGTCACATGAGTTAACACAAGACAAATGGGATGTTGCTTTGGGCAATCAATCAGATACTCTCAATTATCTTCTAGAATGTGCTAAATAAATAATACGTGGATTCTGATTGGTTGCCCATAGCAACATCCCATGTAAATACAACTCCTATCTTATTACATTTCCCCAGTATATCACATGACCCCGCGCTCCGTGCCAGCCAATTCTGTCTACAGTACATTATATGAGATTATTACTAAGTGCTTACCTTTATGATATCGAGAATGAATGCAAGATATATATAAATATATATCTATAACACAATGTTATTAACAATAAAATATTTATGTGAAAACAAATATATCTGACAATTGTGTATTGAATGGAATGTGTTTTATTATAATGACACTAAGTGGTCCTGGAAATATTCACAGGAAGACCAGTGAAGTATCACTCTGGTGGAAACCTTAAAAGGCTTTAAAGAGTCTATGAGGGACGTCTATGAACCATAACTTCCTCATCTGGGACCTATGTTACTACCAGGTGATTGTAGCATATAACAGCCAGCCCATAGTTCACTGCTCACTATTATTTTTCACTTGGAACCTGTAGACACATATGCACTGACCCCCTTAATCCCAGAGCGCCAGCACTTAAGGTGTGTACAAACGGTCAGATGTGCCTTAAGATGCGATCCCCGATCGGATCGGGATCGGATCACAAGGCACATCCGATTTGCATACAAGTCTGACTATATAGTGCAGATCTGCAATATATAGTCAAGGCAGACAAGATATACGAGATATCTGAATCGTATCGGGATCGCAAGGGTTAAAACCCTTGCGATCTGCATCCGATTCCGATCCGATTTCAACATCGGAAGGCATAAAGTACTGTGTGTACACACTATTACTTTTTTATTGACTGTAGCATTCTTATTGGCCAGGGTAGGGTATGGGATTGCGTGGTAACATGGGGCATAGACATTCCAATGATGGATTGTGGGCACAGTCTATTTGTGCAAAGATGCAGGTCGCAGTCCAAGCAGGGAGTTGTGTCCCATTGCCTGCTGCTTATCCCATATTGTTTCTGTATTGTAAGTAAGTAACTTTCGCCAACAGGACTCAAGGTGCTTTACAGACATTATAACAATGCACACAATACAGAGGATGTAAGTAGTACAGTAACAGACAAGTCACAGACAAACAAAACTCTTGAGCACACAGTAAGCATAATGCAGGAGTGGTGCAGCATTTTGGGTAATAACTTCCATGGGTTGTGTACTCCACAATGATAAGGTATCAGACGCGGCAGCCATTTTATGCGCTCTGCGCAGGAATACCCTGGGTGGAATAGATTACCCCTAAAAGAAATTACCCAAATTGTGTGATTACAGTATATATTCAGGCCCATGTATTTTTCATCCCATCCACAAGTGCACAGATGAGACAGCCATGGTGGGCGCACTACAAAGCTTACACTGTAGGAGGCGAGCCATACAAGGACACAATGCATATATTGGAAAGCAAATACATGTGTAGTAGTATGATAAACCCTACGCAGAAACATCCAAGTAATCCACCTCCTGCCCGCAGAGAAACCATCTGAGGCAACCATCTGGGTACACTGCATAAGTCAGCACTGGCGGAGTGTGCAATCTGTGGAGGTACACATTACAGGAAAAGCACATGGTGGGGTAGATGTGTCCTGCAGGGGTGGGGGGGGGGGGGTTTAGGGAGAGAGAAAATACGTGAACAAACCTTTGCTGGGGACTGACAACAGGGAAATATTTTGAAATCATTTTCATAGAATCATCAATGTTCTGGTCTCATGAGAGCAGTACAGGTCGTTATGAGGCGGGGGGTACATTCAAGTATGGGAGAAGTATTGCTACTTAGGCTGGCCCTGATGCTTTTACCCCCACAGCTCCATGCTCACCATGAGGGGTAGGCGTGAGGGCAGTCCTGATGTTCTCAGCCATAGGGGTGGTGGGCCTGGTCCAGGTGTTCTCATGGCAAAGGTGAGTTGAGGCCACATGATGTTCCTGTGTTTTGTAATTATAATGCAGTTCTTCAGAATTAATGTTGGTTTGTTGTTTGCCTTCTGGTTTCCTTCAGTTTAACTCTGGTATAACGCTGCTATTAATTTAAACTCCTTGGGTGAGATTTAATAGGATGAGAGATTCAGAAAGTGAGAGATTTGGTGAGAAATCTCCAGTTTTTTTAAAGCAGCAATCATTTACACTGCAAACACCAGTTTGATTTTGAAGTGTAAATGATTGCCGCTTTAAAAAAACTGGAGATTTCTCACCAAATCTCTCACTTTCTGAAACTCTCATTCTATTAAATCTCACCCCTGATATAGTATGGCGACTCACCATGGCTGTTGTCCGTGCTGTCACACATACAGCCTAGCTCCACAGTCACAGGGAGCACGTGACTACCGGCCTGGACGAGACTCTTTTTTTTTTTTTTTTTTGAATAACATTTTTTTTGAGTTTTCAAATTTTTTTTTACAGGGAAAGACACAATATAATAATCACAATGGTCAAAAAACAATGAACATGTTAACCTTGACCTTATTGGGTCATTACAACAAAACATCAAGATCGTTTATAAAAACGGTAGGCCACATAGATGTATGAAGCTTTCCAACTACAACCATGCAATTGTGGTGTGTCGACTATTCTAGTATTAAGGAAGGGGAAAGAGAGGAGAGAGAAGGAAAGAAGGAGAAGAGGGGGGGGGATGGAGAATGTAGTATTTGAGGATGTACAAGAATAAGAAGAATATTTAATACATATATTTAGTACATATATAATAAACTTCCAAGCACATTACAACATAGACATTTTATAAGTTTTGGATGGATGGGGAGTTGTATTCCCGAAGCTCATATGTGTCTAACTTAAGCCATTGGATAAACTACGCAGTAGTAGGTGGGCTAGTCAGGGTTGACCAGTCACTAATGTCAAAAGAGGTAATGATCTTATCTTTAAGGTCCGCACTGAGTGTGGATATATATGGATTCCATTTGAGTTCAAAGGTATGTGAGGCATTTACCGTCCTCAATAGCCAGGATTTCCGATCATAATACAGGTGTTGAAGCATCATATTATGTAGCTGTAACATAGAGGGAGCGGTTTTCACCATCCAGTGTTTTAAGATGAGCTTCTTGGCAATCGTGAATAACATTGTGAACATATAAAATAGAGGTTTCGTTTTTGGAGAGCTAAACCATTCAGAATAATCTAAACATAGGCTCGCAGTAGGGGATGGGGTCAAGGTCAATGAGAAGCTGGTGTTATTAAAAAGATATACCTTATGCCAAAAACGCCTTATTTTTGGGCAATCCCATAAGCAGTGGAAGAAGTCGGCCTTCGATCTCCCACACCGGAGGCATGACGCGTCAATAGATGGATCGAAGCGAGCACGGACAGATGGAGACATATACGCTCTGTGTACAGTCTTAATACGCCGAGCCCAGTATTTTTTGTATAGATGGGAATTTGTGTATGAATTTGTCTGTTGTCGTGATAGTAGGCATATCTGCTTTCCAAGATAGTAATAAAGTGTTTAGAAACGATTTGGAAGGCGGGGTTATTAGTATGTCATATATATGTTTCAATTTGCATGGTTTTGATATCCATTTATGACATAGTCCCATAAGTTGCGATGAAGGAGGGGCTGTGGGTGTTTGTGGACGAGACTCTTAAGTCAAATGAGATGAAGTAGTGGGATGTCCTGAAGGGAATAGTGTGATGATCAGATTCCAACACGTTTCAGCCTTTCTCAAGGTTGATCAGTTCAGTCAAATCTGAGGTTTTTGTTCATTAATGGGATTAGCACACCCACAATATCTGGTGCAGTGATTGGCTGACATACTGTAGGCTGTCCATCATTGGTAGGGAATGTGTCCGTGGTTTCAGGTATTCACACACTGTTCTAGTCATCTTGTAATTAAGCAAAGGGTTCCTCTTAAATCTATTTTGTGTGGTAAGAATCATGGATTAAATGTGATATTGAATATTAATAGTTAATAATATTATCATAGTGTGTAGCTAACAATCCTCGTTTTCTATGTGTTTTGCAATTATGTGAAAACAATAGATGTTGGTATCATGGTTTATTAATTTATTGATATTTTTGATTGTTAATTGAATTAGTCTAAATTGTCTTAATACAATATTGCGGCCTTTATGTAAGTAATATTGAGTATGATATAGTATGATTTCTGAAGGATTCTGGTGAACCATAGAACTTGTTCTATGGTTCTATTCTACATTTATGTGATCAATGTTAGGAACCATTAGGATGGTTTAGTTCTGTTTTGTGTTCTGTTCTGTTTGTGTTTGGCATTTGACTCTTTGGTGGCCTCCGGTGGTCAGTCTGTGCCATTGCAGCTCGAAACTTCTGGAGTCTTGATTTATTCACAAGGCGGATTGATAATGAGTTAATTATTCCTGCTGGCAGCTTGGCTGGGGATGTCACAGGTGTGCTAATCACCTGAGTCCTTCTTAAGGCATTCTTAAGGCATTCTCCCCAGCAATGCAGAGCCGGTGATAGCTTCCTGTTTCCTGGTTTGCAATTTCCTGGTCTGGATTGTCTAGTTTTGCCAAGAATCTTGTCCTGCTGCAGTCTGGGTCCAGTCATCCTGTGCCTTATGCAGGATTCTTCCTGGGACGTGCTGCTGCTACCTTTCCTGCATGAGCTTGCTGACTCTCAAGCATCTGGGAACCACTACCTTCCATCTTATGCCTGGTGTCGTGAGTAGTCTTAGGCTACGGTTAGGTTGCACTGTTGTGCATGTCAGTTGCCCAAGAGGAGGTTGGGCATTATTCCTCCAGTTTATTTATGTGGGGTTGTTCCCCTTTAAGTTGTGCTAGGAACAACTCGTCTGTGTGTGACGAGGTTGCCTGGTGTTTGGTTGCGACAGGGTCGCTTGACTGTTGTTTTGATTGCGACAGAGTATTTTCATTATTATTTTCCATACTTGTGTCACTTCAGGGACTTGTTCTTCTGCATTATCCTCTTTAGTCAGGGTTATTAGTTTAGTCAGATTTTCCTCTTGGACCTATCCTTGGTGGTCATCATGGGCTTGTCACCACCTAACACCTGGCTGCACCGGAGCTTGGGTGGGCCTAACTCGCCCGTGGCAGCTACAGGCGAAGCCTAGGATCCCGCAGTCCATGACCACCTGTCAGGGAGGTCCAACAGAGTGAGGTTAGAGGCAGCTCCACCATACAGTCTGGGAGATTTTCAGTTACCTCAGTTACTCCCCTGAATCGTAACAGATCAATATATCTCAATAGGGGTGATCATCATTGACCATCATGATGATCAAATTCTATATTCAGGTGCTTTGGGATCATGGTTTGCAAGGGGAAGATCCAGTCAAGTTCTCTTTTGTTAAGTGTGTCTATATCAGGACTGGCCAAACCTGTCCTCGAGATCTACCAACGGTCCACGTTTTCCAAATCACCTAGATTGTGCACAGCTGTAGTCATTATTAACTGTCACATTTGCAAACATGCTGCATTCATTCCTACTATAGATCAACAGGTTGCCTGAAAAACATGAACTGTTGGTAGATCTTGAGGACAGGTTTGACCACCCCTGGTCTATATGGTTCACATCCCTCCAGTTCTTGTTAGGTGCTTCTATTGCCATAACCAAGAGATCTTTGGGATCTGACCTATGTACCTCCTTATAATGTAAGGATACACTACATTGCTCATAACCTATATGAATGTTTCTGATATGCTCCTAGATCCTACCTATTAATGGGAGAATGGTCCTACCTATATATTACAATCCAGAAAGCCTTAGTAAGTAGATGACGTTCTAATGTTCACAAGATAGTTGTTGAAAGTTGACTCAATCGTGGTGGAAGTCCATGTTTTGTTACAACCCGAGCATTTGCCACTGTAATAGAAACATTTATTGGTTTGTTTCATGACTCTTGGTTTAATGCGATTTTTGATAAGCTTTGTTTCAAATCTGGCTCCTTCCTATAAATTACTATTTGGTTTATATTTAGGAATGTCCCCTAAATCATTGTCCTTTTTCAGAATGAGCCAGTGTTCTGCTCAGCAGAGCAGCATTGGGTAGGAAGACTCCCAACTGACACCCCAACTGTGGGACACTGTCGGACATGGGTGGGGCATTGGAAAGTCACAAAAAAGGACTGTCCCACGAGAATAGGGACAGTTGGGAAGTATCATGATTTCTATGAGGTAATCCTGATGATTTTGGCCTATGGTGTATTGATGCAACGTTTGTATTCTACCATGATTTTCACTCCGATTTAAGCAAACTCTGAAGTACGTTGTGTATTGCAAATTATGCAGATGCATTTGGTGTTTGAGAATGCAATCTTGAATTAATGCGAATTATATAAAATTTACCCCTTAGACAATTACATGTCTCCCTTATAGTCATATTAAAATACATGTAACAATCCAAAACAGGTAAGTTCTTTAATCCTGCAAATTTCATACAATGAATACATTGAATTGTAATTGTGTTTTTTTTTTTTTAAATTGATAGCTCTTACCTGTGTATAACCATATCGATGCAGTATCTGTGCCATTGCGATGGTGGTGTGAGAGCTGCGATCTCCAATAAAACCAGCTACTGTACCATGTTTTCTGCATACATAATTAGGAGTCAACTGTTTATGTCCAGACAATATTCGGAAAACATCTTCCACAGCTTTAGGCTCTATTCCACAGGAATCATACAGATGATAACCCAGAGTGATATTGGGCAAAATATCTGGGTTCATATTAATTTGATTAATTGCAAAGATAAAAGCTCTGAGATGTCTGTATTCTCTGCAAGACACACTAAAATATAATAATTATTTTTATTTTAATAAATGTTTATTTTCACAAGGTTCAATATGCTTTTTCTTAATGAATACACAATTACAACATTAATTAAAATGTAACTTTTTAAAATGTAACTCACACTTAAAATAAATAATTAGTAGCTTTATGAGGCCTGGCCAAATCTGTGTCCTCTTTTTGTACACATGGGCCCTTATTCTGATTGAGTCGGATGGCTGCGTGTTCGGTCGGATGGCAATGTATTATATTTTCGCATATGCAGAGGCGTTTCTGCGCACGTGTGAATGCCTTGCACATACGAACACAACGTGAAATCTGTGCAGAAAATGATTGGTCGGAACCATCCGAACAGGGGGTGGAGAGGGGCATGAAGGGCTGTTTGGGCTCATTACCATATGAGTACGCCCTGCATTTCATGGGCGTTCCCTTTAAAACGCTGGGCATATGTATGGTAATCTGACCGTGGATGTCAGCTGCCCGCCCAATATTCCTGCTTTCACACGGAAAAATGTCCGAGTGGTCTGGAGCACTCGGGCTGCCTGACCATTTGGTCCATCATCCGATGGTCGGCGACCATCAGAGAATGGGGGAGGTTCCCACAGATGGGGGAGGTGTTCACATGAAACATCCATTCGTGGTCCATTCGTTCGGCGTCATACTGCATTCGGACGGTGTGATCCGTACTGTAGGCGGAGCTAAGAACACTCGGTGGCCATCTGAATTACGCATCCATCCGAGTCAACTAGAATAAGGGCCATGGTCTGGGCAGGTGTGACATGTGAATACAGAAATTTAGGTGGCAGGATGTATGGGATGAAATGTACAGATGTTGCGCCTCTCATCATTGCCACCAGCTCGCCGTGGCGGAGGTTCTGTCATTACAATTTTCTTCTTGCGCTCCAGTCCGCCAAGGGGCGTGGGCGCACGCCATGCAATACAATCTGCCACCACTGGTTGGCTAATGCTCCATCAATCTAACGTCGGAGTGATATACTGCAATGTGCCAATGAAACCCCACCATTCGCCAAACGAAGCGCGCTTACAATACAGTATGAGATGCTTGTGCATAATGAGATGCTCGTGCGTAATGAGATGCCTGTGAACATCACTGCGTGCAATAGGGCTGTGTAGTGTAATGATCCTATATTGTAGCCAAATATTTACCTTCATGTTACATACTGTAGTTACATAGTTACATAGTAGGTAAGGCTGAAAAAAGACTTGCGTCCATCTAGTTCAACCTGGTATAGATATCCATTGCTGATTTGTAGGTTCTGATATTTTACAGACAGATTATATTTCTTATTTGTACCCATGGATGTTTTTCTCCAGTAAATGCTTGTCCAACTTTGCCTTGAACACATTTAATGAGCCAGCCGTTACCACCTCTCTGGGAAGAGAGTTCCAGAGTTTGACTGTTCTGACCGTAAAGAAATTCTTTCTACTAGCTCAGTGGTTCCCAACCTTTTTTGTCTCCCGTACCCCTTGATTAGGCTTTTCATTTATGAGTACCCCCTCGTGAAATTTCAGGGGGCGTGGTCTAAAAGGGGTGTGGCCTCATTTGAAGGGTGTGGCTTAACAGGTGCAAGTCATACTGGCAATGAAGAGAAAAAAAAAAGTGCAACCACTTGACCACAATATAAGCTCAGCCCATTCTGCGGACAGCATATAAAATAACAGAACACTGTCAAATCTCTATTATTAAAGTAACAGACATTCCAAGGGATCACGTTAGCCTTCCAATAGTGCCAGATACACATATGCTCCAATGGTGCCAGGTATGCCCCCACAGTGCCAGAAACGGGAATGCCACCACGGTGCCAGGTATGACCCCATGGTACTGGGTATGCGCCCACAGTGCTAACAATGCCCCTACAGTGCCAGCAACAAGTATGCACCCATAGTGCCAGCAACAAGTATGCCCAACAGTGCCAACAATGCCCCACAGTGCCAGCAACAAATATGCCCCACAGTGCCAGCAATGCCCCAGTGCCAGCAACAAATATGCCCCACAGTGCCAGCAATGCCCCACAGTGCCAGTAACAAGTATGCCCCACAGTGCCAGCAATGCCCCAGTGCCAGTAACAAGTATGCCCCACAGTGCCAGCAATGCCTCACAGTGCCAGTAACAAGTATGCCCCACAGTGCCAGCAATGCCCCACAGTGCCAGTAACAAGTATGCCCCACAGTGCCAGCAATGCCCCACATTGCCAGCAATGCCCCACAGTGCCAGTAACAAGTATGCCCCACAGTGCCAGCAATGCCCCACAGTGCCAGTAACAAGTATGCCCCACAGTGACAGCAATGCCCCACAGTGCCACTAACAAGTATGCCCCACAGTGCCAGTAACAAGTATGCCCCAGTGCCAGCAATGCCTCAGTGCCAGTAACAAGTATGCCCCACAGTGCCAGCAATGCCCCACAGTGCCAGTAACAAGTATGCCCCACAGTGCCAGCAATGCCCCACAGTGCCAGTAACAAGTATGCCCCACAGTGCCAGCAATGCCCCACAGTGCCAGCAATGCCCCACAGTGCCAGTAACAAGTATGCCCCACAGTGCCAGCAACAAGTATGCCCCACAGTGCCAGCAATGCCCCACAGTGCCACTAACAAGTATGCCCCACAGTGCCAGTAACAAGTATGCCCCACAGTGCCAGCAATGCCCCACAAATGCCGGACCTGGTTATCTCTCCTGAGCTCCTACTAATTGTCCCTGGTCTCCGGTGTCATGCAAGAGTTCCCCCCCTGAGTGGGGTATACACTCTCTGGGCACTACAGGAGCACTGGACTGGAGTTTGGTACTGGTGACTTAACCCTCAGAGGAGAGGGGTTGGTGATCCCTCTGAGGTATGGGGAGGGCATGTGTAGGTGCATCTGCTGTCTGCCTGGGGTGGCGGGAAGCGCAAATACCTGTAGCCGGGAACGAGTTGCAGGCTCCTGCCCGTCGCTACTCTGTCCTTTGATGTCCGCATGGCTGGCTGTTGGGTGCCGGCCTCCTGCGCTCCAAGCTCCGTCTCCTTTTCTGCCGGGGGGCGCACTAGTGCGGGCGCCGCAGCGTTGCCGCACTCAGTCGCCCCTCCGGTCTGCCGGCTGCTGTATACGCTCTCTAATCGGGGGGGCACTGGAGTGGCACCTCACTCCCTGCCCCTCCACCATCTCTCCCCCGGCTCCGGCACTCTCTCCACGGCTGCACGCGCTGGCTCTCCAGGTTGGGAAACGCTGTACTAGCTGAATGAAATCTTTTTTCTTCTAATCCATACTCATGCCCTCGTGTCCTAGATTCCTTTCTAGTAGAAAATAGGGTGTGTGACAGTTCCTTATATTGGCCCTTGATATACTTGTACATGTACAGGGCCTTATATTGGCCCTTGATATACTTGTACATGTCTCTTTTCCAATGTAAATAGTCCCAAATTGCTTAATCTCTCCCCGTAGCTTAAATTCTCCATTCCCCTAATAAGCTTTGTTGCTCACCTTTGGACTTTTTCGGTACTTATGTATTATCTGGGCTCCCATGTTAAATGCACCCCATTTTTTCATACCCCTACTATCCAACTACGCATGGAGTTGATTTTATATAGTGTGGCGAGCGCAGCGAGCCACCGTGCCCGAAGCGTTGTTAGCGCAGCGAACCCCGCGAGGGGACGCGGTCTCATAAGAAAAACGGGAGCCCAGATATTACATAAGTACCACTTTTTCTAATTCTATGATGTCCTTTTTATAGTGTGGGGCCCAGAACTGCACTCCGTACTCGAGGTGAGGTCTCACCAATGCTTTATACAGTGGCATAATTACCCTTGAGTCCCTAGTTTCCATTCCCCTCTTAATACATGCCTGAATTTTGTTGGCTTTTTTTGTAGCTACATTACAATGGGCACTACATCCCAGTTTTCTGTCTATTTGGACTCCTAGTTCCTTTTCAAGTATGAAATTACCCAGTTCCTCTCCGCTAAGGTTGTAACTTGCACACTGGTTGTGTCTCCCAAGGTGCATAACCTTACATTTATCTACATTGAGCCTCATCTTATGTTCACATAGCCGATGCTGAATATTTTGAACTGTTGGTACTGTACAGTAGCTGTCGAGGACTGGAGTTGGCTACCACTGCATTACTCTATCTTCCATACAGATATTTAATAAAACTAGACCATTAAATGTAACAGTTTTAACAAAACTAGACAAATAAAACAGTTAATGTTTTCCAGGTCTCCTCACAGAATCATACTGTAAGTGAAGTAATTAGCTCCACCTGCCGGCTTTTTAACAACGTACAGCCGGCTGTCAGGGTCTGACACCGACCGCATCTACTTCAAAGCGCATAGGTCACGGACGTCTGCCGCCGGCAGCACACTTGCTGCAGATTATAGATACACCAACGGTCCAACTGTGCTTCACCGCTGAACAGCACAGCCCTTCTGTCAGCCCACGGACCGAACCCGCTGCAGACCCAGACGCACCGCCGGCTTGTTAACACTGCATAGCCGATTGTTACGGTCTGTCACTGACCGCATCTATCTCCAAGCGCACAGGTCATGAATTCCTGCCACCGGCAGCACACTTGTCACAGACCATAGACGCACCGACGGTTTCCTAACTTATGCACAGCCGGCTGTCACGGTCTGACATTTGAGCTCTCCCTGTCAGCCTACAGACTTTGATTGCGGACTCCCATTCTTGCCTACTCACGGACGGGCTGCCTGGGGACCACAAATGCACCCAGCTGATCATTCACCGGCCTCCGCTGAATCTGTGTTAATGCACTGTGGGATCCAGACGCCTGACCAGCACGGACTCTCCAGTCACACACCAAGGGAGTTTATGTCCGTGAGTCTTATAGCCTTTGTGGCACTACTATAGTATCACTATCCATTTTGTTAGTATACTTTTGTTACTATGGTCATGGAGGGCTAATGCGCTCTTTATGTATCACATTACTGTACCTATTCAAAAATACTGTAACGATTACTGGCTACTAGTGTCTAACAAAACCTCTATTCCCTATCCTGTGGGTAGGACTTTTCCATTTGTTACAACAAAGACCACTATACTTAATATACTATCGTACAGGAAATTAGTCCTTCCTACCTTCCACCTATAGGGATCATAGGATCTTTACAATCTATATTGTTGGACATACAGAGATTACATTGTGTGGTTTCCACCCTTCTCTGATATTACTACCTTTGCATGGTATTGTTGCAATAAATAAGTGGATCCGAAATACCATAGTGCAATCTACACTTCTTTCTGCACTTCATTGCCATGGTGTATCGCTCAACCACTGTTCACTACAACAATTTTTGTACACAGTGGACAGCAGCACACACCAGGGAATAGAGTGAAGGTGCACTCTTTACTATTCACTCATCCAATCAAGGTTCTCTCATTCCCAGGGGACCCAATACCCGACTCTGCACTGTCTTTGGATAACAGAGCTAGGCTGGTCACCCCTGGAAACAGCAGAAACCTTCTTTCTACATTCTTGTACCTGTGACGCTCTCAGGGTCCGCTCAACTGTGCATTCATTGATACCCATCATATGCACAGGTAGCAGCCACCATTTGAGTACCAATAACTCAGGTATTTCATCACCATCAAACCTTACTCTGTTGCTTTAACATCTTAGCACAATCTAAGTGGAACTCTTCAGCAGCTGCACTATTCCATGTCCGACTAGACACGTGGACACAATTGTTACAGTGATGGTTGTGTTGTCTTACAGGGGGCCTAGTTGAGATAACATATTATTAATTGATATCTATCTATTTATTTGAGACCATTTTAGTCAGTGAAGGCGTTTTTGTCTGAAATTTTTAAATTTATTGAAATTTATCCAAATATTTCTAACATTGAGGTACTCTTTGTCCTTCTTTCAGACATTTATAACAATATATTTCACCACTTTCTCCTCTTATGTACTTGTATATGTTATCTGTATGTCTTTGTCTCATGTCCGTCATTTGATCCACTGATAGGATCAATTTTAGTATTAATAAAGTTTAATCTTAACTGATACTTATTTCTTTAGAAGGCTGTGCCCCACCCGGGAGACTTTTTTGATATCCTCCCTTGGATATCACTTTCTTTCTATTACATTTACCCTACTCCCTGGGAGCACCTCCACAACTATATAACGTAATTCAATTTATTGTGTTGATTGGAGCAAACCTTCTTACCAATAATCAAATTAGCCTAGTGCCCTTGGCCTCCATCCCATTCCCTCTTTCCCTTTTTCTGCGCCTAAGTGTTTAGATCAGTTTATGCAGTTATCCATCCGAGTGGATAGACGGCTACGAGAGCGTAGGCTTGAAAGGGAGACTGCGGTTTCTGTTTTTCCAGGGGGACCTTAAGCTCAGAGGAATATTCCGAGGAACCTATGCAAATTGGGGCTACCCGCCTCTCCTCGCGTGAGTAGACGCGGAGGAAACAGCAGGGTTTGTGCTTGTACTGAGGGAATAAGGGTCTTATGGTGGCATCATGCCCAGAGAAGCCGGAAAACTTCTAGGCCTGAGGGTGATGGGAAATATCCTGTCAGGCCAGAAATCTGAATTTCCCAAGAAGACCTTTCTTATTCCGGTGACTCTGGAGATCCTCGGTCAAACTGTCAATACTGATGCCTTTGTTGACAGTGGGGCCGATGGGGTTTTCATGGACCATGAGTTTGCCATGGAACACTCTGTTACTTCAGTACCCTTGGCTTCAGAAATTGGGATCTGTGGGTTAAATGGGAAACTGTTGTCCCAGGGTAGAATTACTTCCCGAACCTGTCATATTCCTTTGTTTATTGGGACTACACACTCAGAGAATTTATCTTTTTATTTGACTGTTTGTTCTTTTGCCCCACTGGTTTTGGGGTTACCCTGGTTGAGGGCCCATAATCCTCAGTTTGATTGGGTCTCTGGGGAGATTCTTAGTTGGGGTAGTGATTGCTCCAAGGGTTGCTTGAGACTTCCAGTCAGGCTCTCGCAGCTAAGTTTACCAGGGTTGCCAGAGTGTTATGCAGAATTCGCGGATGTATTCTCAAAAAAAAATTGTAGAGGTACTACCGCCCCATCGCCCTTATGACTGTACCATTGATTTGCTGCCTGATGCTAAACTTCCCAAGAGCAGGTTATACTCTCTGTCACGTCCTTGCATTGACTTTAGGGAACTGAACCGTATCACGATTAAGAACTCGTACCCACTACCTCTTATTTCAGTTTTGTTTGACCAGCTTTGAACTGCTACCATTTTTTCGAAAATTGATTTGCGTGGTGCTTACAATCTGATCCAGATAAGAGAGGGGGATGAATGGAAGACTGCTTTTAATACCCATTCGGGGCACTATGAATATTTAGTGATGCCTTTTGGGCTTTCCAATGCCCTAGCAGTCTTCCAAGATTTCATGAACGATGTTCTCAGAGAATATCTTGATAGGTTTCTTGTGGTATACCTAGATGACATCCTAATTTTCTCCCATTCTCTGGAAGAAGAACGGAATCACATACGCTTAGTCCTCCAGAAACTCTGAGACCACCAGCTGGGGGCGAAGCTGGAGAAATGCGATTTTGAGGTTCAGCAAATAGCATTTCTGGGGTATATCATCTCTGCAGAGGGTTTCCAGATGGAGAGTTCTAAGGTGCAGGCAGTCCTGGATTGGGTGCAGCCCACTAGTTTTGAAGGCGCTCTAGCGTTTCTTGGGCTTCGCAAATTTCTATAGGCGATTTATTCCTGGATTTTTGTCTATAGTGGCACCTTTGGTGGCACTCAAAAAAAGGGAGCGGATGTAGCTCACTGGTCTTGTGAAGCCAAAGGGGCTTTTGCCCGCCTCGAAAGGGCATTTGTCTCGGCCAAGGTGCTATGACACCCAGATCCAGAGCGTCCTTTTGTGGTGGAGGTGGATGCCTCTGAGATGGGTATTGGGGCAGTACTCTCTCAGATGGGGGTATCTGATAATCGCCTTCATCCATGTACTTACTATTCCCCTAAATTTTCATCTGCTGAGATGAATTATGATGTAGGGAATCGGGAGTTGTTGGCTATAAAGGATGCACTTGAGGAGTGGAGACATTGGCTGGAGGGGGCTAAGTGTGTGGTCTCTATCCTTACCGACCATAACAATTTGGCATATCTGGAATCAGCTAAGCGGCTCAATGCCAGACAGGCATGATGGGCCTTGTTTTTTGCCCGCTTTATTTTTTTGATTATTTATCGCCCTGGGTCAAAAAATACTAAGGCTGATGCGCTCTCTCGGAGTTTTTCTCCCGTCCAAGAGACAACCGAGGAGCCACTGCCTATTTTGTCACCATCATGTATTAAAGTGGGCATTACCCAAGATTTATTGGCACTGGTCCTTCCGGTGGGTCTCTTGTTTGTGCCTTTTAAATGAAGACAGCGAGTATTCCTGGAGTTTCATGCCAAGAGGTCGGCAGGTCACCCAGGCATTGCTCGAACTCGGGAGTTGCTGTCTAGGGCTGTGTGGTGGCCTTCAGTGGCTAAGGATGTGGATCAGTGGGTTTGGGCTTGTGATGTTTGTGCCCGTAATAAGACACCTAGAGGAGTTCCTGTCGGCCCATTGCATCCACTCTCCATTCCAACCAAACCATGGACCTACATTTCCATGGATTTTGTGGTGGATTTGCCCAAATCCTCAGGAATGACCTCCATCTGGGTGGTTGTGGACAGATTTTCAAAGATGGCACATTTTGTTCCACTGGTTGGGCTGCCATCGGCCTAACGTCTGTCAGAATTGTTTATCCAGCATGTTGTGTGCCTTCATGGGTTGCCACTTGATGTGGTCTCTGACCGCGGTTCCCAGTTTGTGGCCAAATTCTGGTGAGCATTTTGTTCTGATCTCCATATTTCCGTGAGCTTGTCGTCAGGCTACCATCCGCAGTCGAATGGACAGACTGAGCGTGTGAACCAGTCCTTGAAGCAATTTCTCAGGTGTTACGTCTCCAAATGTCAGACTGACTGGGTTGCTCACCTGTCTATGGCGGAGTTTGCCTATAACAACGCGGCTCATTCGGTCACGGGGATTTCTCTTTTCTTTTGTATTTATGGATATCATCCTAAAGCCAATTCTTTTGACCCTCCAGACTCCAATCCTGGGGATTCCTCTGTGGTCTCATCTCTTAGGAGAATTTGGAGGAAGGTGAAGAGAGCCCTTGTATCTGTGTCCTCAGCGACCAAAAAGTGCTTTGACAAGCGGAAGAGGCCTTGTAACTTCAAATTAGGAGACTTTGTCTGGCTCTCCACTAAAAATCTAAAATTGAGACAGCCGTCTCATAAGTTGGGCCCCCGGTTTATCGGCCCTTATAAGATAATTAGGGTCATCAATCCGGTGGCATTTCCGTTGAAATTGCCCCGTTCTTTGGGCATCAACAAGACGTTTCATTGTTCCCTGTTGAAACCGGCCATTAACAACCCTTCTTCCAGTGGAAGATCTTCTCCTCTTCTGATACGTGGTCAGAAGGAGTTTGTGGTTAAGAAGGTTCTTGACTCCAAGATGGTGCGGGGTCAGCTGTCCTTTCTTGTGCACTGGAAGGGTTATGGCCTGGAGGAGCGATCGTGGGTGCGCAGTTGTGACCTTCATGCCCCCAGACACTCCTTCTTCTCACAGTTCCCTGATAAACCTGGTGGTAGTGGTTCTTTGACCCCTCGTCAGAGGGGGGTTACTGTTAGGCTCCCCTGCGCTCTGCGGCCACGTTGCCATGACAACCGGGAGGCAAGCTGTACACAGGCTGGAGGTGTGGCATGCTCAGCAGCAGCAGCAGCAGGGGGCCGGCCCGGCACTCTGCTTCTGGTATAAACAGGCTCCAGGTCCGGGGCTGGTTCCCAAAATACGGCGGACAAAATGACTAGGGGTCCCCCGTATTTTAAGAACCAGCCCCAGGCCAAACCAGCCAGCCACAGCCAGGGGGAGACTTTTTATACAAGTCCCCCCGGCCAAAGCATTAACCCTCTGACCAGTCAGCCTGGCCAGGGGCCCTGGGGGAGTGGGGACCCCCCCAATGAAGGGGTCCCCCCCCTCCAGGACTTACCTGACCAGGCTGAAGCCTGGTGCTGTCCCCGGTGACCCTGGGCTGTGGTCACCGGGCTGATCTTGGTGTAAAAAAAAAAGAATAAACTATTGTTTAATACTGGTGAACTATGAGTCCCAGCAAGCCTCCCCCGCAATCGGGGACTTGGAGAACCACAAGTCCCAGCCTGCGGGGCATTAAAGGGCCCGCTGGCACTTGTAGTTCCACAGTATGAAAAATAGTAAAATAAACACACTGTCACACATTTTAAATAAAACTTTAATACATCCAAAGCCCTTACATACTGATACTTACCTATCTTCATCCCGTAGATAGCCCTGGTCCTGATGTCCTGGTCTGTGTCGGCGTCTGTATCGATGTCGGCATCCCTGTTGGCGATGGCGATGGCGTCCGACGAAATCAATGGTGGAAGCTGTGGAAGGAAACTATACTCACCTGTCCCAGGGTGACGTAGTCCAAGGGGGTCTTGGCAAAATAGCAAAGCGAGAACGCGAACCAGACGAACAGCTGAGAGCCGCACTGTACTGTGTACATGTGAGGCTCCGCTCCCGAATGCCGCTAAGCGGCCAATAGCGGCATAGGTTAGTCAACCCAATAGGTTACTCAAGGCAAGAAGAATCAACTAGAAAACTTGCAGTAATAAAACTTTTACTTAAGTACGGTTTTAAAAGCACACTGCACTCGTTTCTTTTGGCACAGGAACCTATAATGAGTCTAATGATGGTGAGCAAATCACAGTGCACGGACTTCAGTTCATGCTAGGCAGCTGAGAGGTGATGCAATGGGCCAGTGGGGTCTCCCCCCAACCCCATCACACCACTTCCTCCACCTCCTCCTGCATGGCTGGGCACTTTCTGAGCGGACTATCACTTACTCTTGTGGCGCCTTTGTCAAATCTCGTAAAAACTCTTTGTCCATTGTTATTCATTAGGCTTGGTCACTTCTTTAATCTCAGATCAAACTTGATTGTCTTAATTGTGTACTCGTAGGTCCTGCTTTAGACTTTGGTCTACATCACCTGTTTCTGTTTCCATTGTTGATTCATCTGCATATGCATTTCCCATTTTTGAGCTTTCATCTCCCAGTCCATTTTTCAGTGGCTCAACATCTATTTAATTCTGACCATGTCTCCAACCAAAAAAATTCTCCATTTATGGGGTGATTGGTGCACCTCAGGAACTGTCAGATACTATGCTGCTGATGCGCCTAGACCCAGTTAGGTATTTTAGGGGGAAATTTACTAAAGGAAATTTGTAAAAAAATAGGTGTATTTGTATCCAGAAATACACTTATTTTTGACATTTACTATCCCGAAAATATGGCAATTCATATTCGTATTGATGTGCTATCAATACGAATACGAATTTCCGTATTTTCAGGATAGTAAATGTCAAAAATAAGTGTATTTCTGGATACAAATACACCTATTTTTTACAAATTTCCTTTAGTAAATTTCCCCCTTAATCTTGTTTACACAGAAAAACAAAAACTTGATGGAAAGAATCCTAGTGCGTCTGTCATTACTGACCCTGCTTGTGAGAAACTTCAAAATACCTGGAGGTGAGCATCACTTTGGTAGGAAATTGTTGTATCCTGAAACAACATGATTATGTCTAATCCTGACTAATCCTGAAACAACATAATTATGTCTAATCCTGACTAATCCTGAAACAACATAATTATGTCTAATCCTGACTAATCCTGAAACAACATAATTATGTCAGGGACTTGAAGAAAAATTACAGTTACCATTAATCACTAAGTGCCCATAGACGGTCCGTTCATCGGATCCGTTCGGTACTTAAATAGTACACATCGCATCGCATCACATGCCTTGTGCATGCATTGTGCATGCTATGCAGTGCGATGAACAGCTAGTACAAAAAGTATGTGCAGCACATACTTTTTGTACTGTACGATGAGATGCGCGGGAATCCGATACTTCAACAACAACAAGCCATGGTTCGGTAGCCAGCTCAGGAAACTCCGCTAAGCCAAGGAGGAGGCATACAGCAGTGGGGACAGGGCACAGTACAATGTAGTCAGGAACTCCTTGACTCGGGGTATCAAACTTGCAAAAAGGGAATATACAAACAAGCTGACGCACAACCTCACAGGAAAGGACCCTGCGGCAGTATGGAAAGGCATACAAACCATCAAAAATTACAAGAAACCTCGACCACAGTCTGAAAACCAGCCAGGAACTTGCAGAAGACCTGAACAAGTTCTACTGCAGATTTGAGCAGGCCATACCTCTCCCACTCCATCACAAAGACCACCACTCCCAGGCCCTCCACATGGACCAAGGCGAGGTAGAAGCAGTACTCAAAAGAATAACACTTAAGAAGGCTGCGGGACTGGATGGTGTGTCGCCATTCAGCCTTATGACCTGTTCCAGCTCAGCTTGCCCCCATCTTCACAACAATATTTAACTTCTCCTTGGACTTGTGCAAGGTTCCTGCCTGCTTCAAATGCTCTATCATCATCCCGGTCCCCAAGAAAACACCCGCGAAGGATCTAAATGACTTCAGGCCAATTGCACTAACTTCAGTGGCCATGAAAACATTCAAAAGACTAGTACTAAAGCACCTGAGAGAAGTGACCAACTCTCACCTTGACCCCATGCAGTTCACCTACTGGGTAAACAGAAGTGTAGAGGATGCGGTCAACCTTGGGCTGCACCATATTTTAGAACACCTCGACCACCCAGGCACCTATGCGAGAGTCCTATTCATGGACTTCAGCTCAGCATTTAACACTATTGTCCCCGGCATCCTGCAGCCAAAACTCCTCTCCTTAGCAATCCCAGGATCAACATGCTCATGGATAGTGGACTTTCTAACAGCAAGGGAACAGGTGGTCAAAGCCGGCGCCTTCTCGTCCAGCACATGAACAATCAGTACTGGAGCCCCCCAAGGATGCGTCCTCTCCCCTCTGCTCTTCTCTCTCTACACAAATGACTGCACCTCAGCTGAGCAGTCAGTGAAAATCATCAAATTTGTAGATGACACCATTATCATTGGCCTAATCAAGGATGGTGACGAGACCGCATACAGGCATGTAGTGGAGAAGCAGACACAGTGGTGCAGCAGCAACAACCTCGATTTAAACCCCAACAAAACAGTTGAGATGGTGGTCGACTACAGGAAAAAACCAAATGCACTGGTCCCGATAACAATAGCCAACACAGTGGTGTTGCGGGTTGAATCCTTTTAATTTCTAAGGACAACCATGTCCAGCGACCTAAAATGGGGATTAAACATAACTACAAACATCAAAAAGGCCCAACAGCGCCTGTTCTTCCTGAGGCAAATTTAACATCCCACAGGAGTTGCTGTGCATATTCTACACCGCCATTGTGGAGTCTGTGTTACGTTCCTCTATCACAATCTGGTACGGTGGTGCAAGCGAGAATGACAAAGAAAAACTGCAGAGGGTAATGAAGACTGCGGAAAGGATCATAGGGACCGACCTCTGTCGGTCCCTATGATCTGTTCTCATCCAGGGTAAGGAAACGCACTGAGAAGATCGCGAAGGACAAGCTGCATCCCGGTCACAACCTGTTCGACATCCTACCATCCGGAAGATGGTTCAGGTACATCCACACCAAAACGTCCAGATCTGCAAGAAGTTTCTTTCATTTACCCGTCCATCACCTGAACAATCCAATCAAAGCGAATACAATTCCAATATCAACAGCCAAACAATGTGACCCTACTTGGCGACCTGACCACCATAGTCATAGCTATAAATGGAATGCAAGTAATTTCTTAATGTAATGTATGTAATGTCTCATCCCCCTTCATCCCTGCTTGATGCTGCACTGTAATAATAAAAAAAAGTTCCTAGTGTGCGCAAGCATACATGGCCAATAAAGTTGATTCTATTCTATTCTAGTGATGCGGTTGGTGGGGGTGGTCAGCTGACATCAGCAGATGTCATCTGCCTGCCCTGTCCTCACACAGGGTGCCCACAGGAATGAGACACCATAGAGACACCTAAGGACAAGTCAGACAGGTTTGCCCCTTAAGCTCCCCCAGCAGCTTCCTGGGAGGCTCACTTGTGATTTGGTACTTGATGTGCCATTTTCACATGCAATAAATCCAATGCAAAGAACTCCCAGGGAGTGGGCAGTGGGGTCTGAGCAAAGGCAGGGAGTACATAGTGGCATTTGCCATTCAGCAGAGTGGGAAGCGGATACTGAATTTGAAAAAAAAAATATTTTGAAAAGACTGATAATTGGCTGAGAGAATTCTCTCAGCCAATCAGTGTACGGCCAGTCTTTTCAAAATAGACGCCTGCCTGGCAAATGCCACTACCAGCTCCACGCCGCAGCCTGGACCCCACTGCTGAACATAGGTGTGTGCCAGCAGTGCTTCACCACTGGTACACACCTACAGATGAAACCAAACACATTGTGGGTGCTAAAAAACACCTGTGATGTGCCACTGATGGGTTCGATCTGACAGCAGGTTCAATCTGTAGGGTACGACTCCAACCTGATGCACACAGGACCAAGCATTGGGTCAGATGGGATGTCAAACTCATTCAATGTGGGAAGATTTCTTGATGGATTGGTTGAAATCGGCCAAAATTGGATAAGTGTATTGGCACCTTAACTGTCTATGCAAGTAATTGTCTTTTGCAGAAACAGGACTAAACTTTGTAGGAATATAACCAAACAAGAAATAGGTGAAACTTGAAAAGGCTAGTTGATCATACTGTATAAAATAGTCATATATAAGTTCTGTTTTAGCTGCTTGGCTGGTAATGTCTTTCCTTTCTGGGTCTGTATATCGATTTTTCCCTTTTTTCGATTCGATTTTGCTTATAGAAGCAAAATTGAATCGAAACCTATTCAAAATCAAATGGTTTTTAGGACACTTTTGACCGGCATTCGATTTGATGCACGCTGCCGTTTTCTCTATCGAAAAGAAAAATATACTGTGCAGGCAAGGAAATATTGAATTCAATCCAGTAAATTGAATGTGTACACTGCACCTTGGATGTAAATCGAATTTGATATTGAATCAAATGCAAAAGTGCAGATCGAATGGAAAAATTAATGGAAAATCAAAGGAAAAATTGAAAGGTGATGCAGTATCGAAATCGAATAGAAAGCAAAAGCAAATCGATGCATCTGTATGCACCAATTAATTACTCACAACAGCCGGTGTGCTCATCTCCTGTCAGCACTAAAGATGCCCATACACGGGGAGATGAACGCTGTGCTTTTAGTACTAGATTGCATATCATCTAGAACACGCACTCTACATCTGCACAAATGCAAAAACGCGCCAGCGCATGTGCAAACGCACACCATCGGCCCTCCGTGCAAATGCACAGAGGACCGAATGGATGTGAGTAACTCCCCATGTCCGGTGCGCCGTCTTTCTGGTGATTCTATTACTTTCTTTTTGTCAAATTCTCTCTTCTGGTCTATGCTCTTACTTTGTTGTCAATTTTAAGCCTGAACTGCAATATGTCACTACAAAAAAGTATTACCATAATTTAATGAATGATATATTTTTCAGCATATTTTCAAACATTGAGACAAAACAGAGATGTCATCCCACAAGTCCCTGCTTTTGGCACATTAATTAGGAGGTATATGGGCACCTTCTGGCACCTATATTACTTTTGTATCTGCAACTTCATATTTTTCACTCCAGCCTAGTGCCCAGGCATTTGAGGCAAAGGTGCATGGCATCAGCTCCAGTCCCGATCTGACTGCTTCGATTACACCCGCCGAGTAAGTCCTGGGTTAGGCACACACCGGAAACGTCATTTGATGGTGAGTAGATTGTAAATGTCCTTGCAGCAAATCACCATGCAAAGCAATTCCCAGTCTTGTATGGGGCAGGATTTTACTCTGTTTGGGTGGCATATACTGTACCTGATCCCAGTGGACTACAGCGTAGAGAACAGGACTGAATCAGGCCAATTGTTCTGCATTATATCACAGGCGGACCTACTGATCCAGCTAAGTGAGCTCTTATACACAGAGACTAATACAGAAGCAGAGTAACTACTTAATCTGGATAATGAAATAATGAAAATACATTAATTAGCACCAATGTTCTTGTAAACTGGTGGCGCTGCTGATCCTTTAATAATAATAATAATAATAATAATAATAATAATAATAATAATAATAATAATAACAATTTTATTTATATAGAACTCAGTCTCTAATAGGACTCAAGGCACTTAACAGATAGAATGAATGTAATACAGTACAGAAACAATGAAGTACAGAAAAGCATTTCACAAACAATAAGGAACTGAAGGAAACACTTGAGTAAATAGGAAAGCCTCTAGTCTGTTTTTGAAGCATTCTAGAGTGGGGGTCTCTTGAACTGTGCGGGGAAGTGAGTTCCATAAAGTTGGAGCTGATAACACGGGAATATACTCATATCAGATATTACATAATAAGATACAAATTATAGTCAGTGTGTTACTTACCCTAGACATAATGATCTTCTCCCATAATACTGGTAATCACTTATAACCCAGTTATTTCCTGTGAATATGCCACCTATAATAATATGTCCATCTTTTAAATATTCACTTTCAGTTACATATGTATTGCTCGGAGACAGCTGACATCCAGGTGCCGGTTGTTTTGCCACAAATGTGCAGGGTGTGATGCTGGAGAAACACAACCAAATCATTTGTTAGAAGAAAATGAAATATAATATAGAATTGCAGAATATAAGTTTACATTTTGAGCGGTATGCAATGCTCTTCGTTCGCCACTTCTGATGGTAAGGATGGCCTGCTTTTGGTGAGAATGTCAGTCCTCTCGCCAAAACTGCAAATTTAATGCTTCTCGCCTTATTCTATGCTCCCAGTTTGCCATAAATGAACAGCAAGCTTTGCCCTCTTCGCCGCTGCCTACTCGCCATTGTTCTCTTATGGGAAAATTAGCATACCTCGCTGTAAGTGTATCCAATGCTAAAACTGCAAACGCTGCTCGCTGTTTTTATAATGCCTCACCGATTTGCTCTCATCATTTATTAACCCCTTCCTGACAGAGATAGTTTTTGCGTTCCTGACAGAGCCATTTTTTTCAAATCTGACATGTCTCACTTAAGTGGGGATAACTTTTTTTTGCTTTTACTTATCCCAGTGATTTTGAGACTGTTTTTTCGTGACACATTGTACTTCAAATTAGTGGTAAATTTGGGTCGATACAGTCTGTGTTTTTTTGTGAAAAATACCAAAATGTCGTGAAAAAATGGAAAATTTAGCGATTTGCAAAATGTTAAATTTTCTGCTTGTGAGACAAATAATCATACCACTCAAAATAGTTAATAACTAACATAGACCATATGTCTACTTTATGTTGCCATCATTATTTCAACTTCCTTTTAATTTTTTTGGACACTAGGAGGCTTACAATATGAATAGCAAATTCTCAAATTTTCAAGAAAATTTCAAACACTGATTTTTTTAGGGACCAGTTCAGTTCTGATATGACTTTGAAGGAATTGTATGTGAGACACCCCCATAAATGATGCCATTTCAAAAACTGCACCCCTCACAGTATTCAAAACAGCATTTTGGAAGTTTGTTAACCCTTTAGGTGTTTCACAGGAATTAAAACAAAGTGTAGGTGAAATTTCAAAATTTCATTTTTTTTGCAGATTTGCAATTTTAATACATTTTTCTAAGGAACACAGTACATTTTACTAGAGAAATGTGACTAAAAATTGATTCCCCCAATTCTTTTGTTTTCAAAAATATCCTATATGTGGCCCTAGTGTGCACGTTGACCAAACCACAGGCTTCATAATAGAAGGAGCACCTTCTTGATTTTGGAGCCTCCTTTTTATGAGATTATTTTTTAGGCATCATGTAGGTTTCTAGGCACCATAAGATGATAAAATTTAGGAACCCCCCCACAAGTGACCCCATTTTGCAAACTACACCCCTCAGGGAATTCATCTAGTGGTATAGTGTACATTTCAAACCCCCAGGGGTTTCACCAATTGTGGTACAACTGGGCAGTGAAAATGAAAAATTACATTTTTTACACAAAAATGCAGTTCTGGCTCAAAATTTTTCATTTTCACAAGGAATGAAGGAGACAAAGCACCCCAAAATCTGTGCCCCAATTTCTCCCGAGTACCGCAATGCCTCACATGTGACCAAAAAATACCAGTTGGGTGCATGGCAGGACTCAGAAGGGAAGGAGTGATTTTTGGATTTTGCAGCTCAGATTCTGGTGGAATTTTGGTGGGTGCTATGTCGCATTAGCAAGACCCCCCAAGCACCAATACAGTGGAACCCCCCCACAAGTGACCCCATTTTGCAAACTACACCCCTCAGGGAATTCATCTAGTGGTATAGTGTACATTTCAAACCCCCAGGGGTTTCACCAATTTTGATACAAGTGGGCAGTGAAAATTAAAAATTACATTTTTTTACACAAAAATGCAGTTCTGGCTCAAAATTTTTCATTTTTAGAAGGTATGAAGGAGAAAAAGCACCCCAAAATCTGTGCCCCAATTTCTCCCGAGTACGGCAATGCCTCACATGTGAACAAACAATACCAGTTGGGTGCATGGCAGGACTCAGAAGGGAAGGAGTGATTTTTGGATTTTGCAGCACAGATTTTGGTGGAATGAATGGTGGGTGCTATGTTGCACCAATACAGTGGAACCCCCCCACAAGTCACCCCATTTTGCAAAGTACACCCCTCAGGGAATTCATCTAGGGGTATAGTGTACATTTCAAACCCCCAGGGGTTTCACCAATTTTGATGCAAGTGGGCAGTGAAAATGAAAAATTACATTTTTTTACACAAAAATGCAGTTCTGGCTCAAAATTTTTCATTTTCAGAAGGTATGAAGGAGAAAAAGCACCCCAAAATCTGTGCCCCAATTTCTCCCGAGTACGGCAATGCCTCACATGTGACCAAAAAATACCAGTTGGGTGCATGGCAGGACTCAGAAGGGAAGGAGTGATTTTTGGATTTTGCAGCTCAGATTCTGGTGGAATTTTGGTGGGTGCTATGTCGCATTAGCAAGACCCCCAAAGCACCAATACAGTGGAACCCCCCCACAAGTGACCCCATTTTGCAAACTACACCCCTCAGGGAATTCATCTAGGGGTATAGTGTACATTTCAAACCCCCAGGGGTTTCACCAATTTTGATACAAGTGGGCAGTGAACATGAAAAATTACATTTTTTTACACAAAAATGCAGTTCTGGCTCAAAATTTTTCATTTTCAGAAGGTATGAAGGAGAAAAAGCACCCCAAAATCTGTGCCCCAATTTCTCCCGAGTACGGCAATGCCTCACATGTGAACAAAAAATACCAGTTGGGTGCATGGCAGGACTCAGAAGGGAAGGAGTGATTTTTGGATTTTGCAGCACAGATTTTGGTGGAATGAATGGTGGGTGCTATGTTGCACCAATACAGTGGAACCCCCCCACAAGTCACCCCATTTTGCAAAGTACACCCCTCAGGGAATTCATCTAGGGGTATAGTGTACATTTCAAACCCCCAGGGGTTTCACCAATTTTGATGCAAGTGGGCAGTGAAAATGAAAAATTACATTTTTTTACACAAAAATGCAGTTCTGGCTCAAAATTTTTCATTTTCAGAAGGTATGAAGGAGAAAAAGCACCCCAAAATCTGTGCCCCAATTTCTCCCGAGTACGGCAATGCCTCACATGTGAACAAACAATACCAGTTGGGTGCATGGCAGGACTCAGAAGGGAAGGAGTGATTTTTGGATTTTGCAGCTCAGATTCTGGTGGAATTTTGGTGGGTGCTATGTCGCATTAGCAAGACCCCCAAAGCACCAATACAGTGGAACCCCCCCACAAGTGACCCCATTTTGCAAACTACACCCCTCAGGGAATTCATCTAGGGGTATAGTGTACATTTCAAACCCCCAGGGGTTTCACCAATTTTGATACAAGTGGGCAGTGAACATGAAAAATTAAATTTTTTTACACAAAAATGCAGTTCTGGCTCAAAATTTTTCATTTTCAGAAGGTATGAAGGAGAAAAAGCACCCCAAAATCTGTGCCCCAATTTCTCCCGAGTACGGCAATGCCTCACATGTGACCAAAAAATACCAGTTGGGTGCATGGCAGGACTCAGAAGGGAAGGAGTGATTTTTGGATTTTGCAGCTCAGATTCTGGTGGAATTTTGGTGGGTGCTATGTCGCATTAGCAAGACCCCCAAAGCACCAATACAGTGGAACCCCCCCACAAGTGACCCCATTTTGCAAACTACACCCCTCAGGGAATTCATCTAGGGGTATAGTGTACATTTCAAACCCCCAGGGGTTTCACCAATTTTGATACAAGTGGGCAGTGAACATGAAAAATTACATTTTTTTACACAAAAATGCAGTTCTGGCTCAAAATTTTTCATTTTCAGAAGGTATGAAGGAGAAAAAGCACCCCAAAATCTGTGCCCCAATTTCTCCCGAGTACGGCAATGCCTCACATGTGAACAAAAAATACCAGTTGGGTGCATGGCAGGACTCAGAAGGGAAGGAGTGATTTTTGGATTTTGCAGCACAGATTTTGGTGGAATGAATGGTGGGTGCTATGTTGCACCAATACAGTGGAACCCCCCCACAAGTCACCCCATTTTGCAAAGTACACCCCTCAGGGAATTCATCTAGGGGTATAGTGTACATTTCAAACCCCCAGGGGTTTCACCAATTTTGATGCAAGTGGGCAGTGAAAATGAAAAATTACATTTTTTTACACAAAAATGCAGTTCTGGCTCAAAATTTTTCATTTTCAGAAGGTATGAAGGAGAAAAAGCACCCCAAAATCTGTGCCCCAATTTCTCCCGAGTACGGCAATGCCTCACATGTGAACAAACAATACCAGTTGGGTGCATGGCAGGACTCAGAAGGGAAGGAGTGATTTTTGGATTTTGCAGCTCAGATTCTGGTGGAATTTTGGTGGGTGCTATGTCGCATTAGCAAGACCCCCAAAGCACCAATACAGTGGAACCCCCCCACAAGTGACCCCATTTTGCAAACTACACCCCTCAGGGAATTCATCTAGGGGTATAGTGTACATTTCAAACCCCCAGGGGTTTCACCAATTTTGATACAAGTGGGCAGTGAACATGAAAAATTAAATTTTTTTACACAAAAATGCAGTTCTGGCTCAAAATTTTTCATTTTCAGAAGGTATGAAGGAGAAAAAGCACCCCAAAATCTGTGCCCCAATTTCTCCCGAGTACGGCAATGCCTCACATGTGACCAAAAAATACCAGTTGGGTGCATGGCAGGACTCAGAAGGGAAGGAGTGATTTTTGGATTTTGCAGCTCAGATTCTGGTGGAATTTTGGTGGGTGCTATGTCGCATTAGCAAGACCCCCAAAGCACCAATACAGTGGAACCCCCCCACAAGTGACCCCATTTTGCAAACTACACCCCTCAGGGAATTCATCTAGGGGTATAGTGTACATTTCAAACCCCCAGGGGTTTCACCAATTTTGATACAAGTGGGCAGTGAACATGAAAAATTACATTTTTTTACACAAAAATGCAGTTCTGGCTCAAAATTTTTCATTTTCAGAAGGTATGAAGGAGAAAAAGCACCCCAAAATCTGTGCCCCAATTTCTCCCGAGTACGGCAATGCCTCACATGTGACCAAAAAATACCAGTTGGGTGCATGGCAGGACTCAGAAGGGAAGGAGTGATTTTTGGATTTTGCAGCTCAGATTCTGGTGGAATTTTGGTGGGTGCTATGTCGCATTAGCAAGACCCCCAAAGCACCAATACAGTGGAACCCCCCCACAAGTGACCCCATTTTGCAAACTACACCCCTCAGGGAATTCATCTAGGGGTATAGTGTACATTTCAAACCCCCAGGGGTATCACCAATTTTGATACAATTGGGCAGTGAACATGAAAAATTACATTTTTTTACACAAAAATGCAGTTCTGGCTCAAAATTTTTCATTTTCAGAAGGTATGAAGGAGAAAAAGCACCCCAAAATCTGTGCCCCAATTTCTCCCGAGTACGGCAATGCCTCACATGTGAACAAAAAATACCAGTTGGGTGCATGGCAGGACTCAGAAGGGAAGGAGTGATTTTTGGATTTTGCAGCACAGATTTTGGTGGAATGAATGGTGGGTGCTATGTTGCACCAATACAGTGGAACCCCCCCACAAGTCACCCCATTTTGCGAAGTACACCCCTCAGGGAATTCATCTAGGGGTATAGTGTACATTTCAAACCCCCAGGGGTTTCACCAATTTTGATACAAGTGGGCAGTGAAAATGAAAAATTACATTTTTTTACACAAAAATGCAGTTCTGGCTCAAAATTTTTCATTTTCAGAAGGAATGAAGGAGACAAAGCACCCCAAAATCTGTGCCCCAATTTCTCCCGAGTACGGCAATGCCTCATGTGTGACCAAAAAGTGGCAGGACTCAGAAGGGAAGGAGTGATATTTGGAGTTTGCAGCACAAATTCTGGTGGAATGATGGTGGGTGCTATGTCGCATTAGCAAGACCCCCAAAGCACCAATACAGTGGAACCCCCCCACAAGTGACCCCATTTTGCAAACTACACCCCTCAGGGAATTCATCTAGGGGTATAGTGTACATTTCAAACCCCCAGGGGTTTCACCAATTTTGATAAAACTGGGCAGTGAACATGAAAAATTACATTTTTTTACACAAAAATGCAGTTCTGGCTCAAAATTTTTCATTTTCACAAGGAATGAAGGAGAAAAAGCACCCCAAAATCTGTGCCCCAATATCTCCCAAGTACGGCAATGCCTCACATGTGACCAAAAAATACCAGTTGGGTGCATGGCAGGACTCAGAAGGGAAGGAGTGATTTTTGGATTTTGCGGCTCAGATTCTGGTGGAATGAATGGTGGGTGCTATGTGGCATTAGCAAGACCCCCGAAGCACGGTGAAATTATGAACCTAATATTCCATAGATGTGTGGTATATTTTAAAACACTCCTTTATACATAGGCCGGGTTTGTCGGGGCAAGTGTCACACTGGAAAATAGTTTGCTTTCTTATTCCCTTTTTATAGCAAACTTTGCACCTTTTTTGTGTCCTGCCCTTTTTTCCAGTGGAGGGGATTTCATCAGGAAAATGCTGCCCTGGTACAATACGGGGGCCAGTACTAGAAGTACTGGGGCCCTCTGCCTGCTGGTTCCCAAATATTAGGCCCTTTATGACTTCCTCTTGAAAGTGCATAAATGTCCCCCTCTGGCCGGTAGAACGGAATAGCACGTAAGCGTTATACAGTGCCATCTGGATGATATACACGGCCACCTTCTTGTACCAGATTTTTGTTTTCCGCAGGGTACTGTACGGCTTCAGTACCTGATCTGAAAGATCCACTCCGCCCATGTACCTATTGTAATCCAGGATACAATTAGGTTTTGAGGTGTGGGTACTGGTACCTCGTACAGGGACGGAGGTGGTACTGTCTCCGTGAATTGTTGTCAGTATAAGGACATCCCTCTTGTCCTTATATTTGACCAACAACATATTTTCGTTGCATATTCCCCTGCTTTCACCCCTTCTCATTACTTGGGCAATGTGCGTTTTTGGGAGGCCTCTTTGGTTCTTGCGCACAGTACCGCAAGCTGCTGTACCTCTTGAACCAAGGGCCTTAAACAGGGGGATGCTAGTGTAAAAGTTATCCACATAGAGGTGATAACCTTTATTCAGGAAGGGGTGCACTAAATCCCAGACAATTTTCCCACTAACACCTACGAGGGAGGGGGGGCATTCTGGCGGTTCAATTCTTGAATCCTTCCCTTCATAAACCCTAAACCTGTGGGTGTACCCTGAGGTGCTTTCACACAGTTTATACATTTTTATGCCATACCTTGCCCTCTTACTGGGAAGGTACTGGCGGAATTTAACCCTTCCTTTAAAATGTATAAGGGACTCGTCGATACAAATAAATTTTTCAGGGATGTACACCTCTTCAAATTTGGCACTGAAATGATCAATGACCGGCCTGACTTTGAATAGCCGGTCAAAGCTGGGATCATCTCTGGGTGGGCACTGTGCATTATCGGTGTAATGTATAAATTTAAGAATTGTCTCAAATCGAGTCCGGGTCATGGCCATACGGTAAAATAGAGTACTGTACAGAACATCTGTACTCCAATATTGCCTAATTTCTGGCTTTTTTACTATGCCCATATGAAACACCAGACCCCAAAACGTCATCATCTCTACTGCATCTACAGGGGTCCACCTAGCAAATGATGACGTGGGGTTTTGAGCAATAAACTGCTGGGCATATAAATTAGTTTGGTCCACCATTAAATTTATAAAATCATCAGAGAAAAATAATTTGAAAAAGTCAATTTCTCTGAGACCTGTGGAATCAAATTGGATTCCTGGCATGGCCAAAAACTCAGGAACCTGGGGCTCAAAATTGTCTGGTGGTGGGGTCCATACGAGATCAATTGTTGGGGGGGGGGGGTCTCAGCTGCTCTACGGGGGCGTCTTTGAGGGGGTCCCTCATCACCAGAGGAGGAAGAGGAGCTTAAGACGAATCCTTCAAATTCCCCGCTTGCATCACTGGCTGTGTCAGAGTCAGAGGCAAGCATGGCATATGCCTCCTCCACTGAATACATTCTCCTGGATGACTGGGAGGACATTTGGGAGGACATTTGGGAGGACATTTGGGATGCCATTTTTATTTTTGTGTTACTGGTAGTGAAATGTTTCAACACGTGTATAGTGTAGGGGGGGGTACAAACTTTATTTCAACCTGGGGGGAATGTAGTGTGTAATGTGTATGTAGTGCAGAAAAAAAAAAATACTTTATACCAAAAAAAAAAATTGAAGGGGTTAAAAAAAAAAAAATTGAAGGGGTTAAAAAAAAAAATTGAAGGGGTTAAAAAAAAAAAAGGTCCTGCACCAAAAATTGAGCACAGATGTTGGTCAGTAACGTCTGTCACTGAACAGCGCTCAAAGGCAACAGGAATTTGATCAAAAAAAAAAAAAATAGATCAACCCTGTGCCGAAAAAGCTGATCAGTGATGTACGTCACTGATCAGCGCACAGTGGCCACAGGACACCCACAAAATCACAGTGTGTGTAAAAAAAAAATTAAAAAAAGACCACACAGCACCCACAAAAAAAAAAAAAGGTGATCAGTGATGCGACACTGATTACCAGTGAGGGGCAGCAGGTGCACAACCTTTGGTGCAACTGGCAGCAACTGACAGGTATATATAAAAAAAAAAACCTCTGCGCCCCCAAAAAGTTGCTGATCACCTCAGATATGGTGATCAGCACAAAAGGCGGGGGTAGCAGACACAAAATATACACTCTCTATCACTCTCTGTCACTATCTCTCTCTATCTCTCACTATCTATCACTATCTATCACTCTCTATCACACTGCAGCAGCAGCACTGACAGTTATATGTATAAAAAAAAACCTGCACCCCCAAAAAGGGGGGGTAGCAGACACAAAATATACACTCTCTATCACTCTCTGTCACTATCTCTCTCTATCTCTCTATCTCTCACTATCTATCACTATCTATCACTATGACACTGCAGCAGCAGCACTGACAGTTATATATATAAAAAAAAAACCTGCACCCCCAAAAAGGGGGGGTAGCAGACACAAATCTCTCTATCTCTCACTATCTATCACTATCTCTCACTATCTATCACTATCTATCACTATGACACTGCAGCAGCAGCGACAGTTATTTATATATAAAAAACCCCTGCACCCCCAAAAAGGGGGGGTAGCAGACACAAAATATAGCTCTCTCTGTCACTATCTCTCTATCTCTCTCTATCTCTCTCTCTCTATCTCTCTATCTCTCTATCACACTGCAGCAGCAGCAGGAAGTCTCAGGAAGTCAGATCCAGGAAGCGTCCAGCACGCTACAAGCAGTGATCAAGTGATCAGGTAAGGTATTTGCAAGGATCAGGTAAGTATTAGCAAGGATCAGGTCAGTATCACGGCAGATAGGCACGGTGACCGCTCTGCACGCTACTCCAGACCGGAATGGCGTCTGCAGCGCAGTCACCGTTAGTTTAAATGTCGCGCCTTGGCTGTGATTGGTCCGTGGGTCCCACGGACCAATCACAGCCTTGGGGGCAGGTGGGGTGAGGGTGGGGTGAGGTGTCATCGTCACCGATGACCCCCTCATGCCCCCTGACGCCCGGCGGTGATTGACACCTGTGTTACCGAGCGTCTGATTCGCTGGTAACACAGGAAAACGCTGTAATTGGCTGTTCACACTGAACAGCCAATCACAGCGATCGCCGACGGGGGGGCGACATCGCAGCCCCCCCTGGGCATGCAGGGACATGTCTGCTGTCAGGGACAGCAGACATCGTCCCTCTGTCACTGCGTCTCGAGACGCAGTGACAGTTTAAAGTCATGACGTACATTTATGCCATGTGTCGGGAAGTACATCCCGGCCATGACGTAAATGTACGTCAAATGTCGGGAAGGGGTTAAGGTGTACTGAACTTACTCACCGAGAAATAAAATGTAAGTTATTGGTTTTGTTATGTGTACAAGCATATTTTGTTTTTATTGATTTAATGATCTATATTTTTCTTTTTGAAGTGCCACATTAACATTTTTTTCTCCCCATGATGCATTTTTTTTCTCATTGTTTATTATCGTGGGTCAGAGTCTGCAGTATCAGGTAGTATTTATGCCCCAACTCCTTCGGTCACATACTCGTGCCAGTGGAATCACTTTTTTAGCGGAGACGAGGTCGAAGATGAGTATGGTAAGAACTTAGTTTCCATAGAAAAGTGAAAGTGAACCTTATGAAATACTTTAATCAAAGGGGGAGGGAGGGAGAGGTTGCTTCCATGATTGGGCTATTTTAGCCTGGGCTGCAATGCAAATACAGATGGAGACACTTCCATCTATCTATATAATAGGATTAAGTGAGTAGTTGGATTATTCTGATAATCCCCTACTCTATTGTTCTATGTATTGTATTGCAGCTGAGAACAATAGAATAGCCATGGCTAGCCATTCTGAGCCATGGCCTAAGAAAGATAGATGAGATATGTTCTTGGCCATACAGTAGGCTTAGCCTATCTGAGGTGGGAGGGAACTGTGGTTGTGAAAATATCCCTAAGGCCAGGGCGGGTCAGGACTAAGTGTTAGTTTTAAGACCGTATTAATTAGATGAAAAACCTCTTTTCAGAAACTGTGGAGAGCAGGGCACGACCAGAAGGTATAGAAAACGTGTCCCAGCGCACCACAATTCCGCCAACAGAATTTAGAGCACGAAGGCCAGAATGTGTGTAATCTATCTGGAGTTAAGTACAATTGGTGTAATAATTTTACATGGATCTCTGAGTGGTTAATATATCTAGACCAGTGGTAGCCAACTATGGTCCTCGAGAGCTACCAACAGTTCACATTTTCCAGACAACCTAGCTGCTGCAAAGGTGCACTCATTACTAGCTGAAACATTTTCAAAGATCCACTGGTGGAGCTAATTAGCTAATTATTTCACTTGTGATTCTGTGAGGAGATCTGGAAAACTTTAAATGTTGGTAGCTCTCGAGGACTGGAGTCATAGGTGCCGATTCTGTGGGTGCTTGAGGGCCTGAGCACCCACGGAAATTGATGAGCACCCACCCGCTCAGCAGCGGCACACCCGCCTGTGTCCCACTGCATTCCCGCTCCCTCGTCGCTGGCACAGGTACTTTGTTGGCATTTATGTACCTGCACTGTGGGGGCATTTATATATTTGGCACTGTGGGAACATTTATGTATTTGGCACTGTGGGGGGGGGGATTTTTGTACCTGCCAATTATCACTGTTGCCATAATTTGAGTATTGGAGACAACTGTGCAGCGTATTATAAATCAGTATTATTTTGTGGCCACGCCCCTTTCCCATGAAGCCACTCCCCTATATTTTTGGCTTGAGCACCCACCAGCAAAAACATAAATCGGCACCTATGACTGGAGTTGGCTACCCCAGATCTAGACATACTGTAACAAGTTGCATAAATATTTTCCCAATGTGAGGTTGAAAGGGATATACAGTAATCAGGTCGGTTTCCCAGCGGGACTGGGAGTTTGATTTAGTATAAGAAAATAGTTCTAAAAGGACATTGTACCAAAAGGAAATATCTCTTTTCCTGGGTTTTATAAATACAGGCTATAACGGCTTGACAGAGGGAGCACAGGGATCTTCTAGTTGGTGGTAACCAGCTAAACCAATGTTGTATTTGATAGAAATGAAACAATTCTGTATGAGGGAGGGAGAAACATGCCTGGAGATGAGAAAAGGGAAGTTAAACCAAGCTGTCTGAAAGGTTCCCTAGGGTATGGATTCCACAGGTCAGCCATCTAGAAAGATCCAGATTTGGGATCACCATCGTAATAGCCTGTAGTGACAGGGCCGAGTACTTTGGGTAGTAGCCAGGGATCCGAGATACCAATTTATCCCATACATTGACTGCTGTAGAATTAGAGGCTGGGAGCGAAACATGTGGTGGACGCATATGTCTGGGTGTCCAGATGAGGTTTGCTAAGGGGTAACCCAAACTTTGGGAGTGTTCACTGGACAACCATCTAGGGGTAGGTGACCCTGTAGTCCAGTATTTGAGTTGGGCCAAAAGGCATGCTTCTAGATAAAGGGCCAAATCAGGGAGAACCAGACCACCTTTTTTTCGGGGTAAGACCATTTTGGCATGGGCCAGTCTAGGAGGATGGTTCTTCCAAAAATATCTAAGAAGAATGGCTCTACATTTATCTAAATATTTTTTTTAGTGATATAGGTGCTTGTGCAAAAAATATACATGAGTTTAGGAAGAAGTGACATTTTAAAGGCCGCTAAACGACCCAACCATGAGATCTCAAAAGAAAGCCATGAGGTAGACAAGGACGAAAGTCGATTAAGGAGAGGGATAAAATTAACATAGAAAATAAATGTCATATCAGGGGGTATTTTAATGCTTGGTATTTAATAGATGCAGTTTGACAGTTATAAGGATAGCAAGAGTGTAAAAAGGATATAAGAGAGTTAGGTAGAGCGACAGGTAGTGCGTCAGTTTTAGTCAAGTTCAATTTGTAGTAGGAAGCAGCACTAAACTTGTCAAGTATACTGTGTAGACAGGGTAAAGAAGAGAGAGGATCAGTGACAAAGAGAAGAACGTCATCCGCAAAAAGACAAAGTTTGTGGGGGTCTTCTCCTACCTCTAGTCCCCGAAAGTCTTGGGAAGCCCGAATATTAGCAGCCAAGGGCTCTATGGCCAATACAAATATCAAAGGTCAAAGTGGACAACCCTGGTGAGTGCCATTATTAATAGGAAAGGAGTCTGATAAAAACCCATTACTAAACACACTAGCAGAGGGGCAACTATACAAAGCTAAAATGGAGGCCATAATTTGGTCACAGAAGCCAAACCTCGACCAAACACTCTACCTATACAACTAGTTCAATCTGACGAAAGCTTTCTGTGCATCAAGGGAAAGCAGTAGAAACCTCTTGTTGGAAGAGAGGGAGTCAATAAGATTGAATTCTCTATGCGTATTATCAGAGGCCTGTCTGTCTGGTACAAACCCGACCTGGTCTGGGTGGACAAGGGTCACAAGATATTTATTGATATATATGCGGCAATCAGTTTGGCAAATACTGTAGTTTGACATCTCCATTTAGTAAAGCAATGGGGCAGTATTTCTGGCAATAAGCGGGGTCTTTCCCAGGTTTAGGCAAAGTCACAACCTGAGCCTCCAATATCTCCCTTAGGAATGAACCAAAGGCAGTTACTTCATTAAACACAGCAATCGAATGAGAAGTTAACTGAGCTTGAAACACCAAATAAAAGTCATTAATCATGCTGTCCGTCGTGGGGGCTTTGTCAAGTGGGAGCATCTTTATTGCCGTTTCTATCTCTGATGCTGTCCAGGGATCATTTAAGTCCTATAATAGTACAAGCTATACAGAGTTTCGAAACAGAAAAGGTACTCCATTCCTCTTAAACGGTCCATTTCAAAAATACCCAAATGTGTACCTCTTTAAAAGTGGGAGGACCAAGAGAGAAGAAATGTGTCTCCGGCAGGGCAACTATATCTGACTTCTGTTTATAAAATGTGGCAAGGGCTAGTCTACATTTATTGTGGGAGTTTAATCCCTTAACATTTAAGGGGGAAAAAAAACATACCATGGGAAAATAGCTGATAGACAATATGGCACAATAGTAGCATTTGGTCATAGTAACATAGAGGACCCTGTAGAAGCCTTGAATGTTTAAAGTGTAAATAACACGTTAAAAAGGGGAGGGGTAGAAAAACAGGAAGGGAAAACCAAATGGACCAGCACATCGGGTCTGCATAACTAATGCAGGGGAGAGAGAAAAACTGTGCAGTAAAGTAAACTTTGGGGGAAGTAGCCTAGGTGCCACCACCCGGGGCATTGGCAATAACATAACACTACATTCATAGAAGAGTAAGTACCCGGAGAGAACAAAACCAAAATTGGTAAACGGCATATGTAGCAAACGTGCAACAGGGAACATGAAAACAATCAGAACTGACAGAAATAATATACATAAAGAGAATCATATACTGTAAAGCTAGTACATCACTACAGTATCTTACGTGACTTTGAACAAGATCCCTTCAGCGGCCAAAAAGGCAGATGGAGTCATAACAATAAGGTAAAAAAACCTATAGTCATGTAGTAGACCACTCAGAGGCCATTATTCTGGTTGGTGCGGTAATGTCAGCGTGCGGTCGGTCCGCCGATGTTTAGTGTCTGCGCATGTACAGAGGCGTCTCTGCGCATGTGCGAACGGGACGCACGTCCAAATTCCGCATGAAATGTGTACACTACGAACAGGGGGAGGAGAGGGGCGTGAAGGGCTGTTTGGGCTTTATACCATATGCATACGCCCCGCGTTTCATGGGCGTTCCCATGATAACGCTGGGCGTACGTATGGTAATGCGGTCGTGACGCACGTGCAGGAGGCGGACATATGACATTGCCGGATGTCAGCTGCCCGCCCAGATCCCTGCTTATGCACGGAGAAATGCCCGTGTGGTCTGAGGTTGCAGGAGCTGCCTGGCCATTCGGTCCTGCATTCAATGGTCTGCGACCATCGAATGATGGGGGAGGTTCCCTGAGATGGAGGAGGTATCTTCATGAGAAATACACTTGCGGTCCGTTCGGACAGCTTCTTACCGCATTCGGACGGAGTGAGCAATCCGTACGAAAGGCGGGGTTTAGGACGCACGGTCGTGCCCGCATATTCGGCTCCGTCCGCACAGACCAGAATAAGGCCCAGATTGAGGTGGCGGAATTTGTCAAATTGTAGATAGAGGCGTAGCCAAAATGTCCCAAACCGCTAGCAGTTTAGTTCTAGCCTCGAGGGATGAAATCATCATGGGTAACGGTTTACTTCACCAGGAATCAAGTATCCCTTGAGATCGAAGGGCCGCCGTGATGGGAGCCAGTACTCTACATTTGGCAATAGTGGTCGCAGAGAAATCAGGAAAGAGTTGTAAACCTCCGAGAATGTCTGAGTCACAGGCCACCCTGGCAGCTTGGAGGACAAATCCATGTGCACTGCAGGTGGGGCAGATATAACATGTGCAGAGAGATTTAGATTTGGGTGAGTTATTTTGTTTCTGTGCAGGGAAATACTGACTGCTTTATTTTTTATAATGCAATATAGATCTCACTTTGAAGTAAAACCCAACTCCAATCTAATTCTCTCTGCACAAGTTACATCTGCCCTACCTGCAGTGCACATGGATTTGTCCATTTGAGAAGGAATATGACTTTGCGAGTGAACCAGAATAAGGGCCATGATATGCTTTAGATGGGAGTGAAACATGTGAGACACTATTCTGCGCAGTGCTGTCTCCAGGCACATCATTTGCATACTATGGGTGACATTTAATAGGATGAGAGATTCAGAAAGTGAGAGATTTGGTAAGAAATCTCCAGTTTGTTTTAAAGCAACAATAGTTTACACTTCAAAAGCAGTTTGATGTTGCAGTGTAAATGATTGACGCTTTAAAAAAACTGGAGATTTCTAACCAAATCTCTAAATTTCTGAATCTCTCATCCTATTAAATCCCAATGTATCTTCTGCAATCCTAGCAGGGGCTAAGGGCATCTGATCCCCCCCCCCCCCCCCCATAAGCTAAAATTGTGTACACCGTACACGCAGGGTTGCCACATCATCCCTTTAAAACTGGAGACATATTAATTACACAGGTTCTGTGGCTGATTACAAAAATACAGTTGGAATGAAGTCTGATGGCTGTTTAAAAAAAAAACAGTTGAAATTGAGTCTTGAAGTGAGCCAGCCACAGAACCTGTGTAATTAATATTTCTCCAGTTTTAAAGGGATGAGGTGGCAACCCTACGTACGCCTGAAGGTTGGGACTCCTTCAACTTAGAGTAGCACCCTGTCCACCTGATCTGAATATTATTTTACCAGCTTGGTCCCTGGTAGTCACAGACTGCAAACTAGAGGCACAACGTAGGTAAGACCTAAAAATTGACACTTATTGCTAGTCTTGGGGATGGATTTGGTGTACAGCTCCCATTGGGTTGGTGTGGCTGTCTTGCTTTCATGGTGGAACACCCTAACATTTATTTAGAACTATTTATTTTCCACTAATATTATACTTTCTAGCGCTACACTTTTTAACCTCTAGCTTCTGCTTCTTTCTTATTAATACACTTATAGCTTAGTTTTTCACTTGTGTGCTGCCCTGGGGTGACTGGCTTATGCTGGACTTTTTTGGGTTCCGCATCCCAAATTCAAACTTTGCATTAGGGACCCACCAGAAATGAGGTCACCGTGAAGCCCTTTGGTGGGCAAATATTTATTTACCAATTAATATACCAAGAACCTCTATTATTGATTAATAATATGAAGTGTGCATCTGCACCATGTGTATTTCTTTGCAGAACAAGTCCCAGCATGATAGCACCTCATGTATACAGGGTGTGCATCCTAAGTCGTCCCCCCCCCCCCATAATCTATGGGCATCGACAAATATTTACGGCAGCCCGTAGGATCTGCGACTTCGATGCAAGGACTCTCATCATGCTTGCAGGTAAAGGACATGTGATGTGTCACTTTTTATGCGATCCTTTGCGGCAATGCATCGGAATTGCATAAAAAGTCGCCATATCACACTAGTGGATGGGGGCTTTTAGAAAGACTGTAAATTATGAATATGTCTCTGTCTTCTGCTATATAACATGCTGCAGAGATTTGGAAACATAAAATATAAAGGGGTCAGGTACAAATAAGAGACAGAGATATTCTGCCTGATATAAAACACAGAGAGATGAGAGCAGTTACTGAGAAATCATACATCCCAACAAGACCCTCTCCAGGAGGGACACATCGCTCTGTTCCTGGACTTCCCTCTTAATGTAAGATTGCCAACACCTGTGTTTAACAGGTTAATTGCTGAGAAAGGAGTTTCAACACATGTGACGGCAATCCTACATTAAGGGCTGTATTATTCAGTGTCGTGGGCGAGCTGTGATAGCGAGCAGTGTATTTAACTGACCCCCGTGCATACACTGTTTCCCCCTCGCTAGCTTTTTGGAGCGAGGGGAAATCGGCGTATGTAGCCGCTATTACAGCGAGACTCACTCATAAATGCAGGGGGCTCCCTGCATTGGCTGCGAGCCTCGTTGTTTGGGGGAATCCTCGCTGTCCTCCAACAGCGAGTATTCCCCGGGAACATTGAATACAGTGAGTGGCTGCCGCGGGGGTTTAACAGTGAGGGTCGATTGTTTTCAAAGATCCCCACCGTTTAACCCCTCGCTGGCTGCATTGAATTTGGCTGTAAGAGGTAAGTCTAGGAACAGAGCATTGTGTGCCTCCTGGAGAGGGTCATGTTGGGAGGTACAGTATGAGCAATGCACAGACGTTTTTAGGGATTCTCTGTATGAAACGTCCTTGTAATACTGCTTGCAGCATCTATTGTACTTACATCATGCAGATGACACTGAAAAAAATAATCCATCCATTCCTCTGAGATAATAACATTGTTTCTATCCCTTCAATAATATTCCTGAGAGTAATTACATGTAACTGTATAATCGCTCACTACCAGGTGACAGTCGGGTGTAGAGTTCTGTGTCTCAGATCTGCAGAATGTCACATACAGGACCAGCAGCAAAAACACAATAAAAAATAGGTCAGACCCATTGTTACAGATAATCAGGTGCATGCGAGATGGTTTCTCCTCTCCACAATCCCAGCACTGACAGCTGCACAGGAGTAGTATGGAATATGCAGGGCACAGGGTAACAGGAGCTAGTGGGAGCCTTATATACAATGCAGGTTACTCTTCTGTCATGGACTAATAAAAATACATCAGTGTAAATAGATATTTTCAGTAGAAAAGCAAATTTATTATATATTTTTTTTATATAGAAAGTAATTACGCCTCCATGGGCTGATATACATAGAAGCTGTTTTTTTCTTCAGTTTTCATAGTACAATATACAGTAGTCATTACTGTATTTTAAACAGTTGTTGATAAGTGGATTAAAGTGGAATTAAACTACATTAAAAATAATTTAAAACAAGGAAACTTTATGTTGCTGCCTTACTTCAACTGGCACTAATGGTTTTGGTCACTTACAGTCCGAACCAACAATACATTTGGTGCCTCTTTCTGAGCCGCACCCAATGGCCATAAATGAAAAAGACCATGACAGACAGATTATTATCTCATTCCAGTGTCAGCATCTGTATGGCTGTAAGTGAGAAGCTACACCTCCGACTGTTCTTCAATCAATAGCCACATACAGTATGTAATCATTAGTATCAGCACTTTCGCCAGCCCCATGCTCTGTGCCGGAGATCTATCAGATACACCCATCACTGTATCTGTGCCTCAGAGTATCACAGTACGTTAACCATGGGCCAACATTACTTCTAAAAGTCTATGGGGCAGATTTATTAAGCTTGGAGAAGAGATAAACTGGAGATAAAGCGGAGAAAAGGTAAAAGGAGATAAAGCACCAGCCAATCAAACCTTGTGTTCTTTTGTTATTTTAACACACAATTACTACATAGAAACACAATTTTCCAAACAGATACTTGTATTCATCTCTAAATAACAAAAGAAACTTGTGTAACAAGTAAATGCTGGCAATGAAAGTCACACAACAAATCAGGATTTTTGGACTTTCTATGGAATCCCGTACTTTTACCAAGGTTCCTATATTGGATTTTCGGGAAGGGATGGCACAAAAAATTAAAATGTTAATATAAAAATAAGCTTCTCCCCTACTACCACATAATGCCAGCAGTAATTTACAATAGTCTGTTAAGAAGTTGCAGTGACTTACTAAACTGTTAGAATAATAAATAGACAGCATAGCATGTCGTCAGTACCTTTGAATTTAAAGGGCTGTATTCAATCCAGGATTTTGACTGTTGGAACATACCGACTGTAGGAATCCATGGCCGTTTTAGCTCTGCTTGAGAGATACTCAACAGGCGGTATTCAATGTTCCGCTTGTCAAGTAAAGAAAAGTAGTCGTCTCAGCCAAACCACCCACAAATTGTTGAAAAACGGACGTGATTCGACAATCTGTGGGCATTTCCGACAAAACAGATCCGACTTGTTTTAAAGTTGGATTTGTTTTGTCGGAATCTGCCTTCAATGCTGTTGGAAAGGTTGAATACCCCCTAAGCATTCTTTGAGCTGGGAGGCCATAGACAAGACCCTCGATTCTACCTGAATAGATTTTTCTATAGCCTTGCACATACTGTATATTCATCTACTGAAATCGCTTAGCCAAGTTTGGTAATGAATTACGGAGGTATCATCTTGAAACCCTAATTTTGACAGGCCAAGCTCAAGTCTATGAGGCTAAAACCATTTATGATAACTACTCCAAAGGCATAAAGTGATACAGAGCTTGTGACAGCATCCAAAGCAGCAACAGTATACATGTCAGCAATTGTTGGCAGGTCCTTTAGTCCGGACCAGATGTCCAAACTCTCTCCTGCCTGCCTTGCATCCCCGCCAGTGGGTTGTGTGAGAAATTGCAGCTGTTTCCTCGCAGCCACAGGTGTGGGAGAAAATGAGGGAGGAGCTGTTGCCATGTCACGGTCCACTTCAGATGACAATCTCCTGACCAGCAGGTCTTTGCACCTTTGTAGAATTGTGTCTGCCAGAAACAGAGACACAACATACGCTATAAACTGAGGATCGAGCATGTGGCCAGAATGTATTCTTCTGACTTTAACAGCCTGACCACCCTTGCATCCTGGCAAGCCATATGGAGGGCTTCATTCACAAGAGCTACATGCTTTGCGGAATCACAATGCTTTAGCTCCTCCTTCACTTTCTCCAGTTGCTTCTGCAACAGCTTGATCAGGGAAATCACCAGACTCAAGCTGGCAGTATTGGTGGTGACTTTACCTGTGGCAAGTTCAAATGGCTGGAGAACCTTGCACAACAAGGAAATCAGCCTCCACTGTGCTTGTGGCTTGTATGGCCTTTTGCTGATCCTCCTTCCTCTGCAGCATATAGAGGGTGGAGTTCCAGTGCATCACCAACTCTTGTTTGAGGTGATGGTAGGACAGGTTGAGGAGTTTTTGATGCTGCTCCAGCCTTCGGCAGAATAGCAAAAGTGTCCAGCAATTTTGTGGGCCACAAGCAACTCCTGCATGCTCCTGTCACTTTTTAGGATAAGCTGCACCACCAAATTTATAGTGTGGGTAAAAAAATGACATGTGCTGTAAATTGCCCATTTATAATGCCTGCACAATGTTTCTGGCATTTTCCAACACCACAAATCTCTGGGAGAGTCTAAGTGGGGTAAGCCACTGCGAGATGATTTCTCTAAGAGGTTGTCGGCATTGTGCCTCTTAGTGAAACAGGTGATACACAGAGTTGCCTGCCTTGGAAGGAGTTGGCATGCAGCAGATGCTGCTGCTTTTGTTGCTATGGAAGGAGATAAATCTATCCAGTAGGCTGTCACTGTCATATAGTCCTTACTTTGTCCTGAACCACTTGTCCACATGTTCGTTGTTAAGTGGACAGTGGGTACAACCACATTTTTCAGGGCACCGAGGACACTTGTTCGGATGTCTCTGTACATCCTTGGTATCATCTGCCTAGTGAAGTGGAATCTTGACAGGATTTTGTACCGGGTACACAATACCTCCATCAACTGTCTAAATACAACTCCACTGATGGCGGACACTGGACAGACAGCTAACACTAACATAGCTGTCAAGGCTGCAGTTATCTGTTTTGCCATCGGATGACTGCTGTCATACTTCGTCTTAATGGCAAATGACTGTTGGACGGTCAATTGCTTAGTGAAAGATGTAGCAGGCCTACGACTTCCCCTCTGGGACGATGACCAACTCCAACCAGCAACAGCAGGTGGGAGTCGGTCTTACATCCGGGAGGAATCCTGGAGGGAAGAGGAGTCAGTCATGCCGATGATATGGCCTGCAGGACTACCTCTGATCCGAATGGAGGAGGAAATTGACGAGGAGTGACTTGTTGGTTTGGTGAGGTGCTTGGATACAACAGGATTCAGGTGTCCCTGGACTGCTTACGGTCCTAGCCATAGTTTGTGAACTAAACAGTGACTTATGATCTAACTTCAGGTGATGCATAAGCAAGGATTTCCCTAAGTGACCAACATCCCTACCCCTGTTTATTCCAGCTTTACATAAGCTACATATGGTGAGACAATTGTTATCCAGATCTGAATAAAAATAATTCCAGACAAAAGAGGTGGATTTTTTGGTCTTCTGCCCAGGCATGGTGATGGCCTTTTACATCCCACCGTCAACAACTGTCTCGCCCGGTGCCTCATTTAAGTAAACCACATCAGTAGCATCCTCCTTCTCATCAGCTTCAACCTCAGTGCCAGCTACATGAATTTCCTCCTCCTGTTGTACAACATTGACAACTTCAAAATCAGGAACTGGACTGTGGGTGATCCTTCCAGCATATACGGAGGGCATGCAGCAAATGGTGGATGGAGCCACCTCTTCCTGTATAGTGATGGGAAGGTCAGGCATCACAACCACCAACACCCTTGGACTCTCCTTGGGGATTTGTGATACCATGTCTTTAGATGGCTGAGTTGTTTGCTGTCTTTTGTTGACAGCTTAACTCTCTTTACATTTTTAGGGGGGGGGGAGTGGGCAGGCAGCTGACATCCGGTGATGTCGCCTGTCTGTCATGCCCACATTAGCATGAGAATGCACAGTTGAGCATTCCCATATCCTAATGGGGCTTCCCCATGAACCTCTCTGACCCCCACCTGCTGTCCTGGTCGCACCAGGGGTGCACGCTCCCTGCATTTGCACATGCGTAGAAATGCCATCAGTCCCTGTGCGAATGCAGGGTGGCAGCGAACATACCTGAATAAGGTCCTTTGAGCATCAAGTCTGCACTTGTGAATTTCTATTGCTGCATGATTAAGAGTCTTCTGACCTATGCTATTATTGTATGGTATGGGAATTCCAAGTGTTCAGATCATAGCCACTTCGATTCAGATGGAGCTTGGCTCTTCATTGCAGGGGCTGGCAATTCCATCACCAGCTGCCAGCTGTCGGAAGGGGCACGCACGCACCAGACGCTCACACACCCATTTCGACGGAGCTCCCCACAACCATCCGTAACCTCCATTGCTGGTCCCCACTGCCGCCACGAACCTCCCCTAACCGTGCCTGTCTCCCTGAAGCAGAAATGGGCAGGGTTACGCCACCCAGCCGCCGAGTGACTGGGACATGTGTGTGTGTGTGTGTGTGTGAGACGCATGCACATCCCAGTCTGATGGAGTCCCTCTCCACCAGCACTCACCAGTGGGGAGGTTCTGGCGAGTGCTGAGAGTGAATGAGAGGGTCTCCATCTGTAGGGTACTTAAGATTGTGTAGAAAATTATTGCACACACTTTGCCTTGGATGCAGTAGTTAATATAAAGTGTACCCAAATGAAAGGTAGACTATGGTTGTATGTAAAGAATATTTTAATTAAATAATATTTAATTACAGGTCATGTGTAACATTACAACTACACATAATTGCCATTGACACTGATGCACTGATCCCAGTGTGTAGGAAGGGAGTGAATGGCTTTAGGAGCTGATTCTGGTTCAATCTGGTTCAGGGTTTACACATACGCATGTGCATTTCTGTGCATATGAAAACCTTGACTGCGAGCGGCCTCGACTATTTACAATGTCAACGAGAGAGGTGGGTGGGGGAGGATGATGGGCGGCCGCACTTAAACACTGGCCATTTCCATGTGAATACAGGCAGGTATGAAGTCTGTTGGGGGTGGATGGCTGACATCACATAATCTCAGCCGCCCTCCCTTTATTTTTCCTGGCACCCGCAAAATATAAGTAAGTCTCCACTGACATATTTGTGAAGGCAGGGGAAATCATTCAATGGTCAGCAAACACATGTGAGAGGATTTCTCTTCATCACACATCCCCTTGCATGGTTGTGAGGGGAAATGGTGGTGGGGGATGGGCATGTATTTGCTGGGGTGGCACCACAAGGACTCAGTAAGAAGCAAGCTTTGCAGCTTACCAAGTCAACTAGAATCACTTCTTAGTGTAGAAACTCCTGTGTCACGACTGGGGATTTGGGACCCGGGAGTGACCTTGGTGGCTAGCTGACAACCCAATGGAAACAGGACGGAGGCAAGTGGATACAAATGAGTAAAGTTTATTGCAATGAATGAACTGGTAGGGGACATTTGAAAGTCTGTAAAAGTCTTTGGAAAGCCGGGAACTGATAACAGTTACTTGGAGGCACGTAGTAGAGGCACGGGAGCACAGGATCTGGAAAGCACAGAGTAGGTCCACTGGAGTGCAGGTGCCGGAAGCACGGAGTTGGACCACTTGAGAGCAGGTGCCGGAAGCACGGTAGGCAGTGGTGAAGGTGGTTGTGGGTGCAGGTACTGAGGCACGCAGAGGCAGGTGGACACAGGTGCAGATGCTGGAGCGTGCGGGTGCAAGTGTTCACAGGTGCAGGTAACTCGGAAGAACAGGTGCAGGAAACTCAAAAGCACAGGTGCAGGTAACTCGAAAGCACAGGTGCAGGTAACTCGAAAGCACAGGTGCAGGTAACTCGAAATGCAGGAACGGATGAACACTGGTGCAGATGAACACAGGTACAGGTGAGTCGGAAGCACAGGTGCAGGTAACTTCGGAAGGCAGGAACGGATGAACACTGGCACAGATGAACACAGGTGCAGATAACTTGGAAGCACAGGTGCAGGTAACTGGAAGCACAGGTGCAGGCGACTCGGGAACACAGGTGCAGGCGACTCGGGAACACAGGTGCAGGCGACTCGGGAACACAGGTGCTGGGACAGGAAGCAGGTACTGGATACGGGTACAAGGTAACACTGGTGCAGGTACTTGTAATGAAGGAACAGGTGAACACTGGTGCAGGGTCTTGAAGGCACACAGGTGTAGGAACGCTGGTGCAGGGTTTTGGAGGCACACAGGTGTAGGAACGCTGGTGCAGGGTGTTGGAGGCACACAGGTGTAGGAACGCTGGTGCAAGGTCTTGGAAGCTCACAGGTGTAGGAATGCTTGGAAGCAGGATACAAATGCTGGGTAACTGGAATACCACAGAGCTTAAGCAGGAACACAAGCTGAAGCTTCATCCCAAGTTATTGACAACAATGCAAAAGCAAAGCGTCTATGCAGGGCTGGGAGGATAACCCCTCAGAGCAGCACTGATTGGCCATCCGGGTGATTGGGAATGGCCACACCTGGAACAGTCTCTGGATGAGGCCAACAGGGAACTTGTATAAATCCTTTAAAGTGGTAACCACATAGTTAATGGCTGAATCAGAATCACCCAGGTGCTCATTACAAGCAAATACTCAGATCTTGCTGCAGCAGGCTGAGAAACAAGACTGACAGGCAGGTAAGACAGGACAAACACACTGAGTTCTGGCAGGATTGTGACAGTACCCCCCCTTTTCGGGTGGCCACTGGACACTTCAGGAACTTTGAAGAAAAGTCACAATTCTGCCTCATCGTCAGAACAGGTGGACCATCCATCGTCGATGTAAACGGAATTCCCGTTCCCTTGGACACGATAATGAGGATGACTTCCGTCCTGAAGGAATACTTGACTTGGACGAAGAGGACCACTGGAGAAAGACGTAGAATCAAATTCATCAGGGATAACTGAAGTATGTTTGACTGGAACTGAGAGATGAGAAGATCGGGCCCTTGAGGCTAAGGCACCACTAGGACTCAAATTAAATCTTGTTCTATATCCAGGGGCTTTCGGAGAGCCATCTGTAGCATCTAACTGAATTTTTCTCAGAGGTAAGACATGGCAAGGTGAAACAGGATTTTCAAGGAAAGGGGTAGAGTCATAATCCTCATCATACTCGGAATCAGAATCCATGTCTAAAGTTAAGACTGCCTTGCTCTGACTGGAGGTTTCTGAAGACTTGTTGGGGCAAGGTACCGTAGAAGGTTCGACTTGAGGATGAGACAGGGAAACACAGCCAACTCTTAAGCTCATGGGTACAGACCTTGAAGATGTGGGATATTCAGCAGAAAACTCGAAGGAATCTTTGCAAGGAGACAGAGCCATATAATTTAGTTCCATATCTATGGACTGAGTCTTTGGTGACGACTGTGAACCAGCATGTTTTCTGGCAGCCTGAAAATTTTTGATATATTGGTCAAGAAGAGCTTGATCTTGTTCGGGGAGTTCCATCTTGGAGGACTGAGCTAAATCTGTGTTAAAGTATAGAGTCTCTAGAGTACTAACTGTTTTTTAAACACAGTGGGAGTCGATAGAAGACAGGCTGGAATTATCAGGATCAGGTAAGTTTGGAAGAGTCTCTGGGCTGAAGGATAGTACAGACTTGGAAGTAGACAAACTTGGACCAGCTGGGACCGGAGGACATCCGATTGTACTTGAACCAGCTAGGACCGGCAGGGACTCTGGATTGACGGATGGGACCGGATGATCACTGAAGATGCTTAAACCGGCTGGGACCGGCATGGACTCAGGATTGATGGATGGCAACGGATGATCACTGAAGATACTTGAACCGGCTGGGACCGGCATGGACTCTGGACTGACGGTTAAGACCGGATGAGAACCAGAGGTGTCGGAATCGGCTGGAACCGAATGAGCCTCCTGACTGACGGCTGGAACCGGATCATCAATGGAGGTACTTGAACCGGCTGGAACCGGAGTGGACACAGGACTGCGGACCCCCTCTTGGGGCTGAGGACTGCGGACCCCCTCTTGGGGCTGAAGACTGCGGACCCCCTGTTGGGGCTGAAGACTGGGGACCCCCTCTTGGGGCTGAAGACTGGGGACCCCCTCTTGGGGCTGAAGACTGCGGACCCCCTCTTGGGACTGAAGACTGCGGACCCCCTCTTGGGGCTGAAGACTGCGGACCCCCTCTTGGGGCTGAAGACTGCGGACCCCCTCTTGGGGCTGAAGACTGGATGTGGTCAGAATCACTTTGCTCTTGGGCTTGCGGAGTGAACAATTCTCAATGAAGTGGTCTGGATTACCACAGTAGAAACATAAATGGAGAGACCTGCGTCTTTGGCGTTCAGATTCTGAAAGCTGGGACCTCCGCTTGCCCTGGACAGAAATTTCGTTCTGAAGGTTGGGAGGCCTTTCAGATTTCACAGGCACTGTCACTGAGACTCCTTTCACTTTGGAGCTGTAGCTGATGGGCTTCACAACCTCAGGAGTGTAACTGAGTAACGTAGTTATTATGGGAATTTTTTTTGCCAAAAGTTCTTGCAGCTGGATAAGTGAGTGGTGGTAGGTTCCCATTGGTATTGCTGTCAGATTTTGCATAGCCACTTTAAAGTCACTAGCCAGGTCGAGGGGCTTTTGCATACTGTCACGACTGGGGATTTGGGGGACCTGGAAATCACGCATGTACCTGCGCTACTGAGGGTGATGCACTGACCTGGTGTGATGCATATCCAGAAACTGGAAGTGCAGGGAGGATGAGGAGGATAAGGAAGTCGGGTGCCGGTTGCATGTGCAGGAGGAACCCAAGTCAGGCACCGGGTCTGAACAAGGCCAGACAGAGCCGGGCAGAAAGGAGCAGGGCAGACTTGAGCCCGGCAGAATGAACACCCAGTGGAGGGGAGTACAGGTACCTAGCGGAGGCAAGCACCAGGTAAGTAAACATAAACTGGGAGAAACCCACAGCAGGGGGTGTGGGCGCAGGGCCAAGCTTGGGGGACAAAGAAGGAGCAGGAACTAGAGGGTAATAGTGTTGGCAGGGGGGTTCTGAAAGTGTTAGGGGGGATAGGTAGCGCTGCCATTGCCAGTGTGTGCTCAGAAGAGTTTAAATCATTGTGAGGCTGCAGCAACTATGATCTGACTGGTGCTGAATTAATAAGGGAATAGTGTTAACTAGACATACTGTAGAGTGAAGGGGCACAGCTGTATTTTAAGTATATTTTGTATATACTCTCAGTCATCCTCCAGTCCTCTCAGCACTGCTGAGTCTGCGGCTATGTGGCACACCGCTTCCCTCACCCGTGGAGACAGTGTCCAGTGCTCAGCAATCTCCCTGTCTGCCACCATTGCTCCCGGCAACAAGCATGGCAACTACAAACAGTCTTTCCCACCATAGCCTGACATGGGGGCTGCCATGTTTTCCCAGTCACATGTCTTTCTAGTCCAAACCTGCTTGGAGTGATCTCCCTGTCATATCTGCCCGGCCAATCCTGGCCAAGCAGTGGGTATGAGTATGCTGGGAGTGCTCACTCCAATGCTAGTGCTTCAGTTGTCATTTCTTTATGCACGCCTGTTGGTGTTTGTCTCTCCCTGCTGCAGCGTGACTCTCCAGGTGCCCCAGTTCCTGAGCCTGTCCAGGTTTACCATCTCCTGTGACCATCCAGGTTTACCATCTCCTGTGATCATCTAGGTTACCATCTCCTGTGATTCCGTGCCAGACTCACCTGCTGGTTCCAGCCTAGCTCCAGGATTCCAATCCTGATCCTCTGTTCCATCATCATCCGATGTTCTGCCATCGATCCTGATCCGATTTTCCATCATCATCCGATGTTCTGTCATAATCCGATGTTCTGTCATCAATCCTAGTTCCGATATTATGGATTCCTTCTCTTCATCCTTCATCCAACTCCATATATCTTTTCAAGCCATCTCAAGTCCGATGTTCCACCATCGAGTCATTACCTCACATCTACAGTAACGTATTGCATTACGTGTTCCTGTTATATTGTTCAGAGACTTCCACCTTGCAAACGTTACTGCCTGTTATTTTACAACCTTCCTGCATTACAATAAACCGGTTATATTTTACCACTGACTCTTTCTTTCCTGTTTCTGGGTGCACTGTCGCGCAACGTATATGCGCGAGGGTCTTCTGCAGCCTCCCCGATTCCAGTATCGGTCCAGGCCCCCACCAGAGGTCTTAGACTCTGCGACTCAGACCCCTGGTGTGACATCCAGACATTGACTTGGCAAATGAGACGTGTAAGTCAGCAAAAGCAGTGGGTTCCTAAACTTACTCAAGAATCAGTTTATCACACAATTGTTTGAAACACCAACTCATGATGGGGCGTTATTAGATTTAGTATTGACAAACAATATAGATTTAGTCGCAAATACCAAAGTAATAGAACATCTAGGTAACAGTGACCATAATATGGTCTCACTGGAAATCAACTTTTGTAAACTACAACATACAGGACCGGCTAAAATATAAAATTTTAGGAAAGCTAACTTTGATTTATTCAGGGAATCTTTAAAAGAAATAGAGTGGGAAGTGTTATTTGAGGGGAAGAATGCAGAGGAAATGTGGGAAACACTGATAAATGGTTTGGCTTATAAACATTTCCAGTCGGCATATCTGCAGGAGGTACATTTTCGATTCTGCATAGGGCCTACATTTTGCCAGCCCAAAGGAAACATTGGGTCTCAGAAGAAACCGGTGCTTGTCACAAATGTTCTCACTCTTCATCCACATACAAACACTGTGTTTGGGAATGCGGAAAGATCAAATGTTTTTGGTATAAAGTTACATCATATATTAAAGACCTTCTACATATCGCTTCCAAGCCAGATTACCTGACATGCATATTCCTACACTTTGAAAAGTGGAACCTCAAGGGAAATGATCCTTCTCTCATTCCTCTGTTGGAAAAATCCTTACTATAGCGAAGAAAGCCATATTAATCCATCGGACTGACGCCACTTCTCTAAGCCTTAACGAAGTCAAACAAAAACTAACTCAGCTCTTCTACTTCGATAGACGGACAGTGCTCCAAAATCACAGTAACGGGAGTGTGGTCAAATTCTTAAAGCTTTGGGATACTTTCATGAACTCTCTCCCGCCGTCAATTCAATCTAATATTCAGTTGTCATTTACAGACATTTCTAGATAACTCATATGTTAGTAGGAGTGACTACTTAAAGGTGTAGTGACAAACCCATGTATCATTCTTTTTTACAAATCTACCACACCTTAATTTTAGAATTATCGTGCAGCTGGAAATACCTTAAATGATTAGCCAATCACCAGATAGTGATTTATCTGTGTAGGATAACTGTTGTTACTTGTCCTCATCCTGTTCACTCTACCCCCCCCCCCCCCCCCACACACACACACAACTTTTACCTCTTGATTGGAGTTCCTTCTATATCCCCCCCCTACCCCCAACACTTCACCCCCCCTTTCTCTCACTAGTTTGCCAAGCTCCTATCGGCATATGGATATTACTTCTCAAACTCTTCCTCTGATACCCTGACCTATGTCTAGGGTGATGCTCACTCAAAACATTCTACTGGATATCAACATTAGAAACTAGACCATTCTCAAACTGGTAGTTGCTCTGGTCTATTATGGTTTTGTTAACCTTCTTATATATGTCCTATGCTATGTTTTATTGTATTCTTGATTTATAAAACTCAATAAAAAATTATATAAAAAAAAAGAAAAAGCCATCATGGTTGGACAAAAAAGTGAAAACCGCGATTAACAATAAGACAAGAGCATTTCAATTTTACAAGAATAACGGGAATGAAAAGGTGTTCTTTAAGTACAATGAATCAAACATTTATTTTTACAATGAAGCAAAACCCATCCTAATAAATTTTTCAAATACATCAATAGTAAACATATAATTAAAGAGAACATAGGCCCATTAACCAATATTAACGGTAATAACATTAAAGAGGATACGGGAAAAGCAGAATTGTTAAATGAGTTTTTCTCATACGTGATTACTAGAGAAGAAGACCGTGGAGCATACAGGTTCCTCAATTGGGACGAGCAGGCCAGATCTTAAAATCACTTTCACGACAGAGTAGATAACATTAAGATTGAATTCTCTATGCGTATTATCAGAGGCCTGTCTGTCTGGTACAAACCCGACCTGGTCTGGGTGGACAAGGGTCACAAGATATTTATTGATATATATGCGGCAATCAGTTTGGCAAATACTGTAGTTTGACATCACCATTTAATAAAGCAATGGGGCAGTATTTCTGGCAATAAGCGGGGTCTTTCCCAGGTTTAAGCAAAGTCACCACCTGAGCCTCCAATATCTCCCTTAGGAATGAACCAAAGGCAGTTACTTCATTAAACACAGCAATCGAATGAGTAGTTAACTGAGCTTGAAACACTAAATAAAAGTCATTAATAATGCTGTCAGGCGTGGGGGCTTTGTCAAGTGGGAGCATGTTTATTGCCATTGCTATCTCCAATGCTGTCCAGGGATCATTTAAGTCCTGTAATAGTACAAACTATACAGAGTTTCGAAACAGAATAGGTACTCCATTCCTCTTAAACGGTCTATTTGAAAAATACCCAGATGTGTACCTCTTTAAAAGTGGGAGGACCAAGGGAGGAGAAATGTGTCTCCTGCAGGGCAACTATATCTGCCTTCTGTTTATAAAATGTGGCAAGGGCTAGTCTACATTTATTGTGGGAGTTTAATCCCTTAACATTTAAGGAAAAAAAAAAACCACCATGGGAAAATAGCTGATGGACAATATGGCAAAACAGTAGCATTTGGTCATAGTAACATAGAGGACCCTGTAGAAGCCTTGAGTGTTTAAAATGTAAATAACACGTTAAAAAGGGGAGGGGTAGAAAAAACAGAAGGGAAAACCAAATGGACCAGCACATCGGGTCTGCATAACTAATGCAGGGGAGAGAGAAAAACTGTGCAGTAAAGTAAACTTTGGGGGAAGTGGCCTAGGTGCCACCACCCGGGGCATAGGCAATAACTAAACACTACATTCATAGAAGAGTAAGTACCCGGAGAGAACAAAACCAAAATTGGTAAACGGCATATGTAGCAAACGTGCAACAGGGAACATGAAAACAATCAGAACTGACAGAAATAATATACATAAAGAGAATCATATACTGTAAAGCTAGTACATCACTACAGTATCTTACGTGACTTTGAACAAGATCCCTTCAGCGGCCAGAAGGGCACATGGATTCAAAACAATAAGGCAAAAAAACCTATAGTCATGTAGTAGACCACTCAGATTGAGGTGGCGGGATTTGTCAAATTGTAGATAGAGGCGTAGCCAAAATGTCCCAAACCGCTAGCAGTTTAGTTCTAGCCTCGAGGGATGAAATCATCTTGGGTAACGGTTAACTTTACCAGGAATCAAGTATCCCTTGAGATCGAAGGGCCGCCGTGATGGGAGCCAGTACTCTACATTTGGCAATAGTGGTCGCAGAGAAATCGGGAAAGAGTTGTAAACCTCCGAGAATGTCTGAGTCACAGGCCACCCTGGCAGCTTGGAGGACAAAACCATGTGCACTGCAGGTGGGGCAGATGTAACATGTGCAGAGAGATTTAGATTTGGGTGAGTTATTTTGTTTCTATGCAGGGAAATACTGACTGCTTTATTTTTTATAATGCAATATAGATCTCACTTTGAAGTAAAACCCAACTCCAATCTAATTCTCTCTGCACAAGTTACATCTGCCCTACATGCAGTGCACATGGATTTGTCCATTTGAGAAGGAATATGACTTTGCGAGTGAACCAGAATAAGGGCCATGATATGCTTTAGATGGGAGCTTTATCTAAAGGAGTGAAACATGTGAGACACTATTCTGCGCAGTGCTGTCTCCAGGCACATCTTTTGCATACTATGGGTGAAATCTAATAGCCGCCACTGCGCTGCCCGTCCCCGCTGCTGCTATGTGTAAGTACACTGCCCGGCCAGGTCAGCAGCGCTCACCGCACCCACCGCCCGCCCCCCACCACCGCTGGCCGCCGCTGCCCGCCCCCACTACTCCTCACCGCCCTGCAGCTCCCCGGGTTTTTTTTTTACATGGGATAAATCGCATGCGATTTATCCCATGTAAAAAATGGCACATCAAGTGCCAAATTGTATGAGAGCCTCCCGGGGAGCTGCCGGGCGGCTCGCAGGTAAATTGGGTCCGACTTGTCCCTAGGACAAGTCGGCCTAATGTATGGGGGCCTTTAGAGTAGCACCCCGCCGACCTGATCTGAATATTATTTTACCAGCTTGGTCCCTGGTAGCCACAGACTGCAAACTAGAGGCACAATGTAGGTAAGACCTAAAAATTGACACTAATTGCTAGTCTTGGGGATGGATTTGGTGTACAGCTCCCATTGGGTTGGTGTGGCTGTCTTGCTTTCGTGGTGGCACACCCTAACATTTATTTAGCACTATTTACTTTCCAATAATATTATGCTTTCTAGCGCTACACTTTTTAACCTCTAGCTTCTGCTTCTTTCTTATTAATACACTTATAGCTTAGTTTTTCAGTTGTGTGCTGCCCTGGGGTGACTGGCTTATGCTGGACTTTTTGGGTTCTTCATCCCAGATTCAAACTTTGCATTAGGGACCCACCAGAAATGAGGTCAACGTGAAGCCCGTTGGTGGGCAAATATTTCTTGGCCAATTAATATACCAAGAACCTCTATTATTGATTAATAATATGAAGTGTGCATCTGCACATGTGTATTTCTTTGCAGAACAAGTCCCAGCATGATAGCACCTCATGTATACAGGGTGTGCATCCTAAGTCCCCCCCCCCCCCCATAATCTATGGGCATCGACAGATATTTACGGCAGCCCGTAGGATCTGTGACTTCGATGCAAGGACTCTCATCATGCTTGCAGGTAAAGGACATGTGATGTGTCACTTTTTATGCAATCCTTTGCGGCAATGCATCGGAATTGCATAAAAAGTGGCCATATCACACTAGTGGATGGGGGCTTTTAGAAACACTGTAAATTATTAATATGTCTCTATCTTCTGCTATATAACATGCTGCAGAGATTTGGAAACATAAAATATAAAGGGGTCAGCATCTATTGTACTTACATCATAAGAGACAGAGATATTCTGCCTGATATAAAATACAGAGAGATGAGAGCAGTTACTGAGCAATCATACATCCCAACAAGACCCTCTCCAGGAGGGACACATCGCTCTGTTCCTGGACTTCCCTCTTAATGTAAGATTGCCAACACCTGTGTTTAACAGGTTCATTGCTGAGAAAGGAGTTTCAACACGTGACGGCAATCCTACATTAAGGGCTGTATTATTCAGTGTCGTGGGCGAGCTGTGATAGCGAGCAGTGTATTTAAGTGACCCCCGTGCATACACTGTTTCCCCCTCGCTAGCTTTTTGGAGCGAGGGGAAAACGGCGTATGTAGCCGCTATTACAGTGAGTGGCTGCCGCGGAGGTTTAACAGTGAGGGTCGATTGTTTTCAAAGATCCCCACCGTTTAACCCCTCGCTGGCTGCATTGAATATGGCTGTAAGAGGTAAGTCTAGGAACAGAGCATTGTGTGCCTCCTGGAGAGGGTCATGTTGGGAGGTATGAGCAATGCACAGACGTTTTTAGGGATTCTCTGTATGAAACGTCCTTGTAATACTGCTTGCAGCATCTATTGTACTTACATCATGCAGATGACACTGGAGAAAATATTCCATCCATTCCTCTGAGATAAAAACATTGTTTCTATTCCTTCAATAATGTTCCTGAGAATAATTACATGTAACTGTAAAATCGCTCACTACCAGGTGACAGTCGGGTGTAGAGTTCTGTGTCTCAGATCTGCAGAGTGTCACATACAGGACCAGCAGCAAAAACACAATAAAAAATAGGTCAGACCCATTGTTACAGATAATCAGGTGCATGCGAGATGGTTTCTCCTCTCCCCAATCCCAGCACTGACAGCTGCACAGGAGTTGTATGGAATATGCAGGGCACAGGGTAACAGGAGCTAGTGGGAGTCTTATATACATTGCAGGCTACGCTTCTGTCATGGTCTAATAAAAATACATCAGTGTAAATAGATATTTTCAGTAGAAAAGCAAATTTATTATATATTTTTTTTATATAGAAAGTAATTACGCCTCCATGGGCTGATATACATAGAAGCTGTTTTTTTCTTCAGTTTTCATAGTACAATATACAGTAGTCATTACTGTATTTTAAACAGTTGTTGATAAGTGGTTTAAAGTGGAATTAAACTACATTAAAAATAATTTAAAACAAGGAAACTTTATGTTGCTGCCTTACTTCAACTGGCACTAATGGTTTTGGTCACTTACAGTCTGAACCAACAATACATTTGGTGCCTCTTTCTGAGCCGCACCCAATGGCCATAAATGAAAAAGACCATGACAGACAGATTATTATCTTATTCCAGTGTCAGCATCTGTATGGCTGTAAGTGAGAAGCTACACCTCCAACTGTTCTTCAATCAATAGCCACATACAGTATGTAATCATTAGTATCAGCACTTTCCCCAGCCCCATGCTCTGTGCCGGAGATCTATCAGATACACCCATCACTGTATCTGTGCCTCAGAGTATCACAGTACATTAACCATGGGCCAACATTACTTCTAAAAGTCTATGGGGCAGATTTATTAAGCTTGGAGAAGAGATAAACTGGAGATAAAGCGGAGAAAAGGTAAAAGGAGATAAAGCACAGCTAATCAGCAGTGTTTGAAAAAGACAGTTGGGAGTTGATTGGCTGGTGCTTTATCTCCTTTTACCTTTTCTCCGCTTTATCTCTAGTTTATCTCTTCTCCAAGCTTAATAAATCTGCCCCTCAAACTTTGTGTTCTTTTGTTATTTTAACACACAATTACTACAAAGAAACACAATTTTCCAAACAGATACTTGTATTCATCTCTAAATAACAAAATAAACTTTTGTAACAAGTAAATGCTGGCAATGAAAGTCACACAACAAATCAGGATTTTTGGACTTTCTATGGAATCCCGTACTTTTACCAAGGTTCCTATATTGGATTTTCGGGAAGGGATGGCACAAAAAATTAAAATGTTAATATAAAAATAAGCTTCTCCCCTACTACCACATAATGCCAGCAGTAATTTACAATAGTCTGTTAAGAAGTTGCAATGATTTACTAAACTGTTAGAATAATAAATAGACAGCATAGCATGTCGTCAGTACCTTTGAAGGTAAAGGGCTGTATTCAATCCAGGATTTTGACTGTTGGAACATACCGACTGTAGGAATCCAGGGCCGTTTTAGCTCTGCTTGAGAGACACTCAACAGGCGGTATTCAATGTTCCGCTTGTCAAGTAAAGAAAAGTAGTCGTCTCAGCCAAACCACCCACAAATTGTTGAAAAACGGACGTGATTCGACAATCTGTGGGCATTTCCGACAAAACAGATCCGACTTGTTTTAAAGTTGGATTTGTTTTGTCGGAATCTGCCTTCAATGCTGTTGGAAAGGTTGAATACCCCCTAAGCATTCTTTGAGCTGGGAGGCCATAGACAAGACCCTCGATTCTACCTGAATAGATTTTTCTATAGCCTTGCACATACTGTATATTCATCTACTCTGTGAAATCGCTTAGCCAAGTTTGGTAATGAATTACGGAGGTATCATCTTGAAACCCTAATTTTGACAGGCCAAGCTCAAGCCTATGAGGCTAAAACCATTTATGATAACTACTCCAAAGGCATAAAAGCGATACAGAGCTTGTGACAGCATCCAAAGCAGCAACAGTATACATGTCAGCAATTGTTGGCAGGTCCTTTAGTCCGGACCAGATGTCCAAACTCTCTCCTGCCTGCCTTGCATCCCCGCCAGTGGGTTGTGTGAGAAATTGTAGCTGTTTCCTCGCAGCCACAAGTGTGGGAAAATATGATGGAGGAGCTGTTGCCGTATTAAGGTCCGCTTCAGATGACAATCTCCTGACCTGGTCTTTGCACCTTTGTAGAATTGTGTCTGCCAGAAACAGAGACACAACATACGCTATAAACTGAGGATCGAACCTAGTGGCCAGAATGTATTCTTCTGACTTTAACAGCCTGACCACCCTTGTATCCTGGCAAGCCATATGGAGGGCTTCATTCACAAGAGCTACATGCTTTGCGGAATCACAATGCTTTAGCTCCTACTTCACTTTCTCCAGTTGCTTCTGCAACAGCTTGATCAGGGAAATCACCAGACTCAAGCTGGCAGTATTGGTGCTGACTTTACCTGTGGCAAGTTCAAATGGCTGGAGAACCTTGCACAACAAGGAAATCAGCCTCCACTGTGCTTGTGGCTTGTATGGCCTTTTGCTGATCCTCCGTCCTCTGCAGCATATAGAGGGTGGAGTTCCAGTGCATCACCAACTCTTGTTTGAGGTGATGGTAGGACAGGTTGAGGAGTTTTTGATGCTGCTCCAGCCTTCGGCAGAATAGCAAAAGTGTCCAGCAATTTTGTGGGCCACAAGCAACTCCTGCATGCTCCTGTCACTTTTTAGGATAAGCTGCACCACCGAATTTATAGTGTGGGTAAAAAATGAAATGTGCTGTAAATTGCCCATTTATAATGCCCGCACAATGTTTCTGGCATTGTCCAACACCACAAATCTCTGGGAGAGTCTAAGTGGGGTAAGCCACTGCGAGATGATTTCTCTAAGAGGTTGTCGGCATTGTGCCTCTTAGTGAAACAGGTGATACACAGAGTTGCCTGCCTTGGAAGGAGTTGGCATGCAGCAGATGCTGCTGCTTCTGTTGCTATGGAAGGAGATAAATCTATCCAGTAGGCTGTCACTGTCATATAGTCCTTAGTTTGTTCTGAACCACTTGTCCACATGTTCGTTGTTAAGTGGACATTGGGTACAACCACATTTTTCAGGGCACCAAGGACACTTGTTCGGATGTCTCTGTACATCCTCGGTATCACCTGCCTAGTGAAGTGGAATCTTGACAGGATTTTGTACCGGGGACACAATACCTCCATTAACTGTCTAAATCCAACTCCACTGATGGCAGACACTGGGCAGACAGTTAACACTAACATAGCTGTCAAGGCTGCAGTTATCTGTTTTGCTATTGGATGACTGCTGTCATACTTCGTCCTTATGGCAAATGACTGTTGGACGGTCAATTGCTTAGTGAAAGATGTAGCAGGCCTTCGACTTCCCCACTTGGACGATGACCAACTCCAACCAGCAACAGCAGGTGGGAGTCGGTCTTACATCCGGGAGGAATCCTGGATGGAAGAGGAGTCAGTCTTGCCGATGATATGATATGGCCTGCAAGACTACCTCTGTTCCGAATGGAGGGGGAAATTGACGAGGAGTGACTTGTTGGTGCTTTTAGGTGCTTGGATACAACAGGATTTAGGTGTCCCTGGACTGCTTACGGTCCTAGCCATAGTTTGTGAACTAAACAGTGACTTATGAACTAACTTCAGGTGATGCAAAAGCAAGGATTGCCCCAAGTGACCAATGTCCCTACCCCTGCTTATTCCAGCTTTACATAAGCTACATATGGTGAGACAATTGTTGTCCAGTTCTGAATAAAAATAATTCCAGACAAAAGAGGTGGATTTTTTGGTCTTCTGTCCAGGCATGGTGATGGCCTTTTGCATCCCACCGTCAACAACTGTCTCGCCCGGTGCCTCATTTAAGAAAACCACATCAGCAGCATCCTCCTTCTCATCAACTTCAACCTCAGTGCCAGCTACATGAATTTCCTCCTCCTGTTGTACAACATTGACAACTTCAAAATCAGGAACTGGACTGTGGGTGATCCTTCCAGCATATACGGAGGGCATGCTGCAAATGGTGGATGGAGCCACCTCTTCCTGTATAGTGATGGAAAGGTCAGGCATCGCAAGCACCAACACCCTTGGACTCTCCTTGTGGATTTGTGATACCATGTCTTTAGAAGGCTGAGTTGTTTGCTGTCTTTTGTTGACAGCTTAACTCTCTTTACATTTTTAGGGGGGGGTAGAGGAGTGGGCAGGCAGCTGACATCCGGTGATGTCGCCTGTCTGTCATGCCCACATTAGCATGAGAACGCACAGTTGAGCATTCCCATATCCTAATGGGGCTTCCCCATGAACCTCTCTGACCCCCACCTGCTGTCCTGGTCGCACCAGGGGTGCACGCTCCCTGCATTTGCACATGCGTAGAAATGCCATCAGTCCCTGTGCGAATGCAGGGTGGCAGCGAACATACCTGAATAAGGTCCTTTGAGCATCAAGTCTGCACTTGTGAATTTCTATTGCTGCATGATTAAGAGTCTTCTGACCTAAGCTATTATTGTATGGTATGGGAATTCCAAGTGTTCAGATCATAGCCACTTCGATGGAGCTTGGCTCTTCATTGCAGGGGCTGGCAATTCCATCACCAGCTGCCAGCTGTCGGAAGGGGCACGCACGCACCAGACGCTCACACACCCGTTTCGACGGAGCTCCCCACAACCATCCGTAACCTCCATTGCTGGTCCCCACTGCCGCCATGAACCTCCCCTAACCCTGCCTGTCTCCCTGAAGCAGAAATGGGCAGAGTTACGCCACCCAGCCACCGAGTGACTGGGACATGTGTGTGTGTGTGTGAGAGGCATGCACATCCCAGTCTGATGGAGTCCCTCTCCACCAGCACTCACCAGTGGGGAGGTTCTGGCGAGTGCTGAAAGTGAATAAGAGGGTCTCCATCTGTAGGGTAGTTAAGATTGTGTAGAAAAATATTGCACAAACTTTGCCTTGGATACAGTAGTTAATATAAAGTGTACCCAAATGAAAGGTAGACTATGGTTGTGTGTTAAGAATACTTTAATTAAATAATATTTAATTACAGGTCATGTGTAACATTACAATTACACATAATTGCCATTGACACTGATGCACTGATCCCAGTGTGTAGGAAGGGAGTGAATGGCTTTAGGAGCTGATTCTGGTTCAATCTGGTTCAGGGTTTACACATATGCATGTGCATTTCTGTGCATATGAAAACCTTGACTGCGAGTGGCCTCGACTATTTACAATGTCAACAAGAGAGGTGAGTGGGGGAGGATGATGGGCAGCCGCACTTAACCCCTTCCCGACATTTGACGTACATTTACGTCATGGTCGGGATGTACTTCCCGACACATGGCATAAATGTACGTCATGACTGTAAACTGTCACCGCGTCTATAGACGCGGTGACAGAGGGACGATGGCTGCTGTCCCTGACAGCAGACATCTTCCCTCGTGGCCCAGGGGGGGCAGCGATGCCCCCCCCCATTGGCGATCGCTGTGATTGGCTGTTCAAATGTGAACAGCCAATTACAGCGTTTTCTGTGTACCGGCGAATAACGTTGCTCGGTAACACAGGGATCGGTGGTGATTGGTGCTGTTAAGTACAGCACCAATCACCACCGGGTGTAAAGGGGTCACTGGTGGTCACCCCACCTCACCCCACCTGCCCCCAAGGCTGTGATTGGTCCGTCGGACCGACGGACCAATCACAGCCATTACACCTCACTGAAAATAACGGAGACAGCCCTGCAGCCGCCATTCTGGTCAGGAACAGCGTGCAGAGCGGTCTCCGTGCCCATCTGTGCTCTTATACTGACCTGATCTGCGTTGTGGTGTGGTGGCATCCGTGCTGCCTGCTTCCTGGTTGCTGTTGCTTCCTGGTGCTTCTGCGACTGCTGCTGCAGCGTCATCATTGTGTCATAGAACATAATATTGTATAATATAATTTTGTCTCTGCTGCCCCCTGCTGCCCCCCTTTTGTGCTGATCAGTATAAATTAACTGATCAGCAACTTTTTTGGGGTGCAGGGTTTTTTTTATATATACCCCGTCAGGTTGCACCAAAAGTTGTGTGCCTGCTGCCCCTCACTGCTAATCAGTGTTGCATCACTAATCAGTAGGTTTTTTTTTTTTTTTTTAGGGTGATTTTGTGGGTGTCCTGTGACCGCTGAGCGCTGATCAGTGACGTACATCACTTATCAGCATTTTTGGCACAGGGTTGATCTAATTTTTTTTTTTTGGATCAAATTCCTGTTGCCTTTGACTCATCAGCAGTTTTTTTTAATTTTTTTTTTTTGGAGGGTGCTGTGGGTTTTTAAAAAAAAAAAAAATTGTACACCCACGGTGATTTTGTGGGTGTCCTGTGGCCGCTGAGCGCTGATCAGTGACGGACGTTACTGACCAACATCTGTGCTCAATTTTTGGCGCAGGAGCTTTTTTTTTTTTTCTTTTAACTTACACGTGTTAAAGCACTACATACACACTACATACCCCCCGTGTTGAAATAAAGTTTGTACCCCCCCCCTACACTATACACGTGTTGAAACACTACACTTACACAAACACAAAAATAATAAAAATGTCCAAATCATCGCAAAGACTGTTTTCAGCGGAGGAGGCATATGCCCTTATTGCCTCTGACACTGACACAGCCAGTGAAGTAAGCGATGAATTTGCATTCGTCTTAAGCTCCTCTTCCTCCTCTAGTGATGAGGGACCCCCTTTAAAGACGCCCCCGTAGAGCAGCTGAGACCCCCCCCCCCCAATGATTGATATCGTATGGACCCCACCACCAGACAATTTTGAGCCCCAGGTTCCTGAGTTTTTGGCCAACCCAGGAATCCAATTTGATACTACAGGCCTCAAAGAAATTGACTTTTTCAAAGTCTTTTTCTCTGATGATTTTATAAATTTAATGGTGGACCAAAGTAATTTATATGCCCAGCAGTTTATTGCCCAAAACCCCACGTCATCATTTGCTAGGTGGACCCCTGTAGATGCAGTAGAGATGATGACGTTTTGGGGTCTAGTGTTACATATGGGCATAGTTAAAAAGCCAGAAATTAGGCAATATTGGAGTACAGATGTTCTGTACAGCACCCCACTTCATCGTATGGCCATGACCCGGACTCGTTTTGAGACGATCCTTAAATTTTTGCATTACAACGATAATGCACAGTGCCCACCCAGAGATGATCCCACCTTTAACCGGCTATTCAAAGTCAGGCCGGTCATTGATCATTTCAGCGCCAAATTTGCTGAGATGTACATCCCCGAAAAATTAATTTGTGTAGACGAGTCACTTATACATTTTAAAGGAAGGGTTAAATTCCGCCAGTACCTTCCCAATAAGAGGGCAAGGTATGGCATAAAAATGTATAAGCTGTGCGAAAGTACCTCAGGGTACACCCACAGGTTTAGGGTATATGAAGGGAAGGACACAAGAATTGAACCGCCAGAATGCCCCCCCTCCCTCGTAGGTGTTAGTGGAATGATTGTCTGGGATTTAGTGCACCCCTTCCTGGATAAGGGTTATCACCTCTATGTGGATAACTTTTACACCAGCATCCCCCTGTTTAAGGCCCTTGGTTCAAGAGGTACAGCAGCTTGCGGTACTGTGCGCAAGAACCAAAGAGGCCTCCCAAAAACGCACGTTGCCCAATTACTGAGAAAGGGTGAAAGCAGGGCACAATCCACCGAAAATATGTTGTTGGTCAAATATAAGGACAAGAGGGATGTCCTTATACTGACAACAATTCACGGAGACAGTACCACCTCCGTCCCTGTACGAGGTACCAGGTACACCTCAAAACCTATTTGTATCCTAGATTATAATAAGTACATGGGCGGAGTGGATCTTTCAGATCAGGTACTGAAGCCGTACAGTGCCCTGCGGAAAACAAAAATATGGTATAAGAAGCTGGCCGTGTATATCATCCAGATGGCACTGTATAACGCTTACGTACTATTCCGTTCTACCAGCCAGACGGGGACATTTATGCACTTTCAAGAGGAAGTCATAAAGGGCCTAATATTTGGGAACCAGCAGGCAGAGGGCCCCAGTACTTCTAGTACTGGCCCCAGTACTTCTAGTACTGGCCCCCGTATTGTATCAGGGCAGCATTTTCCTAACGAAATCCCCTCCACTGGAAAAAAGGGCAGGACACAAAAAAGGTGCAAAGTTTGCTATAAAAAGGGAATAAGAAAGCAAACTATTTTCCACTGTGAAACTTGCCCCAACAAACCCGGCCTATGTATGAAGGAGTGTTTTAAAATATACCACACATCTATGGATTATTAGGTTCATCATTTCACCGTGCTTCGGGGGTCTTGCTAATGCAACATAGCACCCACCATTCATTCCACCAGAATCTGTGCTGCAAAATCCAAATATCACTCCTTCCCTTCGGAGTCCTGCCATGCACCCAAATGGTATTTTTTGGTCACATATGAGGCAGTGCCGTACTCGGGAGAAATTGCGGCACAGATTTTGGGGTGCTTTGTCTCCTTCATTCCTTGTGAAAATGAAAATTTTGAGCCAGAACAGCATTTTTGTGTAAAAAAATTTAATTTTTCATTTTCACAGCCCAGTTGTACCAAAATTGGTGAAACCCCTGGGGGTTTGAAATGTACACTATACCCCTAGATGAATTCCCTGAGGGGTGTAGTTTGCAAAATGGGGTCACTTGTGGGGGGGTTCCACTGTATTGGTGCTTCGGGGGTCTTGCTAATGCGACATAGCACCCACCATTCAATCCACCAGAATCTGTGCTGCAAAATCCAAATATCACTCCTTCCCTTCTGAGTCCTGCTATTTTTTGGTCACATATGAGGCATTGCCGTACTCGGGAGAAATTGCGGCACAGATTTTGGGGTGCTTTGTCTCCTTCATTCCTTGTGAAAATGAAAAATTTTGAGCCAGAACTGCATTTTTGTGTAAAAAAATGTATTTTTTCATTTTCACAGCCCAGTTGTACCAAAATTGGTGAAACCCCTGGGGGTTTGAAATGTACACTATACCCCTAGATGAATTCCCTGAGGGGTGTAGTTTGCAAAATGGGGTCACTTGTGGGGGGGTTCCACTGTATTGGTGCTTCGGGGGTCTTGCTAATGCGACATAGCACTCACCATTCATTCCACCAGAATCTGTGCTCCAAAATCCAAATATCACTCCTTCCCTTTGGAGTCCTGCCATGCACCCAAATGGTATTTTTTGGTCACATATGAGGCATTGCCATACTCGGGAGAAATTGCGGCACAGATTTTGGGGTGCTTTGTCTCCTTCATTCCTTGGGAAAATGAAAAATTTTGAGCCAGAACTGCATTTTTGTGTAAAAAAATGTAATTTTTCATTTTCACAGCCCAGTTGTACCAAAATTGGTGAAACCCCTGGGGGTTTGAAATGTACACTATACCCCTAGATGAATTCCCTGAGGGGTGTAGTTTGCAAAATGGGGTCACTTGTGGGGGGGTTCCACTGTATTGGTGCTTCGGGGGTCTTGCTAATGCGACATAGCACCCACCATTCATTCCACCAGAATCTGTGCTGCAAAATCCAAATATCACTCCTTCCCTTCTGAGTCCTGCTATTTTTTGGTCACATATGAGGCATTGCCGTACTCGGGAGAAATTGCGGCACAGATTTTGGGGTGCTTTGTCTCCTTCATTCCTTGTGAAAATGAAAAATTTTGAGCCAGAACTGCATTTTTGTGTAAAAAAAATGTATTTTTTCATTTTCACAGCCCAGTTGTACCAAAATTGGTGAAACCCCTGGGGGTTTGAAATGTACACTATACCCCTAGATGAATTCCCTAAAGGGGTGTAGTTTGCAAAATGGGGTCACTTGTGGGGGGGTTCCACTGTATTGGTGCTTCGGGGGTCTTGCTAATGCGACATAGCACTCACCATTCATTCCACCAGAATCTGTGCTCCAAAATCCAAATATCACTCCTTCCCTTTGGAGTCCTGCCATGCACCCAAATGGTATTTTTTGGTCACATATGAGGCATTGCCATACTCGGGAGAAATTGCGGCACAGATTTTGGGGTGCTTTGTCTCCTTCATTCCTTGGGAAAATGAAAAATTTTGAGCCAGAACTGCATTTTTGTGTAAAAAAATGTAATTTTTCATTTTCACAGCCCAGTTGTACCAAAATTGGTGAAACCCCTGGGGGTTTGAAATGTACACTATACCCCTAGATGAATTCCCTGAGGGGTGTAGTTTGCAAAATGGGGTCACTTGTGGCGGGGGTTCCACTGTATTGGTGCTTCGGGGGTCTTGCTAATGCGACATAGCACCCACCATTCATTCCACCAGAATCTGTGCTGCAAAATCCAAATATAACTCCTTCCCTTCTGAGTCCTGCCATGCACCCAAATGGTATTTTTTGGTCACATATGAGGCATTGCCGTACTCGGGAGAAATTGCGGCACAGATTTTGGGATGCTTTGTCTCCTTCATTCCTTGTGAAAATGAAAAATTTTGAGCCAGAACTGCATTTTTGTGTAAAAAAATTTAATTTTTCATTTTCACAGCCCAGTTTTACCAAAATTGGTGAAACCCCTGGGGGTTTGAAATGTACACTATACCCCTAGATGAATTCCCTGAGGGGTGTAGTTTGCAAAATGGGATCACTTGTGGGGGGGTTCCACTGTATTGGTGCTTCGGGGGTCTTGCTAATGCGACATAGCACCCACCAACATTCCACCAGAATCTGTGCTGCAAAATCCAAATATCACTCCTTCCCTTCTGAGTCCTGCCATGCACCCAAATGGTATTTTTTGGTCACATATGAGGCATTGCCGTACTCGGGAGAAATTGCGGCACAGATTTTAGGATGCTTTGTCTCCTTCATTCCTTGTGAAAATGAAAAATTTTGAGCCAGAACTGCATTTTTGTGTAAAAAATGTAATTTTTCATTTTCACAGCCCAGTTTTACCAAAATTGGTGAAACCCCTGGGGGTTTGAAATGTACACTATACCCCTAGATGAATTCCCTGAGGGGTGTAGTTTGCAAATTGGGGTCACTTGTGGGGGGGTTCCACTGTATTGGTGCTTCGGGGGTCTTGCTAATGCGACATAGCACCCACCATTCATTCCACCAGAATCTGTGCTGCAAAATCCAAATATCACTCCTTCCCTTCTGAGTCCTGCTATTTTTTGGTCACATATGAGGCATTGCCGTACTCGGGAGAAATTGCGGCACAGATTTTGGGGTGCTTTGTCTCCTTCATTCCTTGTGAAAATGAAAAATTTTGAGCTAGAACTGCATTTTTGTGTAAAAAAAATGTAATTTTTCATTTTCACAGCCCAGTTGTACCAAAATTGGTGAAACCCCTGGGGGTTTGAAATGTACACTATACCCCTAGATGAATTCCCTGAGGGGTGTAGTTTGCAAAATGGGGTCACTTGTGGGGGGGTTCCTAACTTTTAGCATCTTATGGTGCCTAAAAACCTACATGAGGCTCCAAAATCAAGTAGGTGCTCCTTCTATTATGAAGCCTGTGGTTTGGTCAACGTGCACACTAGGGCCACATATAGGCTATTTATGAAAACAAAAGAATTGGGGGAATCAATTTTTAGTCACATTTCTCTAGTAAAATCTACTGTGTTCCTTAGAAAAATGTATTAAAATTGAAAATCTGCAAAAAAAATGAAATTTTGAAATTTCACCTACACTTTGTTTTAATTCCTGTGAAACACCTAAAGGGTTAACAAACTTCCAAAATGCTGTTTTGAATACTGTGAGGGGTGCAGTTTTTGAAATGGCATCATTTATGGGGGTGTCTCACATACAAGTCCCTCAAAGTCACATCAGAACTGAACTGGTCCCTAAAAAAATCAGTGTTTGAAATTTTCTTGAAAATTTGAGAATTTGCTATTCATATTTTAAGCCTCCTAGTGTCCAAAAAAATTAAAAGGAGGTTTAAATAATGATGGCAACATAAAGTAGACATATGGTCTTTGTTAGTTATTAACTATTTTGAGTGTTATGATTATTTGTCTCACAAGCAGAAAATTTAACATTTTGCAAATTGCAAAATTTTCAATTTTTTTTACGACATTTTGGTATTTTTCACAAAAAAACACAGACTGTATCGACCAAAATTTACCACTAACTTGAAGTACAATGTGTCACGAGAAAACAGTCTCAAAATCACTGGGATAAGTAAAAGCAAAAAAAAGTTATCCCCACATAAAGTGATACATGTCAGATTTGAAAAAAAGGGCTCACAGGCTGCGGCAGTAAGGGGTTAAACACTGGCCATTTCCATGTGAATAATGGCAGGTATGAAGTCTGTTGGGGACGGATGGCTGACATCACATAATCTCAGCCGCACTCCCTTTATTTGTCCTGGCACCCGCAAAATATAAGTAAGTCTCCACTGACATATTTGTGAAGGCAGGGGAAATCATTCAATGGTCAGCAAAGACATGTGAGAGGATTTCTCTTCATCACACATCCCCTTGCATGGTTGTGAGGGGAAATGGTGGTGGGGGATGGGCATGTATTTGCTGGGGTGGCTCCACAAGGACTCAGTAAGAAGCAAGCTTTGCAGCTTACCAAGTCAACTAGAATCACTTCTTAGTGTAGAAACTCCTGGATGGCTGATGGAGCCAGGTTTTCACAGTGTCCTGCACCTCCTTGTCATAGGTGAACCATTGACCTTCCAGTGAGTTGTCTAAGGGCTGGGGATATGGGAGTTACATGGGAAGATATCGGGGCTGTATGGAGGATGAGAGGTTTAAAGAGGGTTTCCCTACTACAATGGCAGAATTTTTTTTTTCTTGTGTTATGTTTCAAGGGTTAGGAGCTTGTTTATAAGACAAGTTGTGGGTTCTAATACATGGTGTGTCACTTGCAAAAAAATGATGTGAGGAGGGGTAGCCAGCTGCAGAAGCAATATTGATGGCTTTCAATGGACTAATTTAAACTCACACGGGAGGAGAGGTTCCCCCTTGAAAGCAGGAGCCCTGTGGCAGATGACTTCATTGCATCCCAGAGTTACACCTCTGCTCCTATCCCATTCAACATTTATGTTATGCATCATTAAGGTGTATGCGTTAATGAGGAGTCTTGGACCCAAGGCAATTATTTCATGCCCATTTGGTAAAACGGTGTCTATGACTGCATATTTTTTTATCAATATATCTGTGTTTATATGTATGCCTTATTTTGTGCATGTTGTTAGTCCCCTTCTGATTAAAAGTACATTTTTATAACATCATTAAGAGTGCCCCGGCACAAAGAGTTTTCTTTTCCCTCTTTAAAGTAATTTATCATGCACTGTCCATTACTAGAGCCAGTGCAGGCCATCCGCAGCACCTACTTATGAAAACCAGAGGTGTCAGTGGTCCTGTCCTCTAGGTACAGTATGACTTAATTTTGGGCCTCTTTCAAAAGCAAATTTTCTATCTAATGGACAAAACCATGTGCACCATGGGGCAGATGCAACATGTGCAGGGGGCGACCTGAGGCTCTGTTGGGTATCAGGAAGTTGATTGATGTACGCACAGCTCTATCCTGGGTCTACATAAATTGTGAGTGTTTTCTTTTCATTTGTATGCTGGTCTTTATAAAAGCACTCCAGAGATGAAACTTTGAACTACAAGATGTTGTAAGACTATTCATTTAAAGTCATGAGTGCCACCGTCATTCCTCTGCTGTACATCACTGTACTGCTGCAGCAGCATGCTCTATGGAAGGCACAAGGCCAGAAACACTTTATCCAGAATGCCGGGATCACTGCAAACTATATATACCAGGCTGAACCACAGACACCTTTTAGTAAATGTGGCAAGAGCCCTTCTCACAAGGCACCGGAACCTTCTACAATTATTATCAGTTCACCAAGGACACCAGTCACTGCTTTTACAGCAGTGTTAATCACTGGGAGTTTTCTATTAAAAAGGCACTTTTTTAAGGCACAGGTGTGACAGTGATATGAGCACAGGAACACACTTTCGACATTTAATCCACTAATGCCAGTACTACAGGCATTATACATCAAAGAGTGGTCCTAACACCAGGAGCCACCTTTAGTTTTTCTGAATCAGAGGCAGAGAACTTTCTCTTTAAAGAGACAGCAGGGGGCCATGGAGTCCCTGAAACCCCTCTAGATATGTACAAGGAATTATTAAATTTGAGAAAACCAGAACAGGACTTTTTCTTTCACGGGCTAACCATGTCAAATTATTATCGGGACAAAAAAATGCCTAGGGGTTCAAGAATACAAAACACCCACAGGATTGAGAGATACAACCTCAATTTTTCTGTGAAATAGACATATACTCTGAATCACTGTTCACTAGATCTACTACTATTGGTGATCAAAGAAGCCAAAAGAAAAATGGAAGTACTGTAACAAAATCAAAAATCAAGAACCTGGAAATCACGCATGTACCTGCGCTACTGAGGGTGATGCACTGACCTGGTGTGATGCATATCCAGAAAACGGAAGTGCAGGGAGGATGAGGAGGATGAGAAAGCCGGGTGCCGGTTGAATGTGCAGGAGAAGTGTGCAGGAGGAACCCAAGTCAGGCACCGGGGCTGAACAAGGCCAGACAGAGCCGGGCAGAACGGAGCGGGGCAGACTTGAGCCCGGCAGAGTGAACGCCGGCCAGGGCACCCAGCAGAGGGGAGTACAGGTACCTAGCGGAGGCAAGCACCGGGTAAGTAAACATAAACTGGGAGAAACTTACAGCAGGGGGTGTGGGCGCAGGGCCAAGCTTGGGGGACAAAGAAGGAGCAGGAACTAGAGGGTAATAGTGTTGGCAGGGGGGTTCTGAAAGTGTGAGGGGGGATAGGTAGCGCTACCATTGCCAGTGTGTGCTCAGAAGAGTTTAAATCATTGTGAGGCTGCAGCAACTATGATCTGACTGGTGCTGAATTAATAAGGGAATAGTGTTAACTACACATAGAGTGAAGGGGCACAGCTGTATTTTAAGTATATTTTGTCTATACTCTCAGTCATCCTCCAGTCCTCTCAGCACTGCTGAGTCTGCGGCTATGTGGCACACCGCTTCCCTCACAAGTGGAGACAGTGTCCAGTGCTCAGCAATCTCCCTGTCTGCCACCATTGCTCCCGGCCACAAGCATGGCAACTACAAACAGTCTTTCCCACCATAGCCTGACATGGGGGCTGCCATGTTTTCCCAGTCACATGTCTTTCTTGTCCAAACCTGCTTGGAGTGATCTCCCTGTTATACCTGCCTGGCCAATCCTGGCCAAGCAGTGGGTATGAGTATGCTGGGAGTGCTCACTCCAATGCTAGTGCTACAGTTGGTGTTTGTCTCTCCCTGCTGCAGCGTGACTCTCCAGGTGCCCCAGTTCCTGATCCTGTCCAGGTTTACCATCTCCTGTGATCATCCAGGTTACCATCTCCTGTGATTCCGTGTCTGCTGCCAGACTCACCTGCTGGTTCCAGCCTAGCTCCAGGATTCCAATCCTGATCCTCTGTTCCGTCATCCGATGTTCCGCCATCGATCCTGATCCGATGTTCCATCATCATCCGATGTTCTGTCATAATCCGATGTTCTGTCATCAATCCTAGTTCCGATATTATGGATTGCTTCTCTTCATCCTTCATCCAACTCCATATATCTTTTCAAGCCATCTCAAGTCCGATGTTCCACCATCGAGTCATTACCTCACATCTACAGTAACGTATTGCATTACGTGTTCCTGTTATATTGTTCAGAGACTTCCACCTTGCAAACGTTACTGCCTGTTATTTTACAACCTTCCTGCATTACAATAAACCGGTTGTATTTTACCACTGACTCTTTCTTTCCTGTTTCTGGGTGCACTGTCGCGCAACATATATGTGCGAGGGTCTTCTGCAGCCTCCCCGATTCCAGTATTGGTCCAGGCCCTCACCAGAGGTCTTAGACTCTGCAACTCAGACCCCTGGTGTGACATCCAGACTTTGGCCCTTATTCTGGTTGGTGCGGTCAGAGCCGCACACGGGGCTCCGACCGCACAAACCAAGGGCCGCCCACCCGACGGATCGCCACGGCCGTCCGTACACGGACGGCTGGCGATCCGCACAAAAATGGTGGAGGCGTACGCCTCCACCATGGTGGGAGCTGCCCCCTGCATTCGATGGTCGTCGACCATCGAAGGCAGGGCCGCACGCCGCGGCAGCTCCCGCAAGCTGAGACCACACGGACAATCGTCCGTGTGGTAGCTTGTATGGGGGCTGAAAGCTGACATCCGGCGACGTCAGCTTTCCGCCCCCATGTCATGGTAATGAGGGCGTCATGCCCTCATTACCATGCATACGCCCCGCGTTTGCATGGGAACGCCCATGAAACGCGGGGCGTACACATAGGGAAATGAGGGGATGAAGCCCCTCACGCCCCTATCCGCCCCCTTTGCGGCGGACGAAATCCGTCTGCGGCGAAGGGGGCTGCACATGCGCAGAATGACCTCTGCGCATGTGCAGACCACAAACATCGGCGGTACGGCCGCACGCGGGCCGTACCGTGCCGATCTGAATAAGGGCCATTGACTTGGCAAATGAGACATGTAAGTCAGCAAAAAGCAGTGGGTTCCTAAACTTACTCAAGAATCAGTTTATCACACAATTGTTTGAAACACCAACTCATGATGGGGCGTTATTAGATTTAGTATTGACAAACAATATAGATTTAGTCTCAAATACCAAAGTAATAGAACATCTAGGTAACAGTGACCATAATATGGTCTCACTGGAAATCAACTTTGGTAAACTACAACATACAGGACCTGCTAAAATATAACATTTTAGGAAAGCTAACTTTGATTTATTCAGGGAATCTTTAAAAGAAATAGAGTGGGAAGTGTTATTTGAGGGGAAGAATGCAGAGGAAATGTGGGAAACACTGATAAATGGTTTGGCTTATAAACATTTCCAGTCGGCCTATCTGCAGGAGGTACATTTTCGATTCTGCACAGGGCCTACATTTTGCCAGCCCAAAGGAAACATTGGGTCTCAGAAGAAACCGGTGCTTGTCACAAATGTTCTCACTCTTCATCCACATACAAACACTGTGTTTGGGAATGCAGAAAGATCAAATGTTTTTGGTATAAAGTTACATCATATATTAATGACCTTCTACATATCGCTTCCAAGCCTGATTACCTGACATGCATATTCCTACACTTTAAAAAGTGGAACCTCAAGGGAAATGATCCTTCTCTCATTCCTCTGTTGGAAAAATCCTTACTATAGCGAAGAAAGCCATATTAATCCATCGGACTGACGCCACTTCTCTAAGCCTTAACGAAGTCAAACAAAAACTAACTCAGCTCTTCTACTTCGATAGACGGACAGTGCTCCAAAACCACAGTAATGGGAGTGTGGTCAAATTCTTAAAGCTTTGGGATACTTTCCTGAACTCTCTCCTGCCGTCAATTCAATATAATATTCAGTTGTCATTTACAGACATTTCTAGATAACTCCATATGTTAGTAGGTGTGACTACTTAAAGGTGTAGTGACAAACCCATGTATCATTCTTTTTTACGAATCTACGACACCTTAATTTTAGAATTTTCGTGCAGCTGGAAATACCTTAAATGATTAGCCAATCACCAGATGGTGATTTATCTGTGTAGGATAACTGTTGTTACTTGTCCTCATCCTGTTCACTCTACCCCCCCCCCCACACACACACACACACAACTTTTACCTCTTGATTGGAGTTCCTTCTATATTGCATCCCCCCCCCCCTACCCCTACCCCCAACCCTCTACCCCCCGCCCTTTCTCTCACTAGTTTGCCAAGCTCCTATTGGCATATGGATATTCCTTCTAAAACTCTTCCTCTGATTCCCTGACCTATGTTTAGGGTGATGCTCACTCAAAACATTCTACTGGATATCAACATTAGAAAATAGACCATTCTCAAACTGGTAGTTGCTCTGGTCTATTATGGTTTCGTTAACCTTCTTATATATGTCCTATGCTATGTTTTATTGTATTCTTGATTTATAAAACTCAATAAAAAATTATATAAAAAAAAAAAGAAAAAGCCATCATGGTTGGACAAAAAAGTGAGAACCGCGATTAAAAATAAGACAAGAGCATTTCAATTTTACAAGAATAACGGGAATGAAAAGGTGTTCTTTAAGTACAATGAATCAAACAAAATTTGTAAAGGGGTAATCAAAATAGCTAAAAGGGAAAATGAAAAACGCATAGCCACGGAGAGCAAAACCCATCCTAATAAATTTTTCAAATACATCAATAGTAAACATATAATTAAAGAGAACATAGGCCCATTAACCAATATTAACAGTAATAACATTAAAGAGGATATGGGAAAAGCAGAATTGTTAAATGAGTTTTTCTCATAAGTGTTTACTAGAGAAGAAGACCGTGGAGCATACAGGTTCCTCAATTGGGACGAGCAGGCCAGATCTTAAAATCACTTTCACAACAGAGTAGATAACATTACGGCAGAGTAGATTAAATTAAGATTGGATTCTCTATGCGTATTATGAGAGGCCTGTCTGTCTGGTACAAACCCGACCTGGTCTGGGTAGACAAGGGTCACAAGATATTTATTGATATATATGCGGCAATCAGTTTGGCAAATACTGTAGTTTGACATCTCCATTTAATAAAGCAATGGGGCAGTATTTCTGGTCTTTCCCAGGTTTAGGCAAAGTCACCACCTGAGCCTCCAATATCTCCCTTAGGAATGAACCAAAGTCAGTTACTTCATTAAACACAGCAATCGAATGAGTAGTTAACTGAGCTTGAAACACCAAATAAAAGTCATTAATAATGCTGTCAGGCGTGGGGGCTTTGTCAAGTGGGAGCATCTTTATTGCCATCGCTATCTCCAATGCTGTCCAGGGATCATTTAAGCCCCGTAATAGTACAAACTATACAGAGTTTCGAAACAGAATAGGTACTCCATTCCTCTTAAACGGTCCATTTGAAAAATACCCAGATTTGTACCTCTTTAAAAGTGGGAGGACCAAGGGAGGAGAAATGTGTCTCCTGCAGGGCAACTATATCTGCCTTCTGTTTATAAAATGTGGCAAGGGCTAGTCTACATTTATTGTGGGAGTTTAATCCCTTAACATTTAAGGAAAAAAAAAACACCATGGGAAAATAGCTGATGGACAATATGGCACAACAGTAGCATTTGGTCATAGTAACATAGAGGACCCTGTAGAAGCCTTGAGTTTTTAAAGTGTAAATAACACATTAAAAAGGGGAGGGGTAGAAAAACAGGAAGGGAATACCAAATGGACCAGCACATCGGGTCTGCATAACTAATGCAGGGGAGAGAGAAAAACTGTGCAGTAAAGTAAACTTTGGGGGAAGTGGCCTAGGTGCCACCACTTGGGGCATAGGCAATAACATAACACTACATTCATAGAAGAGTAAGTACCCAGAGAGAACAAAACCAAAATTGGTAAACGGCATATGTAGCAAACGTGCAACAGGGAACATGAAAACAATCAGAACTGACAGAAATAATATACATAAAGAGAATCATATACTGTAAAGCTAGTACATCACTACAGTATCTTACGTGACTTTGAACAAGATCCCTTCAGCGGCCAAAAGGGCACATGGAGTCAAAACAATAAGACAAAAAACCTATAGTCATGTAGTAGACCACTCAGAGGCCCTTATTCTGGTTGGTGCGGTAATGTCCGTGTGCGGTCGGTCCGCCGATGTTTAGTGTCTGCGCATGTGCAGAGGCGTCTCTGCGCATGTGCGAACAGGACGCACGTCCAAATTCCACATGAAATGTGTACACTACGAACAGGGGGTGGAGAGGGGCGTGAAGGGCTGTTTGGGCTCATTAACATATGCATACGCCCCGCGTTTCAAGGGCGTTCCCATGAAAACACTGGGCGTACGTATGGTAATGCGGTCGTGACGCACGTGCAGGGGGCGGACATATGACATTGCCGGATGTCAGCTGCCCGCCCAGATCCCTGCTTTTGCACGGAGAAATGCCGGTGTGGTCTGAGGTTGCAGGAGCTGCCTGGCCATTCGGTCCTGCATTTAATGGTCTGCGACCATCGAATGATGGGGGAGGTTCCCTGAGATGGAGGAGGTGTATTCATGAGAAATACACTTGCGGTCCGTTCGGACAGCTTCTTACCGCATTAGGACGGAGTGAGCAATCCGTACGAAAGGCGGGGTTTAGGACGCACGGTCGTGCCCGCATATTCGGCTCCGTTGTAAAATTGTAGATAGAGGCGTAGCCAAAATGTCCCAAACCGCTAGCAGTTTAGTTCTAGCCTTGAGGGATGAAATCATCATGGGTAACGGTTAACTTCACCAGGAATCAAGTATCCCTTGAGATCGAAGGGCCGCCGTGATGGGAGCCAGTACTCTACATTTGGCAATAGTGGTCGCAGAGAAATAGGGAAAGAGTTGTAAACCTCAGAGAATGTCTGAGTCACAGGCCACCCTGGCAGCTTGGAGGACAAAACCATGTGCACTGCAGGTGGGGCAGATGTAACATGTGCAGAGAGATTTAGATTTGGGTGAGTTATTTTGTTTCTGTGCAGGGAAATACTGACTGCTTTATTTTTTATAATGCAATATAGATTTCACTTTGAAGTAAAACCCAACTCCAATCTAATTCTCTCTGCACATGTTACATCTGCCCTACCTGCAGTGCACATGGATTTGTCCATTTGAGAAGGAATATGACTTTGCGAGTGAACCAGAATAAGGGCCATGATATGCTTTAGATGGAAGCTTTATCTAAAGGAGTGAAACATGTGAGACACTATTCTGCGCAGTGCTGTCTCCAGGCACATCTTTTGCATACTATGGGTGAAATTTAATAGGATGAGAGATTCAGAAAGTGAGAGATTTGGTAAGAAATCTCCAGTTTGTTTTAAAACAACAATAGTTTACACTTCAAAACCAGTTTGATGTTGTAGTGTAAATGATTGACGCTTTAAAAAAAACTGGAGATTTCTTACCAAATCTCTCAATTTCTGAATCTCTCATCCTATTAAATCTCACCCAATGTATCTTCTGCAATCTTAGCAGGGGCTATGGACATCTGATCCCCCCCCCCCTATAAGCTAAAATTGTGTACACCGTACACCCAGGGTTGCCACATCATCCCTTTAAAACTGGAGACATATTAATTACACAGGTTCTTTGGCTGATTAAAAAAATACAGTTGGAATGAAGTCTGATGGCTGTTTAAAAAAAAAAACAGTTGAAATTGAGTCTTGAAGTGAGCCAGGCAAAGAACCTGTGTAATTAATATTTCTCCAGTTTTAAAGGGATGAGGTGGCAACCCTACGTACACCTGAAGGTTGGGACTCCTTCAACTTAGAGTAGCACCCCGCCCACCTGATCTGAATATTATTTTACCAGCTTGGTCCCTGGTAGCCACAGACTGCAAACTAGAGGCACAATGTAGGTAAGACCTAAAAACTGACACTAATTGCTAGTCTTGGTGATGGATTTGGTGTACAGCTCCCATTGGGTTGGTGTGGCTGTCTTGCTTTCATGGTGGCACACAATAACATTTATTTAGCACTATTTATTTTCCACTAATATTATACTTTCTAGCGCTACACTTTTTAACCTCTAGCTTCTGCTTCTTTCCTATTAATACACTTATAGCTTAGTTTTTCACTTGTGTGCTGCCCTGGGGTGACTGGCTTATGCTGGACTTTTTTGGGTTCCACATCCCAGATTCAAACTTTGCATTAGGGACCCACCAGAAATGAGGTCACCGTGAAGCCCGTTGGTGGGCAAATATTTCTTGGCCAATTAATATACCAAGAACCTCTATTATTGATTAATAATATGAAGTGTGCATCTGCACCATGCATATTTCTTTGCAGAACAAGTCCAGCATGATAGCACCTCATGTATACAGGGTGTGCATCCTAAGTCCCCACCCCCCCCCCATAATCTATGGGCATCGACAAATATTTAAGGCAGCCCGTAGGATCTGCGACTTCGATGCAAGGACTCTCATCATGCTTGCAGGTAAAGGACATGTGATGTGTCACTTTTTATGCGATCCTTTGCGGCAATGCATCGGAATTGCATAAAAAGTGGCCATATCACACTAGTGGATGGGGGCTTTTAGAAACACTGTAAATTATGAATATGTCTCTGTCTTCTGCTATATAACATGCTGCAGAGATTTGGAAACATAAAATATAAAGGGGTCAGGTACAAATAAGAGACAGAGATATTCTGTCTGATATAAAATACAGAGAGATGAGAGCAGTTACTGAGAAATCATACATCCCAACAAGACCCTCTCCAGGAGGGACACATCGCTCTGTTCCTGGACTTCCCTCTTAATGTAAGATTGCCAACACCTGTGTTTAACATTTTAATTGCTGAGAAAGGAGTTTCAACACATGTGACGGCAATCATACATTAAGGGCTGTATTCAGTGTCGTGGGCGAGCTGTGATAGCGAGCAGTGTATTTAACTGACCCCCGTGCATACACTGTTTCCCCCTCGCTAGCTTTTTGGAGCGAGGGGAAAACGGCGTATGTAGCCGCGATTACAGCGAGACTCACTGCTAAATGCAGGGGGCTCCCTGCAGTGGCTGCGAGCCTCGCTGTTTGGGGGGATCCTCGCTGTCCTCCAACAGCGAGTATTCCCCGGGAACATTGAATACAGTGAGTGACTGCCGCGGGGGTTTAACAGTGAGGGTCGATTGTTTTCAAAGATCCCCACCGTTTAACCCCTCGCTGGCTGCATTAAATTTGGCTGTAAGAGGTAAGTCTAGGAACAGAGCATTGTGTGCCTCCTGGAGAGGGTCATGTTGGGAGGTATGAGCAATGCACAGACGTTTTTAGGGATTCTCTGTATGAAACGTCCTTGTAATACTGCTTGCAGCATCTATTGTACTTACATCATGCAGATGACACTGAAGAAAATATTCCATCCATTCCTCTGAGATAATAACATTGTTTCTAATTCTTCAATAATGTTCCTGAGAATAATTACATGTAACTGTAAAATCGCTCACTACCAGGTAACAGCCGGGTGTAGAGTTCTGTGTCTCAGATCTGCAGAGTGTCACATACAGGACCAGCAGCAAAAACACAATAAAAAATAGGTCAGACCCATTGTTACAGATAATCAGGTGCATGCGAGATGGTTTCTCCTCTCCCCAATCCCAGCACTGACAGCTGCACAGGAGTAGTATGGAATATGCAGGGCACAGGGTAACAGGAGCTAGTGGGAGCCTTATATACATTGCAGGTTACTCTTCTGTCATGGACTAATAAAAATACATCAGTGTAAATAGATATTTTCAGTAGAAAAGCAAATTTATTATATATTTTTTTATATAGAAAGTAATTATGCCTCCATGGGCTGATATACATAGAAGCTGTTTTTTTTTTCAGTTTTCATAGTACAATAGTCATTACTGTATTTTAAACAGTTGTTGATAAGTGGTTTAAAGTGGAATTAAACTACATTCAAAATAATTTAAAACAAGGAAACTTTATGTTGCTGCCTTACTTCAACTGGCACTAATGGTTTTGGTCACTTACAGTCTGAACCAACAATACATTTGGTGCCTCTTTCTGAGCCGCACCCAATGGCCATAAATGAAAAAGACCATGACAGACAGATTATTATCTTATTCCAGTGTCAGCATCTGTATGGCTGTAAGTGAGAAGCTACACCTCCGACTGTTCTTCAATCAATAGCCACATACAGTATGTAATCATTAGTATCAGCAATTTCCCCAGCCCCATGCTCTGTGCCGGAGATCTATCAGATACACCCATCACGATATCTGTGCCTCAGAGTATCACAGTACGTTAACCATGCAGAGGCGTAGCTAGGGTGGAGCCGGCGGAGCACCAGCTCCAGGCGCCAACATGTCACCTGGCGCCGGAGCTCTGCCGCCGGCTCCCCCGCCCTGCTCGCCCGTTCCCCGCTGTGCCCGGCATCAGTCTGCGCGGCGAGACAGCTCCCTGCTCTGTCTTCCTTCTCCCTGCTGCTGCGGCTGCCTGAGGTAGAGATACAGCCGCTGGCAGGCAGGGGGAGCACCTCTCAGGCTGATGTCGAAAGTGAAACTACAGCCTGAGAGGGGAGAGAGACAGAGGAGCACAACAGCAGCGCCGTGGACAGGCTTTCTGAAGTGAGTGGGGGCTGGGGCAGCCAGCACTGGTCTGTCAATGTATACCTGGGCATAATTATTGATCCATACACTGGCAGGCGTGGGGGAGTAAATTTCACTGCATGATGTGCCTAGGCTGTGCTGGAGGGGATCTGTGAATATGTGACACATGCCTGCTTATGGGTGTGTGTGTGTGTGGGGGGGGGGTCTGTGACTGTTACTGCTACTGCATGTCTGCATTAGACTCACTGTTACAAGTCAGATCCCCTTCCAGCTCAACCCCCCCATAAGCAGACATGTCACATATTCAGATCCCCCAACCCCCCCTCAGATTCTGAATATGTCTAATATGTCTGCCTAGGGGGGGGGGGTATCCCACCTACTACAAATAGGGGGGTGCCACCTACTACAAATTGGGGGGGGTGAAACATGCTCTTGCTCCAGGCACCGTGGTACCTAGCTACACCACTGTAACCATGGGTCAATATTACTTCTAAAAGTCTATGGGGCAGATTTATTAAGCTTGGAGAAGAGATAAACTGGAGATAAAGCGGAGAAAAGGTAAAAGGAGATAAAGCACAGCCAATCAGCTGTGTTTGAAAAAGACAGTTGGGAGCTGATTGGCTGTGCTTTATCTCCTTTTACCTTTTCTCCGCTTTATCTCCAGTTTATCTCTTCTCCAAGCTTGAATAATCTGCCCCTCAAACCTTGTGTTCTTTTGTCATTTTAACACACAATTACTACATAGAAACACAATTTTCCAAACAGATACTTGTATTCATCTCTAAATAACAAAAGAAACTTGTGTAACAAGTAAATGCTGACAAAGAAAGTCACACAACAAATCAGGATTTTTGGACTTTCTATGGAATCCCGTACTTTTACCAAGGTTCCTATATTGGATTTTCGGGAAGGGATGGCACAAAAAATTTAAATGTTAATATAAAAATAAGCTTCTCCCTTACTACCACATAATGCCAGCAGTAATTTACAATAGTCTGTTAAGAAGTTACAGTGACTTACTAAACTGTTAGAATAATAAAAAGACAGCATAGCATGTCGTCAGTACCTTTGAAGGTAAAGAGCTGTATTCAATCCAGGATTTTGACTGTTGGAACATACCGACTATAGGAATCCAGGGCCGTTTTAGCTCTGCTTGAGAGATACTCAACAGGCGGTATTCAATGTTCCGCTTGTCAAGTAAAGAAAAGTAGTCGTCTCAGCCAAACCACCCACAAATTGTTGAAAAATGGACGTGATTCGACAATCTGTGGGCATTTCCGACAAAACAGATCCGACTTGTTTTAAAGTTGGATTTGTTTTGTCGGAATCTGCCTTCAATGCTGTTGGAAAGGTTGAATACCCCCTAAGCATTCTTTGAGCTGGGAGGCCATAGACAAGACCCTCGATTCTACCTGAATATATTTTTCTATAGCCTTGCACATACTGTATATTCATCTACTCTGTGAAATCGCTTAGCCAAATTTGGTAATGAATTACGGAGGTATCATCTTGAAACCCTAATTTTGACAGGCCAAGCTCAAGCTTATGAGGCTAAAACCATTTATGATAACTACTCCAAAGGCATAAAAGTGATACAGAGCTTGTGACAGCATCCAAAGCAGCAACAGTATACATGTCAGCAATTGTTGGCAGGTCCTTTAGTCCGGACCAGATGTCCAAACTCCCTCCTGCCTGCCTTGCATCCCCGCCAGTGGGTTGTGTGAGAAATTGCAGCTGTTTCCTCGCAGCCACAGATGTGGGAGAAAATGAAGGAGGAGCTGGGGCCGTGTCATGGTCCCCTTCAGATGACAATCTCCTGACCAGCAGGTCTTTGCACCTTTGTAGAATTGTGTCTGCCAGAAACAGAGACACAACATACGCTATAAACTGAGGATCGAGCTTGGTGGCCAGAATGTATTCTTCTGACTTTAACAGCCTGACCACCCTTGTATCCTGGCAAGCCATATGGAGGGCTTCATTCACAAGAGCTACATGCTTTGGGGAATCACAATGCTTTAGCTCCTTCTTCACTTTCTTCAGTTGCTTCTGCAACAGCTTGATCAGGGAAATCACCAGACTCAAGCTGGCTGTATTGGTGCTGACTTCACCTGTGGCAAGTTCAAATGGCTGGAGAACCTTGCACAACAAAGAAATCAGCCTCCACTGTGCTTGTGGCTTGTATGGCCTTTTGCTGATCCTCCTTCCTCTGCAGCATATAGAGGGTGGAGTTCCAGCGTGTCACCAACTCTTGTTTGAGGTGATGGTAGGGCAGGTTGAGGAGTTTTTGATGCTGCTCCAGACCTTCGGCAGGCAGTGGCAGAATAGCAAAAGTGTCCAGCAATTTTGTGGGCCACAAGCAACTCCTGCATGCTCCTGTCACTTTTTAGGAAATGCTGCACCACCAAATTTATAGTGTGGGTAAAAAATGACATGTGCTGTAAATTGCCCATTTATAATCCCCGCACAATGTTTCTGGCATTGTCCAACACCACAAATCTCTGGTAGAGTCTAAGTGGGGTAAGCCACTGCGAGATGATTTCCCTCAGTTTCTCTAAGAGGTTGACGGCATTGTGCCTCTTAGTGAAACAGGTGATACACAGAGTTGTCTGCCTTGGATGGAGTTTTCATGCAGGAGATGCTGCTGCTTCTGTTGCTATGGAAGGAGATAAATCTATCCAGTAGGCTGTCACTGTCATATAGTCCTTAGTTTGTCCTGAACCACTTGTCCACATGTTCGTTGTTAAGTGGACAGTGGGTATAACCACATTTTTCAGAGCACCGAGGACACTTGTTCGGATGTCTCTGTACATCCTCGGTATCACCTGCCTAGTGAAGTGGAATCATGACAGGATTTTGTACCGGGGACACAATACCTCCATCAACTGTCTAAATCCAACTCCATTGATGGCGGACACTGGACAGACAGTTAACACTAACATAGCTGTCAAGGCTGCAGTTATCTGTTTTGCCATTGGATGACTGCTGTCATACTTCGTCCTTATGGCAAATGACTGTTGGACGGTCAATTGCTTAGTGAAAGATGTAGCAGGCCTTCGACTTCCCCACTTGGACGATGACCAACTCCAACCAGCAACAGCAGTTGGGAGTCGGTCTTACATCCGGGAGGAATCTTGGATGGAAGAGGAGTCAGTCATGCCGATGATATGGCCTGCAGGACTACCTCTGTTCCAAATGGAGGGGGAAATTGAGGAGGAGTGACTTGTTGGTGCTTTTAGGTGCTTGGATACAACAGGATTTAGGTGTCCCTGGACTGCTTACGGTCCTAGCCATAGTTTGTGAACTAAACAGTGACTTATGATCTAACTTCAGGTGATGCATAAGCAAGGATTTCCCTAAGTGACCAACGTCCCTACCCCTGCTTATTCCAGCTTTATATGAGCTACATATGGTGAGACAATTGTTGTCCAGATCTGAATAAAAATAATTCCAGACAAAAGAGGTGGATTTTTTGGTCTTCTGCCCAGGCATGGTGATGGCCTTTTGCATCCCACCGTCAACAACTGTCTCGCCCGGTGCCTCATTTAAGAAAACCACATCAGCAGCATCCTCCTTCTCATCAACTTCAACCTCAGTGCCAGCTACATGAATTTCCTCCTCCTGTTGTACAATATTGACAACTTCAAAATCAGGAACTGGACTGTGGGTGATCCTTCCAGCATATACGGAGGGCATGCTGCAAATGGTGGATGGAGCCACCTTTTCCTGTATAGTGATGGAAAGGTCAGGCATCGCAACCACCAACACCCTTGTACTCTCCTTGGGGATTTGTGATACCATGGGATGAGATAAATGTGCATTTTTTTATCTCGCACCACATCGCCGCTATTCGCACTTTTTTAATTCACATTTTTTGTTAATAAATCGCATATTTAATGGGATGCGATTTGGAGGCTGAAAAGTGCGATGTAGTGCGATTTGCGGCGAAGTGGTGCGAATTTATGACACAAAAAAGTGTGATTTCTTCCGCCGGTCATGTGCGAGTTTTGGACCAACCGGAGTGCAATTTACAAAACTGTCTCCGCATGACTAAGAACCCCCTAACCTATTGGCCCACCTCTGTCCCCTTCATTATGCATCACACCCCCTATATAAAGGGGCACTGGCGCCATTTCACTCTTTGATAGGAAGTAAGGAGCATGGAGAGGAGCAGTGGCAGTGTGAGCAGAGGAAAAGGTGTTGGTGGCAGAGTGAGCAGTGGCAGAGTGAGCAGTGGCAGAGGGAGCAGTGGCAGAGGGAGCAGTGGCAGCAGCCAGCCAAGTGGGAGAGGCAGCAGAGGACTGCTAAGGTCGTCCTCCATTACAGGGAGTGGCAGCAGTGTGGCAGTAGTAGTAGTAGTACGTTTATTTATAAGGTGCCACAAAGTGTCCGCAGCGCCGTACATAGCAAACAAAAAAAAAAAAAAAATTACAAGGTAACGTACAGGGTGTGTAGAAAGATACAGTATAAATAGGGGTATAGCTGGTAGAACTAAAATCAGCATCAGTTCAGAAGTAGGTGTCAAAATAGTCAAGGAGACCGAAGATGAAGTAGAGGAAGGGAAGAACAGGACAGGAGCACAGGTGAGGTAATGAGGTAGGGTGAGTACGTGAGGAAGGAGGGCCCTGCTCATAAGAGTTAACATACTAAAAATAGGTGGGTGGACGAACGAAATACAATAGGATAAGTAGGAACGGAGGGGAACGGAGGCAGGATAGGAGGATCAAAAGAGGTTAGGAGGAGGGATAGGCTAGTCGAAAAAAGTGGGTTTTGAGGGAGCGCTTGAAGGAGGTAAGGGAATCAGATAGCCTGATGGGTGGCGGGAGGTTGTTCCAGTGCAGGGGGGCAGCGCGAGAGAAATCTTGGACACGGGAGTGGGAGGAGGTGATTAGGTGAGAGGTCAGTCGGCGGTCAGCGATGGAGCGAAGAGGACGGGAGGGAGTGTGGATAGAGATCAGTGAAGAGAGGTAGGAAGCTGTGGAGGAGGAGAGAGCCTTGTAGGTGGTGGTGAGGAGTTTAAAGAGAACTCGGAAAGGAATGGGGAGCCAGTGAAGAGATAAACAGAGGGGGGAGGCGGAGGTAGAGCGGCGGGAGAGGAAGATAAGCCCTAGCAGCAGCGTTAAGAATGGATTGGAGAGGTGCGAGGCGGGTGAGAGGTAGCCCAGAGAGAAGGATGTTGCAGTAGTCAAGGCGGGAGATGAGAAGAGAGTGAATGAGAATTTTGGTTGCGTCAGTGGAGAGGAATGGTCTGATGCGTGAGATGTTGCGTAGGTGAAAGCGGCAAGACTGTGAGAGAGCACGAATGTGGGGGGTGAAAGAGAGGGAGGAGTCAATGATGACACCGAGGCAGCGCGTTTGGTCGGTAGACGTGATCTCGGTTTCACCAATGCTGATGGAGATAGTGGGAGAAGAGGGGATGTTCGGGGGATGGAAGATTAGAAGTTCAGTTTTAGCCATGTTTAGTTTCAGGAAGCATTGGGTCATCCAGGCTGAGATGGCCGTGAGGCATTCGGAGACCTTGGACAGAAGTGATGGGGATAAGTCGGGGGAGGAGAGATAGATTAGGGTATCATCAGCATAAAGGTGGTAATGAAAACCATAGGAGCTGATGAGGGTGCCCAGAGAGGTGGTGTAGAGGGAGAAGAGGAGAGGGCCAAGGACTGACCCTTGGGGAACACCGACTGGCTGGGGGGTAGTAGGAGAGGAGGAGCTCGGAGTGGAGACGGAGAAGGAGCGATCGGAGAGGTATGAGGTGAACCAGGAGAAGACCGTGCCAGTGATGCCAAAGGAGCGGAGGGTGTTGAGCAGGAGAGGGTGGTCAACAGTGTCAAAGGCAGCCGACAGATCAAGCTGGATGAGGATAGAGAAGAGGCCTTTGGATTTAGCCGATAGTAGATCGTTAGTGACTTTGGTCAGGGCAGTTTCAGTGGAATGTAAAGGGCGGAACCCGGATTGGAGGGGGTCTAGAATGGAGTTAGCAGTAAGGTGGCTTAGGAGACGATTATAGGTCAGACGTTCTAGGAGTTTGGAGGCAAAAGGGAGGAGGGAGATGGGCCTGTAGTTGGATGGAGAGTTGGGGTCCAGATTTGTTTTTTTGAGAATTGGGGAGACAAGAGCGTGTTTGAAGGAGGAAGGGAAGATCCCAGAGGATAGGGAAAGATTAAAGAGGTGAGCAAGGTGAGAGCAGACTGATGGACTGAGACGACGGATAATATTGGAGGGGATAGGATCAAGCGGGCAGGTGGAGGGAGAAGCGGATTGAAGGATAGAGTGGACTTCAGCAGCAGTGGTGGGGTAAAATGAGGACAGGGGTTGGAAGGAGGGGAGTGGAGATGTAGGAGGGGAGGAGGGAGAGGGTGAGGTCATGGCAGCAGTGATGGCAGTCCTGAGAGAGGAGATTTTGGTTGAAAAGTAGGTAGCAAAATCAGCGGCTACGATGGAGGACGGAAGAGCTGGAGGAGGGGGGGAGAGCAAGGAGTTGAAGGTGGCGAAGAGCCTGCGGGGATTGGATGATTGGGAAAGGATGAGGGACTTAAAGTAGGATTCCTTGGCCAGAGCAAGGGCAGAGCTGAAGGAGGAAAGAATGAATTTGAAATGGAGATAATCCGCAAGGGAGCGTGATTTCTTCCAGAAGCGCTCAGCAGTGCGAGAGCACTTTTTAAGGAATCGGGTGATAGGTGAGTGCCACGGTTGGGGGTTGGAGCATCGAAGAGGGATAGAGGAGGGAGGGCAGGCAGAGTCCAATGCCGAAGATAGGGTGTCATTATAGAGGGAGGCAGCGAGGTTCGGGCAGGACATGAGGGCGATTGGGGCGAGAAGAGGACACAGCGTGTTTGAGAAGGCAGCAAGATCAAGTGTGTTGACGTTATGCCGTGAGACAATGCGCTTGGGAGGGGGGGTGGGAGAGGGGGAAGCAGTGAGGGAGAAGGAGATGAGGTGATGGTCAGAAAGAGGAAAAGCTGAGATAGTGTAGTCAGTAAGGGAACAAGAGCGAGAGAAGACGAGATCGAGGGAGTGTCCTTGGATGTGGGTGGGAGAGGTAGTCCACTGAGATAGGCCAAGAGAGGAGCAGAGAGAGAGAGGAGTTTGGAGGTGCCAGGATCAGCGGGGTTATCCAAGGGGATGTTAAAGTCACCAAGAATGACAGATGGCAGGTCAGAGGAGAGGAAGTGTGGAAGCCAGGCGGCGAAGTTGTCAAGAAATTGGGAGATAGGGCCAGGGGGGCGGTAGATTGCAGCGACACGGAGGTGGTAGGGGTACTATAGACGGATAGAGTGAGACTCAAAGGAGGAGAAAAGGAGAGAGGGTTCAGGGTGAATGACACTGTGGGTGCATGAGGCTGAGAGGAGAAAACCCACACCGCCACCTTGGCGACCGTCAGGCCTGGGAGTGTGAGAGAAAGAGAGGCCACCGTGGGAGAGAGCAGCTGGAGAGACAGAATCAGAGGTGGAGAGCCAGGTCTCGGTGATAGCAAGGAGGTGGAATGCTCTAGAGATGAATAGGTCATGGATGGCAGGGAGTTTGTTGCAGATGGATCTGGCGTTCCATAGTGCACAGGAAAGAGGGGGGGTGGGTTGTGTATTTATGTGGATAAGGTTTTTGGGATTGCAGAAGCGAGGGGGGGTCATTGGGAGGGTGGGGGTGCGGGGGCGAGTGGTCAGGATAGGTATGGGATGGGAGGGGGGAGGAGCAGTTGGAGAAAGTGAAGTTGAGAGATAAACAGCCATGAGGAACCGAAGGTGAGAGGGTAGGTTAGTGAAAGCAGACAGAGGGATTTGGGAGGACAGACAGCGTCTGTAGTAAATTTGGTAGAAAACAGAGTGAGAGAGAAGGTAACAGGCAAGGAACTACTGTCAGAGAGGAGACCAGTGGGTAAAATCAGGTTGATTGAGTAATCCAATTAAGTATGAAACAACAACAAGTGAGAGGATGAAGGGAACAGAGAAGGTCAGAAGTGAGGCAAATGTGAGCAGGCGTGAAGAGGGAAACAGTGCAATAAATGTGTGGCAAAGATAAGAGAAAATAATAGTGAATGAGTAAAAATGACATACAATGTTGGAAAAATATAGATACAATGAATTAAATGTCAAAATTGAGCAACAGGTTACAATAGGATAGAAAGAAGATGAATCTATTACAATAAAACAGAATATGAAAATTTAGACTGTGTTCAAACTCACCTTTTTCAGTATTCTAACTCACCTGCTTCAGTTTCCAACTCACTTAAGTAATCAAGCTTCACTTTAGTAATGCAAGCTTTCCTCTCAATGATGCAGGCAGCATGGCCACAGCAAGGCCAGCCCCAGACCAGGCCCTGGCGGACCAGCCCCAGCAGGAGGAGGTGGAGGATCCGCTGGCATCCCCATCCTATACCCAGGACCTATTCCATACCCCAGAGCAGCTGCAGGAGGGCCACATGTCAGAGGTGGAGGAAGATGGAGGTGAGGAGGAGGAAGACACTGGCATGGAGGAGGAGGGGTACATGTCTGGAATAGAAAATGAGGAGGAGGAGGTAGAAGCTGGCCGCACAAAAAGTGGCCGAAAGGTCAGATTCTCCTACGAGGAAAATGCTGCGCTTGTCCGGGCTATCATACCCGTGTTTGACCTGTTACTGAGGAAAAGTCACCACAAGAGCACTGCACAGTGGAAAAGGGCTATGTGGAAGGACAGGCGGTGAACGCTGTAAGCCAGCACAAGCGTCTGGTCACAAATGTCAAGAAGAGGTTCAACGACATCAAGAGACAGCTCAAAAGTAAAATAACCATGGAGTTGGAGGAGGCCACCAAGACTGGCGGAGGAAGCCCCACCACTGTTTGCTACACGACCTATGAGGTCAAGCTCAAAAGAATCATACCCCCTGAGGTCCTGCCTGGCATGCACATCACGGATACCGATAGGCCGCCAACGCCATCCAGAGCTGGTAAGTGTGACCACATGCAATCTTAAACATACATGCCAATGTTTACAAACTGTAATGTTCACTTGTATTGTTATGCTAAGTAAAGTGCTGCTGTGGAAATACATAGCCCAGCAAGGTCAACCACCAAAAAATTGCCTGCTCCTACTTTAAAATTGGTCATAATGCTGGGCCTTGTAGTTCCACAACTGCTGATATTGATCAACACTTTAACATTCTTTCTAGCAGCTTAACATGTATGTGGGCCAAAAAACATTTGTGTACTGGTGGTTTAGCTGCCATGCCTACATACCACAGATTATCCACCAGTTGTAATTTGTCCAATAGTTTAATAATAATCTAACTAAAAATTCAGGTGAAAAACATATGTCAAATAATGTGGGGACTAAATAATGTAGTCCTTAACCAAAGGAAGTATTGTCCAGTAATGTCATTTCAATGCATTTTTGCCATAAAGGCTTATCCATTGCAAGGTACATAATGGCTGCCCATCTTTCCTTTCACAGATTGTCCGTCCCGAAGTGCTTACGCATCAAAGAAAAGAAGGCCCGTTGCTGCAGAATCTGTGGAAGCAGGTAAATGAACAAAAAACAGGCCATTACACATACAGTACACACACCCATATCACATCAACAATATCTCACACTACATTCATCTCCTGCTGCTACATTGCAATGGAAATGAATGTAATCTGACCTAGCCATCTCACTTATTATTATCTCACGAAATTTTCGGGGGCGTGGCCTAATTTGGGGGCGTGGCCTATACGCGCGGCTCCCCCACGAGGCCACGCCCCCATTTTGCCGCTATGGGGGCATGACCCAGAGGCTCTGTGAGCCTCTAGCCATGCCCCCAACCCCCTGGCTGCGGGAATAGACGCTGTGCGCATGCGCACAGCGTTTATTCCCCGCTGTTTAGCAGCTGACGGGGGGACTCCCAACAGCCCCCCCCCCACACCGCGGGACACTGCCGCCCGCGGGTGGGACATCGGGACAGGCCCTGACAATCGGGACTGTCCCGATAAAATCGGGACTGTTGGGCGGTATGTAATACCCCTAGGTATGTGCATTCAGCATCTCAAGCCCTTTCAAAAACAGTACTGAAGAGAGACTGGCCTATATATGCATCAGTACTTACCTCTTCATCTGTATCCACAGGTACTGTACAACTAGGAACACAACCAACAGAATCTTCTATGATGATGTTGGACGAAATGGACATCATTCTCGAACCCGTGGAGACCTTTGCGGCTGAGGAAGAAAAACAGACGTCATCACAGAGTGATCTTCCCCCAAGTGGGGTGACTCCCAACCCACCCCCACCCACAAACACACCCCATACAGCAGCTTCTGCTGCACAAGTAGCTAACTCCTTGGTAAATTTCAAGGAGAAACAAATTGAATTTATGGCCTCCCAAAGCCTGCAAATAGGGAACATCCAGGGGTACATGTGTCACACTTTTCTTCAATTAAGAAAAATTTCAAGGAGTGTACATGTTGGTGTAGGTACTCATGTGCGCATTGCTAATAGCATTGACACCCGTTTTGCAGATCTTACTTCTGCTGTAAGGGAACAGAATAGCCATATTGGCAGCCTTGCGCAAAGTATAGCTGCACTTAGCCAATCATGCACAGCGCAGACCAATGCCTTAATAGGTATGCAGGCCCAACTTCAGCAGATGGAAGGCATAGTCATAGGTGCAGCAGCATCTACACTGAGTAGTGTATCTAGCACCCCAGTAAGTGGCTCCCCCACTTCCCCACCCCGTCGGAGTATTAGGACCCGGGGTGGCCTGGGTTCAGCTTCAAGAAGTGGTTTAGGGTGGCCTGATGGTGGGAGAAAATAGGTCATATTTTTTATTCATTTTTAATTTGCATCGAATATGCAATATATCTTGTTACAGCCCCGAAAGTTTGAATGTTTGAGTGACAAAAATGCAGGTTGTTTATGACATACTATACTGCAGTAAAAATGTCTAAATGCATACCATTTTGTCTGTGTATTATTTTTAAAGCAATTGTTGTGTGAAATATGACATGGTGTAATGGTATATGACAATGGGATTGCTGAAAAGTAGTGTTGGGTAACTTCTAGCCCGTCAAAGGTTGTGGAAATACATATTCCAGCAAGCTCTGGCACTCCTTGTTTGGACTGTAATGGTTATTGTGTGTCAGGGCATGCTGGCAGGTGTAGTTCCACACCACCAGGTGAGCCATGTTTTAGAGCAAACTTAATTCATACATGTTACAAATGTACTTACAAGGTTGATTACAGCAAGGGATAGGTCAGCACCACCAGCTGCATCTGTTGGGCTCTGTGTATTAGGCTAAATGTGGGTGGAAACAGATGGTATTGCAAAATAATTTGTTTATGAGTACACTTACAGCAAAGGTACATGTTGGAATACAGGGCACATGTGCTTACCAGAAAAGTAACGCCTGATGATTTGTGTACGCACCAGATTCCCCCTCTGCGTACCCCTCACTACCCGAGGTGTGGTAGGTTGGGCTTCCTGCACCACTGCTGCATGTTCCTCCTCCACATAGGCAGGTTGGGACAGGGCTATGTTGTGTAACATGCAGCAAGCCTGGACGATCATCACTACTTTTGCAGGGTGGTAAAGCAGCGTACCCGATGACCGGTCCAAACACCGGAATCTACTTTTCAATACGCCAAATGTACGCTCCACCACATTGCGGGTTGCAATATGGGCTTCATTATACCGGTGCTGTGTAGGGCGCTCTGGGGAGCGCAAAGGTGTCATGAGCCAGGAAACACACCCATATCCTGAGTCACCTAAAACACAGATAGGAAGTTATTGCCTTATATGGTAAGGTATGTGCATTGTGCAAACAGGAGACACTGGGACAACAGCAATATGCTTGTGAAACTGGAAACACACACATTTGAGCAGGTACAAATAAGGACAGAGAGGGTAATATGTAAAAATGTACTTACCAAGTAGCCAGCCCTCTGGCATTTGTTGTTGGGTAAATCGGTTCCAGAGACCGGAGTGTCTCAGAATATAGGCGTCATGGCAGTTCCCAGGAAAGCCTGCGACAACACTTAGGATTTTCAGATGAGCATCACATACAACCTGCACGTTCAGGGAGTGCCGCCCACGCCTATTGACATAGACGTGGCCCCGCACGTGCGGTGCCCTAATCCCAATGTGTGTAGTGTCTATAGCTCCCAGCACGTGAGGGAATGCTGAGGGTCTATAGAAAGCCACCTTGTGGTCCTGCCACTCCAACTCAGAACGTGGGAATCTGATGTATGTCCGCCACAACTTCTTTAAAGCAAGTAACACTTGAGTAAAATGCTTAGAGAAAGTGGGCTGTGATACCCCGAAGGACCATGAGGTCACAGACTGAGTGGAGCCTGTGGCCAAATAGTAGAGTGTACACATTAATTTCTGCAGCCCAGACACTGCATAGTTGCCTCCCCCGAAAGGGTCCAAATCATCTCTCACCTGCTCATATAAGTCCAACAGGTTATTGCGGTTCAGCCTAAACATCGCCACAACCTGTTGATCCGAGAGGGAGTCCAGGTACAGCCGAGCACGATACATACATGGGGTACGCAGTAGTCGGGAGGCTACCTGGATCTGGTGTGAAGCTTCCTCCCTCCTGCGCAGCTCCTCCAAATGGGCCACATCACAAATGAGCAACTCCAAACCACTCTGCAAAATCTCCATGTCTCAAACCCTCACAGGTGTCCTTAATGATGTTGGGGTATATGTAGGGGTGTTTCTGAGTGAAATTGAGGGCACCTGTGCTGAAATTAACCATTTGTGCACTTGACCAAAGTGAGTTCTGGGCCAAATCGCCCAACAGAACCTGGTCTGAAAAAAGTGCGATTATTAGACACCTTAAAAGTGCGATTTGCGAAAACTCATCCCATTAAATAAGCGATTTGTATACTTTTCTGTACGAAAACATCTGGATGCGATAAAAATGCAAATTTTTTCACACACTTTTGGTCCACATGAGTTATCGCACATAATATGCGATATCCGTCCCTTAGCGCATCCTATTAAATATGCGATTTCAAGGAAAAATGCGATGTCGCCATTTTTTTTACTAATATTTGCCAAAAAACACAAATCTCATCCCATAGAATGTCACTCCATGTCTTTAGAAGGCTGAGTTGTTTGCTGTCTTTTTGTTGACAGCTTAACTCTCTTTACATTTTTAGGGGGGGGGAGAGGAGTGGGCAGGCAGCTGACATCCGGTGATGTCGCCTGTCTGTCATGCCCACATTAGCATGAGAACGCACAGTTGAGCATTCCCAAATCCTAATGGGGCTGCCCCATGAACCTCTCTGGCCCCCACCTGCTGTCCTGGTCGCACCATGGGTGCACGCTCCCTGCATTTGCACATGCGTAGAAATGCCATCAGTCCCTGTGCAAATGCAGGGTGGCAGCGAACATACCTGAATAAGGTCCTTTGAGCATCAAGTCTGCACTTGTGAATTTCTATTGCTGCATGATTAAGAGTCTTCTGACCTAAGCTATTATTGTATGGTACGGGAATTCCAAGTGTTCAGATCATAGCCACTTCGATTCAGATGGAGCTTGGCTCTTTATTGCAGGGGCTGGCAACTCCATCACCAGCTGCCAGCTGTCGGAAGGGGCACGCACGCACCAGACGCTCACACAACCCGTTTCGACGGAGCTCCCCACAACCATCCGTAACCTCCATTGCTGGTCCCCACTGCCGCCACGAACCTCCCCTAACCCTGTCTGTCTCCCTGAAGCAGAAATAGGCAGGGTTACGCCACCCAGCCGCTGAGTGACTGGGACATGTGTGTGTGTGTGTGTGTGTGTGTGTGAGACGCATGCGCGTCCCAGTTTAATGGAGTCCCTCTCCACCAGCACTCACCAGTGGGGAGGTTCTGGCGAGTGCTGAGAGTGAATGAGAGGGTCTCCATCTGTAGGGTAGTTAAGATTGTGTAGAAAATTATTGCACAAACTTTGCCTTGGATACAGTAGAGAATATAAAGTGTACCCAAATGAAAGGTAGACTATGGTTGTATGTAAAGAATATTTTAATTAAATAATATTTATATACAACTACACATAATTGTCATTGGCACTGATGCAATGAACCCATTTAGGAACAGAGTGAATGGCTTTAGGGGCTGATTCCGGTTCAATCTTAGTGAACCAAATTCATCCCCTTCCCCGATAGTCAGGGTTTACACATACGCATGAGCATATCTGCGCGTATGAAAACTCTGACTGGCCTCGACTATTTACAATGTCAGGGAGAGAGGTGGGTGGGGGATGATGATGGGCGGCCGCACTTAAACACTGGCCATTTCCATGTGAATGCAGGCAGGTATGAAGTCTGTTGGGGGCGGATGGCTGACATCACATAATCTCAGCCACCCTCCCTATATTTGTCCTGGCGCCCACAAAATATAAGACAGTCTCCACTGACATATTTGCGATGGCAAGGGAAATCATCCAATGGTCGGCGAGCACACGTGAGAGGATTTCTCTTCATCACACATCCCCTTGCATGGTTGTGAGGGGAAATGGTGGTGGGGGATGGGCATGTATTTGCTGGGGTGGCACCACAAGGACTCAGTAAGAAGAAAGCTTTACAGCTTACCAAGTCAACTAGAATCACTTCTTAGTGTAGAAACTCCTGGATGGCTGATGGATCCAGGTTTTCACAGTGTCCTGCACCTCCTTGTCATAGGTGAACCATTGACCTTGCAGTGAGTTGTCTAAGGGCTGGGCATATGGGAGTTACATGGGAAGATATCGGGGCTGTATGGAGGATGAGAGGTTTAAAGAGGGTTTCCCAGCAGCACCCTTAAAATGTTCCCTACTACAATGGCAGACTTTTTTTTTCTTGTGTTATGTTTCAAGGGTTAGGAGCTTGTTTATAAGACAAGTTGTGGGTTCTAATACATGGTGTGTCACTTGCAAAAAATGATGCGAGGAGGGGTAGCCAGCTGCAGAAGCAATATTGATGGCTTTCAATGGACTAATTTAAACTCACAGAAGGAGAGGTTCCCCCTTGGGAGCAGGAGCCCTGTGGAAGATGACTTCATTGCATCCCAGAGTAACACCTCTGCTCCTATCCCATTCAACATCTATGTTATGCATCATTAAGGGGTATGCATTAATGAGGAGTCTTGGACCCAAGGCAATTATTTCATGCCCATTTGGTAAAACTGTGTCTATGACTGCATATTTTTTTTTATCAATATCTGTGTTTATATGTATGCCTTATTTTGTGCATGTTGTTAGTCCCCTTCTGATTAAAAGTTAATTTTTATAACATCATTAAGAGTGCCCCAGCACAAAGAGTTTTTTTTTTCCTCTTTAAAGTAATTTATCATGTGGTGTCCATTACTAGAGCCAGTGCAGGCCATCCACAGCACCTACGTTTGAAAACCAGAGGTGTCAGTGGTCTTGTCCTCTAGGTATGACTTAATTTTGGTCCTCTATCTAATGGACAAAACCATGTGCACCGTGGGGCAGATGCAACATGTGCAGGGGGCGACCTGAGGCTCTGTCGGGTATCAGGAAGTTGATTGAGGTGCGCAGAGCTCCATCCTGGGTCTACATAAATGGCGAGTATTTTCTTTTCATTTTTATGCCGGTCTTGATAAAAGCACTCAAGCGATGTAACTTTGAACTACAAGATCTAAGACTATTCATTTAAAGTCCTGAGTGTCACCATCATCCCTCTGCTGTACATCGCTGTACTGCTGCTGCAGCAGCATGCTCTATGGAAGGCACCAGGCCAGAAACACTTTATCCAGAGTGCCGGGATCACTGCAAACTGTATATACCAGGCTGAACCACAGACACCTTTTAGTTAGTGTGGCAAAAGCCCTTCTCACAAGGCACCGGAACCTTCTACAATTATTATCAGTTCACCAAGGACACCAGGCACTACTTTAACAGCAGTGCTAATCACTGGGAGTTTTCTATTAAAAACCCATTTTTTTAAGGCACAAGTGTGACAGTGATATGAGCACAGGAACACACTTTCGACATGTAATCCACTAATGCCAGTACTACAGGCATTATACATCAAAGAGTGGTCCTAACTCCAGGAGCCACCTTTAGTTTTTCTGAATCAGTGGCAGAGAACTTTCTCTTTAAAGAGACAGCAGGGGGCCATGGAGTCCCTGAAACCCCTCTAGATATGTACAAGGAATTATTAAATTTGAGAAAACCAGAACAGGACTTTTTCTTTCACGGGCTAACCATGTCAAATTATTATCGGGACAAAAAACTGCCTAGGGGTTCCAGAATACAAAACACCCACAGGATTGAGAGATACAACCTCAATTTTTCTGTGAATAGACATCTACTCTGAATCACTGTTCACTAGATCTACTACTATTGGTGATCAAAGAAGCCAAAAGAAAAATGGAAGTACTGTAACAAAATAAAAAAATCAAGAACCTGGAAATCACGCATGTACCTGCACTACTGAGGGTGATGCACTGACCTGGTGTGATGCATATACAGAAACTTGAATTGCAGGGAGGATGAGGAGGATGAGGAAGCCGGGTGCCGGTTGCATGTGCAGGAGAAGTGTGAAGGAGGAACCCAAGTCCGGCACCAGGGCTGAACAAGGCCAGACAGAGCCGGGCAGAATGGAGTGGGGCAGACTTGAGCCCGGCAGAGTGAACGCCGGCCAGGGCACCCAGCGGAGGGGAGTACAGGTACCTAGTGGAGGCAAGCACCGGGTAAGTAAACATAAACTGGGAGAAACCCACAGCAGGGGGTGCGGGCACAGGGCCAAGCTTGGGGGACAAAGAATTAGCAGGAACTAGAGGGTAATAGTGTTGGCAGGGGGGTTCTGAAAGTGTGGGATAGGTAGCGCTGCCATTGCCAGTGTGTGCTCAGAAGAGTTTAAATCATTGTGAGGCTGCAGCAACTATGATCTGACTGGTGCTGAATTAATAAGGGAATAGTGTTAACTACACATAGAGTGAAGGGGCACAGCTGTATTTTAAGTATATTTTGTATATACTCTCAGTCATCCTCCAGTACTCTCAGCACTGCTGAGTCTGCGGCTATGTGGCACACTGCTTCCCTCACCCGTGGAGACAGTGTCCAGTGCTCTGCAATCTCCCTGTCTGCCACCATTGCTCCCGGCCACAAGCATGGCAACTACAAACAGTCTTTCCCACCATAGCCTGACATCGGGGATGCCATGTTTTCCCAGTCACATGTCTTTCTTGTCCAAACCTGCTTGGAGTGATCTCCCTGTCATACCTGCCCGGCCAATCCTGGCCAAGCAGTGGGTATGAGTATGCTGGGAGTGCTCACTCCAATGCTAGTGCTTCAGTTGTCATTTATTTATGCAAGCCTGTTGGTGTTTGTCTTTCCCTGCTGCAGCGTGACTCTCCAGGTGCCCCAGTTCCTGAGCCTGTCCAGGTTTACCATCTCCTGTGACCATCCAGGTTTACCATCTCCTGTGATCATCCAGGTTACCATCTCCTGTGATTCCGTGTCTGCTGCCAGACTCACCTGCTGGTTCCAGCCTAGCTCCAGGATTTCAATCCTGATCCTCTGTTCCGTCATCATCCGATGTTCCGCCATCGATCCTGATCCGATGTTTCATCATCATCCGATGTTCTATCATAATCCGATGTTCTGTCATCAATCCTAGTTCCGATATTATGGATTCCTTCTCTTCATCCTTCATCCAACTCCATATATCTTTTCAAGCCATCTCAAGTCCAATGTTCCACCATCGAGTCATTACCTCACATCTACAGTAACGTATTGCATTATGTGTTCCTGTTATATTGTTCAGAGAATTCCACCTTGCAAACGTTACTGCCTGTTATTTTACAACCTTCCTGCATTACAATAAACCAGTTGTATTTTACCATTGACTCTTTCTTTCCTATTTCTGGGTGCACTGTCGCGCAACATATATGCGCAAGGGTCTTCTGCAGCCTCCCCGATTCCAGTATCGGTCCAGGCCCCCACCAGAGGTCTTAGACTCTGCGACTCAGACCCCTGGTTTGACATCCAGACATTGACTTGGCAAATGAGACATGTAAGTCAGCAAAAAGCAGTGGGTTCCTAAACTTACTCAAGAATCAGTTTATCACACAATTGTTTGAAACACCAACTCATGATGGGGCGTTATTAGATTTAGTATTGACAAACAATATAGATTTAGTCTCAAATACCAAAGTAATAGAACATCTAGGTAACAGTGACCATAATATGGTCTCACTTGAAATAAACTTTTGTAAACTACAACATACAGGACCGGCTAAAATATAAAATTTTAGGAAAGCTAACTTTGATTTATTCAGGGAATCTTTAAAAGAAATAGAGTGGGAAGTGTTATTTGAGGGGAAGAGTGCAGAGGAAATGTGGGAAACACTGATAAATGGTTTGGCTTATAAACATTTCCAGTCGGCCTATCTGCAGGAGGTACATTTTCGATTCTGCACAGGGCCTACATTTTGGCAGCCCAAAGGAAACATTGGGTCTCAGAAGAAACCAGTGCTTGTCACAAATGTTCTCACTCTTCATCCACATACAAACACTGTGTTTGGGAATGCGGAAAGATCAAATGTTTTTGGTATAAAGTTACATCATATATTAATGACCTTCTACATATCGCTTCCAAGCCAGATTACCTGACATGCATATTCCTACACTTTGAAAAGTGGAACCTCAAGGGAAATGATCCTTCTCTCATTCCTCTGTTGGAAAAATCCTTACTATAGTGAAGAAAGCCATATTTATCCATCGGACTGACGCCACTTCTCTCTGCCTTAACGAAGTCAAACAAAAACTAACTCAGCTCTTCTACTTCGATAGACGGACAGTGCTCCAAAATCACAGTAACGGGAGTGTGGTCAAATTCTTAAAGCTTTGGGATACTTTCCTGAACTCTCTCCCGCCGTCAATTCAATCTAATATTCAGTTGTCATTTACAGACATTTCTAGATAACTCATATGTTAGTAGGTGTGACTACTTAAAGGTGAAGTGACAAACCCATGTATCATTCTTTTTTACGAATCTACCACACCTTAATTTTAGAATTTTCGTGCAGCTGGAAATACCTTAAATGATTAGCCAATCACCAGATGGTGATTTATCTGTGTAGGATAACTGTTGTTACTTGTCCTCATCCTGTTCAAAACCCATCCTAATAAATTTTTCAAATACATCAATAGTAAACATATAATTAAAGAGAACATAGGCCCATTAACCAATATTAACGGTAATAACATTAATGAGGATACGGGAAAAGCAGAATTGTTAAATGAGTTTTTCTCATAAGTGTTTACTAGAGAAGAAAACCGTGGAGCATACAGGTTCCTCAATTAGGACGAGCAGGTCAGATCTTAAAATCACTTTCATGACAGATTAGATAACATTACGGCTCAGCAAAATCAAAACAAACAAATCCCCAGGACAAGGCGGGATTCATCCTAGGGTACTAATGGAATTAAGGGAAGAATTAGCAACCCCTCTGTATTACGTTTTTGAAAACTCTTTTCATCCGGTAAGGTACCAAAAGACTGGAGAATAGCGGAGGTAGTACCAATATTCAAAAAAGGAAAAAAGGGATGACCCATCTAATACAGACCTGTGAGCTTAACATCAATAGTGGGTAAATTATTTGAGGGATTTTTAAGGGATGGTATCCAAAAATATTTCACAGTCTAATCCGTATTAACGAACATGGGTTTGTGAAGAATCGATCATGCCAAACAAATTTAATAGGCTTTTAGGAGAATGTCAGCAACAACCTTTATAATGGAAATGCAGTAGAGGTGGTCTTCCTAGATTTTGAAGTTTCACATAAGAGGTTGATAAATAAAATGGAAGATCTGGGATTAGGGGTAAGAATTTGTAGATGGGTAAGGAACTGTCTGCGAAATATAGAACAGAGAGTAGTTGTAAACGGAGCAATATTTAATATGAAACAAGTACTAAGTTGAGTGCCACAGGGGTTGGTGCTAGGGTCTCTTTTATTTAATATATTTATTATTGATATTGAGGGAGGGGTATACTCAGCAAAGTTTCCATCTTCGCTGATGACAGAAAACTGAGCAGAGTAATTAGATCAACTGAGGATCTCTCCACGCTTCAGACCGATCTTAATAAATTAGACGGATGGGCAAAAAATTGCATAAAATTGGGAATGAAGACTAGGAACTCAAATTTAAATATGTCACTGTGCAAAGCATTGGTTAGACAATGTCTGGAATATGGAGTACAATTCTGGGCCCCACACTATAAAAAAGGACATCATAGAACTGGGAAAAGTCCAAAGAAAGAGCAACAAAACTAGTAAAGGGAATGGAGATTTTGAGCTATGAAGATAGATTGAACCATTTAGGATTGTTTACACTGGAAAAGAGACGTTTAAGGGGGGACATGCTTAATATGTACAAATATATCAGGGGCCAATATAAGGAGCTGTCAGACGCCCTTTTTTCTGTAAGGAAGGACTCAAGAACACAAGGACAACAGTTTATATTAGAGGAAAGAAGATTTTATTCCCTTAGAAGAAAACATTTTTTACAGTAAGGGCAGCCAAATTATGGAACTCTCTTCCTGGAGATGTGGTGTCGGCAGACACAATAAATACATTTAAAATAAGGATGGATTAAAATCTATTGGTTAAAAAATACAGGGGTACAAGCAATAATCATGGTCTGTCCTTGAATATATCAGCACTGCATATAGCAAGGGAGGAAGCTAATACACCAAGGTTGAACTGGATGGACGTGAGTCTTTATTCAGCCTTAAATATTATGTAACTACAGTATAAACTTGCTAGCACAGATGTCACGGCCCAATGGCGGACCGATGGTGGTCATGCTTACTCACCCCACCACCAGTTGTGGTCTCCGTCAGGTGTACATCTTAGGCAGGGGTCCGGGCTCAGCGCATCCGGCAGCCGGGACTGGGTGACACTGTGTCATGTGACCAGTAGGCTGGGTTTCTCTTATCCATTCTGCTGAGAGTCGAAGCCTATCCCTGTCCTGTAGGTGGAATAAATCCTAGCAGCTGGAGTTCCTCTGAGCTGGTGAAACTCTTAAGTTGTGGCTCAGTGGAAGCACTTTGTTCAGACTGCTTGTCAGCATTTGTGTTTGCACTTCTGCCAGTACAGACCCAGCTATTTTGGTCCTAAGTTTCCCAGCCTGTACCGATACCTCTAGCTACCTTGCCAGCCTAGTTCTGGTTCTTATACCAGCGCCAGATACCCCGTTCCTGCGTACTTAATTGCAATGCCAAGTCGGCCCTTTAAATTAACCTTATTAGCCTTTTGAGTTCCAGTCTCCATTTCCGACCTACCTCCTGTTTACCAGTTACGCTATCCCTTGCCATCAGTGAATTCTCCTAGCGAGGGGTCGCAACCTGCTGTCCAGACACAGCAAAGACCAAACACCCTTGCAGGGGTCCCTGGCAAAGAACGCTGGGCAGTTAGACTCTGCGCCCCCACCAAGAAGCCCTGCCAATACTCATGGCGAGTTTATGCATAGGTCTTATATTCTATCTGCTAAGCTCACAGCACCCCAAGGGCAGCCTGTCCAAGGATTTAGCCTGAGACTGATCCTCTATCAGCACCCAGCATGGCAGTTTGCACCAGCCACATGGATTTTGTCTCAGGTTCAGACTTTGGAGCTGAGTTGCTTCAGAGAATTGCCTCCCACTTAGAGGGCTAAGAGGCCTCGCAGAGACAATTGGCTCAAGGCCTGCAAGATATATCTCACCGGCAAGACTTGCTTCAAGCATCTTTAACTAAGACTTCATCACCTCCATGGCAGACTCCAGAGACAGTCAGGGCTCAACCTAGCTCAGGCTCCTCCCCTGGACAGCTACACCTTTTGACCCAAGCAAAATTGATAGCTCTCCGAATATATGTTGAGAGTTCCTCAATCAGTGTGATGTCCATTTCATGATTAAACCTAGAACTTTTCCTATGGACAAAACACAGGTGGCCTACATTGTCTCCCTGCTCTCAGGTTGAGCATTGGACTGGGTATTGCCATTGTGGGAAAGATATGATCCACTTTTATCAAATTATCCAGGTTTTATTGTACAGTTTAGGAGGATCTTCAATGAGGCTGGATGTCATCTTCATAAGCCATGGAGATTTTTCTTATACAACAGGGGAACCGTTCTCTCACCCAGTATGTCATCCAATTTCAGACCCTAGCTTCGGAGGTGAAATGGAACGTGGAGGCGCTCTTATCAGCATTCTGGGGCTGCTTCTCTAAAAGAATTAAGGACGATCTGGTGGAGTGATCTCACTTGGTAACAAAGTTGATCTTTGGTACCAGGAGAGACAGGCCAAGAAAACCAGAGGAGATCAGATCTGTGGCTTCTCACTATCTTGTGCTCCAACATCTCTCACAGTCCACACCGAAGAACCTATGTAGATTAAATGAGCTCATATTACAGTCGAAGAGCAACAATGTTGCCCTCGAGAGAACCTATGCCTGTATTGTGGGGAGTCGGGCCATTTGATTGCAAAATGCCCTCGCTGTCCGGGAAACCCCTGGTCCTAATGGGTTGTGGAGAGGCCCAATTAGCACAAGATAATGCCTCTCCAACCTTCTACGAATCCTCACTCATGGTTCAATCCAGAATCTATGACAAGATTATCAATGCTAAAGCTTTATTCGACTCCGGGGCAGCCGGGAAATTAATCTCGGCCGAATTGGTTCAACAACATTATATTCCCATCAGGAATCTTGAACATGTGGTTCATCTGTCAGCAGTGGATGTCAGTTATCTTCCTAATGGTCATATTACCTGCTCCACTGAACCATTAAACATGAACTTTGTGGTGCTACACCGTGAAAAATTGGAATTTCTTTCCAGTCATTTTAGGGTTCCTGTGGTTACAAAAACATAGCCCACATGTAGAATAGTCATCTATGCAGATCTTGTCTTGGGTCTGACCTGTTTATAGTGGTGCCTCTTCGTGCTTCTGAATCGGGTTGTTTTGATAAGAAGAAAGGTGGATCACTCTGACCCTGTATAGATTACTGAGGTCTTACTGGAAGTACAATAAAAAATTGCTACCCTGCCTCTCATTCCAAAACTTTTCGACCGCATCAAAGGAGCCAATATCTTTTCAAAATTAGACTTACGTGGGGCATATAACTTGATCCAGATACACAAGGGAGATGAATGGAAGATGGCACTCAATACCAGGGATGGGCACTATGAGTAACTGGTAATGCCGTTTGGTCGGAGTAATGCCCCTGCCATCTTCCAGAATTTTTTTGAATTAAATCTTTCAGGACCTCCTTTACTCCTTTGTGGTTGTCTATTTAGATAATATTCTTATATTCTCCTGAGATCTAACCTCTCATTGGATCCAATTTAAAGAGGTTCTCCATCATCTCAGAGAAAACAAACTTTATTGTAAGCTCGCAAAGTGTATTTTCGAGAAAACATCAGTTCCTTTCTTAGGGTACATCATAAATGGAGACAGCCTACAAATGGATCCTGAGAAAGTAAGTGCCATTCTGAATTGGAGCATTTGTGAGCAGTGCAAAATTTCCTGGGATTTGCAAACTTCTACCTGAAGTTTATGTGAGGATTTTCATCCATAGTATCGCCCATTGCTGTTCTCACGAGAAAAGGATCTAATCCTGCTCATTGGTCTCCGGAAGTTAATTCGGCTTTCCATTTACTAAAACAGGCTTTCACTTCAGCCCCGGTACTTTGTCAACGCGATGTCTCACACCCATTAATTCTTGAGGTGGATGCCACATCGGAATCTGTAAGGACAATTCTCTCCCAATGTGGGGATGATGGGAATCTTCATCCCTGCATTTTTTTCTAAATTTCTACCAGCCGAACGAAACTATTCCATCGAGGAACAGGAACTACTAGCGATCAAGTTAGCCCTAGAGGAGTGGCGATATCATCTGGAAGGAGCACAGTATCCTATTACGATATTCACGGACCATAACTTTTTTGATCTTCGCACTGCCCAATGCCTAAACCCATGGTTGGCTCATAGTAGGTACAGTCTCAGGAAATATCAAACTAAAAGTGACAGGTACTACACCCACAAACACATCCCAGACAATGCCCCGTTCATGCCCACATTCACGCCCCTATTGATATGTACTGGAGATGCTTTGATATCATTTCATATTAAAAGATGGCTGTTTTGAATCGCGTGTCACGGAACACCACGCATCAAAATAAGAACCTGAAAGAGTACTATTACGACGTATTAAAACCAGGTAATTATAGTGGTATTGATAAATATTATGAAGCGGTTAAAAATAAATTGAAAAGAAACGATGTAAGAAAATGCTTACAAGAGCAAGATGCATACACATTTCACAAGCCAGCGAGAAAAAAATATAAAAGGAATATGATCTGCGTATCAGAGATAAATCAACAATTGCAATGCGATTTGGTTTCACTTATTGACCTGTCAAAGCACAACAACGGTATTAAATATATATTAACTATCATCAATATATTCAGTAAGAGGGCCTGGGCCGTAAGTCTGCCCGCTAAGAACGCTACAACTGTCGCTAAGGCTTTTGAAAAAAATATTCCAACTGGGGGACGTGCCTATGAAACTGCAAATCTATAAAAGTAAATACTTCCTAAACAAAGTCCTAAAAAGTTGTTAGAAAAATTTGGAATTCAACATTTCACAACCAATAATGATGTGAAAGCCGCTGTTATAGAGCGTTTCAATAGGACTTTAAAAACGCGAATGTGTCGTTATTTCACGGCAAAGAATACCTACAGATATATAGATTTTTTACAAGATTTCATAACCATTTATAATAGCACTTATCATAGAACGATTAAGTGCGTGCCAAGTTCCGTGAATGACTCTAACGTGCTGAGGGTCTTCAAGGCAACGTACATCGATTACTTTAGAAATAAGAAAGCACCCGTTTGTTTAGCGATCTGTGACCACATCCGTTTTTCCAAATATAAGGACATATTTCAGAAAGGTTACGAACAGAATTTTTCTTAGGAAATATTTGTAATGTGCGGCGTAAACACTAAAGGGGTTAAGCCGCTTTACAAGCTGGAGGACCTATACGGAGAGACTATAACCGCTAGTTTATAGAGGAGTTACAAAGCATACAAAAAAATTATAATAGGGTTTAAAAAGTGGAAAAGATTTTAAAAAATAAGATGGTCAGAGGCCGGAAATTCGCGCTAGTTAAGTGGCGCGGATACCCCACAAAATTTAACAGTTGGGTTGCAGCATCGGAGATAAAGGATATATAAACAAAGGTAAAGATGGATGACAAACCGTTCTACATAACGTTGCCGAGTAACGCATCAGCCAACACATTTCCACAAAATAAGATTTCAGCGTTTACGACTCAACTGTGAGAATACTAGGCTGACACAGCCTGGCTGACTATTTAAAGCTGACTATGGATATTTTGTCAGCTTTTAAAGTAGGAAGCTTTTTAAGTAGGGAGAGAAAAGTTACATAGATTAAAGTCTGGACTTAGACTGGAACGACTGTGATGTAACGCGTGTCTTCTTCTTATCCATCTCATTACAGGTATTTAACCTTACATGCCATTGCCAGTATTGAGTCTCCATCACTCTGCCTCGCATATTGCATTATTATAGGTTTTTAACCTTACATGCCATTGCCAGTATTAAATCTCCATCACTCTGCCTCGCATATTGCATTATTATAGGTATTTGTGCATTTGTGTTAAGAATTAAAGTGAGTTAGAATGTATTAGTGGCTAGGATGGTATGTAACCTCTTACATTTGTTTATCTTAGTTTTATTGCTAGTGTGAGAGGGGCTCTGGCTGGGTGGGGTCTCAATCAATTACCTTAGAAACAGCTTTTAGTATTTAGTGAGTATACTAGGCTGACACAGCCTGGCTGACTATTGAAAGCTGACTATTGATATTTTGTCAGATTTTAAAGTAGGAAGATTTTTAAGTAGGGAGAAAAAGTTACAAAGCTTAAAGTCTGGACTTAGACTGGACTTAAACTGGACAGAAACTGCCAACCAACTTGACATCTTGATATCAAAGTGATTCAGAAAAACAGAAAACTACAGCAACTCAGAAAACCAAGGGACTGCTTTGAGTGAGCTCACTTCATACTCACAACACGCTACTCCTGGCTATCTGACTATTCACCCAGCTTATCACCATTTCTGCAACTGCTAAAACTTTGAATATCACTCTTTATGCTTGTATTTGCACTGTCTGTTTTGAAAATGCCCACCTGTCCTGCTCTTCCATTGATAGTAGGTGTCCCCCAACATTTTATTCTTGCCTCTCTTCTTCTCTATCTCATTACGTCCTCCCTGGGTGAGCTTATTTGCTCACTTAACTTCCACTATCACCTCTATGCTGATAATACTAAAATATACCGCTCCTTTCCTGATCTCTCTCCCTCCATCCTCACTCATATCTCCTACTTTCTCTCTGCTATCTACTCCTGGATGACCCAGCACTTTTTTAGACTTAAAATATCAAAGAATAAGCTAACCTCTTCCCACCCTCCAGCATAAAACCTGACCATCTCTCATCCTAACCTGTTTATGCTCACTTCTTCCCCTTCTGTGTCACCCCTGTCTGTCTAACCCACTCCTCTTAGAATGTAAGCTCTCACGGGCAGGGCCCTCTGTCCTCATGTGCATTTCTTAGAATGTATAAACCTCTGACACCCTGATAATTGCTTCAGTGTCCTGTCCCCTGATGCAACTATCCGTATTAACCATGTACTTGTCCTAAACTGTCTTGTGATGTAATTTGGTATGTGTTTTTGCTCATAACTATGCTCTGTAAAGCGCTGCGGAATCTGTGTGTGCTATATAAGAAACTGTTAATAGATAAAATAAATAACTGGTGAAGCCGATAGACTTAAATGGTGAATGGGAAGTAGCTCTTACAGAAATACAATTCCCCCATACCTGGAATACAATCGATATACATGATTGCGTGCTGAAAATAACAAGGTAGGATGTCTTGAGCGGGTCAGCTACGAGGGTATGCATCAAACCGGGGTTTTATGACACTATGGAAGCAATAATTGATGCAGTCAATGCTGAAATAAGCAGACATAAACTGGATGGCGGGTTAAAACTATAGTACGAACCGCTTGACCGATTCGTATTCTTCGACAATAAGCCTATGTACCATATCACAGTCAGCCCTAAACTGATGCGGATACTGGGATTACAACCTAAAACTAATTCTTTAAAACCGTGCGCAGACTTTAATGGTGGGCAATATACGCTGCTAGTGTACACAGATATTATCGAATATCAGAGGTGATAGTTATGTACTGCTGCTGCGGACTGTTGAAATAAAGGGGCGTAACAACGAGATGGTAACTATACGCTACGAGAAGCCCGATTACGTACCGTTGTGCAAAATGCATTTTGACACTATAGCCATAGAGATAAATAACGACTAGAACGAGAACATTTCATTTAAGTTTGGGAAAGTGAACGTGAAACTACACTTCAGATGACGCAAATCCGAATTTTATTAAATAGCATGGTCACCGTAAAAAAAAGATGGCAATCTGGCGCTCTACACTCAATATTATAAAACTCAAGCCGGCAGCGGTTTACCAGGCTTTCACGGCAGTGCATATATGTAGGGATGCGGGTTAGGCGGTATTTTCCAAAGCCTATTCAGAAAAGTAGTGCCTCTTTTTCGAAGAGGTCTGGAGTTGGCAAAACCTCACGTGAAGAATGCAGCACGCAATATAGCAAAAGACGTCATAGGACAAGCCACAAAGGCCGTTGTGAACAGATTACATGAAGCGAATCAAGTGAAGCAAGATGGATCCGGTTTAGTTTATACGAAGAAAGGGCCGGTTAAAAGAAAATGGAAGTGCTCAGCACAACCTTCGCCTTGGTGCACGCCCCTTTTAAACAAAAAACAGAGCAAGCGCAACTTAGATAAAAAGGAAGCCGAAGAGAAGGGCTGGCAATATTTTTTAAAAATGTCTTTCATACACAACGATAGTTCCACCTTTAGCTGCATTATCCGAGACGGCTCTGTTAGAATTCTACATAGCTGCCAGCGGCGAACACTACTACCACCTGAATAACACGTTGCTGTACGTGACATGTAAGATCGTACGGGCCGATAACACGGCAATACCGCAAGTGGCATGGGTCGCCCTTATTAATTATCCCGTAGCGACTTTATTCAGCCTAGTGGATGTTTCTTTGGGCGATAGACTCATATCACAATCCAATAATCTTTACGCCTATAGAGCGTACATCGAGACCATTTTAAATTATAGCTCAGACGCTTTATCCACAAAACACACAACAGGATTGTTTTACAAAGATGTGGCTGGAGAACACAACAACAGAACCCTGGATGGTATAAATATAGGGTTTATAAAAAGAGCTTGAGCAACAGCGCAAAGTCGAACAGTGGAACTACTGAGCCCGCTACACTGCAATCTTTTTCATCAACATAAGTTGATCTTAAACACGGTTGATTTGAAGATAAAACTAAACACAAACAAATACTCTTTCTGTTTAATGTCCATGGAAGCAGACCCCTTTAAATTCAGATTGTAGCCATGTCCCTGTTTGTGAAAAGAGTCCAGGTCTCACCGGCCGCCCGGATCGGCCAAGCTTAGGCCTTGTTAAGCGAAAATGCTAAATACGCCATCAACAGGGTTGGCATGAAGATATATAGTGTGCCTGCCGGTAGTAGGGTGCTTAATTTAGAAAATCTGTTTTTAGATCAAGTACCAAAAACGGTTATAGCCGTGTTTGTAGACAATGAAGCAATTTCTATGAGAGGAACCCTCTACGTTTTGAACATAAAAACGTAAACATTGCATCCCTTAACCTGGATGGAACACCGCATTCAGCTAAGCCGTTTCAACCAGACTTTGAACATGGCAATGCGGTTCTTGAGTACATGTCGCTCATACAGATCACAAATAAACAGAAATCAGATTCAGGCATACTAATCGACCGTGAAGAGTGCCTCATTGGCTACACGTTATTCACTTTTGATCTGTCGCCTGAGCAGGAATTCGCAGAACACCTATCGCTAATCAGAACAGGAAATCTACGTGCTGAATTCCCTTTTGCTGAAGCGCTAGACCAGACAGTCAATGTGATCATTTATGCTTTATTTGATAATATCATCGAAATTAATCAAATACGTGATGTACTGTATGATTATCTATAAATGAAATAAATAACTTTAATATTTTTCATATATTTTAACAACCGCCATTACACAGCAACAAGATGAACACAATGCAGATAAATTGCATTCTGTACGCAGACCCAACAACGTGATTATACTTTAAAGAGAGACTTATCCATATGATATGCTACCTAACTATAAACTGCCGCAATACCCCTGTGCATTTTTAATCAATACGCATAACAGCAGACAACCGGGGTTGCCTCTTTAGTTTAACGAAAGACGAATGTTACTTTATTTATTCTTACGGCCTAGCACCTGACAGCGCCCTATTCCCAAAGCCTATAATACAGTTTGTATATGTGAATTCAAAAAGTATTTACCATCAAATTAGTCAGTTGCAGGATGTTAACAGCACCGTTTGCGGCCACTATTGTATATACTTTATATTTTACATGTGTAAAAATTACAAATATTCGAATGTACTGGCCCGTTTTACCGGTGATACAAAATGTAATGATCGTTTAGTTTCAAACTTTGTAAGACGTCTACCACAAAGCCATTGTTTGAGTCATTACACATTTAAATATGTACAGGCTTGTGTAACTTGTAACCAACGTTGTGTTTAAAGCATTTTATGTACAATGCTTCATAAATATGGTGATTATAATAAACAACGTTGTTTTTAACTTTATAATGTGTGATTGTGTAATTCTTACATCTACGTTTATTAGAAACAAAGACCAAAACCCTGAATTTCTAAATCAGAAATACATTTTATTGGATCATGAAAAACAAATTACAGTGGAATAAACGTTGTAACAAATATTGCGCATAACGCATTTTATGTACAACAAATCATAACTATATTGATTCTAGTAAACAACATTGTTTTTAAACCTGATACATAAGTTACATTTAGAGAGCATTTGTGTTGTAATATAATTTAAATAGCACATGAGGAAGGCTTGTCACCATACAAACATCATAATACAAAATATTCACACAAAAGTTAATGTATAAAACAACAGAATTCATTTATAAGTTATAGGTTCAACCACTATGCTTCCTGAAAATAAATTCACGGATCTTTTCCTAGGTAACAAGTATCAAGAAAGGTTTGTTTTGGGGTGTCGGTGATTAAAGAATCATCAGAGTCAGCGAAGGCCGCTGCTTTCAAGCTGCAGTCTATTTGAGGCATTACCAACGACTGTGGATGGTACAGTATATTCAATTCAGCCATAGTGCGCATAAACTTGGGCCAACCGTTGCATCTTATGAATCGATACGCTGTGATTTTGTGTGATGCCTCTTATGAAATCTATCATGTTGGAATCGGGTACAATGTATACCTTTATACAAAAACACGCCTTTATCATCCCAATTTGTAATGTGTTTAGCGCGAGCCATCTAGCTCATTAGTATTTCACAGGTTTTTTTATACCTAGCATTAACACCATTCAAAACATCTTGATAAACTGTGTCGGCTGCATCAGTTTGCACGGCATTAAATGATTCAGTATTTGCACCGGGTGATAAAAGCGTTGAAGTTGACATTTCTCTATCAGTCTGTTCAATCAACACCAGATATTTCTGTAAAGCGGCAGTGTATTGTTTCGCCTTTTCGTATTCTGATAATGCATTATTATGTAGTATACTTATGATCTCCGCATCTAGACCTTGCGTGGCTGTTTTACGTATATCGTCGTTACTCGGTTTGTTGTGTAAACTGTCTATCTGCTGCTGAGGCACCAGATACATTTTCTCAGCAAATTCCATCAACGATTAGATAGCAGCCCTGTTTCTGACGGAATAGCAAAACCAAGCAGCGATCCAATAAAGCCACCCGACTGATTCACCAGACGTTTCGGTACTTGTTTCCTAGCACGGCCACAATCGCGTCCATCGTGTACCTTAATTAAGGTACACGATGGACGCGATGGACCCAATTTCCTTTGAAATCAGGTCCATTTTGCCGGCAAAGGCAAAATTGAGGGCATTGCGTCGGTCGCGAGCATTAACATGTCCCCCCGACGCGATGCCATAGGCTTCAATGTTAAAATATTTTTAACATTGAAATCGGGAGCATCGTGTCGGTCTTGTGCCATTATAAGGGCACAAGATGAGATGGACTTGATTAAGTCCATTTTACATAGGAAGCCAATATGACCCATTTCACATTGTTTATGGCCCCGTCATGGTGTAAAAGTAACGCAACCCCATTGTGAGCGTCACCCCACGATTGACGTCAACCTGAAGCATGGTAAGCGCAGCAAGCCCGCGAGGGGCGGCGGTGAGCGTCCTCGGACCTTTTCATACCCCTACTATCCACGTCGGCGTGGAGTTGAGAATATAAAGTGTGGCGAGCCCCGCGAGGGGATGTGTATACCTGTGAAGTTATACGCGTGCGCTCGCCACACTTTATATTCTCAACTCCACGCTGACGTGGATAGTAGGGGTATGAAAAGGTCGGAGGACGCGCACCGCCGCCCCTCGCGGGCTCGCTGCGCTCGCCATGCTTCGGGTTGGCATCAATCTTGGCGTGACGTTGAGGGGGTAAAATTGGGGGTCTGGGGAATACTTTACATTGAATCCAATGTAAAATAGGGTCCCAGGGGCCCTATTCACATTTGATTCAATGTAAAAATCGCGTCGATCGCATCGCATGCGATTTGGTCGCATGCGATGCGACCAACGCAATTTTTCTGACACGATCACCCCGATACAAATCGGTGTGGCAGTCCTAGGAAACAAGTACCAACGTTTCTTTTTGCCAATGGCGCATTTCTTATTACAAAGTGATTTTATAAGGCCCTTCTTCTTTTTAAGATAGTTCAGTTGGCTTTGTGACAAGGGTATTTTACCTTTTAGCGTTTTGAGCTCAATCTCACAGATAGCAGTCACCAAATCATTTGAAGCGTTGGATAAAATAGCATTTCTTTGGGACAGCTTCGCTTTTATCAGCGTTTTTAAAAGCGCCCAATTGCGTTGCATCCGGGCCGACATGTTCACCTTTGTTAGAACAATGATGAATGACTAAAGGTTGTACGCTTATAGCTATTTAGAACTGCGTTTCTTAATGACATAAGCAACCAGTTTGTCGGGTGGGAATAAGCCGCTTCGTAAACGATAATCGTCAAGAGCGATGTCTAAAATCAACCAGTAAATAGCCATAAGAGGGTTCCGTTGCAGATTCAAATGCTTCGATAAAAAATGTCTCGACGGATATATTTGCCTAGCCAGAATACCCACCTGCATTTTATCCCTGTTTTTTTTTTTTTAACAGGACCATATATTTTGTGTTGAAATGTTTAGTCCTGCTCTTTTTACCTTGACAAAATATGTTTTGCACAAGGTAAATGATGCTGATATTACGATGGTGTACATACTTTGTGAAAGCTTTCTCAACCTCAGAATTATTACTAGCCACCTCCATCAGATCATCAACCACAGCTAAATTAATCTTATCAGGTGGAAAAAGCTGGTCGTCGTTAAAAGACTCGGGTAAACCTTTTATAAAACGCATACTGGGTAAATCATGCAGAAGTTGGTCATATGTAGGTTGCCAACAGGTGTAAAACCAAACAATATTATCAGGTACATGCGTCATATGCGTGGTGGCGTGCAGCAACAGGGTTTTCACAAAATAACTTTTCCCCAAACTAGATGGGCCTGCTAAAATACAGGAGAGGGGGTGCTGAAATCTGGTGTCCATCTTAATAACCAAACGGCAGGGTTGTGAAGTTGTTTGTATGCGTCCGTTTAGTGTAAACAAACTTTTGAGTTTTCTGCAGCATGCAAGTCTCAATCTTTTTCACACGCATTATACCGGGTTGACGGATCACAATTTTTTTCTGGTCCTCACCTTTGGGGTTTAAAGGGTAATCTAAGACCAGGTCTTTCAGGCTGTCAAAGTTAATACACTGAGCATTAGCGATATTAGGTGTTATCCATTTTACTTTTATGCACGTCTTCCCGTTGTTTAGTCGATAACCTTATGACTTGGGTCTGGCTGAGACAAACTCGGTTATATGGGTGCCCGAATGTAGTTCGCTAGTTAATTCGCCTAGATAATCACCCAAGGGCGGATTCCAATCACCGGGTCTGCTGACAAAAATCACAGAGTCTGTGTCTTGATACAGGCAACAACCTTGTAATTTGTCCAACAGGTTGTACAATTCAATGCATGCGTGGGCCGTAGTAAAAGCGTTGATAATTATATTTGTATTTACCGCTCTGGCGTAATTTTCTTTGGCGTGCTTCCAGTTCACCATAACCGTACTGTCATCTATAAAGTCTAAAGCGGACACTTCGTAGTGGGGCAGAAATGCAAAAACTTTGTCAGGGTTAGTGACTAGAGACGTATTGGTCAGATTGCTACGCTGGCCAAACTTACTAAACAAATTTAAAAACAATTTAGAAATTTGCCTTTTTGCAGGGTTAATTTCTATGTGATCGGGTTGTAAAGACACCCCTTCATTTTTTTATATTCATCTATATACTCTTGTCGTTTCACAGAGTCTGTACACCAATCTGGATAACCAGAAGCCTCTTGTTTACCCCTGAGGTGCATTTTAATGTATCCTGGAAACAAATCATCAGTTCGTTCATCAAAATGACACAACTCGTAAATTTTACAAAATTTGTAACCCTTTTCTATAGCCAGATTTAACTCCACCATACACCAAGTGCCCATGAGTGATCGCTTTTCATCAACGTGAGTGCAAGGCATTGCCTGGCCAGACTCTGCGCATGTGCAACACAATGGAAACATTAGCTTGCCGCACATTTTAACCGGTAGAACCGGAAAGAAAAGGCTGCGAGGTGGATACACTTTCACTTTGACAAAATAAAATACTTTGTGACATCGCCAAAATCCTTATAAATTATGCACGGGTGCTTTATAGGATACAGTTTTGTTTTGTTGACAAATGGGTACAGGCTGGTAAAGTCAAAATAGTGAATTAACTCATCAGCTGCTGCTTTGTGGTACAACTTTATGGCATTAGTACGGCCACCGTAAAGAGCCGCACCTGGATCCAATGGTTCGGGTAATTCTTTACCCTTCAGAAAAGACTGTAGATCCATGTCAACCTCTAACATATTCTTCCACTGACATTCCCAAATTGTGTGAATCTGAATACCGCACCGCTTTAGGAAATGCATTCTCACCTGCGTATTGTGCTGTAATTGGCCATAAGTTGTTTTCGTCAACTTGTTTACATCATCTGCGTTGTAGCAACCGTGATAAAAACAACCTTGGAATTCAAAGGCTGTGGGCACACCATTAATCACGGCATAACCATCCAGACTATACTTGTCGACTTTCTTTTCACCCCCTTGTAAAGCGTGTTTTATGCTAACCCCTTATTTGTGGTTAATATACATTAACCATTGTATGGCTGGTGTTGAGTAACGCTTCTGGGTCTTGTGATAATTATCGCCCGGCATAAGGGCCAAGGTGTTTTCCCGTAGAAACTTACAACAGTACATAGCCATGCAAACCGATGCCAAAGTTGTCAGTTGAAAAGGATCAACATGCCTTTTAACGAATCTGGGTCCATCTTCACCAGTTATTAGAACCTCTGTCATGGCAATAACCGCATCTCTAAATTAACTACAGGCTTTTTGTAGAATCTTTACATCCTCCTTACAATAGCAGATAAGCTCGGTCTGAAAGTTAAAGGTCATGTGCTTGTTTTTTTTTTTCGTACCAATCTATAAACGCCGTTTTATCATCCGACATCATGTATTCTAGGCCAAAATAATCTATCAATGGCATTGGGCCTATGTAATATTGGTTAGCTGCTGTGTTAAAAAAACGCGGGAAGTGACCTTTGGAGCAGTTAAACCCCATGGCTTATGGGAGCCGACTGAGTTTCATTGGTAAAAAATTTGGAGAATCGATTAATCGAATCTTCAAATCGTTAACGGTTATACACATAATGTTGCCACCGTGAGCTAAGAGTTTTAATTTCAGGCGTTCTGTAATCAATTGGCGCAAAACAAAGTATGCATCATAACGCCCTGCATTATGTGCTATGAATGTGTAATGCTCAAATTTAGGCCTCATGGACGTCTTTACAAAGTCTTTGATACAAGCAACGCCCTTAAACTCCCAACTTCTCTCATCCACTAGTGTTAGAGCGTAACAGTAGTTTGGTATGTGCACCCCTGTCTCCTGCATACTTTCAAAGCCGTAAAATATGTATTTTGGTACTTGTGTACTATCTTGTGTCAGTTGACAATGGCTGCCTCTTCTCTGCATCGGTATGTCTGTTTAGCCGGTACTTGTTTCCTAGAACGGCCACACCGATGTTGATCGGGCGGAAAAATTGCGTCAGTCGCATCGCATGTGGGTGTTCGGCGGAATATCCAGGGAAACTGGTGAATGCTTTATGACCCCTGTGTCGCAACGGTACGCTTCTACACTTATGGCGGCAATCATTGCCAATATAGAGCCCAGCACCACCATCTTCAGTGACTGCTGGCGTGCGTACAGCACAGAAGAACTGGAGCGCGTTGGATACAACCACGCGCGTGTCAACCATCAATATAATTTTATTGATCCACAGAGTGGAGCTCACACTCAAAACATTGAGCGTCTATGGGGATGCGCGAAATGGCGTAACAAGCGCCAGCGGGGTACAGCTCGCCAGAACCTCAATTTCTACATGCAGGAGTTCGTATGGCGGAAATGCCTGGCACGCGACACCCCGTTCAAATGCATCTTACATGCATTGACTCTACTTGCTAAGTAAAATTGACTGTTGGTGATTTTTAATGAGATTTATTGTTGAATTTAATCGTTATCTTTCTATTTATCTTTCTTTATCTTTATTGTTCCTGGTATATTTATTGTAATTTAATTGGCCTGTATTTGCCATTGCTATTGTTCTTTTTAAATTATATTTATTGTTCTATTTAATCATTATATAATTAATACAGTTTATCGTTAACACCTGTTGTCATTACTGTGTCAGATGAATGATATTGGTGGTGTGAATGTGTCCACAAGGCCCACAACCAACACACTATCAATGGCAACCAAAAGTGTGCAAGCACAGCGAGCCAGCGATGGGCCGCAGTACGCGTCCTCCGACCTTTTCATACCCCCACTATCCACGTCGGTGTGGAGTTGATTTTAGATAGTGTGGCGAGCCCGAAGCGTGGTGAGCGGACGCGGAATAAGAGCCTGAAGCGTGGCGAGTGGACGCGGAACTTGTGTAAAGTAATACGCGTCCCCTCGCAGGGCTTGCTGTGCTCACCATGCTTCGAGCTCATATTCAGCGTCCGCTCGCCATGTTTCGGGCTCGGTGGCTCACTGCGCTTGCCACACTATCTAAAATCAACTCCACACGACGTGGATAGTGGGGGTATGAAAAGGTCGGAGGACGCGTACCGCCGCCCCTCGCGGGCTCTCTGCTCTCGCCACGCTTCGGGTTGCCGTTGATACCGGGGTGCCGTTAACAATGGGGGGGGGGGCATTTCACATAGTAATTACCCATCAGGGTGCCTGTACAATTAAAAATCGGTTCACATTGCATCGAATGCGATATGATCGCATGCGATGCGACCAATTTTTGGTTGTACTATGCCCTACGATGAAAATGTTGGGTGCCCAGATAATACACAAGTACCTGTATTTCTTATTAAGTTCCTCTGGTTTGATCGCTTGTATAGGCCCTGGCACTTATGAATTGGTTGGCGACAGAGACAACACCTGTCACAATAAACATGTTAAAGACAGGGTATTTTGTTATCCAGCGCTAAAGATTCATGCATCTCTAAACAGGCTGTTGAACGACAAAAGATCCTACAAACCAAACACCTTAGTATTGATGAACCGCCATCGATACAATCTTGCCTGTGACACGCCTTACAAAAGAAAACACAATCGTGATTGTGTATATGATGGAAGCAACTGTGGCACCGGAAGCAATACAATTTTGCGCCATGAAAAGCTTTGATATCTTTGATTCCATAATAATGATGGTCGTGATATAGCACAAACACTGTGTGGTCGTTGAATCTGCTGACTGTAAAGAAATAATGCATGTGACCATTGTTAAAATATAAAATCTTGATTTCCTTATCAAGCGGAAGATTCAAAGCCTTATGCAACTGTATCACTCTGTCTTGAATCACATGGTCAGTGGCATCACTTTTATCCAGAAGTTTGCAGATACAAGCCGCTAGACACAATTTAGACCCGAAGTTCTTGAAATCATACAAGTGATGCCTACACCTTTCAATGATTAGGCTGAGGGGTATTATTCTATGGCCATGCCCCGTTAGGGCCCTGCCCGCTCTATTTCTAAAATCACTGATCACAAACCTTAAACTGTCTGATAATAAAAATTCAGCATTACCTTGAAGCGTATTTGTAATCTGATTAAAAAAAACTGACAGCGTCTAATGTCTCTTGCGGCTTTCGATGTGAATAGATGGCGTTGTGTAAACCACCACCCTCAAACCTTGACTCATGCATAGTCATGTATCTGTCTCAACAATTCCTGGGAAATGGTAAATATTAGCCCTTACAAAATCCCCTGTGTATGCATTCCGCTCAAGAATTTGCGCTGTTACATCGATATAACGGTTAATAATGCTGTTGAGAATATTTTTTTACCCTGCGGCTGATTTTCATATTCGCCCATTAACTCCTTTCCAAATTCAGCCATGTCTTTTGTTATTTTCTCCATGAATCTGATAAATGAACAAAGCCGGCCTATCAATGCATAATATTGTAATTCACCCGCTGAGTGTAGTTGATCAGCATTTTCCTGTCCGACCGTTATAGCATTTGTTAGCGGGACAACATCGGGCGAGGCCCTATTCGATGGCGTTCCGCTAACAGATGCCTCAAGATCAATAGTACACTGCATTATCAAAAGACTATCCATTGTAAACACAATGGCATATATTCAATGCCGTGGGCGAGCGGTGACTGCGAGCAGGACTTTTTGCTTGCAGTCACCGCTCACCCTGTCAGTATTCAACTGACCCCCCCTCATTCGCAAATTCCCCCTCGCTCCGTTTTTTGAGCAAGGGGGAATTTGCGAAGGTGCCTCCAAAAGCTGCGAGAGCCGAGGCTAATTACAGCGAGTTTGCTGCACTAGCCGCGGCTCTCGCAGTTTAGGGGAATCCTCGCCGTTCTGTGACTGCGAGGATTCCCCCGGAACGTTGTATAGTGCGAGCGGCCGGCGCGGGGGTTAAACTGCGAGGATCACCGGCATTGAATACTGCACAGTGAGTATTCCTGAAACCACAACAGAGTTCTCAACAATACTATTCTCAGTGCCGTTAATTGTTGACTCTACAACCGGTGTAAAAAACTCTTGAGCATTCATTATGTTTAACGAAGCATAGCTAGGCATGTAATGTGTAGCAGGCCTTTCCGGCGTATTGGGAATTAGGATTGTCTCAGTCTGTGGCATGGGTGCAACCTTGTTCACATTGCTTCTTCTTGAGACTTTGCAGTTTCTCTTACATGTTGGCAGTTCTCCAGAGGGCTACAGGTACAAGACGTTTGCAGATCTTCAAGGGCAGCAGCTCTAGTGTATCAAACAAGGGACAGAGTTTGGTTAACTACTAGTAATCTCTGCCTCAAAGTACAAACTATGAAGATGGCTCCTCGATTCATTGGTCCTTACATCATTCATTGGTCCTTACATCAATCCAGCAGTGGTTCATCTAAAGCTTCCCCCATCTTTGATGCACTCTAATACATTTCATGTGTCCCTACTAAAACCTTTGATTTTCAACCAATTCCGGAGGAATGCACATAGAAATAAGGAGCATTGAGTTGAGTTTAAAGTTCAAAAAATTCTGGATGCCCATCAGATCTGAGGCAAACTTCAGTTCCTAGTTGATTGGAAGGGTTATGGACACAAGGAATGGTCCTGGGTATCAGCACAGATTTTAATTCACCTGTCCTGCTTAAAGAAAATCTTTTTTGAAGAACCCATCTAAGTGTCCAGAGGAGACTGCTTAAGGAGGGGGAACTGTCACGGCCTGATGGTGGACTGGTGGTGGGTTTGGTTATTCACCCTACCAGGTGCTGCGGTCCCTGCACCTTCTGGGGCTGCGGCTGGGGGGCTGCGGCGGGTGTCCATCTCGGGCAGGGGTCTGGGCTATGGCAGATTCAGCAGCGGCTCCCAGGACTTGGCACCGCCATCTTAGCCGCGTCATGTGACCGGTGGGTGGGGTCTTATCCCCTCTGCTGGGAGTCCCAGCCTATCCCTGCACTGCAGGTGGAATAAATCCCAGCAGCTGGAGTGCCTCTGAGCTGGTTCAATCCTTAAATTGTGGCTCAGTGGAAGCACTGTGTTCAGACTGCTTGTCAGCATTTGTGTTTGCACTTCTGCTACAGACCCAGCTATTTTGGTCCTAAGTTTCCAAGCCTGTACCGATACTTCTAGCTACCTTGCCGGACCAGTACTGGTTCTCATACCAGCTAGGACCAGCTTGTCTTTCCGGAGCCATATACCCTGATCCTGCATACTTAATTTCAACATCAAGTTGGCCCTGTAAGTTAACCTTATAACCTGAGTTCCAGTTCGTCCAACCCAAGTAGGCCTTTTGAGTTCCAGTCTCTATTTCAACGTTAAGTTGGCCATCTTCAGTTCATCGCTGTCTTCGGTCTAGTCCTGTGTTTCCTGAGTTTTGACCTACCTCCTGTTTTCCAGTTATGCTATCCCTCACCATCAGTGAGTTCTAGCGAGTGGCCATGACCTGCTGTCCAGATGCAGTAGTGACCAAACTCCCTTGCAGGGGTCCCTGGTGAAGACTGCTGGGCAGTTAGACTCTGTGCCCTCGCCAAGGAGTCCCGCCAATACTCATGGTGAGTTTATCACTCGATTCTCCACACGCCCGCTGTTAAGGACGAATGTCACTTAGAGACAGAAGGTGGAACGTACAACGTCCCACATAGCCGGAACCTGACCCGGAAGCTCCCCATGGACTGCAGGGAACACTCGGCACACATAACCGGGACCTGAACCAGAAGTCCTACTTGGAACGCAAAATGGGACGCATGGCATTCCCAGAGTTGTGATTAATTAGATTTTAATCCATTTGCAGTGCTTTTTCTCCTTTAATATGGTCATTAGCCCCAAGAGCTAGTAGGGCATGCTTTATTTATGGTAAAGTTGAATTTGAAACTTAGCTCTAAATCTAGTTGTGGCACTTGCAGATTTTCTTTAGAATTTCTAAACAGGAAACAGGAAGTGAGGTCACATTTCAAATAGGGTATATATAAACCGACTAACCTCACCTCAGTTTATCTTGGCTCCCAGACTGGAAAGGCAGACTTTTCTCTATCTCTGGGTAGGTTGCACTACTTTGGTCCCATATATGTATGCATCTTGAACTATATGTAACTTATTGTAATTTTTTAAATACCACAAAATCTTTTTTGTTGCATCCTCTGTGTGAATTGTATATGTAATTCATCATTTGTAGACTTTTCTGCTGGGTACAAATTAACTGGAGAATTCCTCCCAAACCTGAGTGTATACCCATGTCCCGACATTAGGTATGTGACAATCCAATATTCAGCTTAGAATACAATGCGACTATCTGGTACATAGGGCCTTATTCTACTTCAATCTTTCTGACAAAATCCTTCTTAGATGGACAAAACCATGTGCACTGCAGGTGGGGCAGATGTTACTTGTGCAGAGATAATAAGATTTTGGCTGGGTTTTAATTAAAAGTGAGATCTATATCACAGTGTAAAAATAAAGCAGCCAGTATTTACCCTGCACAGAAACAAAATAACTCACCCAAATCGAATTATCTCTACCCCCTGCAGTGCACATGGTTTTGTCCATCTAAGAAGGATTTTTTTTTAGAAAGAGTGAACTAGAATAAGGCCCATAGTCTAAATGAAAATACCTAGTTCCACATGTATGAGTTGCATTGCAATATGTATGTCTATAGATGAATCTTATATCATGTATTATGATAAAAATGAATATTTAAATGAAATGTCGGTCTATGAGTTACATTGTAATATGACAATGTACAGACAAATTATATATCATGTATTATGGTAGAGATAAATTATGAATTATATAAAATGAATATATTAATATAATCTACAATTATGTATATAAATTGACCTATCATGCGATTATCAATTGAAAATGAATGAATTATGGTATACAGATGAAGCAGGGCTTGTCTTTTTCCGGCGCTCGCCAGATCCCTTGCGCTGGTGGCGCCGGCGATAGAGACTGGGACGCACGTGCATCTCACACGCACGCACGTCCTAGTATCGCGACAGCTCGGCAGCGTCTCCCTGCTCGTCTCCACTTCGGGGAGACGCTGCCCAGTTTGGGGGGGGGGGGTCGGGTGGCGAGGGGGACTGGCGGGGGATGCGACGGGGACCGGTGGCAGGCTCCGTTTGCCAATGGGTGAGCGAGCGTCCATATGCGGTAGCCGGCTGCTGGCGATAGAATCGCCAGCCCTTCAAAGTTAAAGCCAGCTCCATCTGTAGGTGGAAGCCAGCATTTATTCCTTTTGGTTGTTAACGGAGGGGGAGACCCCTCCTTAGTACCAGATAAGATAAACTTATCTACTGATTGCTTATTAACTCTTCATGGGTTTTATAGTAATATGAGAACAATTGTCTAAACTCAGACCAGCTATATGTATCTGCATTAGTACTTAAAGAGGTTAAACTATGTAAATCTTGTATAAAGTGCAAATCACAGACTTTTGTGCCTAAATACTGCTGTTACACCCAGAAGGATATCTCTATGTAGGATTGACTACTAATCGTAGGTGACAATGCCAGAAGTATCATTCTCTGAATAGAACTGTAACATTCCTTGGTTAAACTCACCAAGCAATCGAACCGTCAAACTCTCCTTTCAGTATGATGCAGATAATTCTACTTAAATAGAGAGGGTAATTTATACAAAAGTGTATTGTGGAATCTTCAGTGATTACCTCTTGAATCTATATAACTATGTTGCAGATAGAGAGATACAATACAGGTCGAGTATCCTGTATCCGGGCATCCATTATCCAAATTATTCCAAAAAACGTGGTTTTTGGAATCATTCGAATATTTTTTTCCCCTAACCCTCTTTTCACACTTACCAAGTCCCGGGCATCCACAGCAGGCCTCCGGCATCTTCTCCAGGGTCTCCAGCGGTCCCAGGAATGCATTGCGCGAGTGTGCGCGCGCCGGTGACGTCACCGGTGCGCGCGCACACCCTCGCAATGCATTTCTGGGACCGCTGGAGACCCAGAGAAGATGCCGGAGGCCTGCTGTGGATGCCCGGGGACTGCGTGGACGCCGAGGGACCACCGGACACCATCAGGGGACAGGTAAGTATGGCAAAAAAAATGTATTCCAAAAACCGAAAAATTCCCCTATCCGGAATGCTCGTGGTCCCGAGCATTTCGGATAGGGGATACTCAACCTGTACCAACAGTGTGACTATATAATTTGTATATCACAGGTCTTTTCTACCGAGTTATAGCTCCTGGTCTTTGTGTTTCTGAAATAGGAACACAACAGCTGTATACACCTAGCTTTGGGTTTGTGGGTCTTTTTGTAAATATGTGTTTATGTGTGTCAAAAATTCCTTTTAAAAATTAATTATTAAAAGGTTAGTATTATATTAACCCAAGCAGGGAACTAAACCTTTCACAAAAGACTTAGAACTTGTATAAGTTACCAAGTTTCTGGATCCTCAAATGTCCATAGTTTCACACATTCATACACAGACCATTTATTTCAATAAAATATACAATCCATTTTCAAAGAGTGCCCTTGCTTAAAATGTATAATTTACTCTCAAGTGTGCACCTGCACACCATCTATTATATAATGAGAAGAATCTCAAAACATTTGTCATATTTGTGGACCATATATACAAAAAAAAAACCAATAACCTGTGCACTGGTTTTTCCCCCTTCCCTTTTTTTTCCCTTAAACATAGGAGAAAGATGTCAGAGTTGGTAAGAGGAAGGAGGGATGACTGTAAAAGTGCGTACACACGGAACAATATGTCGCTGGCAATATATTGCTAGCAATATATTGCTCAGCAATCATATTGCTCAGTGTCCCGTTTTTATCTGCGACCAGAGATGGTCGCAGATGAAAATGTCACACTGCAGGGAGAAGAGGCAGTGGAAGTCGCTGGTCGGAGGAGCATGTGTAATGAGCGCAGTGCATATGTAATGAGCCGCTCATTACATATGCGCACATGTAATGAGCGTGTGCATATGAATGAGCCACTCATTACATATGCACAGCACTCATTACATATGCGCATATGTAATGAGTGACTCATTACATATGCACTGCACACATTACATATGTGCATATGTAATGAGCGGCTAATTACATATGCTCTGCACTCTCATAGCTATTGTCTGAGTCCTATATACCTGTTCAGGGCTGTTCACACTGCATAAAAAATGGGTCTGAACCGTGTAGGACTCTGCTTTTTACCCATTTGCAAATACCAGTTATTTGTAACCGGTAAATGCAGACTGGTGCTTTCACACTACAGCTCTAACCATTTTAAAAGGCTAAAAAATCGGCAATATACCGGTTAAGAGCTGCAGTGTGAAAGGGGTTTAAGATTGTCATTGAAGGTCACTGAGAGAAGTGTAAACACAACAGACAGGGAGCAAGGTGTATTGTCATTTACTAATAAGAGAGAGAGAGAGAGAGAGACAGAGACAGAGACAGAGACAGAGACAGAGATATGCAATGGTTATTATTGATCTCCTAATGATAATAATTTCATATTTTTATTAAAATCTATTCTTGCCCCTAAATAAATGTTCTTTGCTGTTCAATTCAGGTTTCATCATTATGTTGTAGCATTTAGGGAAAAACATACAGCCTAATATCCCAATACACGAGGCTAATATAGCAAACACCTCTACAATGACCATCTGTTTCCCCTTACTGCTCAGATAAGCCGGGATGGCACAGACCCACACACTGCAGAATACCAGCATGCTGAATGTGATGTACTTGGCCTCATTATAGATGTCAGGTAATGTCCTCACCATGAAAGCCAGAACAAAGCTCACAGCTGCCAGAAATCCCATGTAACCCAACATGAAATAAAAGGCCAGCACAGAACCCTCATTACATTGGATGATGATTGTCCCAGGATATGTGTCCATGTTATACTCTAGATAAGGAGGAGAGACTGACAACCAGATGACACCATTCAGGACCTGGACAGATAAGCAGATCACCACTAAGGAATTCGGTAGTTTGACTCCCATCCATTTTCTCCAGTAGCTTCCAGGTCTTGTGGCCTTAAAAGCGATGCAAACCATTATAGTCTTGGCCAGGACTGAGGACACAGCGATAGTAAATATGATTCCAAAGCAGATCTGCTGCAGCATGCAGGTTATATCCACTGGGCGACCAAGGAAGAGAAATACACAGAGTAAACTCAACTCTAGAGAGATGAGGAGAATAAAGCTGAGATTCTGGTTATTGGCTCTGACAATCTGGTTGTTATGGAAAAATATAAATATTGCAAATATGAGGACTATTATTACAGAAAATAATACAGCTATGCCAGAGAAACACAAAGTTATAAAGTCCAGTTCATAAGAAAGAAAGTCTTGTGACTTGGAAATACAGATGATTTTAGCATTATTGGGCCATTCAGTGTCGGAACATTTGACACAATTTTCATTGTCTATGGAAAAAAAAATGACATAAAATATGGTATTAATCAGTTACCTCTCTCTCTCTCTCTCTTTTGCTCATAGAGACTGTAAGAGCGATGCTAGTACATACTGGGTGGCATGTGATGGAGAAGCTGAAGAGCAGTGGGATGAATGTGAGAGTATTCTTTGTGGGTGGTACCATGAGTTGATGGCAGGTGGTGGCACTTGCAAGAAAATCCACTGACCAATGTAATATGTGATAGATATATTATAGCAATTGTGTTGTCCTCAAACTTTTTCAATTATGTCCCTGTCTTTATTTTCCCCTCCCCTTATTTTATATATTCTGGCCAAACATTATAGCTCACTCTTTGCAGGCAACTGTGCAATTGCTGCAATTTATACTTTGCAAACAAAATCATCTGGACTGAAGAGTTATTGCCACTTTTAATCAAGGTGCATCTCATTGTGATCACAACTACAGTATGTCCACATATGTAATGATTTTTTAACATTATTATCACTACTCAGTTCTGCATCCTCTGTAGCCTCTAGTACTTTTTTCTAGTGGCTTCTCCTACCCTGGTGTAGGAAGGGGGCTTCCGCTTGCCATGATGCCACCCCCCACTTCACGCTGCTGGTGCCTCTACAGTAGCTTCCTCGGTACTGCACATGCACTGGCCCCCAGCTTATTTGGGCTGCTTCAGCAGCAGCCCATAGAAGCTAAAATATGGTCCCGGCACCTGTACACAGATGACAGGCATCAGGGCTGGTGCATGCGCAGTATTGGCCTTGGAACTGCACATGTGTAGCCCCCGAATTCTATGGGCTGCAGCCATAGCAGCCCATCGAAGCATCCCATTGGGAGGGAACCGCTCCCAATGGGACTGCCTTGGGTGATTGGCAGGTCGGACATCCAATAGGGAGTCACTGTCAGTCACGGTGAAGCCAGTGCAGTCTCATAGAGTGCATCTGGCTTCAGTTATTCAGAGCACAGTGGGCCTTATTCTAGTTCACTCTTTCTGACAAAATCCTTCTTAGATGGACAAAACCATGTGCACTGCAGGGGGGGGGGGGTGATATAAAATGTGCAGAGAAAATTAGATTTGGGTGAGTTATTTTGTTTCTGTGCAGGGTATATACTGGCTGCTTTATTTTTACACTGCAATATAGATTTCACTTTGAAGTAAAACCCCACCCAAATCTAATTCTCTCTGCACAAGTAACATCTGCCCCAACTGCAGTGCACATGGTTTTGTCCATCTAAGAAGGATTTTGTCAGAAAGAGTGAACTAGAATAACCACCTCTGTCACGATCCAGGTAAAACAAACACTATTTTTACCTTTAAAGTGTCTCTCCAGAATGTCACTGTGCTCCAGGTCTGGATATCCTCAGTGTTGTTTGTGTTTGTGTGCAGATCACAGCACAGACTCCCAGTCTCTCCAGTGATTACCTGATGCTGCAGCTGTGCAGCAAATCCTGCAGTCATGCCTAATGCTTTAGCCCACTACAGTTGCAGTCATTACTACTTTTGTTGAAGCCCTCAGCCATGCAGCAAGCAAACATAGACAAACATGGGTTCAGCCATGTTTACCAGTGTCACATGGACTTTCCCAGCCGATCCGATGCAGCTGCCCTCCTGGTTATTGGCCAGCCATTCCTCCTCCCACCTGTAGGTATAAGAGTGCTGGGAGGACTCCTGCACTCTGTCAGAGCTTCCATTGTCAAACTTGAGTTGGATGTTCCTGTTTCCTAGTGCTAATTCCAGCTCCAGCACAGCCTGACTCCTTACAGTGCTCTTGCATTACCTCCGGCTGCTTCCAGGCAGTTTCCAAGCCAGCTGTTTCCAGTCAGCATCCATTCCTGCTGCCCCGGTCAGCTTCCACTACTGCTGCCTTCAAGCCATCTCCACGTCATTCATCTGGTTCCAGTTTATTCTTCAAGTATGGTTCCAGTTTGTTCTTCAAGTTCAGTTCCAGTTTGTTCTCCAAGTCCATCTCCCGTGTTGTTCTCCACAGTCACAATCTTCAGTTCATCGTTAAAGTACCACTGTCTTCGTGTTTACTTCAATAAAGACTTTTTATTTAATTTACCTTCTTGTCCTGGTCACGCCTTTGGGCCCTCCTTCATGTGTGAGTGCATGTCTAAGACCCTTGACGGGCTCCCAGGTTCTAATACACCTGCCTTTTCACCTGAGGCTTCCCAGGGTCAACCCCCACCCTCAAGCGTGACACACAATGGCAGATTTTACATTGAGGGATAAAAACCTCCAATGTTTTTTTTTTCTATTACTGATTACATTTTACTTTTATGCTGTGAAAACCTTCATTACTTCCCATGTCCCATGAAGAGTTTGGGTGTGGGCCCAGTATTCCTGCGGTGGGAGCAGTTTCTTTATGCTAGGCCTACTGCCCATGTACCTGTTAATGATTTTGTTAATCACCCCTATTTCCTGTGGAAGCAGGCAGGGTTACCTGTTATCCATGGTCCTTTTCTCTTTTTTGCTAAAACCTTTGGCATGTCTTCTAAGAAGACACCCAGAAATCATTTCACCAGATTCTTTTGGATCGGGTTGGGAAAATGTGTAAAATCAGCCCAAATAGCATGTGTGTGACATCTTATCTGATGTGCAGTCTTTTGTGCATCATATTGAAGCCAGTGACCATACATGCTGCATGTAAGATCTCCAGGTCCGACCCCTTACTGGTGTCAAGGAACAGGGATCGTATGTGATACATCGCATGCAGAAGTACCGCATGTGATGAATTGCATGCACTAATGCTGCCTAGGTAAGTCCAGAGTGGCTTGGGAAAGATTAGAAGTGAGAAGTCACCTAGTGTATTGGGGCCTTTAAGCTGGGTAATAACATTGATACTGTTGCATAATATGCTGATGTTATAATTTCATCATGATTATGTGGTTGTCATGGCGGTGGTTCTTCAACCATGAGTGAGTTAATCCCTTTTTGTAAGATATGTGTGTATTGGCCACACATTGATATTCTTGGTATGTTAGGTTATACTACCACATTCTACACTACTTGTAGTATTTGTCTCCTCAATTTCTGTGAAACGTACAGATGGAACCGCGCTTATTTATTCGGCCAGCGTGCCACTGCTTTCCATCTCAGCCCATGTCCCCAGAGAAGGGGACATGTGAGCACCTCACAGGTATGCCTGGCCCATTCTCGTCAATGGAGCGCCAAGACGTAAAGCTGTGGCACGTCAGGTGAATAAATGAGCAATGCTCCACCTGTATGAGGCCTTGCTCCCCTTAGATTATTCATTATATTAGTCATTATGTGATTCCTTTTCTGTAGGTATTTTACTACTATACTTCCACATATTGTTACATAATTAAACACTTGATTTTTTTTACCAGTGAGATTTTGACTCTAATATCTCATTTCATCTTTGTCCTAACTTAAACATATTAACATAGAATTTGAATAATTTCTTTAAAAAGCAATAAAAACGACTCAATTTAAAAAAAAAAATAATTGTCGTTTGTTGTATGGCAAATTAACTATTTACTTTGGTTTTCAAAATATCGATTTAATGAATAGTTAATGAATTGATGCAAATTAATTTTCTCTTCCCTTCAATTGTACTTCAAAAGCAAAATATATAAAAAATAATATCCATATACTGTACCAGATATTTCTCCCTCTGAACACGGCACACAGTCATAGCAACATGCATGGGATCCTTCCTTTGTTGCTTTTCTGAATCCATCAAAACACTTCTCAGAACATTGTCCATGTGGCATCTATTGACAAAACAAGTTATTTTTCAGCAGTTTAACTGAACATTCCAACATTTCTCCATTTTTTTTAGTCTACAGATTAGGATCAGTATACAGAAACCAATCTACAGCTATACCGGCAAGCTGAAAGTTATCTAACAAATAAAATGTTCTAAATAATCAGTTGCATTAATAAAGCCTTTATTTTCATAGCCTTGGGGCAGAGGTATTAAGCCTGGAGAAGAGATAAATTGACGATAAAGTGAAAGAAGATAACGCACCAGCCAATCAACTCCCAACTGTATTTTTAAACAGAGTTCATTGGCTGGTACTTTATCTCCTTTCACTTTATCTCCATGTTATCTCCAGTTTATCTCTTCTCCAGGCTTAATACATCTGTCCCATTGTATTTAAAACGTTAGACATCTGTAGCTAAAGGTGCCCATACATGTTGCAATGTTCTTTGTACTTTTTGTACTAGATGCAATGTGATCTAGTACATAAAGTTTGTGCCGCACATACTTATGTTAGGTGCGATATGATGTGTATGGGAGCACGCATTGCATCACACCCGAACATCGCCCCGTGTATAGGTGGCATAAGAGCTAAAGAAAAGTTACCCATGAGATATGACATACTGTACTTCAAAATCATTTTTATATCTGTGGCATAAATATTTCAGTGACTTTGCTCTTATTTGTGTGCTACTGTATTTATATTTCATTTTACTAAAAGCAGTGGATGCTCTCTTAATAGAGATTGGATGTGGGAAAAAAAAAATATATACTTTATAAAAATATAAAGGTTATTTTGCCTTTAGTTTAGAGCCCCTGTCTGAGATCCCATATAAACAGTAAGTCCAGTAGTGCTGCCCTGTGCTGCTGTATATAAGACCAGTGGTGCTGTGTGTTGATAGAGAAATAGAGGACATACAATTTAAAGACCAGGAACCAGATCCTAATACTAGAGCTAAAGCTGCTGCCACCAGTCATGACATTGATGATGCAAGTCCATCAACATCATCTGCTAAGACCGAAGACCAATGTCATAGAGGGCCTATAAAAACAAATGAAAAATAACTAACACTGATAAAAAAAGAATCAAAGTCAGTTAGTGAGAAACGTAAAATCGTCAATTTGCCATTTGCCACACAAAGTGGCAATGAAAGGCTAAGGTCTTGGCCTATGTTCATGACTGGTGGTTTAGCTTCTCATGAAGCTGGAAGAACTCATCCCACTCGAAAAATAAAACTTGTTAAAGCACAGATATCACAAATCCCCAAGGAAAGTCAAAGTGTGTCTGCAGTTGCGATGTCTAGGCCTGACCTTCACAACACTGTATGGGAAGAGTAGACTCCGTCCACCATTTGCACGCCCTCTGAAAGTGTTGGGAGGAGCACCGCCAGTCCAGTTGCTGACATTGAGGATGTAACTATAGAAGTACACCAGGATGAGGAGGATATTGGTGTATCTGGAGCTAAAGATGAAGTTTACAATGAAGCTTCTGATGGTGATGTGGTTTGTTTGAATCAGGCACTGGTGGAGACAGTTGTTGGATGAAAAAAAAAACATTATCATACCTCAGTAAAAAGACCAAAAAAATCCACCTCCACAGTCTGAAATTATTTATATCCAAATCCAGACAACAACTGTCTCACCACATGTAGTCTTTGTAAAAAAAAAAGCATAATAAGTAGAGGTAAAGATGCTATCCACCTAGGAACATTCTCCCTTATGTCCCCTGCATCACAGTCATCATAAGTCCTTGTCAAATTCAAAAACTTTGGCTAAAAGTGTAGGAAATACAGTGACACCTTAATTGTTTTTTTGTTGTTGTATCCAAGCGCTTACAATCCACACCACCAACTCTCTCATTGTCAATTTCCTCTCGATCAGGATCGGAAGTAGTCCTGCAGACCATGAACTGCCTGGACCGACTCCTCTCCTATCCAAGATTTCTCCAGAGGATCCTAGAGTGGTATACCTGCTGTTGCTGCTGTGAGTTGAGCATTATCCTAGAGAGAAAGTCGGAAGACCACTTCTACTACTTTAACTAAGAAATTGATTGTCTATCAGTATTTTGCGAGGAAGTTGAAGTATGACAGCAATCACTGTGCTGCAAAGCAGATTACTGAGACCACGACAACTATGCTGGTGTTAGACATACATATAGTATCTGCCATCAGTGCAGTGTGATTTAGACAGTTGATGGGTGTACTGTGTCCTCGGTAACAAATCCAGTCTAGGTTCCACTTCACTAGCGATTCCCAGACTGTCATTAGTGTCTTTAAAAAGCCATTGTACCCACTGTTCACTTAACATGGACATGTGGACAAGTGGAACAGTATAAACTCAGCACTATGTGACTGTGACAGCCCACTGGGTAGATGTATTACCTTAAACAGAAACAACAGCAGCGGCACCAGTAGCAGCATCTCACTAATGCCTACTCATTCAAAGACAGGCTGTGTATCACCAGTTTCAATGGTTTCCCGTAAGAGGCAGATCACTAAGAACCTCTTAGATAAATAGATCATGGCACAATAGCTTATACTCTACTGGGGATTTTTGATATTTGACAATGCCACCAATATTTTGTGTGCATTACATCTGGGCAAATTACAGCACATACCAGGTTTTGCTTACACAATTTGTGGGGCAAAATGTTTTGAAACATGACACAGGCAGGGCCGTTTCTAGAGGCAGACAAGCCATGCAGCAGCCCGGGGCACCGCATGGCTTGTCCGCCTCTGTAAACAGCCAGGGCGCCCGGCAGCTCCCCCCCAAACACCGATGCACACGCTGCCGCCACCTGCCGTGCCTTCTTCCCCCTCTCCCCGGCCGCCGGAGCACAGCCCCTGGGGAGGGGAGGAGAGCGGAGCGCATTGCCCGTCTCTCCTTCCCCTCGGTCACTGGGCTGTCAGCCAATCAGAGCTTGCCTCTTGGGCCGGCAGCCAATCAGGAGCCAGCCCGCGAGGTATGAATGGCTGACGGCTCAGGTAGTGGTACACACAGTGAAGGGGAAAGGAAGGAGAGACGCTCCGCTCCCCTCCCCAGGAAAGAAGAAGAAGCAGAAGCAGCACCACCAGCGATGGCAGCGGCGGGGGACTTGAGGGGGAGACCCATGGCCACAGTGAGTTGTGCTGCTACTGGCACTTTGGGGGCATATGTGTGGCACTGTAGGGACATATCTGTGGCACTGTAGGGGCATATCTGTGGCACTGTAGGGGCATATCTGTGGCACTGTGGGGGCATATCTGTGGCACTGTGGGGGCATATTTGTGGCACTGTGGGGGCATATTTGGCACTGTGTGGGGCATATATGGCCCTGTAGGGGCATATGTGTGGCACTGTGAAGGCATATCTGTGGCACTGTGGGGTCATATTTTGCACTGTGGGGGCATATTTTGCACTGTGGGGGCATTTATGTGGCACTGTGGAGGCATATGGCAGCGGCGCGGGACTGGAGGGGGAGACCTAGGGCCAGAGACAGTGAGTTGTGCTGCTTGTGGCACTGTGGGGGCATATGTGTGGCACTGTGGGGGCATATGTGTGATGTGTGGCACTCTGGGGGCATATATGTATGGCACTGTGGGGGCATATCTGGCACTGTGGGGGCATAGTAGTAAAGGTATCAGTTGTACGGCAGCGGCGTGTGGGGCATAATGTGTAATAGGCATTCGTGTGGGGAGTATTGTGTAAATGCCATCACAGTGTGGGTGTAATTGGCATCACAGTGTGGGGTCTAATGGACATTATGGTGTGCGACATAATGTGTAATTGTCATCATGGTGTGCGGCGTAATATGTAATTGTCATCACAGTGTGCGGCGTAATGTGTAATTGTCATCACAGTGTGCGACATAATGTGTAATTGTCATCACGGTGTGCGACATAATGTGTAATTGTCATCATGGTGTGCGGCGTAACATGTAATTGTCATCACAGTGTGCGGCGTAATGTGTAATTGTCATCACAGTGTGCGGCGTAATGTGTAATTGGCATCACGGATAAAAAGTGTATAATGATTTAAGTAGCCTGTCATTTTTTGGCCTTGATCTGTGAGGCGTACTAGGTCACTGTGTGGGCCTTTATATTTTTATGTCACTGTGTGGCTTTCAGCCCGCCAACTTAAATGCAGGAGGACAATGATAATTCCTGCGGTAACCAATGTCTGGACATGCAGGTTGCAAAAGTGAGATGTAAGGTACTTGTTTTCCTGCTAGACCATGCCCTTATATTAAGCCACGCCCCTTTAAAAATAAACCACGCCCCTATTTCACCGCGCCTTCGGCACGCGCAATTTCTTATGTATAGATTTTTTTTTTGGGGGGGGGGGCGCATTTCTTATTTCTTTGCCCTGGTAGCTAAATTGTCTAGAAACGGCCCTGGACACAGGTATTCAGAAGATGCTGTTGTTAGCCGGAAACAAAATGTCAGAATACTTTTGACAATCAAAGATGAGCTCCAGCAAACCCTCTTGAACCTGCACTACCGTTACCTAAAGCAAGAGGTAGTAACGAGGTGGAATTCTACCCTCTGTATGATTTAGCGGTTGGAGGAGCAGCAAAAGGCCATTCAAATCTATATGTCCACCTATGACATAGGCAAAGAAGGGTGAATGCACCTGACATAAGCGCAGTGGAGAATGATTTCTGTGTTATGCAAAGTTCTCCAAATCTTCTAACTTGCCACAAGTGAAGTCAGTTCAGACACTGCCAGCTTCAGTCAAGTCATTCCACTCATCAGGTTTTGCAGAAACAGCTGGAGAAAGTGAAGGAGGAGCTAAAACTGAGTGTTTCCGCTAAGTAACTTGTGGATGGAGCCCTTCATTCTCATAGCCAGAATACAAGGGTGGTCAATCTGTTTAAATAAGAACACTACAATTTTGGTGACTGTTCTCACAAGTCTGCAGAGGTGCAAAGACCTACTGGTGAGAAAATTCTCAGTTTAAGCAGAACTTGAAAATTGACAGCTTAAGCAGAGCTTGACATGGCAACAGCTCCTCCTTTAATTACTCCTGCAAGGAGTAGGTGGTTGTTTCCACAAAATGTGTAGAAGAGGATGTTCATCAAAATTAATTATAAATTCCTCCAGGAAGACCAGCAATAGCCTCCAGAAAGTACAGAGGGACCTGTGATGGTGGATTCCAGCATATTTTTTAAATGGTCAACTTGTATTTATTTTTGTGTTGTTTATTTTATCAACCTTTTATTGTAATAGGTATATCTGTTAAGTTATTTTTTATACATTTTATTGGTGTAGATATGTTTTCCATAATGCCAGGATATGTGCATATTAGCAAAATATGTATGTTTAAAATAATACCTGGTTTAAAGTACCCTAGCATCAACAAGCACTCTCCACTGTCTGCAAGACGGTCAGCAGAAATGATGCTTGTAGTCCACTGCCTAACTTGCATTCCAGCCAGGACTTCCGGCTTTTGCTGCAAACTGCCCAGCTGTATACTGAAAGCAGATCTGCGGCTAATTTGAATTCTCCTGCTGGACCACGAGCCAGTAAGAGCTCACGGTCCGGCAGCCAATAAGGAGCCACCACTTCCGCTCCTTATTGGCTGCTGGACCCGCAGTAGCACTCAAAATAGCCGCAGACCTGCTTTGTGTATACAGCTATGCAGCATGCAGCTCTCTGCCTGGCTGAAACAGCTGCTTACAGTACCTTGTACGCGTCTGCGGCATTCCTTAGCAAACGGTTCTGCAGAACCGATCGTATATTAGGTATCGGTTATGCAGAACCAGTGAGAACCGGCTGAATCCCACCTCTGCCTGTAACTGTGCTCTCTTGGATACCTGGCCAGCAGCTTATTGCCCATACACCTCTTCCTCAGGTATCTACAGTATGTTGATTCCAACCCAGTTTGTTATGCATTTTAGCTCGCTCATTGAGAGGAAAGCTTGCATTACTAAAGTGAAGCTTGATTACTTAAGTGAGTTGGAAACTGAAGCAGGTGAGTTATCTTGCATTCTGTCTGTCTTGTATTCTTTATCTGTCTTTCTATATAGAGACTGTAATTTTGAGGGAGAAATCTGAGTGTGATTTTGGTTGTGCCTGTATCTGTATAGTGTATTGTTACTAGGTGTGAACAGATACTAGGAGGAGGAGCTAAATCTAGGTGTCAAGGAAGATTAGGGGGAGGAGCTGAGTGTAACAGGGGCCTGACATACTATATAAGGAGGGGCAGAGCTCATTTGGGAGCTCGCTCATTGAGAGGAAAGCTTGCATTACTAAAGTGAAGCTTGATTACTTAAGTGAGTTGGAAACTGAAGCAGGTGAGTTATCTTGCATTCTGTCTGTCTTGTATTCTTTATCTGTCTTTCTATATAGAGACTGTAATTTTGAGGGAGAAATCTGAGTGTGATTTTGGTTGTGCCTGTATCTGTATAGTGTATTGTTACTAGGTGTGAACAGATACTAGGAGGAGGAGCTAAATCTAGGTGTCAAGGAAGATTAGGGGGAGGAGCTGAGTGTAACAGGGGCCTGACATACTATATAAGGAGGGGCAGAGCTCATTTGGGAGCTCGCTCATTGAGAGGAAAGCTTGCATTACTAAAGTGAAGCTTGATTACTTAAGTGAGTTGGAAACTGAAGCAGGTGAGTTAGAATACTGAAAAAGGTGAGTTTGAACACAGTCTAAATTTTCATATTCTGTTTTATTGTAATAGATTCATCTTCTTTCTATCCTATTGTAACCTGTTGCTCAATTTTGACACTTAATTCATTGTATCTATATTTTTCCAACATTATATGTCATTTTTACTCATTCACTATTATTATCTCTTATCTTTGCCACACATTTATTGCACTCTGTTTCCCTCTTCACGCCTGCTCACATTTCCCCCACTTCTGACCTTCTCTGTTCCCTTCATCCTCTCACTTGTTGTTGTTTCATACTTAATTGGATTACTCAATCAACCTGATTTTACCCACTGGTCTCCTCTCTGACAGTAGTTCCTTGCCTGTTACCTTCTCTCTCACTCTGTTTTCTAACAAATTTACTACAGACGCTGTCTGTCCTCCCAAATCCCTCTGTCTGCTTTCACTAACCTACCCTCTCACCTTCGGTTCCTCATGGCTGTTAATCTCTCAACTTCACTTTCTCCAACTGCTCCTCCCCCCTCCCATCCCATACCTATCCTGACCACTCGCCCCCGCACCCTCACCCTCCCAATGACCCCCCCTCGCTTCTGCAATCCCAAAAACCTTATCCACATAAATACACAACCCACCCCCCCTCTCTCCTGTGCACTATGGAACGCCAGATCCATCTGCAACAAACTCCCTGCCATCCATGACCTATTCATCTCTAGAGCATTCCACCTCCTTGCTATCACCGAGACCTGGCTCTCCACCTCTGATTCTGTCTCTCCAGCTGCTCTCTCCCACGGTGGCCTCTCTTTCTCTCACACTCCCAGGCCTGACGGTCGCCAAGGTGGCGGTGTGGGTTTTCTCCTCTCAGCCTCATGCACCCACAGTGTCATTCACCCTGAACCCTCTCTCCTTTTCTCCTCCTTTGAGTCTCACTCTATCCATCTATACTACCCCTACCACCTCCGTGTCGCTGCAATCTACCGCCCCCCTGGCCCTATCTCCCAATTTCTTGACAACTTCGCCGCCTGGCTTCCACACTTCCTCTCCTCTGACCTGCCATCTGTCATTCTTGGTGACTTTAACATCCCCTTGGATAACCCCGCTGATCCTTGCACCTCCAAACTCCTCTCTCTCTGCTCCTCTCTTGGCCTATCTCAGTGGACTACCTCTCCCACCCACATCCAAGGACACTCCCTCGATCTCGTCTTCTCTCGCTCTTGTTCCCTTACTGACTACACTATCTCAGCTTTTCCTCTTTCTGACCATCACCTCATCTCCTTCTCCCTCACTGCTTCCCCCTCTCCCACCCCCCCTCCCAAGCGCATTGTCTCACGGCATAACGTCAACACACTTGATCTTGCTGCCTTCTCAAACACGCTGTGTCCTCTTCTCGCCCCAATCGCCCTCATGTCCTGCCCAAACCTCGCTGCCTCCCTCTATAATGACACCCTATCTTCGGCATTGGACTCTGCCTGCCCTCCCTCCTCTATCCCCCTTCGATGCTCCAACCCCCAACCGTGGCACTCACCTATCACCCGATTCCTTAAAAAGTGCTCTCGCACTGCTGAGCGCTTCTGGAAGAAATCACGCTCCCTTGCGGATTATCTCCATTTCAAATTCATTCTTTCCTCCTTCAGCTCTGCCCTTGCTCTGGCCAAGGAATCCTACTTTAAATCCCTCATCCTTTCCCAATCATCCAATCCCCGCAGGCTCTTCGCCACCTTCAACTCCTTGCTCTCCCCCCCTCCTCCAGCTCTTCCGTCCTCCATCGTAGCCGCTGATTTTGCTACCTACTTTTCAACCAAAATCTCCTCTCTCAGGACTGCCATCACTGCTGCCATGACCTAACCCTCTCCCTCCTCCCCTCCTACATCTCCACTCCCCTCCTTCCAACCCCTGTCCTCATTTTACCCCACCACTGCTGCTGAAGTCCACTCTATCCTTCAATCCGCTTCTCCCTCCACCTGCCCGCTTGATCCTATCCCCTCCAATATTATCCGTCGTCTCAGTCCATCAGTCTGCTCTCACCTGGCTCACCTCTTTAATCTTTCCCTATCCTCTGGGATCTTCCCTTCCTCCTTCAAACACGCTCTTGTCTCCCCAATTCTCAAAAAAACAAATCTGGACCCCAACTCTCCATCCAACTACAGGCCCATCTCCCTCCTCCCTTTTGCCTCCAAACTCCTAGAACGTCTGACCTATAATCGTCTCCTAAGCCACCTTACTGCTAACTCCATTCTAGACCCCCTCCAATCCGGGTTCCGCCCTTTACATTCCACTGAAACTGCCCTGACCAAAGTCACTAACGATCTACTATCGGCTAAATCCAAAGGCCTCTTCTCTATCCTCATCCAGCTTGATCTGTCGGCTGCCTTTGACACTGTTGACCACCCTCTCCTGCTCAACACCCTCCGCTCCTTTGGCATCACTGGCACGGTCTTCTCCTGGTTCACCTCATACCTCTCCGATCGCTCCTTCTCCGTCTCCACTCCGAGCTCCTCCTCTCCTACTACCCCCCAGCCAGTCGGTGTTCCCCAAGGGTCAGTCCTTGGCCCTCTCCTCTTCTCCCTCTACACCACCTCTCTGGGCACCCTCATCAGCTCCTATGGTTTTCATTACCACCTTTATGCTGATGATACCCTAATCTATCTCTCCTCCCCCGACTTATCCCCATCACTTCTGTCCAAGGTCTCCGAATGCCTCACGGCCATCTCAGCCTGGATGACCCAACGCTTCCTGAAACTAAACATGGCTAAAACTGAACTTCTAATCTTCCATCCCCCGAACATCCCCTCTTCTCCCACTATCTCCATCAGCATTGGTGAAACCGAGATCACGTCCACCGACCAAACGCGCTGCCTCGGTGTCATCATTGACTCCTCCCTCTCTATCACCCCCCACATTCGTGCTCTCTCACAGTCTTGCCGCTTTCACCTACGCAACATCTCACGCATCAGACCATTCCTCTCCACTGACGCGACCAAAATTCTCATTCACTCTCTTGTCATCTCCCGCCTTGACTACTGCAACATCCTTCTCTCTGGGCTACCTCTCACCCGCCTCACACCTCTCCAATCCATTCTTAACGCTGCTGCTAGGCTCATCTTCCTCTCCCGCCGCTCTACCTCCGCCTCCCCCCTCTGTTTATCTCTTCACTGGCTCCCCATTCCTTTCCGAGTTCTCTTTAAACTCCTCACCACCACCTACAAGGCTCTCTCCTCCTCCACAGCTCCCTACCTCTCTTCACTGATCTCTATCCACACTCCCTCCCGTCCTCTTCGCTCCATCGCTGACCGCCGACTGACCTCTCACCTAATCACCTCCTCCCACTCCCGTGTCCAAGATTTCTCTCGCGCTGCCCCCCTGCACTGGAACAACCTCCCGCCACCCATCAGGCTATCTGATTCCCTTACCTCCTTCAAGCGCTCCCTCAAAACCCACTTTTTTCGACTAGCCTATCCCTCCTCCTAACCTCTTTTGATCCTCCTATCCTGCCTCCGTTCCCCTCCGTTCCTACTTATCCTATTGTATTTCGTTCGTCCACCCACCTATTTTTAGTATGTTAACTCTTATGAGCAGGGCCCTCCTTCCTCACGTACTCACCCTACCTCATTACCTCACCTGTGCTCCTGTCCTGTTCTTCCCTTCCTCTACTTCATCTTCGGTCTCCTTGACTATTTTGACACCTACTTCTGAACTGATGCTGATTTTAGTTCTACCAGCTATACCCCTATTTATACTGTATCTTTCTACACACCCTGTACGTTACCTTGTAATTTGTTTTTTTTTTGTTTGCTATGTACGGCGCTGCGGACACTTTGTGGCGCCTTATAAATAAACGTACTACTACTACTACTACTACTACTACCCCAAAATATATATATATTTTTTAGAAACATTTTTTTTTTATTTATGTACTGCTGCCTATCAGCTAAGTCCCATGATTTTGGGGATTGTTGGATGATTATTCCATGTATACCTTTATCTGAAAGTTTCATCATACAACACTGTGAGTATGGTATGAGTTATCTCCATATTAAGCTTGTGGTGACCACGGTGATGGGAATATCCCTGCATATGAAAGGTGACCCCGTAAAGATACCTTTACACAAGTATCCACTGTCCAAAAAGTGTGAGTAAGGGTACACAGCCACTACTCTAGAGCTTTAAACCAGTGGCATTTAAAGTTTCCTGACTCATTCAGTGTTTGTTGTCCTTCTGTTTCCCTATTGCCCCTCATGTGCATCACTTGATTATCATCCTTGGTCAGCTCAGGAGGACGGCTAATGAGCCATTGATGTGCTTACAGTTTTCCAGCACCTTCACCAACATTGTTTCACATTTGATTTGTCTGTTGGAGGACTTTGTGGTGGTCCACATTTGAATTTTTAACTGCAGGAAATAGGGTTGCACGTTGGGTCTATTTTATTCTCTTGATTGTTAGTTATCAAGCTACCTCGGTGGCCAAAAACAACATTGTAAGGTGTGAGGCATTCAGAATAGACTGGAAATTAGTGGAAATAAATGTTGTCGAGGTTAGTAATAGTGTAAGAATCCAAAAGGTTGGGTTTGGCAAAACCAATCCAGATCCAAAACACTAAGGGAGATCCATATCCAAAACACAAAACAAGAAAAGTGTCCAGTGCACATCTCTAGTTGAAACTAATTTCCATTTTAAACATTTATGTCAGTATTACAAATTACCCTCTCATTTATCCAATGTATTTTCCATGTCTCAATGTATAACTTCTTATCTCCTTTAATGGATTCATTAAACTTTCCAATGTTTATGGTATATATGCTATTCATTTTTGTTTTGTCATTTGTTATCCGATTTAAAAGCTCTAAAGTTGTAGATAATTCTCCTTTTTCATTATAAGTTTTTTTATTACCGTATTCATCTATATAATAAACCTTTCTTATGTAGGTGTGAAGCTTTTAAATTAAAAGAGAGAAAGAGCGCAATAAATATAAGAATTTCCAAATGTAGTAAAATAAAACATTACATTGATGTGGATTCAAGACAAAGCAATGATGGATAATTGCGTACAGTATTAGCATATAGAAAAGTTTCCAATTTATATTTAAATTCATCAGATCTCTTCTCCTTTGGTTTTTAAGTAGATAATTGTATTATGGGTACTTGCACTTGTCAGTTTTAATAATGCAATGATCGCATGTATTTATTTGATACTTCCAGTCACTAGCTACTGGAGTAATCCCAGAAGACTGTAAAACAGCGAATGTAGTCCCACTGCACAAAAGTGGAAGCTACTATCAACCAGTGAGCCTTAAATCAGTAGTAGGGAAATTGATGGAAACACTCTTAAAACAAAGAGTTGTAGAATATCTCAAAACCAGCAACTTACAGGATCCAAAACAGCATGTGTTCACTGGGGGAAGATCATGTTAAACTAATCTTATTGACTTTTTTCACTGGGTGAATAAAGTAATAGATCAAGGTGGGGCTGTAGATGTAGCTTATCTAGACTTTAGTAAGGCTTTTGACACTGTCCCAAATTGCAAACTGCAAGCTTATTAACTTATAAGCTTGGGATTAGATACTAAAATGGTTGTTGAATGGATAAGATCAGGGTTGCAGGACAGAAAACATAGAGTTTTAGAGTACCGTCAAGAGAGGGAAAGGTTAAAAGTGGAGTACCCCAGGGATCTGTACTTGCACCAGTGCTTTTCAATATCTTTATTGGTGATATCTCAAATGGAATGTGCATTTTTGCAGATGACACAAAGGTATGCAACAGGGTAGACACATCAGGAGGGGTAAAACAAATGGCTGAAGATCTAGGTAGATTAGAGGAATGGTCAAGAGCATGGCAACTACAGTTTAATGCCAAAAAATACAAAATCATACACTTGGGTCTCAAAAATCAAAAGACTAAATATAGTATAAATGGCACTATAATGGAAACTACTGAGGAAGAGAGTGATCTAGTTGTCACTATTTCAGGGGAATTAAAGGCAGGTAGGCAATGTAACAAATCAATGAAGAAGGCAAGTCAGATGCATAGGTCATTGGTACAACCTCATCTAGAGTACTGTGTTCAGTTCTGGAGGCCATATCTCCAGAAGTATATAAATACATCAGAGACTGTACAAATATGGGGCAACCAAAATGATGCATGGCCTACATCACAAAACATACCAGGAACGACTAAAATATCTTAATATATATAGTTCAGAGCAGAGAATGGAGAGAGGAGACATGATAGAAACTTTCAAATAGGGAAAATAGGGTTTTAACAAGGTACAAGTGGGGGACAATCTTCACAGGAAGAGGAGCAACAGAACACGAGGACATGCACTGAAACTAGAGGGAAAGTTGAGGAAGAATGACTTCACAGAAAGAGTAGTAGATAAGTGGAATAGCCTCCCATCAGAGGTGGTAGAGGCAAATACAGTAGTACAATTTAAACATGCTTGGGATAGGCATATTGATATCCTTACAAAGAAATAAGGATCAAATATGGTTTGAGGTTACATGTTTAATAAAGGGGCAGGTTCCGGTTCCGGCTTGATGGAGTAGGGAGCTCCGTCCCTCAGCTCCGTTCACCGCCTCACATTTGGGCTCAATTACACGGCTCCTGGAGCCTCTTTTGCTGCCATACACCCTCCCCACATCACCCCAGACACCCGCCGAGCTGATGGACCGCACGCCGAACCAGACGGGACTATGCGCCTCAGCATGCCCAGCAGCCGTGCCCAGAACACCGCAGGACTGCGGAAGACATGGCGCCTGCAGACAAGGGAGACAGAACAACTCCGGCGCATAAGAGAGCGGCGGGAGGAGACGCTCAACCCAGAAGCCAAGTGAGTTTGGGGTCAGAGGGCCCTGTAACATACCACGATGTAGTGGAAGCCATTAATGCCGCCATGACACCTCTGCTTAACAAAGCGGTCATAGACAATACACAACAGCTTCAGCAGCTCACTCACAGAGTGGTAGCCACTGAACAACAAATAGGTGCTGTCACACATGATGTTTATGACATGCAGAAAGATATAAAGAGGCTCAACACTGAAAATCACCAGCTGTGGAACAGAGTGGAGGACCTGGAGAACAGGTCGCGCAGACACAATATAAGACTGGTGGGGCTACCTGAATCAGTTAAGGGGCCGGCACTGGCCCACTTTGTTAGGAACACTCTACCTGCTTTACTTCAGATAGAAGCAGCGTGTCAGGATATGGTGGTAGAAAGGGAACACAGTAGCCCCCCACCCACCCCCTCCAGACCAAGACCCAGAGTCACACTATTCAAATGCATGAACTACCTCCACAAGGTAGAAATTTGGGCAGCCTCCAGAAAGATAAAAGACCTTGCCTGGGAAGGAAACAGACTTCATGTGTTTCAGGACTACTCTGCGGAGTTATCCAAGATGAGGAAAGCCTTCTCACCCCTATGTTCCAGATTAGCTACTGAAGGTCGGAGATTTGGTCTAATGTATCCTGCAAAGCTACGTATATACGACGGCACCAGCTTTAAAGATTTTTCCACGCCCAAAGATGCCGAGGCATATATGCGGGAACTATCTCGCGCAAAAGCAGCGGAAGACATCACTGACATTGCCCCCTGAAGTTACGGCCCTCCCCCCTACACTTCGAGTTCAACTTCCAGACGTCACCTCAGATCCTGATATCCCTGATGTGACAGCACAATTGATCCCTGAAAACAACCCCTTCAAATGGAGGAGCCTCAGTTTCCTGAGATTGGTTTTGCTGGACAAGGGTCTACTTAGTTTAGAAGGCGCCATACATATGTTGCCCCGAGGAGTTCTAACCGTCACTGCCGGCCGTAACCCCAAGCCTCAGAATGCTTACCACAGGACTTGACATCACCTTTCGTCTGAGGCCTGGCAACTCCAGCATCACATGTGACGTATTTGCAGATCCTAGGCGTTAATACAAAGACGTTGAGGATGCTACACAGCCTCCTCTCCCTACCTCCCATCCACACTCCCCCCCCCCTCACACTTTAGCCATTTGTTATAGTACTCGTTGGTATTTTACCTTCTACACCTCCACACCCCCCCTCCCCTCCGCTCTCCCACCCCCCCTCCCTCCCCCTCTCAGCAGAGCCGGGTGTGGGGCGGATGGACGGAGCGAGACGCCGGTCATTAGTCCTATTACGCTTTATCACTATCATTGTACGGAAGTTTACTCTGGGGCACTCGCCCTTAGAGCAATTATATTTTGTTAGTATGTGGATATATGTCTACATGTCTTTTCTATCTCTCTCTTTTCTGACCCTTCTTTTCTACCCTTCCTCCCTCTCTCCCCCATCCCACGTTAAGCTAATGTATATGGCAAATAAGATTTATGTTGTGCTTTCTAGGCTCTCTAGGTGTCTATTAATACTTATAACTACCCATAAGGTGGGACGGGGTCGTGACCCCACATTCACATTCTGCGCTGAGCCATGCCAGACCTGACCATATGTACGTGGAACGTGGGTGGCATCAACTCTCCCATGAAGCGGAGAAAAATTCTAATCTATCTAAACAAAAATAACATAGATTTAGCTTTCTTACAGGAAACACACCTTACCCTGGCAGAAACCTCAAAGCTGCAAATGCTGGGCTGGGTCGTGGTCGCATCCTCCCCCTACACTTCAAAAGCCCGAGGAGTAGTGATTTTGGCTAAACGAAATCTCCCACTGGAAATACTGCCAGCAAAAAATACACCCTGGTCAACATATATGCACCCACTCCGTACTCAAAACAGTTTATAAGATCAATGCTAGCCCTCCTAACACCCCATATAAATGAGAACCTAATTATAGGGGGAGATTTCAACATGGTACTGTCCCCCATGTTAGACAGATCCTCAGGTAAACATTCATTCTCTAACACACCAAAAGTTGGTCTAACTTTATTGCAAGACTCCTTACAGGTGGTAGATGTGTGGAGAGCACATCACCCCACAGAAAGGGACTATACATGCCTCTCCTCCGCGCATGGGTCCCTATCCCGCATCGATTATATATTTGTCTCACTCACAATTTTCCCACTCTCGACCAAGTCTAGTATTGGACCCATAGCTCTCTCGGATCACGCCATGGTGACGACGCACATCCAATTGCCCGATGAATCTGGCTGTAATAAATTATGGAGATTCCCCTCTAGATTCACCACATCCCCAAAATGTAGGGCCCTCGTAGAGAAAGCGATTAAAAACTACTGCACAGACAATAAAGAAGTGGGAGAATCGGACCCCACTTTATTCTGGATGGCCCTAAAACCAGTGGTAAGAGGATCAATAGTATCCTTTACTGCAGCCACAAATAGGATCTACTCTAAAAAATATATCTCACTACAAGAGGAATAAACTACCGCATTTTCCACTTTCAAAACCTCCTCCACCCCTGCACACAAACAGGCTTACCTCCTAGCGAAGACACACTTTGATGAATATTTGGCGGATATGGGTGACAGGTACCTTTTCACAGTGAACTATAAATTTCATCGGTTTGGTAACAAAGTGGGAACTCTACTGTCCAATTTATTAAAAGGCTCCTATAAACCTGCGATAGTCCACCCACTTCGTAAACCCGATGGTTCAATGACCGAGTCAAATACCCAGATTGCCGAGACCATGCAGCAATTCTATAAGGATCTCTATGCCTCCTCCATCCCTGACGCTACTACCCCAGCACCACAAGAAGGGACAGAATCTCACACCCCCCTTATGCCCCAGAATGGGAAGCCCTACAATACCCTACCCTCACATCAGAAATGTCTAACTCGTTAATAGCTAAAATCACAGAGGCAGAAGTTGCGGAAGCAATTAAGTACATAAAGCCGAACAAGGCCCCGGGCCCGGACTGCTATAGCGGCGAATTTTATAAACTCCTAGCTCCCACTATAATCCCCATACTCACAAAGGCCTTCAACGACATGATCACCAAACAAAACCCTCCGATGCATTTCAACTCCGCTACTCTCAAAATCCTCCCAAAACCTGATAGGGACCTATCCCTACCTGGATCATACCGCCCAATATCATTACTGAACTTAGACTACAAGCTACTAGCCAAAATTGTATCAAATAGACTAAAGGTTATAATGCCGCAGATAATTCATGCCGACCAGATGGGATTTATAACAGGGAGGCACTCTGTAGTCAATGTTAGGAAGGTAATGGCAGTCTTGGCGGCCTCTCAAAAATCCCCTCCACACATTCATAATGCTATCCTCTCACTAGACGCCGAGAAGGCCTTTGACCCTATAGAGTGGTCCAACCTTTATAATACATTATCAAAATTTAAGTTCCCCGAGGCCTTCATCGGCATTATTAAATTACTATACCACAATCCTCAAACCCGAGTAGCATGTAACGGGTTTCTATCTGACCCCTTCATCATAGAAAAGGGTACGAGACAGGGATGTCCTCTCTCACCCTTACTGTTCGCCATAGCGTTGGAACCCTTGGCAATGATGCTGGGGACATCAGACAGATATAGGGGCATAGGGGTGGGAGATGTGGAGGTGAAAATAGCATTGTTCGCCGACGACATGCTCCTATTCTTATCAGACCCCCAAAACTCCATCCCTGAAATCCTTCGCCTTATCACCCTATTTGGTAGCAGGGCAGGATACAAAATCAATATTACTAAATCGGAGCTTTTACCTCTTAACATACCGCATAATGACATTCAAGTATTGTCCACGACTACACACCTAAAAATCGCCCAGTCTCACTTTAAATACCTCGGCATATTGATCCCCAAATCACCCCGTGATATCTATCAGCTAAACCTAACAAAAACCATATCCACCATACTTACAAAACTAGACGGATGGCAGGATCTCCCGATCTCATTGGTTGGGCGAATAGCTGTGATAAAAAATATAATTTTCCCTAAAATATTTTATGTATTACAATTACTTCCCTTTGTCATAACCAAAAAAAGACAATCAAAAACTAAGAAGTGCCATTCTACGCTTTATATGGCAGGGGAAAAAAACAAAAATAGCATTTTCTAAACTTGCCATGACCAGGGAGGAAGGGGGGTCAGGCATCCCAGACATATACTCTTATTCCCTAGCCATCCTCATGAGATATGCAGCAGACTGGATGCTAGAACAAAGCAACTACACGAGTTTGGAATTGGACAGATGTGCCTTTCACTCATATTCGCCAAACGCCCTACTTCATACCAGGAAGAATCTTATCCCTATAGAAATTCTGAATCACCCATTATTTCATGACACATATCTAGGATGGACCCTGCTAAATAAAAAACTTAAAGGACGACATGATGCTACACCTTATGTGAATATATGGGGTAATCCAGCATTTGTTCCCTCACTACACAATGCTATCTTTCTGCGTTGGAGGGAAAAAGGCCTGACTTCAGCCAATCAAATGTTTGATCCGGGCGGTGCTCTTGTCCAGTTTAGTGATCTGAGAGAACGATTTCTATTGCCCAACTCCAATTTCTTTATGTACCTACAAGTATGTCACTATGTACAATCCTTACAACTCACACAATCCCAATCTCAACCAACAGATGTAATCCTTAGAACACTGAAAAAATGGGAAACCCAAGCTTACAAACTGAAGCATATATATACACATTTAGCCAACATACCTGCTGAAACATGCATGACCAAGCTGGCAGACAGATGGCACCATGATATCGAGGGGATCCGGGCCCCTATAGATCTGGTGGGGGGATTTGTGGCCACGATGAAAGCCCTGCACTCAGCTTATCTACAGGAAGTCCACCTGAAAACAGTACATAGAGCTTATATGTCTCCCAATATAAGAGCTCACTTTATTACAGATGACGAAGGGCGATGCCCAAAATGTGGGGTTGTAGCACCCACACTCTTTCATTGCTTCTGGGAGTGCTCCAAGATTAGAAGGTACTGGAACAAATTATTTATGTTTATTAACTCACAGCTCCATGTTAAAGTTGCGCCGAACCCCAAGGCATGCCTTTGCATCAACTTTGATGGTTGGCTGGACATGGCTCTGCATAGAGAGGTGATTCCACTGCTTGCGATCATGTTTACGATTTCCAAAAAACTAATACTCAAGCACTGGATCGCCAAGACCAGCCCGAGACTAGCCGACCTACATAGGATGACACTTCAACAAATGTACTATGACCGAAAATACTTGTCAGATGCATCCCCTTCCGGTGACTCTCGCTTCCGCAGAAAATGGGAGAGATACATACTTACTCTCGATGATGACACTCAATCGAAAATATACCTTTATGCGGAACATCAGTCTTGGTCCCTTGCAAAACATAACACCAGCCCACAGAGTCTCGCGATTCAGAATACTGTAAGTGAGCTAAGCCCAGCCCCATTGACTTAGCCACAAAGGACCACCTCACCCTGAAACATTGAGGCCCTCTCCTCCCATCCAGGTTGCAGGAACAGGCAAGCTGATACCTAATGGCCCCACCAAAGATTGGGACTTAGAAGAGCCAACAGGCATTGTAACATTACTCCTCCTCCCATATATTTGCCCTCCTCCCCCCCCCCCCTATCTCTTCTTAACTTTCTCTTTCTTTCTATTGTTAGGTATAGATATAGGGTTTGTGATTGTGTTTGGAGGGTGGATGGGTCCGACCAGTAGGATATACCCCATGAACCACTGACCAGAACCTTGGGAATCCCAAACTGCCCTACAATAGGATGTATTGTATAAGGTTAACCCACATCCGTTGATTTTGGTTGATAACTCAATATGAGGTTATGTGGGGTAATTGTAAGGCAAGACGTATTGTACAAACGTATTGTATGTTACTTTACTCAGCACTGCCCTGATACATACCGGACTCCAAGCCAATTTAAGCTTTCAATTGTTTACCCGATTGCATTCACTATTGTATACATGTTATTACTTGCGTTGAAAATAAAGAAAACATTTATTAAAAAAAAAATAAAGGGGCAGACTAGATGGGCCAAATGGTTCTTATCTGACGTCAAATTCTATGTTTCTATGTTTCCTAATAGTGCTTTACTGTATCATACCTCTCAACTGTCCAAATTCTGCCCAGGGCCGACAGTGTCTGATGGTGGTTGTGGGTGGGGATGTGCCGCCACATTGGTCTGCTATTAAAGCAGCCCTGGAAGGGAAAGATATAGACCAGCCGGTGGCCAAACATTTTAAGGAATTTCACCACTAACTGTCCCATTTCAGGTTTAAGATCATTGACCACATTCCTCCCTTAGCCCGTGGTGGAGATCAAAATAAATTATTAACACAAAGAGAGTCTGAATGGATCTTCAAACTTAACACCCTAGCCCCCAACGGGTTAAATGAAAAAATCTTGTGGGGAGCTTTCATGTAATTGAGATGTCCTTTGAGAATAGAGAATTAGTCGTCAGGAACGGGTCATGGCTAACAAGACATAACAGTAAATGCCAATGGGCCCTATAAGTTTTAATTCTAATAGACGTGTATTAGATACGTAGTAGCCGTTAAGATCATGTTTCCATTTGTTCAGATTGTTTCTTTTTGTGTATAATGTTTATTCTCTGTATGTATATATGTTGTAGCGTGGTTGCACTGTTTGGTGTGACCTTTATGCAAGTCTTTTTAAATAAGTTTACACTAAAGTTTTTCACATTTTTTCATCCAATGTATTCACATTGGTCATGTTGTATTCACAGCATGGAATCCCCCGGTGTAGACACCCCAGCCGGGTTGCGAGATCAGCTGGAGACGTAAGTGTAAGATGGCCCACCAATGGAGGTGCGGCCTGACGTCACTGGGAGTCCGAGGCTGAGACACTTCCCCCGAAGTGAGGCGCACTGGTACCGGGGAACCGCAGCTACAGGTTATACCTCTGGCATATAAGGTCCGCACTTACATGTATTCTGGTTATTCTTTTTGCACAATCACTATTGCACTTTATGAGTGTCCGTCTTAAAGAAAAGGCTATAAGGCCTTCAAACGTTGACTGTATGTGACAACTTTCTTCTACACTACTAAAAAGTTTACTTCAAAGTCCAGCGAGTGCCGCTCATCATTCCTGGGGGTAACCTTGGGACACGTATTCTACATTCACTCATAGTGAAGGCACCCTGGCAAATTGACAGATTGTCCGAGAGTGCCAAACTTTAACCTTGCTATATATATATATATATATATATATATATATATATATATATATATTTTTTTTTTAAATATTCACTATATATACTGTATATACACTTACGTGATTTACATTAACTTTAGTAATGTTTCTAGTTATATTGTTGTTAGAATATAAATCCATATCATGCAGAGCTTGAGCCATAGTGGACACAGCGATGTACACCAGGGAAGGAACACGATCTTCAGGAAAATTATAATATTTTGTAAGATTTACACCAGTGCAATTTCTAAGCTTTATGTTCAGAAACAATTTAAAAATGGAATCCTTAAACTTATTTTTTGAATTGCAATGCAGTTGAGTTATCCAGAGATCCTCCAGTAATGGGTCAGTATTATTTGGTTTAATAACATTATCAAGAACGGATTCCATACCAGAGATGTTACTTACAGGAAGTGAAAACACAAGACTGCAATTAGCTGCTACACCCCTGTTACTGGGCAGAGAAATCTCTAATGCAGCCGACCAAGAAGCTGGAAGAATTAAAGTCTTATTAACAGTAAATCGAGCTATTTTGTGGATAAAAAGGGAAAAATGCATGGAATATGTACCACAAATTATTATAATCTCAGCAGTGAAACGATGAATGTTCTCAATTACTGCCTTTTCCCGAATACTATTAGTTTCAAATACTTTTAACTTGAACTCAACACATATCCCGTGAGTGGATAACTCTCTGCTCAGCTGTTGGAGCTCCCGCTCTCCACTGTCATCATCTGATGATATTAGACCAATCCAGTTCCAGCCAAAGACTTTCAGTAACTTTACAATTGCCGCAAATTGCATCTGGTCATTGTAATTTGTCCGAAAAAAATGTGGATAAATTGTTCTGTCACTCAGCGCAGGGTCTCTCGCTCCGTAACTGATCTACAATGACCATTATTTATAGTTAACAAAATCAATTTAAAAAGTGTTTTCATTTAACAAACATGTTTCAAAACTGTGATATTGTTTATTAAATCAGGATGCGTTTGGTTGGCCGATCTAAAGATGGTTGACAATCATTAGGTCGACACCACTCAACATACTACAAGGTCGACATGGGTCTAGGTCGATATGGGACAAGGTTGAGAGGTCATTAGGTCAACACAAACAGTACAGATGGAGCGCCTCTCAGCCAACGCTGGGGCTCGCCAGAACTCCATTTGACTGGGACGCGCAATCGTCCCACAGGCACGTGCTTTCCAGAATTCAGAACAATATGGGGGAAATTTACTAATATGAAAACCCTAGTTTTTCGTGTTAGTATTTTCCCTATGACTGCATACGACTGTTTCAGTCGTATGCAAAGTCGTGTTCCGGAGGGGAAATTACTAAGCAGTCATATACGACTGCTTTGTAACCCTCCGATGTCGTATTCATTCGTATTAGCTGGCCATATATACGGCCGCTAATACTAATTTTTCTGGCAGTCTGCACAGATCAGTCAGATCCGTGCAGGCTGCAATGTGTAAAAAAAAATAGAAAAAAAGAAATAAATATTAAAAAAAAAACGGCGTGGGGTCCCCCCCACAGCTGTAACCAGCACCAGGCTGAAAGAGCCGGGCCGGTAATTAAAAATCAGGGATCCCGACAAATAGGGGTTCCCCGATTTTTAACAACCAGCCCCAGGCTCCAGGTCCGGGGCTGGTTCCCAAAATACGTGGGACAAAATGACTAGGGGTCCCCCGTATTTTAAGAACCAGCCCCAGGCCAAACTAGCCAGCAGGATAATGCCACAGCCGGGGGGAGACTTTTTATACAAGTCCCCCCCGGCCAAAGCATTCAGCCCTACCGACCAGTCAGCCTGGGCAGGGGCCCTGGGGGAGTGGGGACCCCCCAAATAAAGGGGTCCCCCCCCTCCTGGACTTATCTGACCAGGCTGAAGCCTGGTGCTGTCCCCGGTGGCCCTGTGCGGTGGCCACCGGGCTGATCTTGGTGTAAAAAATAGAACAATAAACTATTGTTTTAAACTGTGGAACTATGAGTCCAAGCAAGCCTCCCCTGCAAGCTGGGACTTGGTGAACCACAAGTCCCAGCCTGCGGGGCATTAAAGGGCCCGCTGGGTCTTGTAGTTCCACAGTGAAAAAAAAAATGTTAAATAAATACACACTGACACCTGAAAAATAAAAGTTTAATACATACATTACACACACACTGATACTTACCTATCTTGATCCCGTAGGTAGGTCACAGAGTCTTTATCCAGATCATGTCGTCTTACTTCACCATGTCGATCTTCATCTCGGCGTCAGCATCCGGTCCGGGTCCGAAGAAATCCATGGTGGACCTGTGGAAGGAAATCCAACTCACCCAGGTCCTCCATGGAAGTTCTTCTGGCTTGGTCCGACGTGGTCCAGGCATTCTTCCATCTTCTGCCATCTTCTGGCTTCTTTTTCAAGCTGCCGGGCGACTCCGGCAGCTCCCCGACTGTCAGAGCCGCAGAGATGTTTCCTCCTCGGCGTCTGGACTAAGAATGAATTCTGGCCAATCAGGAGCCGCCTAGCGGCCAATCAGGAGCCTGGAAAGTCACACACCAAGGACTATTGGGTGTCCACCTCCATGAACACTTGTACCCTTGATTAAGCTTGTGTGTGTCCATGCAGTACACCTTCTGAGAAAGCCACACCTTACCCCCAATACATTTTCATATACATTGTGAAGGATACAAATGGCAAAGAACAACAATGTAATGACCTTAACACTACATAGATTACTGCAGAGGTTTTTCCTGTTTCCCCCAGCCACAAGGCTAGGCCAGCTTTGCCTACATACATTCTGATTAGAAGGCACAAGGGATACAATTGATAAACTAGACATCTGTGTATGTCTCCATCATCCTAGTTTTTAACATGTTGACAGCAGGCCCCTCTTCAATCCTGTATAGAAATGACTGTTGGGTTCATTGCTCAATTCAAGCATCTTTAGTATGACAATTGTAACGTGTTTTAAATTAACAACACTAATTCACTACAACATTTCTCATGCCAAGAGCACAGCTGACCCAAGTTCAGCGTGCGGTGCAAGATACCCTTGCAAGACTGAGTCACCATCTCCTAATGGCTGCTGAAGAATGTGCAAATCTCCAGGATTTATTATATATTATATTATATATTTATTATATTTATAAAATAGGTACATATACACGTGTAATGTAAACATTGGTAACAGCAGACACTGCTTTCAAAAACACATATACACATACAGCTGGAGCCCTCCTCATTTAGCCTTTTAATTGGATTAAGTGAGTAATAGGATTACTCTGCTAATCCCCTACTGTATTGTTCTATGTATTGTATTGCTGCTGAGAACAATAGGATAGCCGTGGCTAGCCATGGTGAGCCACAACCTAAGGAACAAAGTTGACAGGGGCTCCAACTGCACACATTTGAGTAAAATTCAGACAGCATTGCATAACACAATATTTGAATACTCAAAAATGGGAGACAGTGATTTGTGTCAAATATTAGATGTAGTAAGGCACAAGTACATTACATAGTGGGTACACCACATTAACATTTATACACATTTAATCAGTCTGGAATGACCATCATCTGTTAGTGGTGGAAAGTATAAATAGACTAATTTGTGTGACCATGTTTTCTTAATGTTTGTTTGTGACAAATACATATTGATTGGTAGTTGAAAGATGAATGGGGAATTGTAATAGTCTGCAAGATGCAGGATTGTAAAGTGCAATTGAATTTGTTGCACTATACAAGAAACTGTTAATAAATAAAAATCAGTATGACTGCACTTTTTATAAGTTTTTCCATGTTAATTATTAATATTTAAAAAAAAAAACTCAATTGATTCATCTCATTACCTAATAATTTCCTTACATACAGATGGGGCCAGGCTCTTCTTTGCTGGCGAATCGCCAGAACATCACCGCTGACGATCCGCCAGCAGCCCGGCTCGCCATCTGACTGAGACGCACGCTCGTCTCAATCTCCGTCTGCAGGGTGATGGGAACCCTGTTCGTCTCCGCTTCAGGGAGACGGACAGGGTTGGGGGGGGGTGCGGGCAGGCAGCGGGGACCCCGGGTGACCGCCGACAAGCCGGCAGTCACCCGGGGGAAGCGCTGGAAGCGGGACACGCGCACCTTTCATGCGCGCGCGTCCCCTTCTCGCTATACAGATGGCGGCTGGCGGGGGATGGCGGCTGGCATCGCCATCGCCATCACCTGCAAAGATGAGCCATGCCCCATCTGTATTAATATATGTAACATTTTTTTTTTTATCTAGCAACTTTAATACATATAATAAACTTGATTGCATTAAAGTTTAAAAAATATTTGATAGCACTTACCTGTGTATACCCATATACATTGAGTATTTGTGCCATTGGGATGGTGGTGTGAGAGTTAAGATCTCCAATAAAACCAGCTACTGTGCCATGCTTCATACACTTGTAATTAGGAATTAACTTTTTGTGTCCAGATAATATCCAGAAAACATCTTCCACAGCTTTAACCTCACTTCCACAGCAATCGTACAGATGATAACCCAGAGTAATATTGGGCAGAATGTCTATGTTCATGTTAATTTCATTAATGGCAAAGATAAAAGCTCTGATATGTCTGTATTCTCTGTAGGTTACACTTAAAAATATGTGTAATTACTATTGTTATTATTTATTTAAAATGTTTATTTTCTCAAGGTTTTTTTTTTCAAATGATTATACTTTGACAACATTTTTGGGATCTATTTAGGATAGCGGGTATCCTGCTAGGAAGCCAAGGTGCTCATCTACGGCCTGGTGGGTACCAAGATCCTGTGGATGGGTCCGGCGTACGTTACATCATGACCATAGGCAAATCTAGGGGGTGGTCCGGGGGTGCACCGGACCACCCATTAGACTGCCTGGCGTCTTTTCCTTTATTAATTTTTTAAGTGCCGCCGCGCCACTGCCTAAACATTTTTTAAGAGTAATGAAACATGGCCACAGTGACAGGACGGGAGGGCTGCGTGCATGCGGAGAATGAGCAGTGCACCCTGGGTGGTGCTCTGCTCACGTGTCCTCCTCCACCGCAGCAGCAGCACTCCGTCCTCCTCCTCCACATGCGGCTAGAATGCGTGACATTGCAGCGCAGCCAGCACAGCAGGGATCACGCAGCGGGGGTCCCAACTCGGAGACTGACTCCTCTTTCTTATTCTTCCAACGGAGTAGGGTAGGAATTTGCTGCCTGGTTGCTGGTGATTTTTGAGTGGGGGTAAAAGAATTATGGTCCGCCTGGAATACCTTTGATTTCTACCTCCTGATTTTTCTACCTCCTGCCCTGTCCTAGTGCCCTGTCAGGCATGATTCATGCCTGGCAGGGCACTAGGGCAGGACTCAGGTAGAAATCAGGAGGTAGAAATAAATCACATTATCTCATATAATTGGAGAGCCTTGTGTGTATGCGTTTGCAGTGTTTATGAGTCTTAAATTCTGACTCATAAACGCTGCAAACGCATAAACACAAGGCTATCCAATTACCAGCAAAGCTGTCTTTGGGAATTTACTTTTTTTTTTTAAAGTGGCCATATTTACTATTTAATATTGCTATTATAACTGGGATTATAATGGCTGCTGCAGAAACTCAAGGGGTTCTGCAGCAGCTGAGCTTATCACCTGATTTGCCAACTACAGTAGGTGACCCTATAAATACAATATGCCATCATAGCTTCTGTATGTCTATAGTAGGCTATATAGACATAAACAACAAAGCACAGCTAGATGTACACAGGCACAGCACAGCCTATTCCCTGCCTGGGGTGTTGCTGTCTGCTGTAGTGCTACTAGCACAGTGTGGTCTGTATGTCAGCATTAATATGAGAGCCAGATGAAGGTGATGAAGGACTGAGTAAGGTGATGAGGGACTGAGGAATGTGATGAAGGACTGAGGAAGGTGATGAGGGCCAGAGGAATGTGATGAAGGACTGAGGAAGGTGATGAGGGCCAGAGGAAGGTTATGAGGGCCAGAGGAAGGTGATGAGGGACTCAGGAAGGTGATGAGGGACTGAGGAATGTGATGAAGGACTGAGGAAGGTGATGAGGGCCAGAGGAAGGTGATGAGGGCCAGAGGAAGGTGATGAGGGCCAGAGGAAGGTGATGAGGGCCAGAGGAAGGTGATGAGGGACTCAGGAAGGTGATGAGGGACTCAGGAAGGTGATGAGGGACTGAGGAATGTGATGAGGGCCAGAGGAAGGTGATGAGGGCCAGAGGAAGGTTGTGAGGGCCAGAGGAAGGTGATGAAGGACTGAGGAAGGTGATGAGGGACTGAAAAAGGTGATGAAGGACTGAGGAATGTGATGAAGGACTGAGGAAGGTAATAAGGGCAAGAGGAAGGTGACGAATGACTGAGGATAGTGACAAAGGACTGAGGAATGTGGCGAAGGGCTGAGGAAGGTGACAAGGACTGGTAGTGGTGCAACTGTGGAATATTTCATGTTTAATGCATAACAGTAATATTTTATATTGCTTCTTTCTTCTTGCACCATAAACATACACTTTTTGTGTCTCTTTCCTTGTTAATATTTTGTTGACAATGGTTGCACCTTACCTTTGGAAAATAGTTATAATAATTATTATATATCTGAATACCTAAATATATCCTGGGGACAGAAGATCAATCCTGTCTTAAATTTAAAATTTATAGTAAATTTATATAAAGAGTACAGATATTTATGGTTTAAAAATAAATAATTTCTACACACTATGATGATAATATATTGTGCAATGTTTGTTCCGTTATATGCTATTTAACATATAAAAAATGTTTTGGATGTTCATTAAACTTTGTATGTGTCATACAAAAATAAAAAAACACCATTGAATTTGAAAATGTTGTCTGTTATCAATTAAATATCTTAAGTGCAAGGTTATTGTCATTTTAGTTTAGGCTTTTCCAGTTCTAATGCAATTTTGAAAAAATGTTCAAAGCAATAATAAATTAATCTGTGGACATGGCAAGCCATCACAAAGCCCTAAACATGCCCTCATAGCAGTTAGAAAATCAGGGAGTGACTTTTTAGCCCCTATTAAGCCACAGCCCCTGAAATTAGACCACGCCCCCTTTTTTGGGCGCAAAACCATTGTATATATTCTGGGACCACCCATTAGCATATTTCTAGATTCACCTATGATCATGACGTCACCGCACCCTGGACCCCCCAGTACCCTGAGAGAACTGCCATAGTGGGATGGCAGAAATGCTTTGTGGGCATCTAAATACTCCCTGAAATGTCGATGCAAAAACACTTCAAAGGTCATGTCTGTCTCCCGGGAACTAAACCAATTTGTGCATTTAAAACCCCCATCTTTGGGTCCCAGGTCATTAATTAGCAGTTAATAGGCATTCTCTTGCCAGCTTTGGCAAGGAAAATAGGGGGTGTTCTTTCCCCGGTTCAGAAATTAGGGTACTTGTTTCCTCGAACGGTGCCCACGATATTGATCTTAGGCATCGTAAGGAAAAAAATTGCGTCGGTCGCATTGCATGTGGCCAAAAAATCGCATGCGATGCGACCGCGATTACTGGGATTTTACATAGGGAACAATGTTAAATGGCCCAATTGACCCGATTTCACATAGGGAACAATGTTAAATGGCCCACAGACCCCAAAAAGCCACCCTGAAGTGTGAAATGGCCCCCCCAATTGTTAACGCCACCCCATGGTCAACGTCAACCCGAAGCGTGGCGAACGCAGCGGTGCGCGTCCTCCGACCTTTTCATACCCCCACTATCCACGTCGGCGTGGAGTTGAGAACAGAAGGTGTGGCGAGTGCAGCGAGCCACCGTGCCCGAAGCGTGGCGAGCGGACGCGGATACCTTCACAGCTATACGCGTCCCCTTGCGGGCTTCACAGGTATCCGTGTCCCCTCGCCACGCTTCGGGCTCGGTGGCTCGCTGCGCTTGCCACACTTTCTATTCTCAACTCCATGCCGACGTGGATAGTGGGGGTATGAAAAGGTCGGAGGACGCATACCGCCGCCCCTCGCGGGCTCCCTGCGCTCGCCACGCTTGGGGTGACGTTGATCGTGGGGTGACGTTAACAATTGGGGGGGCCATTTCACACTTCAGGGTGGCTATTTGGGGTCTGTGGGCCATTTAACATTGTTCCCTATGTGAAATCGGGTCAATTGGGCCATTTAACATTGTTCCCTATGTAAAATCGGTAATCGCGTCGGTCGCATCGCATGCTATTTTTTGGCCGCATGCGATGCGACCGAAGCGATTAAAATTTTACCATGCATTTCTATGTAAAATCGCGGACATCGCATCGGTCGCATCGCATGCCATTATAATGGCATGCGATGTACATGCGATGCCAGCGATGGGTGCCGTTCTAGAAAACAAGTACCGAAATTAGAGATCTCTTGGCAAGGATAACGCTAGAAACAGTTTAAAATAAAAATGTCAGTGGTGAAGGGGGCAGGGCACAGAAGGCAAAACATAATTTATTGTAGACTGGCTTCCTACTACAATGCAGAAAGAGACAGTACTTTCCTGTGCTATCATGTTTAGGATATACAAAAACATTTTTAATTTGACGCAGATCTTTTAACTTTCTTGCTGTGACATTATATCCACTTGCAAGTCAGCTGCAGTCAATTTCCTATGGACTTTTGGCTCTGATCTGACCACCATACATGGATCTTGGCTGTCACTAATATAAATAAAATCAGAGTATGGTGAATGCAAGTATCTGTAACTATAAAATACTCTGTAAGTGGGAAACATCACTTAAATGGTAGAGGCAGAGGCATATATTCCACAACGCAACCTAGGCACATGCTGGGGCCGTGAAAGTCCCAGTAGCCCCATAAAGATATACTGTCTATCCAATACGTTCCCAGAGATGCATTGCGTTACTACCACATTAAATCATGACATCACACGGACCTTCCTGCACTACCTAAATCTCTTTGATGTTCCTTGATAGGATTAAAAATGTTTGGACACACAAAATGGTTTCATTAACTGTATGTCGGCAGCCATTTTACTTTCAATGTGACACAGACATTAAGCCTTATTACAAAAGACCTAGAGCATGATTCATATTTGTATATAAAGCTGATGATTGTGTAACTGAGCATCTATCGGTAGACTGTGCATTTGACAATCTGCTCGATGCTTCCTGAAATCAAAAGAAACATATAGTGCTATGGATTGTTTTTAGGGAGGGGGCCCCAAACCGGTATCTTTCCTAGGGCCTACTGTGGGCTAAATCTGGATCTATTAATAAAGTGGCTGCAAATGGGGGAGAAAGCGCTACGTGCTTTTGTGACCTCGGCTGAGAAATACTGAAACAGGCGAATGGTATGCCTTTCCCATTTGAGGGTGGGAATTTTCCTGGAGGCTCTCCATAATGTTAGCTTGTGGGTGTAGCTGAGGTATTTAAAAATAGTTACCCTGGGGCAGATTTCAGTAGGTCGTGGAGGTTGTCCTAGTCTATGAACTCTTTCAATGGTCATAGTAGTACATTCGTCTTGTACGCCAAGTAGTTGTGGCATGGTATGTCCCATGAATTGTTCCAAGGCAGGCCCTTTACGTGTTTCAGGAAGGCCAATTACACAAACATTGTTTCTCCTAGACCTATTTTCAATCTCCTCCAATCTATTGATAATATCATAATTTTCTGTTTCTAGCCGTTTAATTTCGCATTGTGCAATAGCTAGATTATGCAATGTGGTGCCGACATTATTTTCTATTATGTCAACACGTTGTGTCAACTTTTGTAATTGAGTAGTTATGTCACTCACCGCTTTAGCAAGAAGTGGCGCCATGGTGGTCGATATGGCGTCGACCATGTCATCATATGTCAGCGGGTATGTTTGGTAGGAGTGAGAGGTATCCCAATCTTCTCCCAGCACCTCTGTAGCAGATTTCTTAGCTGCTAGGATAGGAGCAGGCGTGTCAATGTCTGGCGCTGAACTAGATGCGGGGCCTCTCTTCACCTGCCGCCCAGTTTGCTGCTGGGAGGGCGGCGGCTGCAGGGTGGTGAAGAATTTATCTATGCCGGTGTCCAGAAGGGGCTGAGGTGCGGCAGTCGGGCAGGATGGAGGCGAGTTTCGCCATGTAAATATCATAATCGCCGGGAACAGAGCGGAGCTGCGCAACTTGCGGCTCACTCCATGCACCCGGAAGCCGCACTATGCAATATTTTTAAACGATTTACAAGCTAATTATATCATTACCAATATTATCGTGGATAGTCTATTGTGTACGCACTATATCATTACTGTTTCTCATTAACAACCCTCCTTGTTGTCTGAACATGCAGTCAAATCTGTATCATCAATGACTGCATGTTAAGCAGGAGGGGTGTGCGTGTGTGATATCGTTAATGAGATCGTTCATTAATGACTTCGTATAGTGTGTGCCCAGCATAATAAAGGAGTCAACTGTCAAAATAACAAAAAATGATAATGCAAAAAAATAACACCTGTGTTCTTATGTTGCTGGTGACTTTTCTTTTAACAACAGATGAATATACTCACACCTGATTTTACAACATCAGTGCATAATACTGTATGGAAAAAGGGATTGACCCAGTGCGCCCTTAATTACGATATCCACCACCAGATCAACAATAAAATACAGTTGTGGTACTGTACAGAAACATTTAATACAAATAGTTTAAAATTACAATAAAACACTTTTCATCTGTGTAGTCAGAAATTCAATTTGGTCAATGTATGGAAAAACCCAACGCGTTTCGTCGGCAAGGCGACTTCCTCAGGGGTTAATTTTATCCAAATTTAGCTCAAAAGTGTACATAGAGCCTTCAGATGTAAGACTTCAGACTTGGTATAGAAAGGATAAGTCCTTATAAGGTCTTTAATCCTAAAATGTAGTGTAGTTTTCAATTTCCAGATGATGCCTTTTTTAAATAAGTAAAAAAAGGGGAAGGGACTCAAGATGATTCAATCAAATCTTCTGGTTTCTTAGGTGATGAATCACACAGCCGTCTTTCACTGGACCAAACTGCAGGTGCAAACTGCAAAATGCACCTGCAGTTTGGTCCAGTGAAAGACGGCTGTGTGATTCATCACCTAAGGAACCAGAAGATTCGATTGAATCATCTTGAGTCCCTTCTACTTTTTTTACTTATTTAAAAGGCATCATCTGGAAATTGAAAACTACACTACATTTTAGGATTAAAGACCTTATAAGGACTTATCCTTTCTATACCAAGTCTGAAATTTACATCTGAAGGCTCTATGTACACTTTTGAGCTAAATTTGGATAAAACTAACCCCTGAGGAAGTCGCCTTGTCGACGAAACGCGTTGGTTTCTTCCATAAATTGACCGAATTGAATTTCTGACTACACAGATGAAAAGTGTTTTATTGTAATTTTAAACTATTTGTATTAAATGTTTCTGTACAGTACCACAACTGTATTTTATTGTTGATCTGGTGGTGGATATCGTAATTAAGGGCGCACTGGGTCAATCCCTTTTTCCATTTTCTGTCTCCATCCCCTACTAACAGAGGGGACATACCTGGTTGCTGCCCACCTTTATATCTCTAAGCGCATTGAAGGGGTACCTCTCTTTTCATAATACTGTATATTCAGTTTCTTACCCTAGACACACTGCTTGTCTACAAAAATCCTCTGTAGAAGCTGTAACCCAGCTGTGGGCTGTGAATTTTCCACCTATAATGATATGTCCTCTTTTTGAATATTTGCTTTCAAACAAATATTTATTAATTGCGTCAAGATGACATCCAGGTGCCGGCTTCTGTGCCTCACATGTGCAGGGTGTGATGTTGAGGACACACAATAAAATCATGTGGTAGAAGTAAATGAAACATAATATTGAATAGCAGAAATGTAAGTTAAATGTTGTCCTCTTCTTTATATCTCCCCACTGACAGCTGCATGATTGGAAAAAAAACAACCAACACACAGTAAAGTCAGTGAGGCACTTAGAGGTTAATTTACAGTCAATTTGTGTAAGACAAATGCAATTTGACATTTCTGAGCTATTATTTCTGGGGTCTTATTATTTAGGCTATTATTATTAGATCGGCACCACTAACGGAGTGTCTGAAGAAATAGTTACCGGATAATAAACCAGGGCCGTCTTAATGATTGGGCTTAAAAGGCAGTTGCCCAAGGGTCCCGCAATCCTAGGGGCCCAAGCCCAAGCCTTCCATCCCCATTGGAAGCCGCAACGCACTCTGATAGCCGCCAGCACCCACCAACATGGGCTGGCCCGACCATTACACGGGTTACGCGGCCACTTACAGTGCCAAAGTGTGTAGGGCGATGCAGGGATTCAGCTGTCAGAGGCACCTGGCAGGGCAGAGAAGCAGGAACAGTGGTATCATGGGAACTGTAGTTTATATTTTACTGCTCAGACTTTGAGCAGGTAATGATAAAACTACAAATCCAATGAGGCCATGCTTTGCACTGGCAGGAAGTATCACAGGTTAACTTGAAGACTGTAGAACTGTGCTGGTATGGTTGTAGCTAGTTCCCCTTCGCTATAAGGACCTGGTTAGGAGAGGGGATGGGGAGAGGAGGAGCAAGGTCAGAACAAGGGACCCAAACGGACCCTCGCAGGCCACACTTTGGGCATGTAGGGCTTGTTCCTTTCCTATCAACACCCCCACTGGTTGCCTCTAGTAACCAGGTGGCGAGCAAAGTGGAACAGAGCGAGCCACAGTGCCCAAAGTGTGGTGAGTGAAGTGAGCCAACAAGGGTCTGTTTGGGTCACTTGTTCTGACCTTGCTCCTCCTCTCCTCGCCCACTCTCCTCCTCGGGTCCTTACGGCGAAGGGGAACTAGTCACAACCGTGCTGGCATGCCTGCAGAGTGCAGTTGCGATAAGGCTGTTCTATAGGAGGGAGACCGCTCTGCTGTTTTATCCTTTCCCCCTACCTTCTCTGTGTTTACCTAAGCAACAGGGTCAGCAGCGTCAGAAAGAGGACTTTTCCATGTACAATACAGTATGTGCTTCATCACAGACAGGGTAAAGAAGATCCTTTTTGGTGTCTTGTAGATACTGTAAATTCATTTAATTGGCTGGTTATATTGTCTTTTACTATTTATTTCACATCCTGCAAACAAACTGGTATACACGGGGGTTACATGTTTATTGCCATGGGTTTCATGCTTGTTGCCAGGTGTTTTGCGCTCATTGCCATAGGGTAAATGCTCTTTTCCTGGGGTAGTGTGCTCTTTTCCATGGCATTATGTGCTCTTTTCCATGGCATTATGTGCTCATTGCCAGGGGTAATGTAGTTGTTGCCAAGGGTAACATGCCCATTGCCAGGGGGTGACATGCTCATTGCCAGGGGTTATGTGCTTATTGCCAGGGGTTGCATGCTCATTGCCAGAAGTTTATAAATAGTTGCCAGTGGGGTTTCTTGCTTGTTCTGAAGGGGTTTCTTGCTCATTTCCATGGGTTACATACTCATTGCAGCGCAATTACACAGAGCGCACTAGTGCATTTCCATGTATTGCTGTATGCGCTGCCTCCCCCTGGCACATGGCAGAGCTTAAGAAGGACCCCTAGCATCTGTCTCCTAGAAGGTGGTAGATTTCATGCTTTCTACATGAAAAATGCAGAGACCTGGCCCCCCTGTGGTACAGCTCTCCCCTGTCACTGCTTGGTCTGCGGTGGCACCTTTATTCCAATGATTCCCACCATGCTACTCCCACTCTCTCTGTGTGCTGCATCTGCGGTTCAGGAGTAGGATGTGGCATTTAAGTGCATCTCTCCAGCCTGGCCGTGGCTCTCTTTGATGTGATGTGATTAGTATAAATATTGTATTGCAAGTTTAATCAATAATTTCACTTCATAATTGCGATTACATCCATGTGAGGGACTACATGTGGCGTAATGTGAGTAAGATTGTGCCCACACTGATCCGTATCCAATGTATTATATGCTGGATATGATACGGCACTATGAAGTGCCCCCTCTGCTGCCCTTGTCATCCTCTTTCTGTTACCCACTGTTGTGTTGCATATTGTGAACTTGGGTTGGGGTGGAGGAAAGCCCAAATTATATTTTGTCACCTGGTCTCACCTCCCAGAATGCCACCACTGAGGGGCCCCTCTGCACTGCTCTTTTTCCCGGGGGAATATAATGTTAAGATAGCCCTGCAATAAAATATGGTCTAGTGGAGGCTCTCTGGCAGGATTTATGGCATGCCTTTAGTGCAGAGGCTGTATTTCAGACTCCTGATTTCAAACAGTCACTTACTGTACAGATGGAGCCCTCCTCATCTAGCCCTTCAATAGGATTGAGTGAGCAATGGGACTACTCTGCTAATCCCCTACTATAATGTTCTATGTATTGTATTGCAGCTGAGAACAATAGGCCTTGGTTAGCCATGGCTCATCATGGCTATCCAGAGATGGCTTGATGAGGATGGCTCCATCTGTTTATTGCCTCTGGGACAGGGTTAGAGGCAGTCCTTTCCCAAGAGATAGATGGGTATGAGAAACCCATCCTTTACCTAAGCCGGAAATTACTGCCCAGAGTACACAAATACTCTACTGTGAAAAAGCAGTAGAATCGCTAAGATATTATTTGCTAGGGAGAGCATTATAGACCATGCACACTTAAAATGGAAGCACATGAACAAGGAAGTAAATGCCCTTATGAGTTATTGGTTTTTGGATTTGCAGCCATTTAAGTTTGAAGTGCACTGCAGCATAACCCTGGGAAGAAACACTTAAATGCAGATGCCCTCTCCAGAAAGTTTGTGGGTCCTGGTATTCCTCACAACCCTGTGGAGAAGCTAATGGGAGGAGGAAGAAGAGAGTGAAGAAGAGGAACTCTGAAGGACGGTGAAAGGGAGTTGTTCCCAGGTGGATGGCACAAATAGAGAAAGGTGAGGTAAATAGCTCACCTGAAAATGTGTTGATTGGTGGCACCTGTTAGACTCCTTTTAAGAATGTTTTCTGAATTATGTAAGACACTCCTTCCGCCAGACAATACGGACAGGCAATAGGCTGGGGGTCTGGGATTACTGTAGGCGTCATTGGACTGTTAACCAGTATTGTAACTCTGACTGTGGAATGCAATGATGTAACCTGTAACTGCTGATATCCATGTGAATGTCCTAACTATTGGCAAAGAAATAAAGGTGGTGTTTGAAAATTTACCCAGTCTGTGTGATCCTTTTAAGCAGTTACAGGTTACATCATTACATATATATCCTGTGTGTGTGTGTGTGCACACACACACAAAATTCACAATTTTTTGATTCACCAAAAACACCTCCTATATATATATATACAGGTTGAGTATCCCTTATCCAAAATGCTCGGGACCAGGAGGATTTTGGATAATGGATTATTCCGTATTTTGGAATATTTTAATATTTCAATGATGTATTTTGAAGTATCTTGCATTTATGCTGTATAAACACATAATATACACACAAATATATTTTATTACCACATAAAATACACACAAATATATATTTAATTGTTCAAAAAACAAGGTTTCAAAACGTGAAACAAAATGTGTGTACTATCTCAGCACTGAATTTGAATGCCAAGCAATCATTGTCTTGCACATATATAGTGCCAGTTACATATCATGTCCCCAGTGATGCTGTTACAAATATCCCCAGTGAGTTTTTAGCAAAAAAAAAAAAAAAATGTCACTTTCTGGAATGTCTGTATTTCGGAATAATTCGGATAACAGATATTCGGATACGGGATACTCAACCTGTATATATATATTGTTTTGTAGTATGCCCCGCTGGTGAAGTGTGCCAGTGCCTGTCAGCCTGCCAGATGAAATGGCTGTTGGGTCGGCCGGCAAACTTGTAAATATGGCTTGTTTTTTAAATACATTTCATGTTAGAAACGGAGGTTGAGAGGTGATATGATTAGTATGTTCAAATAAAGGAATGGGAATCATATGGAACTGGGAGATGATTTGTTAACAAATAGGCCTATACTTAGGACATGCGGGCATCTACTGAGGTTCGAGGAAAATAAATTCCAAACTGAATTAAGAAGAGGATTCTTCACCATTAGAGCAGTAACATTCTGGAACTTATTGCCGGTGGGGGTGGTTACAGCAACCACTGTTAATGAATTTCAATCTAAACTGGATACATTTTTGGCAAATAAGCGAATCCTATAGATTTGACTCTTACTCAAGTCAATAGTTACAACAAAAACAGACAAAGAAAAAAGAAAGCGCACTGGTGAAGGTAATTAAAAAAGTACCAGTTAGAGTATTTAAAATTTAAGTTTTATAGACATAATCAAAATCTAATTTAATAAATAATCGCACACAACAATTAGACAGGTACCGGCCGATACCAAAACATACAATGAATTCTAAAAAATGTAATTTAAGAAAACCTCATCAATGCAAAAATATGAGGTTAATGTAAAAATAAAAAGATGAAAAATTACTTGATGTATATTAGTTCTGTGAGGCATCAGCCATTAGTAGGGATTAGTATATGAATCCAAATATGTGAATAGTCTGTAATATTAATCTTGCACACTTTTACTTATCCGATTAGTAAGATTAGTCAATGATTGTATTAATTGTATATCCGCTTTAAAAATATAGCATTCATATAGCTGCCATTCACAGACCTTTTATAGTAGTTAGATGTTAATTTTCAGCGGAAAAGATAGCCAACTATCCTGAGTGGCTGGAGACGATTCTCAAAGTGCAGTACAGTATGCTGTAGGGAGCTGGCCGGCATTACCTTCTAGTGTAGAAAAAAGATTAGGGAACTGATGCGTTTCTCCGCCGGCTTTCTCAAAGATCAAGTGGTTTCTTATAATTAGTTTTCTATTATTATTACCCGTTATTAGCGCTACATTGCTTCTTCTTTCAATAGTTACAAGTCAGATAGGTTGAATTCGATGGACTAACGTCTTTTTTCAGCCTTAGTTACTTTGTTACTATGTTAAAGTGACATGAATAACAACTTTTAACAAATTATTTTTATTCACACATTTTTATTCAAGATTTCCCTCTTTTGATAGTTTTATTAAGAATAATAAATAAAAGGTATATTTAAAAAAATACATGATCCATTTATCGATATTTCACTTCTTTTTGTGCACCACAAAAAAGACAATTTGTTCTTTCCCGTTTATGGAAAAAGAAAAAAATTGATTGCTCTAATACATTTGTTAAATCATACAGCTTTATCCAATTTATATGAGCAAATATTACCCATTTTCCAGTGTTTGGGAGCAAATAGTTGATTGTCCTTTGCTTTATAATTGCTAATAATTAATAGTTAATTATGAAATTGCAACCCCTCCTCTGACCACTATGGGGATTAAGGGTTACTAATTTACTATGTCTTGAATATGATACTCATCCTAATCCTTCGGTTAAAGGGTTTTTGCCTTTCTATGTCAGTGCCTCCACCCAAGTAATTGTATATTATAATGGATCTACCTGAGAAAACTCATAGTGGTGTTGGATAAATGACATTGATAGAAATTATAACACTACCTACAATTATATATTTTGTTAGAATGCCTCATTAACACTGCTCACAGGTAAACAACAGTTGGAATACTTTTATTGGAAGAGATAATAAAGTTACTTAACATCCAGTTATAGATATAGTTTAAAATATGAGCTCTAAATATCTTTTTAAGGGACATTATAATAATGAATTAATTAGCTTATAATAAAAATATAAATATATAAACTTAACAGGTTTACACCCATACTCCTCACTTCCCATTCCAAATACTGACCTCATTACAGATCCAATGTATGTATACCCATTAGGGTTGTACGCAGCAGTGTAGCTAGGTGCAATGGTGCCCGGAGCAAGGTCATATCCCCCCCCCGGTAATGAATTGGGGGCGTGGCTAACATGTGTTGGCATGTTACATTTGAAATATATGACACTGCGGCAGAATCTGCTGCGCTATATAAGACGCTGTAACGGAATCTGCTGCGCTATATAAGACACTGTAACGGAATCTTCTGCGATATATAAGACACTGTAACGGAATCTGCTGCGCTATATAAGATGCTGTAACGGAATCTGCTGCGCTATATAAGACACTGTGACGGAATCTGCTGCGCTATATAAGACACTGTAACAGAATCTGCTGCGCTATATAAGACACTGTAACGGAATCTGCTGCGCTATATAAAACACTGTAACGGAATCTGCTGCGCTATATAAGACACTGTAACAGAATCTGCTGCGCTATATAAGACACTGTAACAGAATCTGCTGTGCTATATAAGACACTGTAACGGAATCGGCTGCGCTATATAAGACACTGTAACGGAATCTGCTGCGCTATATAAGACACTGTAACGGAATCTGCTGCGCTATTTAAGACATTGTAACGGAATCTGCTGCGCTATATAAGACACTGTAACGGAATCTGCTATATAAGACGCTGGGTACTTGTGTAGTTTCACGGCGCCAGCATGGCGCCATGCGTCTGAGTCCCCTTCGCTCGCCCATGCTGCGGGCTCGGTGGCTCGCTACGCTCCCCACGCTATTTAAAATCAACTCCATGCCAACATGGATAGTGGAGGTATGAACTATCCATGTTGGCATGGAGTTAAATTACTTTTTTGGACATATTTCGTGGCGAGCAAACACCCGGAAACTACACAAGTACCAGACGCTGTAACGGAATCTGTTGCGCTATATAAGCCACTGTAACGGAATCTTGCTGCGCTATATTAGACACATATAAGAGAGATTCACCCCCCTCCCCCACAAATCCCCCAAACCCCATGATTATTCCCATAATTATTTATCTTTAGTAAAAAACTAAAATCCACCTTGAGAAGAGCAGGGCGGCAGCAGAAACTAGAGAGATCCCCCTCCAACCCCCCTCCCCGGACCCCACCAATCCCCCAAACCCCATGATTATTCCCTTAATTCTTTATCTTTATTTTTAAAAAAAATGAAAAAATCCACCTTGAGGAGCACAGCACAGACATTCTGGGGGAAATTTACTAAAGGAAATTTGTAAAAAAAATAGGTGTATTTGTATCCAGAAATACACTTATTTTTGACATTTACTATCACGAAAATACAGCAATTCGTAGTCGTATTGATGTGCTATCAATATGGATATGAATTGCCGTATTTTCGGGATAGTAAATGTCAAAAATAAGTGTATTTCTGGATACAAATACACCTATTTTTTACAAATTTCCTTTAGTAAATTTCCCCCTCTGTGTAGATGCAGGGGACTGGGAGGAGTCTTCAGCAGCTTGGTTAGGGACTGGAGCAGTGAGTCACGTGACCCCATCATTTTCGCGGTGGCAGGCCGGAACCAGGTGAGCAGGGCAGACAGGGGCAGGCGCTGGGCAGGGCAGCCGCCGGCGCACGCTGCCCTGCGTGTGTGAAATTAAATATTGCAGTGCAGCAGGACTCCACCTCATTTGCAGAGGGGGGGCAGCGCCTTGTGCCCCAACGGCACCCGGAACGTGGGCTCCGGTAGCTGCGCCCTCCCTACGCCTCTGGTTGTACGACATGCTTCACTCTTCTCACTACCTGGACAATGCATTGGAGTCCCAGTGAAGTTCCAGATTTCTATACATTTCTATTGACAATATGTAAATAATATATAATTTTGTAAATAACATCAAACCATTATACTGCAGTATAATCATATAAATATTTGGTCTACATATGAGTAGTCAATAGCAAAGCGCTCGGTGGTGCACATGTTGGAGCCTTTCCTTAGAAGTCTTGAAAGTATGGAGGTTCCTTTAACATATCTTAGCCTGTTTAGCAGATTTGTACATAGGAGAAATAGACTCTTGGTCTATGAGTACTGCATATAAAAGTCTGTGGCTACAATTGTATCAGGTCACAAGCAGCAAAGCAGACTTGGCAGTTTCGCTCACAAATGTTACCATTATATTGATGTAGTCTCAGCAAATCTCTGAATGAATGTATCTCTCTCTATGAATGTATCAACACCACTGGCAATTTGGTACATATACCATGCTGTCTTCTGGATCCCCCTGAGCTTTACTCCATTAGGTATACTGGCACATTCTTAGGACTGTTAGGATAATGTCTCTGCCATTGCTGGCTGACATAGATTTGTAGCACAGTCGAATACCAGGTAGCTGGCTTATTTAAGAAACTGGTTTCATTTTGTCTGTACTGCCTTTGTCGAAGTACTTGTCTTGTCTATGCATCTTTTCTCTGCTGGCTTGCTAGGTCGGTGATCTGACAGTGAGCAACCCACTGGCTAAAGTATGTCATAGTCATTTACTTAACCATAAGGTGTGTGTAGATGGTGAAATGTCTTGGGGATCTCACCAATCATGGCCACTGACACTACCCTGCCAGCTTTGGGGATTGTCAGCTGTAAAGGTGTGAGGGGATTCCAGAACTTTCTTTACTACACTTGCCACCACTGTTTAACACCTATTTCTTGTATTGAATACACACATATGTCTTATCCCCTCCACCACCAATGTGTATATAACAGCAAATGTTGTTTAAATACAGAAATGTAATATGGTATTAAATCAGTGGCGTAACTATAGCCCCGCAGCCCCCGCGGTGGCAGGGAGGCACTTAGTAAGTGAGGGCGCCGGGGGTGGGGGTGGGGGGGCTGCGGGGCTATTGTTAGCGGGTGCTGCCAAAATGTGCGGTGGGGATGCTTAATTAATAGTTACGCCACTGTATTAAATATATAGATTCACTTTATAGTATACATATATGAATTATACATACATTGATACACATAACTTATTTTACCTGTGTGTAAATATATGAAGGCTTTTTACCTCAACAATGTGCATATATGTATCAACTACAGACCCTACATAAGTATTTGGTTTATTAACCATTTAACATGGTTACAAAATATTAATGTTAATATTAATAGTAAATAGTATAGCCTACAAATATTATTTTTATGTATTGACATTTACTGCTTCATTCAAAGTAACATTACTTATGTTTTCAAAGATTATAACATTATATACATTTGCTACACTGATGGCTGCAAAGAGTTTGTTCTAGAATTATTATTTCTGATTCATATAGCACAAAAAAAAAAAGACCTTACTCCTGAGCCAGTGAAGCTTACAATCTAATTTCTCTACCAGAGGCACATAAACATCTGAGGCAATTTGTTCTGAAGAAAATTCATGTGAAAAAGGGGAGAGGGACTCACATAAACTTTGATCATTGCACAAAACAATGGTATAATGATCAGATGTCAGCCCAGCGGCTCAACATTAACAGTTGGTAACGATAATCACCTCCCAACTAATTAGGCTCTTATGGAAACAGAAAACCCATAGGAGAATCAGATAACTGGTAACCAATAAAGCACATTATAGTATCAGCATAGTGGGGGTTATTCTGGTTCACTCCTTCTGGCAAATTCCTTCTCAAATGGACAAAACCATGTGCACTGCAGTTGGGGCAGATGTAACTTGTGCAGAGAGAGTCAGATTTGGGTAGGAATTTACTTCAAAGTGAGATCTATATTGCAGTGTAAAAATAAAACATTCAGTATTTTTCCTGCACAGAAACAAAATAGCTCACCCAAATCTAATTCTCTCTGCACATTTTACATCTGCCCCACCTGCAGTGCACATGGTTTTGTCCATCTAAGAATGAATTTGCCAGAGTGAACCAGAATAACCCCCAGTATTTTAGTTGTCATCTTTGATTACTAAAAGGAATTAATATTTATACTGTATTAAATACAAATAGAGCGACTCTCAGCCAGTGCCCGGGCTTGCCAGATTGCCACTGCTGGTGATATGGACCTCCATCTGACTGGAACGCTCGAACATCCCACACGAACGCACGTCCCAGGAAACATGCGGCCGGGGAAGCGAACCCTGACCACCTCCGCTTCAGGGAGACGGGCAGGGTTAGGAGGGAGTGGGGAGGTGGGGGACCGCATTGGGGACCGGCAGTGAGGTGGCGGGGAGCTCCGTTAGAAGGGAATGCACGTGCATCTCAGAGGCTGGCAGAGGCTGGCGATTGGCAAAACAATCGCCAGCCCCCAGATGGAAGAGGAGTGCTCCATCTGTATTGTAAGTCTACTGTTGGGTTTTCGTACAAATAAATAATTGTTATCGTCAAGTGATTTAATGTTGGGTAGACACTGGCCAATAAATATTGGCTGTTCAATTGAACTGCCGATACGTCACTCGGCCATCAGCCAGAGTGTACCAGAGATATGTCTGTGATTGACGTGGTTCACAGATATATTGTGTCAGCTGTGCGACACAGATGACAGCTGGACCATCATGCTGTGGGGGTGATTCGGGACCTCTTTCTAAGCAGCGGCCTTTCACTGCTTAGTGAGCAGCTTGACACCACCCGCCGTTTGTCCTAGCGAATGCCCTCCCCCTGCCATTGAAACACATCCCCTCACATTCGGCCGAAGGGGAGGGAAATCATACAATGGTTGCCCACCATCAAATTATTTCTCTCCCCTTTGAAAATAGAAGTCAGTCTAAACTGATTTTTATTGCTGTTGGAGTCCACCGAAGAGGGGGCAGGCGATGACCTCATGTGACAAGTTGCCCACCCCCGGAAGGCATTGGCCCACCTGCTTTCCCAGGAGAAAACCAAGTGTTTGCATGGTGATGCCTGTAAAACACTGGGTGTTCCTCTGCAACAGTCCTGTGTTTGCCCCGCCCTCTATGGAGCAAGCGGCTTGGCATGTGCAGACCCTGCACCATCAGATAATTACTGCATCACCCCCTGTGTGTATACATGTGATCCACTGACCAGCCATACACTAGCACCAGCGGTGATTGACCATTAAATGGGCGGACACATTTAAATGCACCCACCCATTTGTGATGTCAGTTCCGATAGATCGTGCAGTGAGTGTGGAGAACATGCTGCTCAAATACTTTGCAGATACAGATGAAGCTGGCCTTAACTTTGCAGGGCTGCCGTTTCTAACGCCAGCCCCGCCAAAGGCCGGCTCCCGCCAGGGGCGCGTGCACAATACGCTCGCGCGCCCGTGGCAACGGACCTTTTCCCGAATCCCCGCTGCCTCCCCTGCCGCCACCCCCGGTGCCCCTCTCCACCCCGCCGTCCCCCCTAACCCTGCTCATCTCCCTGAAGATCTGGGAAGATCGTGGCAGACAAACTCCACCCTGGCCATAACTTGTTTGATATTCTCCCATCAGGTAGATGCTTCAGGTCCATCCCTGCCAAGTCGTCAAGATCCGCAAAAAGCTTCTTCTCGACAGCTATTCAGCTATTGAACAATGTATTCTAAGATACTGCTAATCTAACCACCTGACTGCTCTGTCTGACCTTGCAAATCATAACATGTGAATTGTCATTTGTATGCACAACTGATGCAATGTATGTATGTCCTGTTATCCCTCTTGTACCATGCTTGAAGCTGCACTGTATCCACAAAAAAATCCTAATATACGAGAGTATTCATGGTCAATAAAGTGATTCTGATTCTGATTTACGAATCGTATTTTGCCAGGAATACAGCCATAGCCTGTTGTATTCATTTGTATTATAAATCGTATTCTTAGTAAATTTCCCCCATTGTCATACACTAATCCATGCTTAACACATTATACAGTGAGGACATATTCTAAACCATGGTGGACATTCTTTTCTTGCAATGAACACAATGAAATTAAGCTGGGTTGCCTACCCTCCCGAAACTGCCGGGAGGGTCCCGGAAATCGTGTCCCCCTCCCAGCCCCCCAGAAAGAGAGGCAACCCTCCCGGAAAGCTGCCTGGCTTCCACACTCCCCCCTATGGGTCAGATGACATGAATCGTGCCATTTTAGCCCCACCCACTGCAGTGCAATGCCTGCAGTTGGGGGACATGGCTAAAATAACAGGATCGCTCTGGCCATGCTCCCAAATGAGTAGCCACTCATGTGGCTATGCCCTTTTTCACTCCCGGTAACCCCCTCCGAGCTGGCTGCCCTCTCCCGGAAAGGGCGGCCAGAAAGTAGGTAAGTATGACCTAAGAATGTAATTAAATATAGTGATCAGAATGGGTTGACTGCATGTGCATGCATATGGTTAGATTTGTGAATGAAATCAAACACAGAAGATGTTGCATGAGAACGTATCAACCAGAATAAGGTCCTTGGTCTATTTGATTTGCAATTTTTTGTTAACCTTTACCAAAAATTGCACCCTATTACATTTGCAATTTGAATACTTTATAGTGGGAAAACATCTGGATGCGAATTGAAGTGTGTCAAAAAATCTGGTGCTTGAAGGAATGACAGACAGTCGGGATTCTGCCATTATACCAACATCGGAATCCCAACTTTTTAAAACCCCAACACTTGGGATCCCGACGGGCATGTGGCTATTCTCCTTCATGGGGGTACATGATGCCCATAAATAGGTGGTGAGCGTAGCGAGCCAGTGTGCCTACAGCGTGGTGAGTATAGCGAGCCCGCAAGGGGAGTCGTTGCACTCGCTCTACTGAGTACCGGCAGTTGGGATTCCGATGTTGGGCTAATGACTGTCCGAATCCCGACTGACAGTGTGCTATATCACACTCAATAAATCAACAGGTCAAAATGTGCGAATCGCGCTGCAAAAAGTACAATTTTTTCCACAAATTGCATCCTATTAAATGTGCGATTTTTGCAAAACATGCAAAATTGGCCGTTTTTTGACCAAAAATCACACGTTTAAAAACCCTATTACATTTCACCCTAGATATTTACAAAGGAAATGACCACAATAACATTACATTGGGACTAAACCTATACCCTTTCACATTGCACCTAATTACCGGGTAGAAGCCAGTTTCTTGCCAGTTCAACCCGGTAATTAGTGCAATAGCAACATGGCAATCCAAAATGGCTAAAAAGCAGAGTTCTTACCGGTTCATTGCTGTGTGCAATGTGAACGGGTTAAACGGGTCGAGCGACCTGTTTCCCGTTCACACTATGGAGGAGGCAGCGCATAGAGCAGTGCCAGCTCTGAGTGCTGCCTCCTCCCCCAGCCCCGATGGCGTGACGACACTCTGCAATGCCCCCACATGACTGATGCAGTGTGAACGGACTGCAAATGCAGGGTTGCACCGGGACAGAACCATTTCAAAGTCCCGGTATAGTACCAAAAGATTGGAGAATAGCAGAGGTAGTGCCAATATTAAAAAAAGGGAAAAAGGAAGATCCTGCTAATTACAGACCCGTTAGTTTAACATCAATTGTGGGTTAACTATTTGAAGGATTTTTAAGGGATAGGATCCAGGAATATTTAAACCATCACTGTCTACTCAGTACTAACCAACATGGGTTCGTGAAAAATTGTTCAATGCCAAACTTATCTACTAGGGTTCTATGAAGAGGTTAGCAAAAACCTTGATAATGGAAATGCTGTAGATGTGATTTTCCTAGATTTCGCTAAAGCATTTGATACTGTCCCACACAAGAGATTGATTAATAAAATGGAGAACCTAGAATTGGGTGAAAATATCTGCAGATGGGTAGGGAATTGGTTATGTAATAGAGAACAAAGAGTGGTTGTGAATGGTGCCGTATCAGATATGATACCGGTACTAAGTGGAGTGGCCCCAGGGTTCGGTTTTGGGGCCCATTTTGTTTAACATTTTTATTACCAATATTGGGATAGGGTTACTCAGCAATGTATCCATCTTTGCGGACTATACAAAACTTAGCAAAGTCATCAAATCATCAGAAGATGTCACCATGCTTCAAAATGATCTTGCAATTCTAGATGAGTGGGCAAAAAAATGGAAGATGAGGTTCAATGTAGATAAATGTAAGGTTATGCACCTTGGGAGACACAACCAGTGTGCAAGTTACAACCTTAGCGGAGAGGAACTGGGTAATTCCATACTTGAAAAGGATCTAGGTGTCCAAATAGACAGCAAACTGGGATGTAGTGCCCATTGTAATGTAGCTACAAAAAAGGCCAACAAAATTCTGGCATGTATTAAGAGGGGAATGGAAACTAGGGACCCAAAGGTAATTATGCCACTATATAAAGCATTGGTGAGACCTCACCTAGAGTACGGAGTACAGTTCTGGGCCCCACACTATAAAAAGGACATCATAGAATTAGAAAAAGTCCAAAGGCGAGCAACAAAGCTTATTAGGGGAATGGAGAATTTAAGCTACAGGGAGAGATTAAGCAATTTGGGACTATTTACATTAGAAAATAGGCGTTTAAGGGGGGACATGCTCAATATGTACAAGTATATCAAGGGCCAATATAAGGAACTGTCATACACCCTCTTTTCTACTAGAAAGGAATCTAGGACGCGAGGGCATGAGTATAGATTAGAAGAAAAAAGATTTCATTCAGCTAGTAGAAAGAATTTCTTTACGGTCAGAACAGTCAAACTCTGGAACTCTCTTCCCAGAGAGGTGGTAACGGCTGGCTCATTAAATGGGTTCAAGGCAAAGTTGGACAAACATTTACTGGAGAAAAACATCCATGGGTACAAATAAGAAATATAATCTGTCTGTAAAATACCAGAACCTACCAAATCAGCAATGGATATCTATACCAGGTTGAACTAGATGGACGCAAGTCTTTTTTCAGCCTTACCTACTATGTAACCCTGTATTTGTGATCTGAACTCAGTATTACTTTATTGTTATAATTCACAGAAACACTGTACATTAGGAATATGTCTCTGTCTTCTGCAATATAACATCCTGTCGATATTTAGAAATATAAAAGATAAAGTGGCCAGGAACAAATGGTAGACAACAATGTTCTGCCTGATATAAGGGCCCTGATTCTGGTTTACTCTCTCCCCTGTGCATTCTCACAGGGGAGTGATGTTTAGCGACTGCACATGCACATAAACATTTATGCGCATGTGCAGCAACTCTGTTCGAGCGGGTGTGGCAAATTGCTTATTCGCCCATCCGCTTGCACCTAGCAGTGTGTGCAGGGGCGTGGGGCGATGGCGAGGGGTTGCACCCATGGGAATGCCCAGTGTTTCACGAGCATCCCCATGAAAATCTGGGGCATTCCCATGCTAATGCGGTCATGACGCAGTTGTAGGGGGCAGGCAGTGATGTCAGTGGATGTCAGCTGCTCACACACTTCCCGTACAGGGATACGTAAGATCTAAGTCACCAGACAGGAGTCTGAGGTCTGCGAGCGCTTAAAACATCATTCTATGGCTGGTGACCATCGAATGATTTTGCCCCCGCACGCAAGGCAGCGTATGGATGTTTATGCTTGCCGGTACAATCGGCGTGTGAAGGGTGGGTGTTCGTGCGGCCGGTGTTTAGATGACACGCAAATTTTGCAGCTTTGTGGGTCAACCAGAATGACCTCCAAGACACAGAGAGATGTGAGCAGTTACTGAGCAATGCACAGAAGTTATTAGGGATTCCCTGTATGACATGTCCCTGTAATACTGCTTGCAGCATCTATTGTACTTACATCATGCAGATGGCACTGGAGAAAATATTCCATCCATGCCACTGAGATAATAACATTGTACACTGGGTGACTATTCCTCCAATAATGTTACCTTCTTCCTGAGAGTAATTACATGTAACTGTATAATCGCTCACTACCAGGTGACAGCCGGGTGTGGAGTTCTGTGTCTCAGATCTGCAGAATGTCACACACAGGACCAGTAACCAAGACATAATATATAAAATATTTAGCCCCATTGTTACAGATAATCAGGTGCATGTGAGATGGTTTCTCCTCTGCCCAATCCAAGCACTGACAGCTGCACAGATGTAGTATGGGATATGTCGGGCACAGGGTAAGAGGAAATAGTGGAAGCCTTTTATACATTGCAGGTTACTCTTCTGTCATGGAATAATAAAAATATAACAGAACAATGCTGCATTTAAACATTGAATAATAATAGAAAATGCAACACCAGACACCACTATACATAGATACTGATTTATGTTTTTTCACAGGAGTGCTCATAAGGGGATTAAAGTGAAATGAAACATAAATGACAAATTAAAACCTTACTGTAAGCTGACTTAGTTAACCTGATACTAATATACATAGGTTTAGCGTGTGTGCTATGGCTCCCCCTCCACCCCAGGAATGCATGTGGTGTTAAATTAAACTAGGGGAAGTATTCAGGGGCATAACTAAAATCTTAAACATCCCTCCCCCTTTTCCTGCTGTATGAGAGAAATGTGACCTGAGAGATAGACGAATAAGATATCTGTGAAAAAAAGTGACAGGGAGAAAAAGTGACAGCATTAGGGAGGGAAGAGCATCAGGGATAGAGACAGCATCAGGGAGAGAGAGTATCAGGGAGAGATAGTAACCACAACAGAGAGAGGAGAGTAACAACATCAGGAAGAGAGAGCATCAGGTATATAGAGTAGCATTGTAAGGGAGAGTGAAAGCTTCTGGAAGAGAGCATCAGAGAGTGAAAGCTTTAGGGAGAGAGATAGTGAGAGAGCTTCAGGGAGATTAATACCATCAGTGTGAGAGAGCTTCAGAGAGAGCAATAGGGAGAAAGTGACATCATCTGGGATAGAGAGAGAGAGATCACATCAGTTTGAGAGATTGACAGTATCATGAAAAGAGAGAGGGATAGAGAATATCAGGGCGAGTGATACCATCAGTTAGAGAGAACGTCAAGCAGACAGAGAGGGAGATTGGGCCCCATGGCAAAATCCTGAGTGCCCCCCTCTTTCCTACTGTAGAAGAATTAAATGAACATAGTTATAGACAAATTGGATGTCTGTGAGAGAGAGTTTCAGGGAGAAAAAGTGACAGTATCAGGGAGGGTATAGAATGGAAGGGAGAGTGTGTGACAGCATCAGGGAGAGAGGGAGAAAGAGTGACAGCATCAGGGAGAGAGAGAAATCATCAAGGAGAGAGTTACAACATCATGTAGAGCGTCTGGAACAGAAAGCACCAGGGAGTGGCAGATTCACAGAGGGGGAGAGAGCATCAAGAAGAGAGACAGCATCAGAAAGAGTGTGCATCAGGTAGAGAGATGCAGCATCAGGTAGAGAGTGACAACTTCAGGGAGAGATAGCATAAGGGAGTTAGAGGGAGAGAGTATCAGGGATAGTGATACCATCAGTGAGAGATAGTGTAATGGAGAGGGAGAGCATTAGAGAGAGAGAGAGGAAGAGCAACCAGGGGAGAGAGTGACAGCATCAGGAAGAGAGGGAGAGTGGACCCCATAGCAAAATCTTGAATACCTCTCTCTCTTTTCTACTGTAGTCAGAATAAATTGAATACAGTGATAGACAAATAGGATGTCTAAGAGAGAGAACATCAGGGAGAATAAGTGACAGCATAAGGGAGTTGAGGGCATGTAATGGAAATGGAGTGACAGCATCAGGGAGAGAGGGAGAAAGAGTGATAGTGTCAGGGAGAGAGAGGGAGATTACGCATCAGGAAAAGAGAGTAAGCATCTGGGAGAGTGTCAGGGAGGAAAAGCATCAGGGTTAGAGAGTGACAGCATCAGATAGAAAGAGAGGGAGAGATAGCATCAAGGAGAGAGAGTGACAGCACCAGAAAGAGAAAGTGATAGCTTTAGTGAGAGAAAGCATCAGTGATTAAGTCAGTGAGAATTCTCACTTCCGGTGGGGCCGGGGATGGTTGCATGCAGGAGAGCTACGGTGTCCATCCACGGAGCTCCCATCCCCGGCCCATGGAGAAGGTGCGGGTGACGGCGGGGGGGACGGGGGAGACGGAGACAGCACTGATCGCTGAGTTCCTTCGGCGATGTGATCCCCCGGTGTTGGTCGCGGCGTTCCCCGGCTGGAGAGCAAGGAGGGGGGAGATGGATGGCGCCCACAGTCACGGCGCCCAGATGACCATGCTATGCCGCCGGCATGAGGCCCTGCTGCCGGTCCCTCGTGCCAGCGGGACCCCCAGCCGCCGCAGCAGAGATGGAGTCCCGGCCCCAGTGGAGGATCCGGGCCTACAGAAGAGGACCCTGGCCTGCAGTGCGGAGACTCCAGGCAGACCCTGGCTGTGACCCCTAGGATGCACTGGGAAGCCCGTCCAGCCCCATGGATCTCTGGATCTCTGGATGAACTTGGCTGCCTGGGAGAAGGTATGGCTCCAGAGAAAGGGCCTAGCCTTGGCCACAGGCCTCACTGTCTATCCCAGGCTCCTGGCCTCACTGACTCTTCCCCCCCAGCCCCCCCAGCCTCATGGACTCTCTCTCTCTCCCCCTCCCCCGGCAGCTGCCTGCACTGACTCTCCCTACAGGAAGATGGCCTGGTGAGGCCTTCAAGATGGCGCCGCAAATGGCTGCCTAGGATCTGTGCTCAGCAATATGTATCCCGTGTCTCATGTGTGATAACTGTACTGTCCCTTCTACAACTGTACTGTCTCTGCTCATACTGTCACCTGCCCGGCTGCCTCAATGACCAGTGGCACCGCGGATGGCTGCCTAGGCGCTGTGCAGCTTGGCGAGTGTGTGTTCCCTGTGTGATAACTGTACTGTCTCTGCTTCTATTATTACCTACCCGGCTGCTGCAATGACCAGTGGTGCCGCTGATGGCTGCCTAGGCACTGTGCAGCTCGGCAGGTATGTGTTCCCTGTGTGATAACTGTACTGTCTCTGCTTCTATTATTACCTACCCAGCTGCTGCAATGACAGTGGCGCCGCTGATGGCTGCCTAGGCGCTGTGCAGCTCGGCAGGTATGTGATCCCTGTGTGATAACTGTACTGTCTCTGCTTCTATTATTACCTACCCGGCTGCTGCAATGACCAGTGGTGCTGCTGATGGCTGCCTAGGCGCTGTGCAGCTCGGCGGGTATGTGTTCCCTGTGCGATAACTGTACTGTCCCTGTTTATATTGTTACCTACCTGGCTGCTGCAATGACCAGTGGCGCCGCTGATGGCTGCCTAGTCGCTGTGCAGCTCGGCGGGCATGTGAATCCCCGCAAGTAATGTCTAAATGCTCTTAATGTAACGTGTATAATTGTCTCAATGGAATGTATGTAATGTCTCCCCACCCCATTTCATCCCTGCTTGATGCTGCACTGTAATCCACAAAAAATTCCTAGTGTGCGCAAGCACAAATGGCCAATAAAGTTGATTCTGATTCTGAGAGGGTGTCAGGGAGAGTGAGGGAGAACATTAGGGGAAGGGTTTGACAGCATTAGGGAGAGAGAGCATCATAGAGATAGTGTGATAGCATCAGGGAGAGAGTAATAGCATCATGGAGAGAGCATCAGGAAGATAGAGGGAGAGCATCAGGGAAAGAGAGAGGGAGAGCATCAGGGAAAGATAGTAACAGCATCAGGAGAGAAAGAATCATAGAGAGAGAGAGTGACAACATAAGGTAGAGAAAGAGAGAGCAGCAGAGAGAGTGACAGCATCATGAAGAGAGAGTGACAGCATCAGGAAGAGAGAGTGAAAGCATCACACATAGAGAGAGAAGGAGAGAGCATTGGGGAGAGAGAGTGACAGCAACAGGGATAGAGAGTGATAGCATCAGGGAAAGAGAGAGGGAGAGCATAAGGGAAAGACAGTGAAAGCATCAGGGAGACCATCGGGGAGAGAAAGCAACTGGGAGAGAGAGAGAGAGAGCATCACGAAGAGTTATAGCATCAGAGAGAAAAAAGGGAGAGATTGCATTACAGAAATAGGGAATGACCGTGTCAAATGAGAGAGATAAGTAGAGAGAGCTTCAGGCAGATAGAGTGTTTCTGTCAGAGAGAGAGAGAGAATGTGTAAGGGAGAGATTGTGACAGCATTAGGGAGAAAGGGGTAGAGAGCATCAAGAGGAGAGAATGGGACAGCATCAGGGTGAATGATAGCATTATGAAGAGCAAGCATCAGGAAGAGAGAGTGACAGTATCAGTGAAAGAAATAGGGAGATAATCAGGAGAAGTTAGTAACAGCATCAGGTAGAGCATCAGAAAGCATCAGGGAGAGAGAGAGAGCATCAGGGAGAGAGTGACAGCATAAGGAAGAGTGACAGCATCAGCCAGAGAGAGTGCCAGCATCATGGAGAGAGGGAGAGAGAGGCTCAGGTAGAGAGAGTGACAGCAACAGGGAAAGAGAGAGCATCAGGGAAAGATAGTAACAGCATTAGGTAGACCATCAGGGAGAGAAAGCAGCTGGGAGATAGTTACAGTATCATTAAGAGAGAGAGAGAGAGAGAGAGACCATAAGGGTGAGAGTGAAAGCTTCAGGAAGAGAAAGTGACAGCATCAGGAAGAGAGCATCAAACTAGCAATACATGGCAACTGTGGCAGTACTAGCCCCAAGCCAAATAGACTTTACTGGCAAGGCAATTTTGACATAACCACCACACAAAGGCCCTTATTGTAGTTGAATCGGACGGATGCGTATTTCAGACAGGAACCGAGTGGGCTTAGCCCCACCTACCATACAGATCGCTCACACTGTCTGAATGCGGTAAGACACTGACCATAAGGACCACGGGTGGATGTTTCATATGAACACCTGGTCCATCTGTGGGAACCTCCCCTATCCTCCGATGGACATCGACCATCGAAGGATGAGCTGAGTGGTCAGGCAGCACCGAGTGCTCCTGACCATTCGGACATTTTCCCATATGAAAGCAGGGATATGGGCGGGCAGCTGACATCCGGCTATTTCAGCTCTCCACCCCCCACACGTGCGTCATGGCCGCATTACCATATGTACGCCCAGCGTTTTCATCGGAATGCCCATGAAACCCAGGGCGTACGCATATGGCAATGAGCCCAAACAGCCCTTCACGCCCCTCACCACCCCCTGCTCGGATGGTTCCGTACGATCCTTTTCTGCATGGACCTCACGCCGTGGTTGTACCATCAGCTCTCCGTCTGCACTCGGACCCATCCGACTCAATCAGAATAAGGGCCAAAGTGTGTTTGGTGTACGTGACTGGGGAGGGAATCCATCTATCTCTGGAGGATAAACTCCGTCATGATTTTGACTATGGCATACTGATAGTTTTATTTTGTCAAGAATTGCATGCTCCTTTGTCAATGCAAGGTAAATGTCACTGGACAGGGGTGCCTTGTGGGAGGACATAAGCAGCAGTTAATCTACATGCAAAGCTGTGAAATTCGCAGTTCTGTGTGTGCACCAGAATAAGGTCCTACTGTATGTCTGAGAATTTGATAATGTAGTAAGTAATACACTTTTTGGTGGTGACAGTTGAAAGAATAGTTTTGATCCATAGGATGTAGAATATCCTTCAAGTGTCAATCACCTGTTGATCATGAAAAACCACCAAACTTGATGTTACTGTATCTATTGGAAATGTTGAGCATGGGATCTACTGTAAGTTATTTTTTTCTGGGATTCCCTATATAGGGGCAGATGTATTAAGCCTTAACAAGAGGTAAATTCACGTGTGATAAGGAGAGATAAACATCCAGCCAATCAGCTCCTTACTGACTTTTTTCAAACACAGCCTGTAACATGGCAGTTGGCAGGTGATTGGCTGGACGTTTATCTCTCCTTATCACACTTGCATTTATCTCTTGTTAAGGCTTAATACATCTACCCCATAGTACCTTGAGAAATAAATGAGTTAATAATTCAACTGATGGAAATCAGATTAAAATAATGAAATTAGTAATATTTATATTGTAGATTGTATATTGTAGGTAACAATTGATATAATACCGAAGCCCATAAAAAAATTGGTAGCTCCCTCACACAATCCATATAAATGATAAGCAACAGTTATTTAGTTATCAGAATGGAGTTTAAATGCCCCCATACAGTACGCGATTTGGGCCTGATTTCACCTGATTCCAGCAGATCGGGCTGAGAGATTGGGTGAATTCAGCCCAAACCGCAAGTGTATGACATCTGATCATATCCGATGCACAGCCCCATGCACATCAGAGTTGGAGGTCGGAGGGGCCATTAGAGGCACTTCATGGATAAGCACCCCCAATGTATTGCATCCAAGACAGTACGGCGAGCAGGGTGTGGTGGGCGAGGTCCAGCAAGAAAGGTATGGTGAGTGGGGTGTAGTAGGCGGGAGCGGGGTCCGGTGAGCAGAGTGTGGGGTCCAGCGAGCGGGATCAGGTGGGCAGGCGGGGAGCAGTGGTGCGGCGGGATTATAGAAAATCCTATTCATAAGACATGATGGCCTCTGCTTGGCTGAATAGGATATTTTAATTCTGCTGACCCCGGCCTGCAGCTCCTCGGGCTTACTGTACATGTGATAAATCGCATGCATGTATTATTGTGGTACAATTGATATATCTTATAGGGGTACTTATATGTTAGTTGGGCACCCACTATAGTTAGTACGCTCATACCCCCACTATCCATGTCAGCATGGAGTTGATTTTATATAGTGTGGCGAGCGCAGTACAGTATAGCAGAAAAGACAAAAATAAAGATTGTAAAGGATATAGACAAGATATTGGCTCAATTGTATCTGCTCTGTATATATAATGATTGTATCTTACTGCACTCAGTGGACCTTATTCTGGTTCACACGCATTGCTGCATGTGATTTTAAGTCAGCCCACCACTCGCATTGTCTATGATACGCTGGGCGTCCCCATGGGAGCATCCCCCGGCTTGCCTCGCATCCATACTGTTCTGTGTGAGGTGCTCCTTTCACGCTCAGGACCCATCACTGTGGACCCTCTGCCCCCTTGCATGTAGGGGTCCTTGGTTATAGAGATGGGCAAAGTGACTCACCAAAGAGAGCGGGGAATCAAATGAGCACTCAGTGAAAAGATCCGGTGCTTTTGGGTGTCTCACTGGCTCAATTTGAAAAAAAAAAATGCTTTTTTACGGTTTGAGTGTACTAAGTGTAGTGTCTGTTCATTTACATTTCAATTGATTCTAGTAATGTAAAGCGAATTTCATACATTAATCTCACAGGTGGTTATTTTCACTTATTTTTCTATTTATCCTGCTAAACACCGATAAGATCCCATACGCCGCCGGACCCACTTGTCCGATAAAGCCACTAAAATGATTATCTCCACAGCGTCAGGCCTCAATGTGTTCAACACCACACACAAGTGTGTAAATTAAGCCAGACAGGGGGGAGCGTGTGATACCAGACAATGATGTAGCACATGACTCTTAGTGGTAACTGGTGTAATAAAGGTGTCATACACCAGGAAGTAAAGCAAGTGGGAGACCCAGGCAGATGGGGCACAGCTCACTGGGGTCCAGGTGCACTAAGCTTTAAAAGTGATAAAATGGAGAGTGATAAACCAACAGCCAATCAGCTCCTACGTGACATGTCACAGAATGAAAAATTTGAAGCTTAGTGCATCTGGCCCATGATCTTTACTTCATGAATCTGGTGCTGTAAAATGAAAGTTAAAAGTACTACACAGCCCAGCAAACAGATTTAATAAATAAAATAAAAGCACATGCACTGCCTAGCCAAAGTATTTCTGTCTGTGAGTGCGAATGTGTGGTCATGCTACACACCTCTCTGTGATACTATGCTGCTTCTGATACTGGGTACACTCCTGTGAGCAGCATCAAATCCTGTGGTGCTTCCAGATTGTTCTGCAGCAGCCCTGTTTCAGCAGCAGCACTCTGCAGCTCCGCCTCCACTGCAATACTCTCCAGATTTAGTACATCTCAGCTGCCACAGGTGGCAGTGCTGAGCTCAGACATGGTGTGGATTGCACTCTGCGGAGCAGTGACGTGCGGTGAGGACATTGCCTGGGGAGGCACTCACCTCACCGCGGGCACCGGCAGCAGGGGGTACTTGCGTCAGCCTTCCCCCCCTCCCCGTCCCTGTCCCCGCACTGCCACGGTCGGGCACAGGCAGCAGGGGGTACATGCGGGAGCCTACTCCCCCCCCCCCTGCACTGCCGCGGTCGGGCACAGGCAGCAGGGGGTACATGCGGGAGCCTACCCCCCCCCTGCACTGCCGCGGTCGGGCACAGGCAGCAGGGGGTACATGCGGGAGCCTACTCCCCCCGTACTGCCACGGTCGGGCATGGCAGAGCACAGGCCTCTTCCCCCCCCCTCTCCCCTCCCCTCCCGGGCGGACTCACCTGTCCTCTCGGCTGTGACTTTCTCCCAGCAGCGCCGGACTCCCCGCTGCCCGCGCTGCTGCATCCTCTGCCCTGCATGTGTGTGATAGGACAGCGGATCCAGCACTTGCTGGATCCGCTGGCCCAATCACATCTGGGGGCGTGCATTCATACTGGTGCCCCTGTCATTGCGGCACCAGTATGAATGCCGCTTCCCCATTCATTTTCAATGGGCTTTTACAGCCCATTGCTGCACCCTGCCCCCTGCCCTCCCCTACCCGCCCCCCGCATTAGTTTTAATGTTAACAGCGGGAGGCACCTCTCCCGCTGCCTCCCACCCTCACATGCAGCAGTGTAAGAGGGTGGGAGGCAGCCAGAGAGGGAGAAATGATGAAAATAATAAAAGAAGATATATTTCTCTTTTTATTATTTTCATCATTATGACAGGGGAGGCTCTGCCTCCCCTGCCTCCCCTGACTGCACGTCCCTGCTGCGGAGCTGGATGAACTACAGCCCTGAGTCAGTCAGTACAGTTACTTCAAGCTACCATGTGTGGCACTGCTGTGCTTAGGCAAATGCATTAACCATGTTAACTATTTATACATTCATTAATAAATATGTAAAAAATATCTCAAACACCTACCTAAAGTATTGTGATAGGGTTGTGGATATAGTAGTTGATGTGGTATAATTACTGCATTTACAAAAAAGTACAGTGAAGTACAGTATATCAAATAAGGTATGGAGATTTTGAAATGCATTGTGTATTAATCAGACATAGGCATAGTTCTAATTTATGTAAATTAATGCCAAAGCAGAACTATAGAGAAATGTATTAAAATTGTTTTAAAAGCCCTTGTGATAGGTCGCCTCTTATTTCTAGGTGGATCCTTTCAAGATCAAAAGCCATTAGACCAGGGGTGGCCAAACCGGTCCTCGAGATCTACCAACGGTCCATGTTTTCCAGATCACCTAGCTGGTGCACAGCTGTAGTCAATACTATCGGTCACATTTTCAAACCTGCTGCATTCATTCCTACTATAGATCCACAGGTTGCTTGGAAAACATGCACAGTTGGTAGATCTTGAGGACAGGTTTGGCCAAACCTGCCTTAGACTGTCTCCCTGAGTCTAGTGACCATGGTAAGTTGTTTCATCTTCTTGGTTTCCTTCAAGGATACATTGTTTCAAAGGTCTTGTTGTCATAACTACGTATCTCTCTCTACATTTGCATTCAGTACAATATATGATTCCTTTTAAGTTGCAAATTTTAAAGTCCCTTATCTTCATGATTTTACCATGATGGCACAATATATCTGTCTTTATTGTCATATGAACACATCCATAGCATTTGTCCCTTACCTTCATGATGCCTTCACTTGCTGCCTAGAGAGCGGGTCACAGATGGCTACCCGCATTCCCTCACTAGATGCGAAGGGATATGTCCGAGAACACATCCCCTCGCATGCGGTCGAAGAAGTCAGAAAGCCTTCGATGGTCCCGACCATCTAATGATTTCTCTCCCCTTAGACAATAAAAGTCAGTCAGAACTGACTTTTATTTCTGTTGGAGATTGAAAAGGGGGCGGGCGCTGATGTCATGTGACATCAGCTGATGCTCCAAACAGGGAATGCTACCCCTGTGTTCCTAGGGGAGCGCCCAGCATTTTCATGGGGATGCCCATAAAACACAGGGTGTTCCCTTGATACCGCCCCTGGTCCACATCCCCCCCCCCCCTCCACATCCATGAGAACACCTCAGCGAGTATGACACCTGCTGAAGACATTCATACAGGGGGACTGCACATGCACAAAGGTGAAGACCCCCCACCATAGGAACATGGCCAGATTTGGCCACATCCAATCAAACCAGAAATATGCCCAAAGAATATTAGTGTAGTGCAGTGGTCAGGGAACTCGGTCCTCATTACCCCACAAAGTGCATGTTTTGCCGGTAACCCAGCAGGCGCACAGGTGTACTAATTACTCACAGACACATTTTGTAAGGTCCGCAGGTGGAGTTAATTATTTCACTTGTGATTCTGTGAGGAGACCTGCAAAACATGCACTGCATGGGGTAATGAGGACCGAGTTCCCTGACCACTGGTGTAGTGGTTTTATAATAAAATCTTTAAACTCACTGTGTTCTTCCATTCCTAGGAAATATGGGGAACAAAAAATATAGTGCTTGAGGCTCTGAAAACATTAATGAACAAATCAGAACACAGAAGATACTGAGCTGCAAGAAGATATCAACCTCTTACCCCTAAATATATCTGCACAGAAGTTAAAGTTACATAGTTACATACTGTAGTAGGTAAGGCTGAAAAAAGACTTGCGTCCATCTAGTTCAACCTGGTATAGATATCCATTGCTGATTTGGTAGGTTCTTATTTGTACCCATGGATGTTTTTCTCCAGTAAATGTTTGTCCAACTTTGCCTTGAACGCATTTAATGAGCCAGCCATTACCACCTCTCTGGGAAGAGAGTTCCAGAGTTTGACTGTTCTGACCGTAAAGAAATTCTTTCTACTAGCTGAATGAAATCTTTTTTCTTCTAATCTATACTCATGCCCTCGTGTCCTAGATTCCTTTCTAGTAGAAAAGAGGGTGCGTGACAGTTCCTTATATTGGCCCTTGATACACTTGTACATGTTGAGCATGTCCCCCCTTAAACGTCTCTTTTCTAATGTAAATAGTCCCAAATTGCTTAATCTCTCCCGGTAGCTTAAATTCTCCATTCCCCTAATAAGCTTTGTTGCTCGCCTTTGGACTTTTTCTAATTCTATGATGTCCTTTTTATAGTGTGGGGCCCAGAACTGTACTCCGTACTCTAGGTGAGGTCTCACCAATGCTTTATATAGTGGCATAATTACCCTCGAGTCCCTAGTTTCCATTCCCCTCTTAATACATGCCAGAATTTTGTTGGCCTTTTTTGTAGCTACATTACAATGGGCACTACATCCTAGTTTGCTGTCTATTTGGACTCCTAGATCCTTTTCAAGTATGGAATTACCCAGTTCCTCTCCGCTAAGGTTGTAACTTGCACACTGGTTGTGTCTCCCAAGGTGCATAACCTTACATTTATCTACATTGAACCTCATCTTCCATTTTTTATGCCCACTCATCTAGAATTGCAAGATCATTTTGAAGCATGGTGACATCTTCTGATGATTTGATGACTTTGCTAAGTTTTGTAACCACTCTTTGTTCTCTATTACATAGCCAATTCCCTACCCATCTGCAGATATTTTCACCCAATCCTAGGTTCTCCATTTTATTAATCAATCTCTTGTGTGGGACAGTATCAAATGCTTTAGCGAAATCTAGGAAAATCACATCTACAGCATTTCCATTATCGAGGTTTTTGCTAACCTCTTCATAGAACCCTAGTAGATTAGTTTGGCATGAACGATTTTTCACTAACCCATGTTGGTTAGCACTGAGTAGACGGTGATGATCTAAATATTTCTGGATACCATCCCTTAAAAATCCTTCAAATAGTTTACCCACAATTGATGTTAAACTAACGGGTCTGTAATTAGCGGGATCTTCCTTTTTTGAATATTGGCTCTACCTGCTATTCTCCAATCTTTTGGTACTATACCTGACGATAGTGACTTGCTAAAGATATAATGTAGGGGGGTAGCTAGTTCATCCCTTAATTCCATTAATACCCTCGGATGAATCCCATCTGGCCCTGGTGATTTATTTGTTTTGAGTTTGCTTAGCCCCAGTATTATTTCCTTCGGCGTGAAATCCACAATGAGATCTGGCTTATTTGTCCCGTTTGTGGTAAATGTTCGTTCCACAGTCTGCTCTCCCTTAGTAAATACTGATGAGAAGAACTCATTTAACAGTTTTGCTTTTCCCTTGTCCTCAGTAACATTTTTTCCACTAGTATCAGTTAGTGGGCCTATGTTTTCCTTAATTAAACGTTTACTATTTATGTATTTAAAAAACTTCTTTGGGTTGGTTTTGCTTTCAGTGGCTATGCACTCTTCATATAATATTTTAGCTGCTTTGATTACCACTTTACAAGTTTTGTTTGATTCTTTGTATTTTGCGAACGCCTCCTCATTCAAGTTATTTTTATAGAATTTAAAGGCTCTGGTTTTATTGTTGATAGCTGACCTTACTTCTTTGTCCAACCATGGTGGCTTTTTTTTGTTGAATTTACCTTTAGTTACTTTAGGAATGTATTCAATAGTTAGTGAATCAAGCACCTTTTTTAGAGTATCCCACATTTCCTCTGCATTTTTTCCCTCCATAACCGTTTCCCACCCAATTCCTGTTAGGGCTTCCCTGAATAATTCAAAGTTCGCTTTTCTGAAGTTTAGTATTTTTGCAGATCCTTTTTGATGTAATTTACTGAAGTTGATTTCCAGTGAAACCATATTGTTATCACTGTTCCCTAATTGTTCAATTACTTTTGTGTTTGAAACTAAGTCTGTGTTATTTGTTAAAACTAAGTCCAAGAGTGACTCATCACGAGATGGAGTTTCCACCGTTTGTGTAATAAACTGGTCTTTAAGTAAGCTTAAGAACCCATTGCTTCTTGCTGATTTACCTGTTTCGTTTTCCCAATCAATGTCGGGTAAATTAAAATCCCCCATAATTAATACCTGACCCTGATTTGATGCTTGTTTGATTTGGTTTAAAAGAAGAGACTCTTCCCTTTCGTTTATATTTGGTGGTCTATAGCATACCCCTATTATAAATTTGTTTTTGTTTTTTTTATTATTGTCGGTTATCTCTGCCCACACTGTCTCCGAGTTGTCGTCTTCCAGGTCTGTGCTCATATTTTTCTCACATGATGTTAAGTTATTATTTACATATAGGCACACACCCCCGCCCCTTCTATTTTCCCTGTCTTTCCTGTAGAGTGTATATCCCTCCATGTTTAATGCCCAGTCATGCGACTCATTACACCATGTTTCTGTAATACCAATGATGTCGTAGTCGTCCCTACTGATCACCGTTTCTAGCTCCCCGATTTTACTCACTAAGCTTCTTGCATTAGCCAGTAAGCATTTTAATTTATGTTTATTTTTAGATATGGCTCTAATATTGTGATTAGTTTCACCCCAGGACCCATTTGAATTCTTTACTAACTAAAGTGTTTACTAATCTGGTATCAAGAGACCTTGACAACTGAGAATACAATAGAAAATATCCCAATATCTTCGGACAAGGGGGGATTCATAGTGATCTGGTCCAAGAATCAGTATACCTGTATCGTCTTCTTTTCTTACCCTCCAATATGTTCTATAAGAGACCAATACATTAGGCCATCTTGTCCTAAGGAAAATTCGGCCCGACTTCCCCTGAGCTCCCCTGGCTGCTCCCCAGGAGAGCTTGATAAGATTTGGCACTTGATGTGACATTTTTTACATGTGATAAATCGGATGCGATTTCTCACATGTAAACCCGGTGGAGCTGTAGGAGACCAGGGTCCAGGATTCTACAGGTGTTGAATGTGCCAAGGTTGTTGCAGTACCCCCAACCCTCAAATATCAAAATTTGAGTCGATCACCATCAATGGACAACAAGTAAAGATCGAAGAATTCATCACATGTAACACCGCAAATATAGTATACGCCATTGAATGTTCCTGTAATAAATTTTACATTAGAAGCACATCAATGAAAGATAAGAATTAGCAAACATCAAGAAGGGACTTACATTACATCGTTACATTCTCAAAGACAGATGAAATATGCATTTTTGTATGTATTTCTATAGCATTGATATATGGTGCCCATTTACAATAAGATTTATTTGCTCCATTCTGTAGATACAAGGGTGTTTTTTTACCAATGTAAAAAGAAAGAACTAGACGCTGATATGAGGTGTTTAAACACAAGTAAGCTACTGCTTGGGTGAGGTATATAGTGGACCTCTAAAGCAAATTACCAAAAAACATATACATATAGAAGCAGCACTAATACATTATATACAAATAAAATTGCATGGGATTGCTTGAAGAAAAAAACAATTTCTTAAAAATTTATGTGTTTAAAAACAATTAATAGTTACTTTGTTTGAGCAGCCTTACATAGTTACATAGTTACCTAGTAGATAAGGCTGAATAAAGACTTGCATCCATCGAGTTCAACCTAGTTGTGCTACAGTATGTTCAACCTTATGTTAGTGGAGTATATACTTGGCTTAATTTCAAGTCCTCTATAAAAGGCAATGGGGATTTTCAAACCACAGCTTTAAATAGCAGCTTTTGAGTCTCAAAACTGTTTGTCCGCTTGGGTCCGGTAGTCCTCTCTAGAATGCGGTTGGGCACTGGAGGAAGATGAAGGATCTTGTGGGGCTTCCCAAATTAGTGGATGGTGCTTGCTGTATGGAGTGTTGGTTTTCAATTCAATGCTTTTTGCCTTGCAGAGGATGCGATCTTGTGCCAGTCCAATAACATTAGGATTCTGCTCTGAATGCCACCAACGGGTTTCACTGAGCTCTGTCAGCTTTTTCGAAATGATAGCAGAGTGTGGCCATCCTGGGTTTTTATACCTTCTTTAATTACTCACACATGTGTCTCAGGCAATCCCATAATTAACATGCATTTTACACAAAAAAACACTTATAAAAACATTAAAATGAACAGAAGACAATCCTTTTTTGATCGCTTTCACTTTTTATTGAAAATTAATATCAGAAACGTATAAAATAGCGTGAAAATGGTTCTATAACCGGAATTATAGCGCTTCCGCTATACTTCAGGGTTCCGGGATATACAGTGACGTATATCCGTGCTGTGGAACGCACAGTGCTTCCAGGTACTGGAACGCACTGTCATTAGTGATCTTGCCATCTTCTCTATTAATGTGCGGCTTTATTAAAGGAAACAGAGCACATCGGCTACATTATGATATGCAGAATACAGCTGCCAAAAAAAGGATAATGGGCAAATACTTTGCTAATTGAGAATAGTCGGGAATAGTTTTACTTTAATGAGTTATTATCTGACTACAATTTATTTTATTCAAAGTCTCATTTATTATAGTTAAAAGATTTTACATTGCAGCCGATGTGTCTCTGTCCCCAAGAGGTAATTACACAGAGTATCTTTGAAACCTTAAATACATCTCAATAAAAATCACAATGGGAATTTTGCTCATATTACAATTGCATTATATATATATATATATATATATATATATATTGTTATATATACAACCCAAGATCCATAAGTCCCTTCATAGACCACCAGGTAGACCCATTATATCATCCAGGAACTCCTTGTGCCAAAATTTATCGCAATTTGTTGATTATTTTTTGCAGTCATTAGTCTTGAATATTGATAACATCTTAAAGGACACCACAGACTTTCTGACGCGAATTAAAAAACTTGTGACAGTACCTTCCAATTGCCTATTGGTTACGTGTGACATCAACAGTTTATATACCAATATTAGCCACAAGGACAGCCTTGAGGCCATTAGGAAGGTGATTACAATGAATCCAGTTTATACAGGCCCCCCGATTGAGTTCTTTTTGTTATTGATTGAGTTTATTCTGCATAAGAATTATTTTTTATTTGACAATTCTTTTTATTTGCAGTTACAAGGTACGGCCATGGGGTCAAACATGGCCCCGGCCTATGCAAATTTATTTATGCACCATTAGGAAACCTCATATCTTTTAAACAATAGAACATTTTCACCTTATATTTCATCATACAATCGTTTTATTGATGATATATTCTTCTTATGGTCGGGGGGACCAGAAAAATTGGATTCTTTCATTACATACCTGAATAAGTTACCGGGCACCATTAGGTTTACGCATGCGAGCAGTCCTATGAACATCAGTTTTCTGGATGTGAATGTCCAGATTATTGATAACAAATTTGAAACCTCAATGTACAGGAAACAGACAGACATCAATTCGGTGCTTAGAGCGGAGAGTTTCCGTCCGTTACCGCTTAAACGCGGACTCCCATACTCACAACTATTACGTGTGGTGAGGTTAACTTCAGATAGGAATAAATTACCCGCAGCACTGAGAGATATGGGCAATGAATTCCTGGGGAGGGGATATAGTCGATATGAAGTGGAGAATTCAATTAAAAGATGTTTACAACTTGACAGGAATGAACTATTGGAGCAGGACAAAAGGCATAAAACCTTGAATCGGATGATTTTGCCGACCACCTTTTCGATAGCATCTCCAAAACTGAGAGAGGTTGTTTTAAGACACTGGCATATATTGCAAACTGACCCTGTCATGAGTCAATTTTGTCAAGAAAGGCCACTTTTTGCCTATAAACGAAGTAACAATTTTAAGGATGAAATAACATACTCTGACATCAGTTTTTCTCGTAATAAAACGAACTGGTTAAGTGCAAAAACCGGGGCATTTAGATGCAGTGGCTGCGTCAACTGTCAATACCTGATGACGGGCGAATCTTTTGTACATCCAGCTACTGGCCGTGGCCATAAACTTCAACATCGCATGACCTGTGACAGTAAATATATTGTTTACATTATCATGTGCCCCTGTCCAATGTTGTACATCGGAAAAACAATTAGAATGTTGAAAGAACGCATTAACATGCACCGTTCTTCTATCAAGAAGGCTATGACTATAAGAGACCAATCAACTCCCCCTGTCGCAAGACATTTCTTTGACGCAGGACATACCATGAAGGATTTTAAATTCATGCCCTTACATCATGTCAAAAATCCTAAGAGTGGTGGGGATCGCCACCTAACCCTTTTGCGGAAGGAGAGTGAGTTTATTTACAACTTAGACACACTCAATCCGTCCGGGTTAAATGAGGAAATTAACATGAATGTATTTCTGTGAAGGGACTGCTCGCTTTCACCTATATATGCAGATCGCACGATTGCATATTTGGTGTCCAATGACTGAAGAATTCGTGATTAAAATATTGTCGATACTATATCCCCGTACCTTTGCTTTGATCATTTCCTGTTTTTTTTTTCCCCTTTTTTCAATCCTTACATGCAATGTCATGTTCATTTGCTTGCACCAGTTAATTTTTTTTAATTAATTTTTATATAATTATTTGTATATACTGTTTCACACTGTGATGGTGGTTTTCACTTTAAGGAGTGTAATGGACTGGGAGCACTCCATTATATGCATGGCAATAGCCCTGTTTACCTGTTGACATCACATTAGTATGTTGCTAAGCTCTTCATTGTACGTTGCTGAATGGTTTATGACACTGGTTATGTGTCAGGGCTGCCCGTCCTTTAAAAATCCACAGGCAGGATATAATAAGTATGGCTGTGCGTTCCAAGGGACTAAAACCCGGATGTGCAGTACTCCTGCTGTCATATGACTTAGGACCAGGCGCGTGATTGGTTGACGCGGGGAGCATGGCTGTGCGTTCCACTGTCAGCTCTTCTGCGTCCCAGCGCGCCTACACTGAAGGGAGATGCAATGAGATCGAGCGCAGCGTGGGGATGACTCAGTGTGGTCCTAGCGCTGGGGCTCTCTCTCCTCACTTAGTAGTGGATACAAGACAGGTGCCCAGTATTTTGTTGATTTCAGCCAATACCGGAAGCAGAAGTCCGTGTCTGTCACAGCCCGCTGTGTTTGCGTTTCAACTGGTATCCAGCAGCATGATGATATAATAATCCTGTATTGAATGAACAACAGGTGTACTATACAGGTGAGCTTTGTTTTGCTAATTTTGGCGGGCTTCTGTGTCCTATTTAGATGGCAATTGTTCAGTAGTGAGTGTGCTCTTGATGAAGGTGGTTGTTCCACCGAAACAGCCTGTCGAGCTATTATGGTGAAGGGACCAGCATGGGCATCCATGGGCTTTTTGTCACCAACCCGTTTGTAACCCGGTTAGGATAAGTAACCAAGGTTTTTTTCATGCAATATATTGCCATGTGTTGAATTGACCTCTCACTTAAGAGACTTTCATAAATGCTTTAAAAATTCATTCTATTGTGGTGTGCATATTTCTTTTCTCCTCAATGGGAGAAATACAAACGGATATATATATATATATATATATATATATTGTATATTAATATACACTAGGCAATCCTTACAGTGGGAGGCAATCAAAGAGGGATACATAAAGCCTGAGGAGGCTGGGGACACAGGGAGATGCAATTACTATAGGAGACGAGATTCCCCTTCCCACACTCACAATAGCATTAGGACTGTGACGTCACTCAGCATTCGAGACGGACAGTTGTTTGAACAAATGGGAGGTGGCCTTAAAGTGAGTAATCCCGGAACATGGAGATACGCAACCTCCGGTCTAATTAACTGAGTGCTGATGTAGCGCTATAAATGACAGCTCAGCTGTAGCTTTACCACGTGGGTGAACAAGCCTTGGTTTTGGGCGAAACACGCGTCCTGCACACGGAGATATGTCTGGTGGGACCTAAACGTACATACGGGCTGGGGAGATGATTTGACCTACTATTTAAGGCTAAGTGCTTCATAGAGATAAGAGACTATATGGGGAAGATTTATTAAGCTTGGAGAAGAGATAAACTGGAAATAAAGCAGAGAAAAGGTAAAAGGAGATAAACCACAGCCAATCAATTACCAACTGTCATTTTCAAACACAGCTGATTGGCTGTGCTTTATCTCCTTTTACCTTTTCTCCGCTTTATCTCCAGTTTATCTATTCACCAAGCTTAATAAATCTGCCCCAAAAACTCACAAATAAATGCAGGTAACTATTGGGAACCTTTATTGCATATGTTACCTTTAATTATGTGCTTTGAACAAATTGCTATTGATATCTATAGGTATCCTTGCTGTGTATGTTACCTCAGACTACATGCTTGGTGCAGAGTGCAATAATAGTTAAACAACTGAGATTTAAAGGGACATTATCTAATATAACTATGGAGTGTATGAAACCTACATTTAACACTTATTGAACTGTTGCTGTCCCTTTCTTCTCATAATTTAGGGGACTCTCATTGCTGCCAGTCCCAGAGGGTGAACCCTTGCGCTGGGTAACCAACAGGGGTGCCGCTGGGTTCTGACAGTAACAGCAGATCCCCATTTCTTCCTTCACTCATTTTGCTTTGACCCCAACAATTGTGGCAACCTTCTCAGATCCGTTAACTGTCCCTAGAGACACACGGCTGAGTTAAAAAGAACCTCTAGGGGAATCAATCAGTGAGCTTTATATTCTCTCAATCTTAAGCACCCCCATATACTGTAAGTCTGTATAATAGAAAAACCTTCATAATTAAAGGGTCCATCATTTATGATTACAGGTACCCCATCAGTGATCACCAATATATGGGAATATTTTGCCAATGTTTTTAATATGCATAAGAAAATTCTAGAAAAAATGTCTTTATCACAAATTTCACTTGTATGGAGATTCACTTGCACATAAAATTCAGCTGGGGGCAATTAATGTCTCATAGGGTTATATCAATTTGTAATCTGAGAAACATTGAGTATCCCAGCTGATACACATCTATAGTTGAGTAGAGGGTTTTTTTGTTCACTAGGGAGAAGTGAACTAAAGAGAGAAAGAAGCTTTGTGGGCGCACTCTTATTGTTAGTAAATATGATATTGATTTAAAATTTAACTTTTATTGAGATCCTTATTAAGATAGAGTAACAAAAGTCGTTACATAGAATAGAAAGATAGATAGATTAAATGGAAAGAAGATTACTTTATTATATAATGTAGTGTGCTAGCGCTAATTGCTTTTTCACACGTTAATCTCCATTCCGCGCATTAGTTCCTTGTCATCATTGGTATATATACACAATGTGATTGTAGGCGAAGTTGAATGGTTTGTATCCCTCAATTGGATGGCTGGAATTGCCTTGTGGGATATTGGTTGCCCCAGCAGCGGAGCTTTTTAGGTATTTATAGCTTATATTGCTCATGCAGTAGGCGTATCCAGTGCAATCAAATTTAGGAATCAAGATTGTCCAAATTTTTAGATACCACACCAGTGTTTCTTCAGGGGTCTCCCACTTAAATACTGAACTGGCCCTTCACTGCTTTGCTTCCAAGTTCGGGAAGTTTTTGGGCAGTTCCAGTGAGGTATGGTGGTATACTTAGGACCGAATTCCAATTCAGCAATTGCCTGGTTAACTGCAGTTAGAGCATTTATAGCTATCTATATACCATGTATTTTACTGAGATCATGAGGACCAGTAATGGTAAATTACAGCTGTATATAGAGACAGGGATTTACCTTTGTTGTAAACCGTAAGTGCCCTTAACGCCACAGAAATAATTAACAGGTAGAGGAAAAGTGTATAAATGTGGGAGAGATAAGATGGGGGAGGGGGGGGGGGGGGGGGGAAAGAAGAGGAGGATGAAGATTTAAGGAAGAGGGGAGGGAGGAGGTTGAGTGAGAAACAAAGAAAAGGAGAAAAGGGGAAGTGGATCAAGACGTTTAGAGTTTAGTCACAATGGGGGTGATAAAGTCACCAAATTATTGTTCACCTGTAATCAGGCAGTGGGATACAGTATATAAGTCACTTGTTGGGAAAAATTGATGAATGAAACTACTCAGGAAAAATTCAAAACAAAGGTTCAAGTCAAAATTGATGATATCACATGGAGTAATTACTGTCCCTTTGTCCCGGTATAGACACTCCTCAATAGTATCCCCTGACACACATTATATCTCTGTGGAGGCTGCTGCATACAGGCATAAAGTCACAGTGAATATATGCTATTGCCAGTGATACTGGCAGTCCTTAATCAGGAAGGTTTCCACAGTAACTGGTAAACAATTTTGTATCCTGAATGTATTGGTGCTGAATCACTGCAAACAGAATAGGCACTGCGACCCTGCGCTGTTGCCAATAGTGTTGGCTTCCAGGAATGAATTAAACACTCTGATGGTTTGAACAATCTTAGCACTGAATTGTGCGTTTGTGTTACGTTAAGTGTCACTCTGCCGCTGGAAGCGGACAGGAGACACTGGTACCTGTGACGCCTGGTCCTGGCGTTTTTGGTGTGGGGGGACCTCGGAGGTCCGGTATTGAAGGGTGAGGTGTCCGGGCTAGTGGGGGAGCTGCTGGGCACTGGAAACGCTGCTGCTGCTCCGGCTGGGGTCCGCTGATACACGTGTTTCGCCGTTGGCTTCCTCAGTATGCGCCATTTTGTTTGAGGGCAAGTGCCCTTACTCTTATTGAAATGCGGATCCAATCATCGTCTTGCAATGTTTGATTGACATCTCCCCTACCCAATGAATGGGGAGTGTTTGGTTTAGGGACTCAGCGAATGATATTGGTCTATTTTTTACACAGCGTGTCTGCTTATTTATTAGGTTGCATTGAAGTTTGGCTGCTATTGGCAGTATTCGATTATATTGCTGACAAAAGGGTTTCAATTAGTGAAATAAACAACTTGAAAAAAGGGGCCACGATGTAAGAATAAATAATAATAATGAAAAGCTGGCTGAAAAAATTGGCTGAAAAGTTGGCTGAAAAAATTGTTTGACACAATGTCGACCATTGTGTTGACAATTGGTTGTGTTATTCTATTTTTATTTAGATTTTTTATGAGGTTATTGGTTATTCAAGAGGGATCAGATATAGAACATAAAAATTGATAAATAAAAAATAAAAATGAATAAATAAATATTAAAAATAAGTATTAAAAATAAAAATTGATAATTAAAATTAAAAATGAAAATTATATAAAATATATATGCAGTGAAATCAGATGAATGGAAATTTAATTATGAGGGTGATAAAGGGTGAAGTTTGACCAGTGTGAGTGCTGGAGTGATATTGGTGCCCTTATTGGGGTGTAGGTGTGGTTTTATTTATTAGGGAAAAGTTGAGGCAAGGTGAAAAGAAGTGATGTGGATGGTGTGATTAATGTGTTAAGAGGATATTATTAGTGAGGTGATGGTGCTGATGGTGAGAGATAGTGATGGGGATTGGGTCTTGTGTATCTATATAGGTACTGTTAGGTCTATTGGAGGTGATTTTGGTACTTGTGTGAAGTAGGTGAATTAATTGTTAGGAGGTTAATAATATTGTTGGCTGTATTAGAACGCCAATGTTTTATATAAAGATTGAGGATGATATAGAGTTATTTGAGAAAGGCTCCATATTTTATGTCTTCATTGAGGCCATGTGGAGCCAGTGAGCCTAGACGGAAGATCCACTTTCCCTCCTTTTGGAGAAGTGTTTGGTTGATATTTCCGCCCCTTAAGCCAAGATGAATCTGTTCAAGGCCAAAGATTTTGAAACTCGCTGGTTTGCCTCCATGTTGCTGGTAATAATGTCTGGCCACGGTAGTCAATTGTTTCATTTTGATAGTATCGGTGTGGGCATTCCGTATATTGCCCAAATGCTCAAGGGCTCTTTGTTTCAGCATGCGGCTGGTCATTCCAACATATCGTGTACCACAGTCGCACATGATGCAGTAGATTATGTTCTTGCTCCTGCAATTGAAATAGCTTTTGAGGGGAATTGATTGTCCATACTTGTCATTGATTGTGGTGACCTTTTTAATATATTCACAAGCCTTGCACCCTCCACATGGGTAGCTACCCGGAGGGAAAGTGTTCTTAGTCTTTGGGCCCGTGTAATGGCTATGTACAAGTTGGTCCTTTAGGCTTGGTGCTCTTCTCCAGCTCATATCAACCGTAGGGTTGACTTTTTGGGCTAAGTCAGTGTCACTCAGAATGATCGGCCAGTGTTTCTGAATAATTCTTTTTATCTCTCTCCACTCTGTGCAGAAATTACCAACGAATCGGATGGTCGAATCTTCTTTTGTTGAGACGGGTTGATTTTCTTTGAAAAGCATCTGTGACCGGTTCGTTTTGGCCACCATCTCTCGTGCCTTCTTGATTGATCTTTTAGAGTATCCTCTTTGTTGGAGTCTATTGCTGAGATCTTCGCAATTGTGTTTGTATGTTTCTTCACTCGAGCAGTTTCGCCGCAGTCTTAGAAATTCCCCTTTGGGAATATTGGCAATGGTGGGTGGAAAGTGGGCGCTGGTGTTGTATAGTAGGCTGTTGGTTGCTGTTGACTTCCTATATATCTCAGTGTTGATCATATTGTCTTCTCCTCTGTATATCCTCAGATCCAGGAAGGTTATGGTGGTATTGCTGTGGTCTGAAGTTAGTCTGAGATTGAGATTGTTATTGTTTAGGTGATCCATGAATTTCTGTAGCATTTCTTCTGTTCCGTTCCATATCATGAGGACATCGTCGATATAACGCATCCATAAGGTTATAAAGCCTTCGAAAATGTGGTTGTTCTCATGGAAGACATGCTCCCGCTCCCACCATCCAAGGAAGAGGTTAGCGTATGTGGGCGCACAGGCCGCCCCCATCGCCGTACCTCTCCCCTGGATGTAGAAGCGGTTATTGAAAGTGAAGTAGTTTTTGTGTAATACAAACTCCATTAATTCCACAAGGAAATTCTGGAAGTCACCGGTTCCTTCCATTTGGAGGAAGTATTTCACTGCCGCAATGCCTAAGTCGTGTCTGATGCACGTGTACAGGGATTCGACGTCGAGGCTCACTAGGATCTCTGTTTCTTCTAAGCGGACATCATGTAGTCTTCTTAAAACATCGGTTGTATCTTGTGTATATGACGGCAAGGTGGTGACATGTTGTCTTAGGTGTGTATCAAGGAAGGTACAAGCTTTTTCAATCAGTGCTCCATTGCCTGACACAATTGGGCGGCCTGGGGGGACAGTGAGGTTCTTATGAATCTTTGGCAGTAAATAGAAAGTGGCTGTACGGGGATTGGGGGTCTGCAAAAATTGATATTCCGTTTTAGTAATGGTGCCGTTTTCAAATGCTCTCTTGATGATGTGGTCGTATTGTATCTTGAAGTTGGATGTGGGGTCAAAGAGGGTCTTAGTGTAACAGGACTGGTCATCCAGTTGACGGTTCACCTCGGTCAGATAAAGATCGGTTGGCCATAATACGATATTTCCCCCTTTGTCTGATGCTTTGATTATCACATCATCCCATTGTTGGATCTCTCGTATGGCATGTTCTTCATCCTTACTGATATTTCTGCCATATCTGGTATACTTTTTCTTTTTTTGTAGTTCATCCAGATCCTTTGAGACCATATTTGTGAACACCTTGACCTCCGGGCAGATGTTAATTGGTGGGAAGAAAGTGGATCGCTTTTTGCATAAGGGTCTACTTGTTGTTTCTATTTCTCCCTCCAAGTCTTCCAATGCCCTGATGGCTTCTTGTTCTTGTTCTGACCATATGTTGTCAGATGGTGATCCTTCTTTCCTGGAAAAGAACTTCGTTAGTAATAATTTTCTGCTGAAGAGTTGCAAGTTTGTTTCCCATTGAAAACGGTCAAAAGAACTGTTTGGACAGAAGGTCAAGCCTTTCTGTAGTACATTGATTTGTGTTTCCGACAGGATATGGTTTGAAAGATTTATGATCTGTAGTTTGGATATCTCGGATTCACTGCATCCACTCCCCTCAATGGGTAACGGTTCTGTGGTCGTGGTTCCCATCTGGAGAAATCCCTTCTTTTTCTTTCCCTTCTTTTTGGCCCGTCTTGTTTTTCTTTTGGGCCCCTGTTTCCCCGGCCGAATTCTAAAAAATGCCCGGATGGTACGTGGCTTGTTGGTTGGAGATATTGGCTTGGATTGGTAAGTTGTCTTACTGATGATTCGTCTCCCTGGTAGGAACTGTCGTCGCTCTGCTCATCCGTGCTTGAGAAGTCAGTATCAGATGCTGATGGAGGATGTCTAAATGTTCGCCGTTGGTCGTTCCTTCTGCCCCAGTGGAAGACCCGACCCGTCTGGAAGTCGATTTGGTCTCTAAAGAACTTGTTTTTCTTCCGTTCTATAATGGTTTTTTCATATTCCTCAAGTTCTTTTTTAATTTTTTCAAATTGTTGTTGGAAAGCTGGAGATTGTTCCCAGGGTTCCAATTTTTTGCCCAGAGTATCAATCTCTTTGGAGATAGCTTCTAAAGTTAGGTGGTCATGTTGAATCAAAATGCCCATTAATTCTTGTGAACATTTTAAGAGGCTGTTTTCCCACTCTTTTTTCAAATTATCGGTACACAGCTCAAAAGCGGGAAAGGTCTTAGGTCTAAGTCCCCTTGGCGTAATTTTTTGTCGGCAATAGTTTTCAAGACTGGTTAGGTCCCAGTTCACTCTCGTTTGACGTTGCAGGGTGAATTTCAATTTTGTTAAGTCATCAGTCCAGTTTACGTCCGGGACTGTCTCACTTGCGGTAGTAGGAAAGATGTTATCAAGGTTGTCAATTCTGCGTTTTTGCTGTAATTCGTTTTTTAAGCTGAAATTCGACATTTAATTGGGTATTGATGATTGGATAGAAAACAGGATCTGCTATAGTAGTATAAATACTGTTGTCGTGCTGGATTCAAGAACTGAGAGACCTCAGTAACTTGTATTGGTAGGAAGGGTGTGGTTGAACCCGCACAGACTGAAAAATATGAGAGGGTGTAATCAAGAAACCAATATGGCGGACTATCTATAGTAGATTCTGATAGTCATTGATTGGTGGTGCGCCCCAAAATTCAGTATTATAACTGAGTAGAGGGTTTTTTTGTTCACTAGGGAGAAGTGAACTAAAGAGAGAAAGAAGCTTTGTGGGCGCACTCTTATTGTTAGTAAATATGATATTGATTTAAAATTTAACTTTTATTGAGATCCTTATTAAGATAGAGTAACAAAAGTCGTTACATAGAATAGAAAGATAGATAGATTAAATGGAAAGAAGATTACTTTATTATATAATGTAGTGTGCTAGCGCTAATTGCTTTTTCACACGTTAATCTCCATTCCGCGCATTAGTTCCTTGTCATCATTGGTATATATACACAATGTGATTGTAGGCGAAGTTGAATGGTTTGTATCCCTCAATTGGATGGCTGGAATTGCCTTGTGGGATATTGGTTGCCCCAGCAGCGGAGCTTTTTAGGTATTTATAGCTTATATTGCTCATGCAGTAGGCGTATCCAGTGCAATCAAATTTAGGAATCAAGATTGTCCAAATTTTTAGATACCACACCAGTGTTTCTTCAGGGGTCTCCCACTTAAATACTGAACTGGCCCTTCACTGCTTTGCTTCCAAGTTCGGGAAGTTTTTGGGCAGTTCCAGTGAGGTATGGTGGTATACTTAGGACCGAATTCCAATTCAGCAATTGCCTGGTTAACTGCAGTTAGAGCATTTATAGCTATCTATATACCATGTATTTTACTGAGATCATGAGGACCAGTAATGGTAAATTACAGCTGTATATAGAGACAGGGATTTACCTTTGTTGTAAACCGTAAGTGCCCTTAACGCCACAGAAATAATTAACAGGTAGAGGAAAAGTGTATAAATGTGGGAGAGATAAGATGGGGGAGGGGGGGGGGGGGGGGGGGGAAAGAAGAGGAGGATGAAGATTTAAGGAAGAGGGGAGGGAGGAGGTTGAGTGAGAAACAAAGAAAAGGAGAAAAGGGGAAGTGGATCAAGACGTTTGGAGTTTAGTCACAATGGGGGTGATAAAGTCACCAAATTATTGTTCACCTGTAATCAGGCAGTGGGATATATAAGTCACTTGTTGGGAAAAATTGATGAATGAAACTACTCAGGAAAAATTCAAAACAAAGGTTCAAGTCAAAATTGATGATATCACATGGAGTAATTACTGTCCCTTTGTCCCGGTATAGACACTCCTCAATAGTATCCCCTGACACACATTATATCTCTGTGGAGGCTGCTGCATACAGGCATAAAGTCACAGTGAATATATGCTATTGCCAGTGATACTGGCAGTCCTTAATCAGGAAGGTTTCCACAGTAACTGGTAAACAATTTTGTATCCTGAATGTATTGGTGCTGAATCACTGCAAACAGAATAGGCACTGCGACCCTGCGCTGTTGCCAATAGTGTTGGCTTCCAGGAATGAATTAAACACTCTGATGGTTTGAACAATCTTAGCACTGAATTGTGTGTTTGTGTTACGTTAAGTGTCACTCTGCCGCTGGAAGCGGACAGGAGACACTGGTACCTGTGACGCCTGGTCCTGGCGTTTTTGGTGTGGGGGGACCTCGGAGGTCCGGTATTGAAGGGTGAGGTGTCCGGGCTAGTGGGGGAGCTGCTGGGCACTGGAAACGCTGCTGCTGCTCCGGCTGGGGTCCGCTGATACACGTGTTTCGCCGTTGGCTTCCTCAGTATGCGCCATTTTGTTTGAGGGCAAGTGCCCTTACTCTTATTGAAATGCGGATCCAATCATCGTCTTGCAATGTTTGATTGACATCTCCCCTACCCAATGAATGGGGAGTGTTTGGTTTAGGGACTCAGCGAATGATATTGGTCTATTTTTTACACAGCGTGTCTGCTTATTTATTAGGTTGCATTGAAGTTTGGCTGCTATTGGCAGTATTCGATTATATTGCTGACAAAAGGGTTTCAATTAGTGAAATAAACAACTTGAAAAAAGGGGCCACGATGTAAGAATAAATAATAATAATGAAAAGCTGGCTGAAAAAATTGGCTGAAAAGTTGGCTGAAAAAATTGTTTGACACAATGTCGACCATTGTGTTGACAATTGGTTGTGTTATTCTATTTTTATTTAGATTTTTTATGAGGTTATTGGTTATTCAAGAGGGATCAGATATAGAACATAAAAATTGATAAATAAGAAATAAAAATGAATAAATAAATATTAAAAATAAGTATTAAAAATAAAAATTGATAATTAAAATTAAAAATGAAAATTATATAAAATATATATGCAGTGAAATCAGATGAATGGAAATTTAATTATGAGGGTGATAAAGGGTGAAGTTTGACCAGTGTGAGTGCTGGAGTGATATTGGTGCCCTTATTGGGGTGTAGGTGTGGTTTTATTTATTAGGGAAAAGTTGAGGCAAGGTGAAAAGAAGTGATGTGGATGGTGTGATTAATGTGTTAAGAGGATATTATTAGTGAGGTGATGGTGCTGATGGTGAGAGATAGTGATGGGGATTGGGTCTTGTGTATCTATATAGGTACTGTTAGGTCTATTGGAGGTGATTTTGGTACTTGTGTGAAGTAGGTGAATTAATTGTTAGGAGGTTGATAATATTGTTGGCTGTATTAGAACGCCAATGTTTTATATAAAGATTGAGGATGATATAGAGTTATTTGAGAAAGGCTCCATATTTTATGTCTTCATTGAGGCCATGTGGAGCCAGTGAGCCTAGACGGAAGATCCACTTTCCCTCCTTTTGGAGAAGTGTTTGGTTGATATTTCCGCCCCTTAAGCCAAGATGAATCTGTTCAAGGCCAAAGATTTTGAAACTCGCTGGTTTGCCTCCATGTTGCTGGTAATAATGTCTGGCCACGGTAGTCAATTGTTTCATTTTGATAGTATCGGTGTGGGCATTCCGTATATTGCCCAAATGCTCAAGGGCTCTTTGTTTCAGCATGCGGCTGGTCATTCCAACATATCGTGTACCACAGTCGCACATGATGCAGTAGATTATGTTCTTGCTCCTGCAATTGAAATAGCTTTTGAGGGGAATTGATTGTCCATACTTGTCATTGATTGTGGTGACCTTTTTAATATATTCACAAGCCTTGCACCCTCCACATGGGTAGCTACCCGGAGGGAAAGTGTTCTTAGTCTTTGGGCCCGTGTAATGGCTATGTACAAGTTGGTCCTTTAGGCTTGGTGCTCTTCTCCAGCTCATATCAACCGTAGGGTTGACTTTTTGGGCTAAGTCAGTGTCACTCAGAATGATCGGCCAGTGTTTCTGAATAATTCTTTTTATCTCTCTCCACTCTGTGCAGAAATTACCAACGAATCGGATGGTCGAATCTTCTTTTGTTGAGACGGGTTGATTTTCTTTGAAAAGCATCTGTGACCGGTTCGTTTTGGCCACCATCTCTCGTGCCTTCTTGATTGATCTTTTAGAGTATCCTCTTTGTTGGAGTCTATTGCTGAGATCTTCGCAATTGTGTTTGTATGTTTCTTCACTCGAGCAGTTTCGCCGCAGTCTTAGAAATTCCCCTTTGGGAATATTGGCAATGGTGGGTGGAAAGTGGGCGCTGGTGTTGTATAGTAGGCTGTTGGTTGCTGTTGACTTCCTATATATCTCAGTGTTGATCATATTGTCTTCTCCTCTGTATATCCTCAGATCCAGGAAGGTTATGGTGGTATTGCTGTGGTCTGAAGTTAGTCTGAGATTGAGATTGTTATTGTTTAGGTGATCCATGAATTTCTGTAGCATTTCTTCTGTTCCGTTCCATATCATGAGGACATCGTCGATATAACGCATCCATAAGGTTATAAAGCCTTCGAAAATGTGGTTGTTCTCATGGAAGACATGCTCCCGCTCCCACCATCCAAGGAAGAGGTTAGCGTATGTGGGCGCACAGGCCGCCCCCATCGCCGTACCTCTCCCCTGGATGTAGAAGCGGTTATTGAAAGTGAAGTAGTTTTTGTGTAATACAAACTCCATTAATTCCACAAGGAAATTCTGGAAGTCACCGGTTCCTTCCATTTGGAGGAAGTATTTCACTGCCGCAATGCCTAAGTCGTGTCTGATGCACGTGTACAGGGATTCGACGTCGAGGCTCACTAGGATCTCTGTTTCTTCTAAGCGGACATCATGTAGTCTTCTTAAAACATCGGTTGTATCTTGTGTATATGACGGCAAGGTGGTGACATGTTGTCTTAGGTGTGTATCAAGGAAGGTACAAGCTTTTTCAATCAGTGCTCCATTGCCTGACACAATTGGGCGGCCTGGGGGGACAGTGAGGTTCTTATGAATCTTTGGCAGTAAATAGAAAGTGGCTGTACGGGGATTGGGGGTCTGCAAAAATTGATATTCCGTTTTAGTAATGGTGCCGTTTTCAAATGCTCTCTTGATGATGTGGTCGTATTGTATCTTGAAGTTGGATGTGGGGTCAAAGAGGGTCTTAGTGTAACAGGACTGGTCATCCAGTTGACGGTTCACCTCGGTCAGATAAAGATCGGTTGGCCATAATACGATATTTCCCCCTTTGTCTGATGCTTTGATTATCACATCATCCCATTGTTGGATCTCTCGTATGGCATGTTCTTCATCCTTACTGATATTTCTGCCATATCTGGTATACTTTTTCTTTTTTTGTAGTTCATCCAGATCCTTTGAGACCATATTTGTGAACACCTTGACCTCCGGGCAGATGTTAATTGGTGGGAAGAAAGTGGATCGCTTTTTGCATAAGGGTCTACTGTTACACTAAGACCCTCTTTGACCCCACATCCAACTTCAAGATACAATACGACCACATCATCAAGAGAGCATTTGAAAACGGCACCATTACTAAAACGGAATATCAATTTTTGCAGACCCCCAATCCCCGTACAGCCACTTTCTATTTACTGCCAAAGATTCATAAGAACCTCACTGTCCCCCCAGGCCGCCCAATTGTGTCAGGCAATGGAGCACTGATTGAAAAAGCTTGTACCTTCCTTGATACACACCTAAGACAACATGTCACCACCTTGCCGTCATATACACAAGATACAACCGATGTTTTAAGAAGACTACATGATGTCCGCTTAGAAGAAACAGAGATCCTAGTGAGCCTCGACGTCGAATCCCTGTACACGTGCATCAGACACGACTTAGGCATTGCGGCAGTGAAATACTTCCTCCAAATGGAAGGAACCGGTGACTTCCAGAATTTCCTTGTGGAATTAATGGAGTTTGTATTACACAAAAACTACTTCACTTTCAATAACCGCTTCTACATCCAGGGGAGAGGTACGGCGATGGGGGCGGCCTGTGCGCCCACATACGCTAACCTCTTCCTTGGATGGTGGGAGCGGGAGCATGTCTTCCATGAGAACAACCACATTTTCGAAGGCTTTATAACCTTATGGATGCGTTATATCGACGATGTCCTCATGATATGGAACGGAACAGAAGAAATGCTACAGAAATTCATGGATCACCTAAACAATAACAATCTCAATCTCAGACTAACTTCAGACCACAGCAATACCACCATAACCTTCCTGGATCTGAGGATATACAGAGGAGAAGACAATATGATCAACACTGAGATATATAGGAAGTCAACAGCAACCAACAGCCTACTATACAACACCAGCGCCCACTTTCCACCCACCATTGCCAATATTCCCAAAGGGGAATTTCTAAGACTGCGGCGAAACTGCTCGAGTGAAGAAACATACAAACACAATTGCGAAGATCTCAGCAATAGACTCCAACAAAGAGGATACTCTAAAAGATCAATCAAGAAGGCACGAGAGATGGTGGCCAAAACGAACCGGTCACAGATGCTTTTCAAAGAAAATCAACCCGTCTCAACAAAAGAAGATTCGACCATCCGATTCGTTGGTAATTTCTGCACAGAGTGAAGAGAGATAAAAAGAATTATTCAGAAACACTGGCCGATCATTCTGAGTGACACTGACTTAGCCCAAAAAGTCAACCCTACGGTTGATATGAGCTGGAGAAGAGCACCAAGCCTAAAGGACCAACTTGTACATAGCCATTACACGGGCCCAAAGACTAAGAACACTTTCCCTCCGGGTAGCTACCCATGTGGAGGGTGCAAGGCTTGTGAATATATTAAAAAGGTCACCACAATCAATGACAAGTATGGACAATCAATTCCCCTCAAAAGCTATTTCAATTGCAGGAGCAAGAACATAATCTACTGCATCATGTGCGACTGTGGTACACGATATGTTGGAATGACCAGCCGCATGCTGAAACAAAGAGCCCTTGAGCATTTGGGCAATATACGGAATGCCCACACCGATACTATCAAAATGAAACAATTGACTACCGTGGCCAGACATTATTACCAGCAACATGGAGGCAAACCAGCGAGTTTCAAAATCTTTGGCCTTGAACAGATTCATCTTGGCTTAAGGGGCGGAAATATCAACCAAACACTTCTCCAAAAGGAGGGAAAGTGGATCTTCCGTCTAGGCTCACTGGCTCCACATGGCCTCAATGAAGACATAAAATATGGAGCCTTTCTCAAATAACTCTATATCATCCTCAATCTTTATATAAAACATTGGCGTTCTAATACAGCCAACAATATTATCAACCTCCTAACAATTAATTCACCTACTTCACACAAGTACCAAAATCACCTCCAATAGACCTAACAGTACCTATATAGATACACAAGACCCAATCCCCATCACTATCTCTCACCATCAGCACCATCACCTCACTAATAATATCCTCTTAACACATTAATCACACCATCCACATCACTTCTTTTCACCTTGCCTCAACTTTTCCCTAATAAATAAAACCACACCTACACCCCAATAAGGGCACCAATATCACTCCAGCACTCACACTGGTCAAACTTCACCCTTTATCACCCTCATAATTAAATTTCCATTCATCTGATTTCACTGCATATATATTTTATATAATTTTCATTTTTAATTTTAATTATCAATTTTTATTTTTAATACTTATTTTTAATATTTATTTATTCATTTTTATTTTTTATTTATCAATTTTTATGTTCTATATCTGATCCCTCTTGAATAACCAATAACCTCATAAAAAATCTAAATAAAAATAGAATAACACAACCAATTGTCAACACAATGGTCGACATTGTGTCAAACAATTTTTTCAGCCAACTTTTCAGCCAATTTTTTCAGCCAGCTTTTCATTATTATTATTTATTCTTACATCGTGGCCCCTTTTTTCAAGTTGTTTATTTCACTAATTGAAACCCTTTTGTCAGCAATATAATCGAATACTGCCAATAGCAGCCAAACTTCAATGCAACCTAATAAATAAGCAGACACGCTGTGTAAAAAATAGACCAATATCATTCGCTGAGTCCCTAAACCAAACACTCCCCATTCATTGGGTAGGGGAGATGTCAATCAAACATTGCAAGACGATAATTGGATCCGCATTTCAATAAGAGTAAGGGCACTTGCCCTCAAACAAAATGGCGCATACTGAGGAAGCCAACGGCGAAACACGTGTATCAGCGGACCCCAGCCGGAGCAGCAGCAGCGTTTCCAGTGCCCAGCAGCTCCCCCACTAGCCCGGACACCTCACCCTTCAATACCGGACCTCCGAGGTCCCCCCACACCAAAAACGCCAGGACCAGGCGTCACAGGTACCAGTGTCTCCTGTCCGCTTCCAGCGGCAGAGTGACACTTAACGTAACACAAACGCACAATTCAGTGCTAAGATTGTTCAAACCATCAGAGTGTTTAATTCATTCCTGGAAGCCAACACTATTGGCAACAGCGCAGGGTCGCAGTGCCTATTCTGTTTGCAGTGATTCAGCACCAATACATTCAGAATACAAAATTGTTTACCAGTTACTGTGGAAACCTTCCTGATTAAGGACTGCCAGTATCACTGGCAATAGCATATATTCACTGTGACTTTATGCCTGTATGCAGCAGCCTCCACAGAGATATAATGTGTGTCAGGGGATACTATTGAGGAGTGTCTATACCGGGACAAAGGGACAGTAATTACTCCATGTGATATCATCAATTTTGACTTGAACCTTTGTTTTGAATTTTTCCTGAGTAGTTTCATTCATCAATTTTTCCCAACAAGTGACTTATATATCCCACTGCCTGATTACAGGTGAACAATAATTTGGTGACTTTATCACCCCCATTGTGACTAAACTCTAAACGTCTTGATCCACTTCCCCTTTTCTCCTTTTCTTTGTTTCTCACTCAACCTCCTCCCTCCCCTCTTCCTTAAATCTTCATCCTCCTCTTCTTTCCCCCCCCCCCCCCCTCCCCCATCTTATCTCTCCCACATTTATACACTTTTCCTCTACCTGTTAATTATTTCTGTGGCGTTAAGGGCACTTACGGTTTACAACAAAGGTAAATCCCTGTCTCTATATACAGCTGTAATTTACCATTACTGGTCCTCATGATCTCAGTAAAATACATGGTATATAGATAGCTATAAATGCTCTAACTGCAGTTAACCAGGCAATTGCTGAATTGGAATTCGGTCCTAAGTATACCACCATACCTCACTGGAACTGCCCAAAAACTTCCCGAACTTGGAAGCAAAGCAGTGAAGGGCCAGTTCAGTATTTAAGTGGGAGACCCCTGAAGAAACACTGGTGTGGTATCTAAAAATTTGGACAATCTTGATTCCTAAATTTGATTGCACTGGATACGCCTACTGCATGAGCAATATAAGCTATAAATACCTAAAAAGCTCCGCTGCTGGGGCAACCAATATCCCACAAGGCAATTCCAGCCATCCAATTGAGGGATACAAACCATTCAACTTCGCCTACAATCACATTGTGTATATATACCAATGATGACAAGGAACTAATGCGCGGAATGGAGATTAACGTGTGAAAAAGCAATTAGCGCTAGCACACTACATTATATAATAAAGTAATCTTCTTTCCATTTAATCTATCTATCTTTCTATTCTATGTAACGACTTTTGTTACTCTATCTTAATAAGGATCTCAATAAAAGTTAAATTTTAAATCAATATCATATTTACTAACAATAAGAGTGCGCCCACAAAGCTTCTTTCTCTCTTTAGTTCACTTCTCCCTAGTGAACAAAAAAACCCTCTACTCAGTTATAATACTGAATTTTGGGGCGCACCACCAATCAATGACTATCAGAATCTACTATAGATAGTCCGCCATATTGGTTTCTTGATTACACCCTCTCATATTTTTCAGTCTGTGCGGGTTCAACCACACCCTTCCTACCAACACATCTATAGTTTTCAACATGGTCAAGTGTTTAGCTATATGCCTGTCACTTGGACCCCTAAAACAACATAATGATACTGTCAATATTTTTGATGTCTAAATATCATAAATTGAAAATAACAAAAACAAAATAAGAAGTGCCCCAAAAAGAGAGTCATATATAATTAGTTGAAAGTCTTTACACAAATAGAGACACACCCATGAGCAGACCACCCAACCAGAACAGTGGTCACGTCCCCCACATTATTAGGTCCTGGCCACAACCCCTGTTATTCATAATAGGCCCTTGATAATTGTCAGCTCGAGGCCCATTTAGACCTTTATCTGGCACTAATTACAGCAGTGCCACAGTAATGCAGTGATGTGATATAATCTACAGTATATATACTGTAAGCTTAACACAAGTAAATGTCTATTAATGCAAATAATTTAATATTATGAAGAAAAGCTTTTGTTATCCCTGCAAAAAAGGTTTTTTTTGCTGGTCATTTGAGGTTTCATCAGTATATTGTAGCATTTGGGCAAAAATATACAACCCAATACCCCTATACATGAGGCTAATATAGCAAACACCTCTACAATGACCAAATGTTTCCCCTTACTGCTCAGATAGGCAGGGATGGCACAGATCCACACACTGCAGAACACCAGCATGCTGAATGTGATGTACTTGGCCTCATTATAGATGTCAGGTAATGTCCTCACCATGAAAGCCAGAACAAAGCTCACAGCTGCCAGGAATCCCATGTAACCAAACATGAAGTAAAAAGCCAGCACAGAACCCTCATTACATTGGATGATGATAGTCCCAGGATATGTGTCCATGTTGTACTCTTGATAAGGAGGAGAAACTGACAACCAGATGACACTATTCAGGACCTGGACAGATGAGCAGATTATCACTAAAGCATTTGGTAATTTGACTCCCATCCATCTTCTCCAGTAGCTTCCAGGTCTTGTGGCCTTAAAAGCGATGCAAACCATTATAGTCTTGGCCAGGACTGAGGACACAGCGATAGTAAATATGTCTCCAAAGCAGATCTGCTGCAGCATGCAGGTTATATCCACTGGGCGACCAAGGAAGAGGAATACACAGAGTACACTCAACTCTAGAGAGATTAGGAGAACGAAGCTGAGGTTCCGGTTATTGGCTCTGACAATCTGGTTGTTCCGGAAGAAGATAAACATTCCAAATATAAAAATGATTAGAACCGAAAATAATATAGGTATGCCAGAGAAAATAAAAGTTATAAAGTCCAGTTCATATGAGAGAAACTCTTCTGACTTGGAAATACAGATGTTTTTAGCATCACTAGGCCATTCAGTGTCGGAGCATTTCATACAATTATCATTGTCTATGAAATAAAAATGGACAATTATTCAATTACATCCCTGTCTTTATTTTCCCTTCCATTTATTTTACAAATACTATCCCAAAAATAATGGAGTAGCGCATTTTTCAGGCAGCTAAACAATTATTGTTAGATTTATGATATTGTTTAGTTTTCACACAAACTGTCACATTAAATCAAGTTAAATCTTACTGGAATTACACCAGTGTCCACAAATTGCAAGAATAAATACTAAATAAAATAGTTTTTGTAAATTATTTTAGATACATTTAGAAAATTGTCAAATTGTTATATTTTAAAAAGACATACCCAAGATAAAAAAAAACTTTTTAGAAGGAAAATAACTTTAGTTATGAAATTGGAAACTTTTTACACATTTACCATACGATGCCATAACCAAAATATTTGAAATCAGAAATTTTAGATATCAGATCTTTAAATATATTTGAATTCTGTATTTGTATACCATAATGAGCAATCTGGGGTCTGGAACACAATGCTAAGCACTGCATTTGTTTCTAGTATGTTTCATATTATACATAAAGCCTGAAGGTGTTTTTATATAATATTTCTAATAATGTTTTGAATTAAACAATATTTTTGTACATTGAATCATCAAAAAGCAAAGGGGGCACTATCTCTGCTCAGATTAAAAGTATTTTGGAATATTTTGTATTTATGGAAGACCTACATTTTTACTTACTGTATACCATGTTCTCATTGCACCCTCTGCAAAAATCTGAGTTTTTGTTGCTGGGTTTTTGACGGGCCACAGATCATCTCAGCTCACAGACCCCGTTCATACTGTACCTTAGACCCGGGAAATTCCTGTGTCTGCCCCGTTCACACTGCTTCCCTGGTCTGCCCTGCCAACAAGTGTGAGGAATCTAAGAGCAGCTAATATTGGCTGTTAAAAGAGCAGCTTTTATTGGCTGTTTAAAGAACAGCTTTGATTGTTCATACAGGCACCACCACTTAATTCACTTGAGATCATGCACCTTGGAATACTGCTTACGAAGTGCTTTAAGTTTGTTCACAACTTGTTGCTGGATTTTATGGATGCCATGGGCGGACAGTATTTTTGATACAGTATGTTGTAGTACACTGTTGAATCCTTAACAGTGCCAGTCACTTGTTTCTTTATTTCCCCCTCCCCTCTCACAGCCAGCAGCTCCAGCACCTCCTCATCCCTCCACATGTGACTGTATCTCAATCCCCAATCAATTTTCACGTCCTGTGTGAAAAACCCGGGTCGCAACTGTTCACACTGGTGGACACCCATGTAATTCCCAGGAATAACCTTGCATAAAACCGCATATGGGCAGTACAGATGGTATAATGGTTAGCATTACCGCTTCACAGCACTGAGGTCATGGGTTCGATTCCCACATGGACCTAACTGTGCAGAGTTTGTATATTCTCACCGTACTTCCATGGGTTCCCTCCAGGTACTCCGGTTTCCTCCCACATTCCAAAACTATACTTTTAGGTTATGGCTTCTAACAAAATGAACCCTAGAATATGTATGCCTGTACATGTAGTAGGGAATATAGACTGTAAGCTCCACTAAAGCAGGGACTGATGTTCAAATATTCTCTGTGAAGCGCTGCAGAATATGTGGGCTATATATATAACTGTTAATAAATAAATAATAAATAATCACATACATTTCACTCACACCCATTCACACTGAGGCATGACATGGGAAATTACTGCTTGCCCTGGCAAAAACCTGGGTTTTTGCAGCAGGGAGAATGGGGTATAATATGTACAAAATACACAATATTATTGGTTACTTAATAAAGTTTCTTTAATAAAAGTATTGTACATTTGTTCTGTAGACAAGTTTTGTCTCTTCCTATAGCACTATCATCTACTTTGCCTAGCAATCCTTTTTGTCCGCTGCTCACTGCCTCCCACTGACCATGTCCATTTCCCACCTCTCGCCGCTGCCCACCGAGTATATCACCACCTCCCGCCAACCACCTTCTGGCGCTTACAGATGCCCCATACTGTATGTGGAGTGGTACACAAAGTGCCTCTGCATCCTCTAGGCAGCTCTACCGCCCACACCATCCTCTCTCACCAACCTTCCCACCTTTTTTTCCTTCTAACCCACCACAGACTAGGAAGATCTTTCCCTCATATTATCCTCTGAAAACTCCACCTGGACCTCTCCTATCTCTTTCAAATACTGACTGCTTTCACCTTCTTCACCTCTTCAACTATTATTGCCTTGTTCACCTCTTACCTCTCTATCGGCTTCTTCTCATTGAGTGACACCACACAACATCCAACTGCAGCTTGGCACAGCATCACCTCAGACCCCCTTATTGGGATACACAGTATCCTTTTCTATTCACTTCGGCTCCTTCTCAGTGTCTAATTCTGGCTTTATCTCACCCCATTCTGTCCTTTTTGTCAGTGCCCCACAGAGTTTTTTTCCGATGCTCCTTTCTCTTCTGGGTGCACATTTGTTTCAGCCTCTAATACTATTTATATGCTGCTTCATGCCTTAGCTTCCTTACTTAATTCCTGCCATAGTTTACTTCCTACCATCAGGTCACCTTACTCGCACCTCATGGCACCTGTCTGTCACCATCACCTAGATTGTAAGTTATTTGTAGAAAGGCTGCCTTCCTTCCTAGTATCTGGAGAACTTTAATCACAGCTCTCTCCTACTCAGTAACTGTCTATACAGTAACCGCTTATCCTCTCCTTTGCTTCAGTACATCTCTGCTGTATTGTGTACTGAGAATTGTGGTGCTGATTGTGTTATTGTATTGTTCTAATGTGTGCCATATGTACCATTAATACCCACATCTTCTATCACTCAATCATTTATCTCTTCCAATGGCAGCAATATAAATAATAATAATAATAATAATAATAATAATAATAATAATAATAATGCAAAGTATATTCTTCATTACTCCAGGTTTTATTATTATTAATCTGTGTGGTTCATTTTTCATAAAAAAAAAAAAAAAAAAAAACAGATTTCATTTCAACTCAAAATCTTGGCAATTGTGTATAACTCAAAGTTATTCCTAATGTGCACAACTAAGAATCAGGCCTAATGTGCACAACTCAGAATCAGGCCTAATGTGCACAACTCAGAATCAGACCTAATGTGCACAACTCAGAATCAGGACTAATGTGCACAACTCAGAATCAGGGCTAATGTGTACAACTCTGAATCAGGCCTAATGTGCAAAACTCTGAATCAGGCCTATTGCGCACAACTCAGAATCAGGACTAATGCGTACAACTCAGATTCAGCACAAATGTGAACAACTCAGAATCAGGACCATTGCGTACAACTCTGAATCAGGCCTAATGTGCACAACTCTGAATCAGGCCTAATGTGCACAGCTCCGAATCAGGCCTTTTGTGCACAACTCTGAATCAGGGTTTTTTTTTTGCACAACTCTGAATCAGGCTTTTTGTGCACAACTCTGAAGCAGGCCTAGTGTGCACAACTCAGAATCAGGACTAATGTGCACAACTTTGAATCAGGCCTACTGTGCACAACTCAGAATCAGGCTTAATGTGCACATCTCGGAATCAGGCATAATGTGCACAACTCTGAATAAGGCCTAATGTGTATAATTTTGAATCAGGCCTATTGTGCACAACTCAGAATCAGGCCTTTTGTGCACAACTTTTACAGAGAGGTTCTTTTGGTGGTTAATAGAATCTTCAGCAAATTCTAATGTTTGTCATGAGACAATGTAACTTACTGTATTCAAATAATTATCAGGAATTTCACTCATCTCTGTTAAACACAACTGTGTTTGTTTCAAATTATATGTGGATACCTAATACTACGGCTATGGCAGATCACATGACTGTGCTTGATGTTGGATGCTGATGCTTATAATGATGCATCCTTGTATGGGGTGATCAACACATCATCTAATCATGTAGTGCATGTCATATTACATATATATCAGTCACCAGTGCAAGGTAATTTTTCCTTGTATGTTTGAAGTTGCCATCACTGCTGTTGCCATAGAAACAGCTGTGATAGCTCTGTATGGCAATATGGTATGGCAATGCAGCAGTAGGCATCTATAACAAGAAGACCTAACACTCATTCACCATTGGAAGGTTTGTGGCACCCATTGCAGAGGTCAGGAAAGATTTGTGCAAACACAGATCCATGGCTTCTTTCCTCCTTCATAATTGCTGCCGTGATGTTGTCAGGCTGCATGTATGTGTGTGACTGGTACCTGAATCACTTGGTGCTGTCAGTCTGCAACCTTCCTGCTTCACTGGCCTGTAATTCGGAGAGTGGAGGGACAACAGAACCCCTGGAAAGCAACACCCCAAACACAACCACACAAAGCTGTCACCACACATGAGGACGGTGATCAAATGTTTTATTATTCAGCCAAAAGAATTACGGATCACCGCTGTAAGAAGTATAGAATGATGCAATAACAAGAACAATCAATGATAAAAGACTAAAGAAGGAATTGATTTAACTAATATCGTGCACAATGGGGTCCCCAGGCACCTGCAGGCCACAATTCATACGATACACTGCACAATAATTATCATTAAATAATTAGGAAAACAGTACAATCAATTTCAGTCACCAACAAGAATCATATGCAATCTATATAATAAGTTGAAGAGTCTGTGTGCGTGTGTGTGTGTGTGCGTGTCCGTCGCATTGCGGACGCACCGTGGCACTCAGAGACACCAAATTTGGCAACAAGATACCTCTGGACCCGGTGGTGTGCACCTCCAAGCCGTTTTGGGGAAATTTCACTTAGAAATTTAAAAAAAACATCAAGTTTTTATTTGCCTTCATTGATGTTCTGGGGAAAAGATCGACGATCTGGGAAACCGTTGATAAAGGAACAACTCCACACCTGATTTCATTGCTGTCATTGAGTATGAATGACACATTCTAACATTATGGTGAAGGCTTTAAACAATTAGGAAATAATTGAGGATATACATAGACCACGCATAACACACACACGTACACATTGTACCACACATAACGCACACACACAGTACACCACATACGCACACATAGCACACAACACACACATTTATACGTAGATCACCTCACACACTTACACATTGGACAGATACACACACACAACACACCACATGCAGTACAATACAAATCCATACACACTACAACACACACCCAAAAACAGTACAACAAACACACAGAACACAAACACTTAAACATTGCCAGGATACGCACAGCACACTACACACACATATATACGTAGCACACCTCACAAACTTACACATTCGGCAGATACACACAACACAACACACACACATAACACCCCACTCACAGTACAACACACACCCATATTCACTACAACACACACCCAAAAACAGTACAATACACAGAACACACACACTTAAACATTGCACAGATACACACAGCACACCACACACACACAGATTTATACATAGCACACCTTACGCACTTACACATAGGGCAGATACACAAAACACACACATAACATACCGCTAACAGCACAACACACCCACATTCACCACACACCCCCCAAAAAACAGTACAACACACAAAAAACACACATATTCCACAGATACACAAAGACACAATACACACATACTGTATATACATAGCACACCTCACACACTTACGCATTGGACAAATACATACAATACAACACACACAACCACATACACTACAACACACACAAACACACAGAACACATAAAAAATAATTTGCCGTTTATTTAACAGACTGTACCGGCAAATAAAAACTGTACCTAATGTACCGTTTCTACTTTGTTCCCCATATCCGTCTCTCCAGTCCTCCAGCCTGTCACTGCGCTCCTTGGCCAGTTGCACTGAGAAATCTTTGTCCTGGCCAATGCACCCATTGATCAATACAAAGTGAGTACACTGCACTCACCCTGTTAGTCAGTTGGATATCAGGCACTGCTCTGCCTTAAGGGTTTCCCAGACTCTTTTGGTTCATAGATAATGTTTGGTCGGTGGGAAGGAGCGCTGCATGCATTTGTTTGAATGTTATGAGTGTAAGAAGTTGAAGAATAAGACTGAGATGAAAATTTGTCATGTTATAGCGTACAATTTACTCAATAAATCGTGAAAAAAATATGTGTACATAGAAGTACAATCAAGAAATGAAAGTAGGATAAAAAAATAAATTCTGATTCAAACTGATAATTGTTTGGATGGCGGTGGGTTGCGAAACAAATCTATAGGTGGAGGGGGTATGGATATTGTTGGCATAATTGGTGCTTGGTACATCTACGGGGGGTCCCCAGTTGATGAGAAATTTTCACTACAGTGTCACCGTAGGGGGATTTCCAATTGGGGTTCAGGTGGTCTTTTAGGGACCCCTTTACAATCCCGTTGGTCTCTTCTCCTGGAGCCTACAGTCTCCCTCAGTGATTGACTATCATTAAGGGCGACCGTAAGCTCAATGAGAAGAGACCTACAGGATTGTAAAGGGTCCCTAAAAGACCACCTGGACACCAATTGGGAATCCCCCTAAGGTGACACTGTAGTGAAAATCCAATCAATTGAGGGCCCCCTGTAGGTGTAACAAACACCAAATATGCCCACAATATCCATACCCCTACCTATAGATTTGTTTCACAACCCACCCCATGCAAACAATTATCAGTTTGAATCAGAACTTTTTACTCCTACTTTAATTTCTTGATTGTACTTTTATGTACACACATTTTTTTTTCACGATTTATTGAGTAAATTGTACACTTTGTAACATGGCAATTATTTTTCTCAGTCTTATTCTTCAACTTCTTACACTCATACCTTATCAATGCACCCATTGATGATTGTGATGGCTGGATCAGTGGATTGGCCCGGCGGGTGTAGGGAAGAATTTGGCCCATTGCACCCATTCCCAGTGGTGCATTACAGTGGTGTGGGTAGCATGCGTCACGTCATGACATCATGTGGCCAGGTCCGCGGACCTGCTCCCACACTCAGGGGCTGCCCCACTATTTGGTAGAGATGCCCGGTGTATATGCTTTACAGATCCCCAGACCTCAGAGACTGCCGCAGGCAGGTTCGGTGAGGGGAGTGGCAGTGGAAGGGAGCAGTGAATTTTTTATTAATTATGGCCCAGTAAGTAATGCCCACCCCGATCCCCACGCACTCAGCGCCTGTAATTACACATCCTAGAAACTGTACCATTGAAAGTATAGAAATTGAGGTGTGGACATGTCCCTTTCTGATTTTGTACCGATTTCTGACCCTCAGATGTTGGAGGATATGTCATACAGTAGGTGCTAAATCTCAGGAGTGGATGTGGAATTCATCAACACATACAAGTTTTCAACTCAGGAGCGTTGTGTTTCAAACAACAACACCACACCTGATTTCATTGCCATCATTGAGTATCAATGCAAACACATTCTAACATTATGGTAGAATCTATAACAAATTTCAATCTTAGGTCTTTGTCACAGCATACTGTAAGATGACATTTTTCAGCAATTTTGGAAATAAAGAAACCCCAAGGTTTTCCCGGGCAAAGCCGGGCGGGTCAGCTAGTAAAGAATACAATGCAATATATTTTAAGTAATGTCACCGATCTGTATAAATGGATTCAGTACTAAATCCCGGCGGTCGGGATCCCGGCATTCAGAATCCCGACGCCGGAATCCCGACCACCGAAATCCCGACAAGGGGGGGACGTGGAATGCCCCCCCTTGCGGGCTCGCTGGGCTCGCCACGCAGCGGGCCCGGTGCCTCGGTACACTAATTTATTCTCCCTCCAGGGGTGTCGTAGACACCCACGGAGGGAGAAAGTGTCGGGATTTCGGCGGTCGGGATTCCGGCGTCGGGATTCTGAACGCCGGGATCCCGACCGCCGGGATTTTAACTGCATCCCGTATAAATCAGTAATTATACGAATTTAGTAACGTATATAGGTGTTCTGAAGATTTGAATAAAGAGACCCTGAACTGCGCAGTTTTGTTAGGATTTAAGGTACCTGTTGAGCCTAGGTGCACCGTAACTTGGAGTAGATAATAAAATAATTTGTAATCCGTAGCAAGCAGGGTCCTGAACACTACATACAACTCACTGAGAGGAAAGGAAGGCCTCCTTATGTAATAACTATTGTATAATTGTGATCCAACTGCATCTGTGTCTTGTAGGGTGAATAAAACTCCAGATTAACTCAGTATAGCTGTGGGCTCTTTCTTGTCAAATAACCAATAAGGCGTTCTATGAGTCTGTTTGCTGCACTACTATGGAATTTTATACAATATGGCACAATGGCTTAATAGGATGGCGGTCTGCGTGATCCCCCTTTCCGGGCCGTGGAGATGGTCCCACAAACATAATAGACTACAGGCAAGCGGTTAGTTTTAGGTCTCTTGGAAGAGGCCAAAGGTGGGGCCTGGCAATACTGTACCACAGAGGGCAGTTCACACCCGGACATTGAGGTCTAGGAGCCAATAAAGAAACTGGGCCCAATGGTGTCAGGGGCTCTGAGGTAATTGGCAGCAGGGGAGAGCAAAATGAGGGTACCTGAGGGCATGGATCCAATGCTGGCTCCTGCCAGTCCCAACTCTTTGGGCGGAGGTGCTATGATCTGAACGTCTGTCCCTTCCACAGGAGCTCTGCTGGGTGCTGCTTGTGTGGGTACATGCTGGCGGGGTGGGTGCTTTCCTGCTGTCTCCTTCAGTTGTCACTCACCTGGCTCTGCTGTGCAGCTCTCCTGGGCCTTCACACTGGGCACATCTGTTCCACTTTCTCCGGCATATCTCCTGGACTGGGCTGCCAGCTGTCAATCACCACCAGCTGTGCAATGAGCCGATGTGCACCTGGTCACTCTTTATGGCTCTCCTGTCAGCCACCGTTGCCATCTCTCTGTCTTCGGCTGCTGCACGACTCACTTCATAGCATCACATGATCTCTACGTGCCAGGTCACAGGTGCACACTGGGGTCACAGCAGTGGCGCTCAGCTTCTCTCCTGCCACTCCATTCTGTCAGCGGTGTTTCTCCACAGCACTCCCTGCACAATGTGCTGCTTACTCCTTACACTACTCCCCACTTCTCAGCTAGTCAGTACAGGACTATGAGCGGAGATGAGCGGTCCGGATTCCACGGGTTTGTGCTGGGTCATTGTCATGGTCATGTGTTAGGCAGGCTGTGTCAGTGCACAGAGGGCAGAGGCTGTCAGTCAGTGTAGTGGGGTACATTAGAGTCAGTCAGCTTTTAATTATTATTTTTTCATTGTGGTGTGTGGTGTGCTGCACTGCAATTTAATACACCATATACTATACTGTCAGAAGTTCTGTGTGTGATTGTTCTGCCTCAATGCTGTGTTCTACAAGCCCCATCCATAAAAATAAATAAATACATTTTGCTTTTCTTTATATTTTGTGTGAACTGCACCCCAATAGTATACACCATAAGTTCTGTGTGTAATTGTTCTGACTCCACATTTCATTATGCAAGCTGCACATTAGAAAAAAAACAGTAGAAATTTAAAACTATTTTCCTCTTTATTGTTTGTGTGTACTGCGCCCATAATATACTGTCAGAACTTCCGTGTGTGATTGTGCACCATTATACCTGCCTCCATGCACCATTATACAAGCTGCATATTACAAAACGATAACAGTAAAAATTTAAAACTATTTTTCTCTTTATTGTTTGTGTGTACTGCACCCAAACTATACTTTCAGAATTCCATGTGTGATTGTTCTGCCTCCACGCAGTGTCATACATGCTGCACATTACAAAAAATAATAGTAAAATTGTAAAACAATTTGGTACTTCTTTACTTTCACGGCGCCAGCATGGCGCCGCGTGTCAGAGTCCCCTTGCGGGGCTCGCTTCGCTCGCCCACGCTGCGGGCTCGGTGGCTCGCTACGCTCGCCACGCTATTTAAAATCAACTCCGTGCCAACATGGATAGTGGGGGTATGAACTATCCATGTTGGCATGGCGTTAACTTCGTTTATTTTACTTAGTTTGTGGCGAGCGTAACCCGGAAGTAGCACGGCGCCATGCTGGCGCCGTGAAAGTAAAGATGTACCAACAATTTTTCTATTTATTGTTTGTGTGTACTGCACCCATAATATACTTTCGGAAGTTCCGTGTGTGATTGTTCTGCATCCACGCAGTGTTATACAAGCTGTGCATAAAAATAAATTAAGTTATTAAACTGAAAAAAAAAAATCATTCATGGTGACAACTTAATATGTACTACTAACGCTGTCGCTGATGCTCAGCCTCAAACCATGCAAGGAGAGTTACCCAAAAGTTTAATAAAAAATACCTCCAACAGGAATAAAAAGAAAGTTAGTTCCTCCTGTCGGGCCGTCTTAACAGCAGTGTGGTCTCCTGGGCAAAGCAATGCACTGGGGCCCTTACCCATTCTTCCCTCCTAGGGGTGGGGGTGCTATCAGCAGCAGCTTTGATGTCCCATGTGTGGCAGGGGGTGCTCTATCTTCCACTCAACATGTAGGACCTGGAGCAGCAACTTCTGCAAATTACTCCTTTACTGCACAGGTGGTTGGAGGGAGAACACTAACGTGTGGAAGGGGGCACTGAGCTGAATGAAGGGTCCCTTGTAAATGACTTCCAGTGAGGTAGGCAGTGTTTTATATGCAGGGGAGGATTGGATAATGGAGGGGCTTAATATTCATCATTTTCCGGTGTAAGGGCAGCTTGTTTGACTGCAGATATCACCACTATCTGGAAATAGATTTCTTATCCTTCAATAGTATAAAAACCTAGAGTTCCACCTTTCAGGAGGTGCTGGGGACTTGGGGATCAGAGATCAGGAGCCAGAGCAATACATTGACAAAAATATAAAACTGTACACCAGAGGTTTGGAGCTGGAACAGGGACCGGCTGCTGAAAGGCTGATATCTCTGGTTCTGGGATAGATAGAGGCAAGATGCGTGTGTCAACAGAAAGGGGAGAGTCCCAGATTTTGGAATATACTCTAAGTCAGAGAGAACCTTAGAAATATGACTGGGAAGTTCAATTAACAGGTTGGATGTGGACTGCTGCTTTGAAGTTGGATATCTCAAGTTCGCCAGGGCCGATTTTCAAAATTCTGGTATCCCTGGAAAAAGGGGATCCTCAGCTGTCAGCATACATCTGGGGCACCTGGGAAAGTGCCCATTAAGCCCATACGAAAAGACAGCCCTGCCTCCTGTATTTGAAATAATTAAAATTGGCAGAATGCCATTGACATCACGCAGTGGCAAGGAAAGACTCTGGCCTAGCCCTCCAAAGTCTTCACTGCTTCCGATCTCCAGCAAATTTGAAGCAGATCAGTGCAAAAATTACATTTAATTTCTGTTATGACATCTTTAGCACACAAAGGAGTAATTTGGTCCATCCAGTGGCCTCTAGTGGTCACTGGTAGTAGTTCACCACATAACGGTAAGTAATAGTTAGCCTTTTATATATAGCTATTATTATTATTATTATTATTATTATTATTATTATTATTATTATTATGATTTTCTGTATGGCAAACATTACTTTTAATTACTTTGTGTTTTAAAGATAACTTATCTAATTTTCATTTTAATGAATTGATGTTATTTCATTTTCTATTTCCTACACTTGATCTTGCAAAGCAAACGCATTTACCAGACGTATTGGATATTTCTCCCTCTGAACACGGCACACAGTTATAGCAGCACGCATGGTGTCCTTCCCGAGGGGCTTTTCTGAATCCATGGAAACACCTTTCAGAACATTGTCCATGCGGCATCTATTGAAAGAAAGATTTAAGTTTCAGCAGTATAAATGGATATTCCATAATTTCCCTCTATTTGACAGCTGTTGGCTGTTGATCAGTATAACCATAGGTGAATTTAGAAGTTCGGGAATGGGTAGTCCCAGTTCCAAATTTGATCAATTGCAAAAATAATCAGGCATGTCATAGGTCTGCACACAAAAAAGGAGACTGGACTTATTGCAACGAGTGGGAAGGCAAGCTTTGATGGATTCACATGTGACACTAGGGGTCTTATTCAGATCTGAGCTCAGTACAAATGTGTTCAGAAAATGGGCAAAACCATGTGCACTGCAGGTGGGGCAGATGTAACATGTACAGAGAGAGTTAGATTTGTGTGAGTTATTTTGTTTCTGTGCAGGATAAATACTGGCTGCATTATTTTTACACTGCAATTTAGATTTCAGTTTCAGCACACCCCACCCAAATTTAACTCTCTCTGCACCTGTTACATCTGCCCCACCTGCAGTGCACATGGTTTTGCCCATTTTCTGAACACATTTGTACTGAGCTCAGATCTGAATAAGGCCCTAGGTGCATGCTGAATAAAGGTGTACAATGCCCAAGAAGTAGTGCATCTTATACACGTAGGACCTTATTCTGGTCCACACCCAATGCTGTGAATTTGGCAGTGTTGCGTGTGGACTAAACACCGCCCACTGCTCGCAGGTCCGTCTCCCCCCCTCGCATGTCGGGTTGCCCACACGGCTGTGAATAAAGGTTTTCCAAGACCTCCATTCTCAGCCTATGGGGCGACATCCACATCATTAGATAGTAGTCGACCATCACATGATGTGGATGGTACACACATATCTAAGTGACTCTCAGTTCTCTTATATGCATGCTCCCTCAACAGGAACAGGTTGGGCAGCTGACATCCGGTGATGTCATCTGCCTGCCCCCGAATCAACATCATTGGGTGATTTGCAAGGGAATGCCCAGTGCTTTCATGGGAATACATGCTCGTTGTCATGTGGGTTACATGCTCATTGCCAGGGGTTATATGCTAGTTACCAGGGGTTTATTTGTTAATGCCAAGGGTTACATGTTAGTTGCCATGGGGTAACTTGCTCTTAGCCAGGGGTTTCATGCTTTTTTCCACGGGGAGTTACATGCATGTTAACCAGGGGATATTGCCAGGGGTTAAAGTGAGGAGGAACAGGGTGGAACTGAGTTCCACCACCTCTAATGGTGAGGTGGAACATTTAAACCTCCACAATGGCCCTGAACAGTAATTCTCACAGAAAATAATTCTAGTTTGTAGGGGTATTCCGAAAACCCTACCACTGGTCCTGTGGTAGTGTCCCTGGTCCTGTCTCTGCCTAATGGGAGTTGGGGAGGGGGGTTAATTAGGTGACATAGAGAAATTAGTTCCTCCACCTCTGCATGGCCACTTTAACCCCTGGATATTGTAAGCTCATTGCCATGGGGATTACATGCTCATTGCCAGGGGTGACATGCTCGTTTCCATGGGGAATTACATGTTTATTGCTGCAGGGGATTTCATGCTCATTGTCAAGGGGAGTTACATGATTGATGCCATGGGGTGGGGGTTCCATGCTCATTGCCCACAGTTGCATTTCAGGCTTGTAGGGGAACAGCGCGGCCACTACTCTCAGACTCTGAACTTCCAGGTAGTGCTAGGTGCCCTGCACTCCCCTGTCAGACGAAAGAGGTGATGGAGCAAAGGAAGGAGTGTTTCTAAATAGGCAGCAGCCATCATTGGAGGGGTGCAGGGTCTCTATGCTGACAGAGACTGTGTCCCCGGCTCCAAGCTCCAACAGGTGTAGTGGTAGTGGTCTGGTGCACCTCCAGACCACCCTGCATTTTCAACTATGATTATAATCAATCTGTACCTTTACTGGCAAGTAGAAAGGTAATTACAAAATCACATTGCAGAAATATTTCTTAGTGTTCATAATTTTTCTATTTGAAACTTTAGGGGCTAAATGTTATAGGGTGCAATCAAATCTAGAAGTTCAAACATTCATCAACCTGCAGCGAGAATGATGTGAATTTGTTTCAAAGCTCCTGGGTCATTATCATTTTTGGGGCACCCTAGGTAAACTTCAGCCATCTGCAACCACCACCCACACACCGATACCGCCTTTGTAGAAGTTCAGATAAATATATGGAGGTAAATAAAAGACTCCTGATGAAGACGTTTGAGCACATTGAAACGCATTGTGCCCCCCTCATTCGGCTCCAGCTTCCACCCCTGAAAAATACCAGACTCCACCAATATTATTCCGGACCAATTTTTCAATACGGAAGAGGATCAAACAATCTCAGCTTTCCACGCAGCTACAAGCCAGGTATTCCTATACCTCCAAAGACTGCTTTGACAAGCATATTGCTTGTGAGTAAATTTGGATCCTCTACTGGGTATTATTCCAGGACCTTCCATCTATCTCCAGCTCAAGGAAACACACATTTACCCCACTTCAGTCTGGTAACTGGTCTCATATACTTTTGGTTCCTACTCTTATAAATTTAACACCTTATGTTTCCATTAGGTTTAACAAGTGTGTCATCTTTAATTCCAGGATTCCCATATTCTACCAATAGTAGAGCCAGCCCTGCACAACTTGCAATAAGTAATAAAATTGAGTATAAAATTGAAATTTTAAGTTTGACAGAAGCCTACACAGATTAACGAGATCGATGCAGGAATCAGTAAAAGTAAATTAAATATATATATTTTTTAAATGCATTCCTGCATCTAGTAATGCTGTGGTCATGGACCGGACACATAGATTTGGTAAAACTTTGGGATATAAGATAAATGTTGATAAATCCGAACTCGTTCCCTTATCACCAATCCATCCCATACTCTTACATTCTCCTGTTCTATTTTCCTTTAACCCCTTCCCGACAATTGACGTACATTTACGTCATGGTCGGGAAGTACTTCCCGACACATGGCGTAAATGTACGTCATGGAATTTAACTGTCACCGCGTCTATAGACGCAGTGACAGTTTCAACATGTCTGCTGTCCCTGACAGCAGACATGTCCGTGCATGCCCAGGGGGGGCTGCGATGCCGCCCCCCCGTCGGCGATCGCTGTGATTGGCTGTTCAGTGTGAACAGCCAATTACAGCGTTTTCTGTGTCACCGGCGAATAACGTTCGCCGGTGACACGCGATCGGAGGTGATTGGTGCTGTAAAGTACAGCACCAATCACCGCGGGGTGTAAGGGTGACACTGGTGTCACCCCACCTCACCCCGCCCGCCCCCAAAGGCCGTGATTGGTCCGTCGGACCGACGGACCAATCACAGCCATGGAGGGGGGTTTAAACTAACGGTGACTGCACTGCAGACGCCATTCCGGTCTGGAATTGCGTGCAGTGCGGTCACCGTGCCTAGCTGCCGCGATATACTGACCAGAACCTTGCAAAATACTTACCTGATCCTTGCAAATATCTTGCCTGCTACATCACTGCTTGTAGTGTGCTGGATGCTTCCTGGATCCTGTTACTTGTGACTTCCTGTGTTGTGAACTTGTGCTGCTGCAGTGTAATAGCGTTATTTAGATAGAGAGAGATAGAGAGAGATAGTGTCAGAGAGTGCTATATTTTGTGCTGCTGCAGTGTGATATAGTTATAGAGAGAGAGATAGAGAGAGATAGAGAGAGATAGAGAGAGATAGAGAGAGATAGAGAGATATAGAGAGAGATAGAGAGAGAGAGAGATAGAGAGGCCTAGTGACAGAGAGTGCTATATTTTGTGCTGCTGCAGTGTGATAGTTATAGATAGAGAGATAGAGAGAGATAGAGAGAGAGAGATAGAGATAGTGACAGATTGTGCTATATATTTTTTATATAACTGACTGCTGCCCCCCCTTTTGTGCTGATCAGTATAAATTAACTGATCAGCAACTTTTTGGGGGCGCAGGTTTTTTTTTATATCTCCTATATATTTGGCTACATCTGTCACTCAAAGTGGGTGTCTGTGTCTATAACGCTCTGTTCCTGGACTTTCCTCTTAATGTGTAATTGCCTTCATCTGTGCTGAACACCTTTCTGAGAAATTAACCTGTTTAAAACAGGTGATGGCAATCATACATTAAGGGGAAGTCTAGAAACAGAGCATTGTGTCCCTCCTGGAGAGGGTCATGTTGGGAGGTATGTGACAGAGAACCAGCCCAGTGAGCCCACAGACAGTGCCAGACACCCACTGCCTTCCCATGTTGCCCAGCACTGCTACTCCACGGCCACCAGGTGAGCGCCCCCCTCCCGCGATTTGCGGCAAAACCTCCCCCCCCCCGCGCCCCCCCCCCCCTCCCGCGATTTGCGGCAAAAATACCCGCTCCCCCGCGACCCCCCCTACCGCGATTCGCAGCAAAAACACCCCCGCGACCCCCCCTCCCGCGATTCGCTGCAAAAAGAACCCCCCCACGACCCCTCCCGCAATTCGCGGCATAACCACCACCCCGCGACCCCCCCCCTCCCGCGAATCGCTGTAAACCCTCCCCCCTGACCCCCCCCCCGATTCGCGGAAAAAACACCCCCCCGCGACCTCCCTCCCGCGATTCGCGGCAAAAAGGACCCCCCCCGCGACCCCCCTTGCACGATTGGCGGCACCCCCCCTGCGACCCCCATCCCGCGATTCGCGGCACCCCCCCCCCCGCGCAATTCGCAGCAGCCCCAGGATTAAATGGCACATGCAAAACACTGACATGGCTATGGTCGACAATGAAAAAGGTTGACATGAGTTTTTGAAGATTTATTTTTAATTTTTTTAATTTTTTCATATTCATTGTCATGTGTCGACATGGACACCAATGAAGTGGCACACTTATGTCAACATTTACATGTGTTGACCTTTCTGTGTTGATTTTTTCTTGTGGCGATTCGCGTCACACCCCCCGCAACCCCCCCTCCCGCGATTCGCCGCACCCCCCGTGACCCCCCACCTCCCGCAATTCGCGGCAACCCCCCACCGGAACCCCTGTGAACCCCGCCCTCCCGCGATTCGCGGCACCCACCCCCGCGACCCCCCCTCCCGCAATTCGCGGCACCCCCCGTGATTCGCGGCAGCTCCAGAATTAAATTGCACATGGAAAACACTGACATGGCTATGGTCGACAATGAAAAAGGTTGACATGAGTTTTTGAAGTTTTTTTGTCATTTTTTGAATATTTTCATATTCATTCTCATGTGTCGACATGGACACCAATGAAGTGCCACACTTATGTCAACATTTACATGTGTTGACCTTTCTGTGTTGATTTTTTTCTTGTGGCGATTCGCGTCACACCCCCGCAACCCCCCCTCCGGCGATTCGCGGCACCCCCCCGCGACCCCCCCCCTCCCGCAATTCGCGGCAACCCCACACCGGAACCCCCATGAACCCCGCTCTCCCGCGATTCGCGGCACCCACTCCCCGCAACCCCCCCCCTCCCGCAAATCGCGGCACCCTCCGCGATTCGCGGCAGCCCCAGGATTAAATGGCACATGCAAAACACTGGCACGGCTATGGTTGACAATGAAAAAGGTTGACATGAGTTTTTGAAGATTTATTTCATTTTTTGAATGTTTTCATATTCATTGTCATGTGTCAACATGGACACCAATGAAGTGGCACAGTTATGTCAACATTTACATGTGTTGACCTTTCTGTGTTGAGTTTTTCTTGTGGCGATTCGCGTCACACCCCCCCCGCAAACCCCCCTCCCGCGATTCGCGGCACCCCCCGTGACCCCCCACCTCCCGCAATTCGCGGCAACCCCCCACCGGAACCCCTGTGAACCCCGCCCTCCCGCGATTCGCGGCACCCACCCCCGCGACCCCCCCTCCCGCAATTCGCGGCACCCCCCGTGATTCGCGGCAGCTCCAGAATTAAATTGCACATGGAAAACGCTGACATGGCTATGGTCGACAATGAAAAAGGTTGACATGAGTTTTTAAAGTTTTTTTTTTTATTTTTTGAATGTTTTCATATTCATTCTCATGTGTGGACATGGACACCAATGAAGTGCCACACTTATGTCAACATTTACATGTGTTGACCTTTCTGTGTTGATTTTTTCTTGTGGCGATTCGCGTCACACCCCCCCCACCCCCCGCAACCCCCACTCCCGCGATTCACGGCACACACACACACCCCCGCGATTCTCGGCACCCCACCCCGTGACCCCCCCTCCCGTGATTCACGGCACATCCCCCGCGACCCCCCCTACCATGATTCGCCGCAACCCCCACCCCCGTAACCCCCCTCCCGCGATTTGCGGCAACCCACCCCGCGACCCCCCTCCCGCGATTCTCTGCAATCCCTCCCCTCCCGCGATTCGCAGCATCCACCCCCCCACAACCCCCCCCCTCCTGCAATTCGCGGCACCCCCGCGACCCCCCCTCCTGCAATTCGCGGCACCCTCCGCGACCCCCCCTCCCGCGATTCGCGGACACCTAAGTTGCAATACAGGGCATCTTTCATACAATTCTAACCATATTTCTCATATACAAACGTTCACAAATTAAGGGGGCGCAGCCCCTTACGACGGTGTGAAGAGCGCCCGTAGGGCGCGATGAATCACCTAGTATATATATACCTGTCACTGCTGCTGCTGCAGTGTCATAGAGTGTTAGATAGTGAGAGATAGAGAGATAGAGAGAGATAGTGACAGAGAGTGATAGAGAGTGCTAAATTTTGTGTCTGCTGCCCCCGCCTTTTGTGCTGATCACTATATCTGAGGTGATCAGCAACTTTTTGGGGGTGCAGAGGTTTTTTTTTTTTATATATATACCTGCCAGTTGCACTGTCAGTTGCACCAAAGGTTGTGCACCTGCTGCCCCTCACTGGTAATCAGTGTCGCATCACTGATCACCTTTTTTTTTGTGTGTGTGCTGTGGGGTCTTTTTTTAATTTTTTTTTTACACACACTGTGATTTTGTGGGTGTCCTGTGGCCGCTGTGCGCTGATTAGTGCCGTACATCACTGATCATCTTTTTCGGCACAGGGTTGATCTATTTTTTTTTTTTTTTTTTATCAAATTCCTGTTGCCTTTGAGCGCTGTTCAGTGACGGACGTTACTGACCAACATCTGTGCTCAATTTTTGGCGCAGGACCTTTTTTTTTTTTTTTTTAACCCCTTCAATTTTTTTTTTTAACCCCTTCAATTTTTTTTTTTTAACCCCTTCATTTTTTTTTTTTTGTATAAAGTATTTTTTTTTCTGCACTACATACACACTACACACTACATACCCCCCTGGTTGAAATAAAGTTTGTACCCCCCCCCCTACACTATACACGTGTTGAAACATTTCACTACCAGTAACACAAAAATAAAAATGGCATCCCAAATGTCATCCCAAATGTCATCCCAGTCATCCAGAAGAATGTATTCAGTGGAGGAGGCATATGCCATGCTTGCTTCTGACTCTGACACAGCCAGTGATGCAAGCGGGGAATTTGAAGGATTCGCCTTAAGCTCCTCTTCCTCCTCTGGTGATGAGGGACCCCCTCAAAGACGCCCCCGTAGAGCAGCTGAGACCCCCCCCCCCCAATAATTGATCTCGTATGGACCCCACCACCAGACAATTTTGAGCCCCAGGTTCCTGAGTTTTTGGCCATGCCAGGAATCCAATTTGATTCCACAGGTCTCAGAGAAATTGACTTTTTCAAATTATTTTTCTCTGATGATTTTATAAATTTAATGGTGGACCAAACTAATTTATATGCCCAGCAGTTTATTGCTCAAAACCCCACGTCATCATTTGCTAGGTGGACCCCTGTAGATGCAGTAGAGATGATGACGTTTTGGGGTCTGGTGTTTCATATGGGCATAGTAAAAAAGCCAGAAATTAGGCAATATTGGAGTACAGATGTTCTGTACAGCACCCCATTTTACCGTATGGCCATGCCCCGGGCTCGATTTGAGACGATCCTTAAATTTTTGCATTACAACGATAATGCACAGTGCCCACCCAGAGATGATCCCACCTTTGACCGGCTATTCAAAGTCAGGCCGGTCATTGATCATTTCAGTGCCAAATTTGAAGACATGTACATCCCAGATAAATTCATTTGCATAGACGAGTCCCTTATACATTTTAAAGGAAGGGTTAAATTCCGCCAGTACCTTCCCAGTAAGAGGGCAAGGTATGGCATAAAAATGTATAAGCTGTGTGAAAGCACCTCAGGGTACACTCACAGGTTTAGGGTATATGAAGGGAAGGATTCAAGAATTGAACCGCCAGAATGCCCCCCCTCCCTCGTAGGTGTTAGTGGAAAAATTGTCTGGGATTTAGTGCACCCCTTCCTGGATAAAGGTTATCACCTCTATGTGGATAACTTTTACACCAGCATCCCCCTGTTTAAGGCCCTTGGTTCAAGAGGTACAGCAGCTTGCGGTACTGTGCGCAAGAACCAAAGAGGCCTCCCAAAAACGCACATTGCCCAAGTAATGAGAAGGGGTGAAAGCAGGGGAATATGCACCGAAAATATGTTGTTGGTCAAATATAAGGACAAGAGGGATGTCCTTATACTGACAACAATTCACGGAGACAGTACCACCTCCGTCCCTGTACGAGGTACCAGTACCCACACCTCAAAACCTAATTGTATCCTGGATTACAATAGGTACATGGGCGGAGTGGATCTTTCAGATCAGGTACTGAAGCCGTACAGTGCCCTGCGGAAAACAAAAATCTGGTACAAGAAGCTGGCCGTGTATATCATCCAGATGGCACTGTATAACGCTTACGTGCTATTCCGTTCTACCGGCCAGAGGGGGACATTTATGCACTTTCAAGAGGAAGTCATAAAGGGCCTAGTATTTGGGAACCAGCAGGCAGAGGGCCCCAGTACTTCTAGTACTGGCCCCTGTATTGTACCAGGGCAGCATTTTCCTGATGAAATCCCCTCCACTGGAAAAAAGGGCAGGACACAAAAAAGGTGCAAAGTTTGCTATAAAAAGGGAATAAGAAAGCAAACTATTTTCCAGTGTGACACTTGCCCCGACAAACCCGGCCTATGTATAAAGGAGTGTTTTAAAATATACCACACATCTATGGATTATTAGGTTCATCATTTCACCGTGCTTCGGGGGTCTTGCTAATGCCACATAGCACCCACCAACATTCCACCAGAATCTGAGCTGCAAAATCCAAAAATCACTCCTTCCCTTCTGAGTCCTGCCATGCACCCAACTGGTATTTTTTGGTCACATATGAGGCATTGCCATACTCGGGAGAAATTGGGGCACAGATTTTGGGGTGCTTTTTCTCCTTCATACCTTATGAAAATGAAAAATTTTGAGCCAGAACTGCATTTTTGTGTAAAAAAATGTAATTTTTCATTTTCACTGCCCAGTTGTATCAAAATTGGTGAAACCCCTGGGGGTTTGAAATATACACTATACCCCTAGATGAATTCCCTGAGGGGTGTAGTTTGCAAAATGGGGTCACTTGTGGGGGGGTTCCACTGTATTGGTGCTTTGGGGGTCTTGCTAATGCGACATAGCACCCACCATCATTCCACCAGAATTTGTGCTGCAAAATCCAAATATCACTCCTTCCCTTCTGAGTCCTGCCACTTTTTGGTCACACATGAGGCATTGCCGTACTCGGGAGAAATTGGGGCACATTTTGGGGTGCTTTGTCTCCTTCATTCCTTCTGAAAATGAAAAATTTTGAGCCAGAACTGCATTTTTGTGTAAAAAAATGTAATTTTTCATTTTCACTGCCCACTTGTATCAAAATTGGTGAAACCCCTGGGGGTTTGAAATGTACACTATACCCCTAGATCAATTCCCTGAGGGGTGTAGTTTGCAAAATGGGGTGACTTGTGGGGGGGTTCCACTGTATTGGTGCAACATAGCACCCACCATTCATTCCACCAAAATCTGTGCTGCAAAATCCAAAAATCACTCCTTCCCTTCTGAGTCCTGCCATGCACCCAACTGGTATTTTTTGGGGCACATGTGAGGCATTGCCGTACTCGGGAGAAATCGGGGCACAGATTTTGGGGTGCTTTTTCTCCTTCATACCTTCTGAAAATGAAAAATTTTGAGCCAGAACTGCATTTTTGTGTAAAAAAATGTAATTTTTCATTTTCACTGCCCATTTGTATCAAAATTGGTGAAACCCCTGGGGGTTTGAAATGTACACTATACCCCTAGATGAATTCCCTGAGGGGTGTAGTTTGCAAAATGGGGTCACTTGTGGGGGGGTTCCACTGTATTGGTGCTTGGGGGGTCTTGCTAATGCGACATAGCACCCACCAAAATTCCACCAGAATCTGAGCTGCAAAATCCAAAAATCACTCCTTTCCTTCTGAGTCCTGCCATGCACCCAACTGGTATTTTTTGGTCACATGTGAGGCATTGCCGTACTCGGGAGAAATTGGGGCACAGATTTTGGGGTGCTTTTTCTCCTTCATACCTTCTGAAAATGAAAAATTTTGAGCCAAAACTGCATTTTTGTGTAAAAAAATGTAATTTTTCATTTTCACTGCCCAGTTGTATCAAAATTGGTGAAACCCCTGGGGGTTTGAAATGTACACTATACCCCTAGATGAATTCCCTGAGGGGTGTAGTTTGCAAAATGGGGTCACTTGTGGGGGGGTTCCACTGTATTGGTGCTTGGGGGGTCTTGCTAATGCGACATAGCACCCACCAAAATTCCACCAGAATCTGAGCTGCAAAATCCAAAAATCACTCCTTTCCTTCTGAGTCCTGCCATGCACCCAACTGGTATTTTTTGGTCACATGTGAGGCATTGCCGTACTCGGGAGAAATTGGGGCAAAGATTTTGGGGTGCTTTTTCTCCTTCATACCTTCTGAAAATGAAAAATTTTGAGCCAAAACTGCATTTTTGTGTAAAAAAATGTAATTTTTCATTTTCACTGCCCAGTTGTATCAAAATTGGTGAAACCCCTGGGGGTTTGAAATGTACACTATACCCCTAGATGAATTCCCTGAGGGGTGTAGTTTGCAAAATGGGGTCACTTGTGGGGGGGTTCCACTGTATTGGTGCTTGGGGGGTCTTGCTAATGCGACATAGCACCCACCAAAATTCCACCAGAATCTGAGCTGCAAAATCCAAAAATCACTCCTTCCCTTCTGAGTCCTGCCATGCACCCAACTGGTATTTTTTGGTCACATGTGAGGCATTGCCGTACTCGGGAGAAATTGGGGCACATATTTTAGGGTGCTTTTTCTCCTTCATACCTTCTGAAAATGAAAAATTTTGAGCCAGAACTGCATTTTTGTGTAAAAAAATGTAATTTTTAATTTTCACTGCCCACTTGTATCAAAATTGGTGAAACCCCTGGGGGTTTGAAATGTACACTATACCCCTAGATGAATTCCCTGAGGGGTGTACTTTGCAAAATGGGGTGACTTGTGGGGGGGTTCCACTGTATTGGTGCAACATAGCACCCACCATTCATTCCACCAAAATCTGTGCTGCAAAATCCAAAAATCACTCCTTCCCTTCTGAGTCCTGCCATGCACCCAACTGGTATTTTTTGGTCACATGTGAGGCATTGCCGTACTCGGGAGAAATTGGGGCACATATTTTGGGGTGCTTTTTCTCCTTCATACCTTTTGAAAATGAAAATTTTTGAGCCAGAACTGCATTTTTGTGTAAAAAAATGTAATTTTTCATTTTCACTGCCCACTTGTATCAAAATTGGTGAAACCCCTGGGGGTTTTAAATGTACACTATACCCCTAGATGAATTCCCTGAGGGGTGTAGTTTGCAAAATGGGGTGACTTGTGGGGGGGTTCCACTGTATTGGTGCAACATAGCACCCACCATTCATTCCACCAAAATCTGTGCTGCAAAATCCAAAAATCACTCCTTCCCTTCTGAGTCCTGCCATGCACCCAACTGGTATTTTTTGGTCACATGTGAGGCATTGCCGTACTCGAGAGAAATTGGGGCACAGATTTTGGGGTGCTTTTTCTCCTTCATACCTTCTGAAAATGAAAACTTTTGAGCCAGAACTGCATTTTTGTGTAAAAAAATGTAATTTTTCATTTTCACTGCCCACTTGTATCAAAATTGGTGAAACCCCTGGGGGTTTGAAATGTACACTATACCCCTAGATTAATTCCCTAAGGGGTGTAGTTTGCAAAATGGGGTCACTTGTGGGGGGGTTCCACTGTATTGGTGCTTGGGGGGTCTTGCTAATGCGACATAGCACCCACCAAAATTCCACCAGAATCTGAGCTGCAAAATCCAAAAATCACTCCTTCCCTTCTGAGTCCTGCCATGCACCCAACTGGTATTTTTTGGTCACATGTGAGGCATTGCCGTACTCGGGAGAAATTGGGGCACATATTTTGGGGTGCTTTTTCTCCTTCATACCTTCTGAAAATGAAAAATTTTGAGCCAGAACTGCATTTTTGTGTAAAAAAATGTAATTTTTCATTTTCACTGCCCACTTGTATCAAAATTGGTGAAACCCCTGGGGGTTTTAAATGTACACTATACCCCTAGATGAATTCCCTGAGGGGTGTAGTTTGCAAAATGGGGTGACTTGTGGGGGGGTTCCACTGTATTGGTGCAACATAGCACCCACCATTCATTCCACCAAAATCTGTGCTGCAAAATCCAAAAATCACTCCTTCCCTTCTGAGTCCTGCCATGCACCCAACTGGTATTTTTTGGTCACATGTGAGGCAATGCCGTACTCGGGAGAAATTGGGGCACAGATTTTGGGGTGCTTTTTCTCCTTCATACCTTCTGAAAATGAAAAATTTTGAGCCAGAACTGCATTTTTGTGTAAAAAAATGTAATTTTTCATTTTTACTGCCCAGTTGTATCAAAATTGGTGAAACCCCTGGGGGTTTGAAATGTACACTATACCCCTAGATGAATTCCCTGAGGGGTGTAGTTTGCAAAATGGGGTCACTTGTGGGGAGGTTCCACTGTATTGGTGCTTGGGGGGTCTTGCTAATGCGACATAGCACCCACCAAAATTCCACCAGAACCTGAGCTGCAAAATCCAAAAATCACTCCTTCCCTTCTGAGTCCTGCCATGCACCCAACTGGTATTTTTTGGTCACATGTGAGGCATTGCCGTACTCGGGAGAAATTGGGGCACATATTTTGGGGTGCTTTTTCTCCTTCATACCTTCTGAAAATGAAAAATTTTGAGCCAGAACTGCATTTTTGTGTAAAAAAATGTAATTTTTCATTTTCACTGCCCACTTGTATCAAAATTGGTGAAACCCCTGGGGGTTTGAAATGTACACTATACCCCTAGATAAATTCCCTGAGGGGTGTAGTTTGCAAAATGGGGTCACTTGTGGGGGGGTTCCTAACTTTTAGCATCTTATGGTGCCTAGAAACCTACATGGTGCCTAAAAAATAATCTCATAAAAAGGAGGCTCCAAAATCAAGTAGGTGCTCCTTCTATTATGAAGCCTGTGGTTTGGTCAACGTGCACACTAGGGCCACATATAGGATATTTATGAAAACAAAAGAATTGGGGGAATCAATTTTTAGTCACATTTCTCTAGTAAAATGTACTGTGTTCCTTAGAAAAATGTATTCAAATTGCAAATCTGCAAAAAAAATGAAATTTTGAAATTTCACCTACACTTTTTAATTCCTGTGAAACACCTAAAGGGTTAACAAACTTCCAAAATGCTGTTTTGAATACTGTGAGGGGTGCAGTTTTTGAAATGGTATCATTTATGGGGGTGTCTCACATACAAGTCCCTCAAAGTCACATCAGAACTGAACTGGTCCCTAAAAAAATCAGTGTTTGAAATTTTCTTGAAAATTTGAGAATTTGCTATTCATATTGTAAGCCTCCTAGTGTCCAAAAAAATTAAAAGGAAGTTGAAATAATGATGTCAACATAAAGTAGACATATGGTCTATGTTAGTTATTAACTATTTTGAGTGGTATGATTATTTGTCTCACAAGCAGAAAATTTAACATTTTGCAAATTGCTAAATTTTCCATTTTTTTACGACATTTTGGTATTTTTCACAAAAAAACACAGACTGTATCGACCCAAATTTACCACTAATTTGAAGTACAATGTGTCACTAAAAAACAGTCTCAAAATCACTGGGATAAGTAAAAGCAAAAAAAAGTTATCCCCACTTAAGTGAGACATGTAAGATTTGAAAAAAAGGGCTCTGTCAGGAACGCAAAAACTGGCTCTGTCAGGAAGGGGTTAAAATAATTACAGACATAATTAAATATTTAGACATATATGTACCTTTTAACCTATCGGATCTTTGTAAACTAAATTTTTCAGAGGTAATTTAAAAAATGTCTGACAATTAATAACTGGAGTAATCTTCTGCTATCCCTATTAATATACAGGGGTGGGGTCCTGGGGTTCACACCAATTGAGAGGTGCGACCCTGCAGAGACCTTTCAGTAGAACTGCATACAAAGTCAAAGGTGCAGGTGCACAAATTAAACTCACAATTTAAAAATTTTGCAATAAAATTTTGCATTTTTAGCGAGGTTCTTCGCTTAGTTATGGCCATAAGTAACGGCTTGCCCACCGCGTATCCCTATTAAGCCATATTGCAGTAATTAAAAGCATACTATTCCCCCAAATCTTTTATTTAATACATATGCTCCACCTTCGACAACTTAATGTCACGATTTCTTTGGGTGGGAAAGAAAGCCAAATTTTCCTTGAAAAAAATCTCCCAGAGATAAGGGGGGAATTAAACTTCCTAACCTAGATGTAACGTTAAAAGCTTTCCTGAAAGAACAGGTGAATACCAATGATTCCCCAATATCCATTCTTATGTCTGGAACAACTGTAAACGACAAAGCCCCCATACTACGGCAGGCTATCATGATATGGAGAAATGTGCATAAACTAGAAAAATGGGAGGGCCTGGAAAATGAGTCCCCTCTATGGCTTAATAGAAAATATTCAGAACTAAAAAAGATATCAAAGGATAATATATGGTCCCAAAAAGGCATTATGGTATTAGAACAGTTATATATTAATGGACAATTTAAAACGTTTGCACAACTACAAAGGGAATTTAATATATCTAAAGAATTTTTCTTTAGGTATCTACAGCTGAGGCACGCAATCCAAGCCCAGTTTGGAGCCCTTACGATCGCACTTGAGCCTTCACCTATAAAACTTTTCCTACAAAAACTTGGAACTAAGGGACAGATCTCTTGTATATACGATAATATAAATACGAATCAGAATCCCAAAATCTTAGATAACCTAAAACTAAAATGGGAGGCCGACCTAGGAAAAATCACAATAGAAAACTGGAAAAATCTTTTAGGATCTATTAGATATGCCACATCTTGCGCTAGATACCAGCAAGTACATTTTTTTTATTTTACATAGAGTATATCGAACTCCAGTAATGCTGCACTGAGCAGGTTTAAGAAAAGATACAAAATGTCCAAGATGCGGAGAAAGCGAAGCAGGATTTTGGCATCTATTATGGGAATGCCCAAAGGTTTATATATTCTGGAAAAGAGTTTGGAGAGATATTCAATCCACTGTCCATTCTATTACACAATTCGGTCCCAGAACATGCCTATATGGACTAGAACAAGGGAGGGACTGTTCAGTAATAATAAACCAATACACTATGTGCTTAACTACTTTGGCTAAAGTAGTGATTGCTAGGTGTTGGTTCTCAACTGATCAACCAGAAATTAATAAATGGAGAGCATTGGTAAATGAAGTAGCCAGTCATGAAAAATATATGTGCCATTCTAGAGGGGCATCAGCGAAATTCCATAGTAAGTGGGATAGATGGTGCAACTCTAGTCTGGCAAATGGAGAAATTGATATACTCAGGGAATAAAACATGTAGAAAAAAATTAACCAAATCACTTATGCTAAAAAAATGCACAAGATATTAAGTATATAATCACAGGATTGTTGGGTAAAGAACTAAATTATCACATAAGACCTTGCAATCAGAGCCGGCCCTAGCCTAAATGATGCCCTAGGCAAGATTTTGGTTGGTGCCCCCTACCACCGCCACTAGTTCCGCCTCTGACCCTGCTTCCCTTTCCCAGTACCATCAACAGTCATCATAGCAGTCATCATTTTGGTGCTCCTACCCGCAATATTTTAAATAGAAACAGTGTACACATTTGGTGCGCAGCCCAAACAGGGGTGTGTTTTTGCTGGGAAGGGGCATGGCCACACAATAGTACCCCCAATTCACATTATGTCACACAGTAGTGCAACTTTATTCACATTATATCATGCGATTGTGTCCCTTATTCACGTTACATCACACAGTAGTACCACTTTACCTTATATACATTTTTCCTCACATTATTCACATTACACCCTTAGAAAAAATCCTGAGAAAATATTGTATTTTAAGCACCTCCATGGCCACACTGCAACCCAGCACAAAACAGTGTGTGCTGGGCAGAGGAGAAGAGCTTCAGCTGCTGCTGACTTAAGGGGAGGGGGCCCGGGGCCCCCACTGGGCCCTTCCATCAGACATTGGCCTGGATAATTTGTACCCCCTACCCCTTTCTCTCAGCATCCCTGATAATACCACACAGTAATGCCCCTTACACATGACACACATTATTAATGTCCTTATAACCATAATGCCCCTTACACATTATGCCAACCTTTAATAATGCCCTTCATACACATAATGACACACATATTGCCCCTTACACATATGTTGCACATTATTAATGCCCTTATACACATGACACACATAATGCCTGTTACACATATATCGCACATTAATAATGCGTTTATACATGACACAAATAATGCCCCTTACACATATGCCGAACACTATTGCACAGCCAACCCATCCGCAGACAGCACTCGCACAGCCGCTAACACTGTGACCTCTGCCTCTGCTTGGATACAGATGTTTCCTCATACATCTTGACTCAATAGGCCATGCAGCTCCTGGCCAGTTCTGCTAACGTTGGGTGTCTTTTTTGCTGAAAATTCGTCTTATTTGCATTGTTATGACCAGCACACACAAGGAGTTTCCAATGATTAAAATTATATGCGGCATGCCTATATTCTGTGAGCGACTGTGGCTGTACCTGCATACGGAATGCTATGTTACAGTGATTTCCATGAATACACTATTTCATATGCAGATACAGCCTCACTCACACACAGAATATAGGCATGCTGCATATCATTTTAATCAGCAGAAGCTGCTGATGCCCCTTGGTATTCCAAATGCCCTAGGCAATTGCCTAGTTGGCCTATGCCTAAGGCCGGCTCTGCTCGCAATTGATTATGGAAAGGGAATTGAACGGAGGAAGGAAACACAAAGCAATGCACGAAGATGTATATAAAGGGGAAGGGGGGGAGGGGAAGGGGATGGGGAAGGAGAGGGGAGGGGGAGGGGGGAAAGAATGAGTATATAGTTCTATTAAAGGAAAAAGAACTAAATAAGTAAAAAAAAAAAAAATAGAATATTCACACGCACAATAGTACTTATTTATTTATTTATTTATTTTGTGTACACTTAAATAAATTCACTAGGATTGATATATCCTCACAATATAGGATTGGAAAAGATAAAAGAGAGAAAAAAAAATTTGGTTATAAACGTCTACTTAATGTGTATTTTAAATAACTAAAGACTGAAACATTGATATATATATAAGTTCATGACTGGCGGAACTGTGTGTGTTATAAATCTAAGGGACAAGATCGGTAAAGGATATACAAATTAAGTACCATAAATTGAGCCAAACCTGCTCTAATTGAAAGATTAAAGGATATCATAATATACGAAGAACAAACAGAAATAAAGCGATCTCTGGCAGCTAATTATGGGGAATGGAAATAAAACTGCTGAATAATGAAAGGGGAGAGATAAAATTAGATCAATGGAAATATTTGATTTTGGGAACTGATGATGTGTTCTATATGTATGGGATGAAAGTGAAAATGATGTATGTTTAATGTCGTTAGTGTTGATGTGTTATGTGATGTAATATGGCACAAGCATATTATATGTTATTTGTATAAAATGAATAAAGAAGGATGAATTTAAAAAAAAAAACCTAGAATGTTATACTCTTTCAGTCTTTTTCCACTATATCAGTGACTGACTCCTTGACACCTCTAATTATACCTGCCCAAATTTAGATCAAGCGCTCCTTTACCCATACTCACCTTCTGATCTCTTACACTCAGATTCTACAGACATTCCCAGTGATATAAACAATAACATTTTATTTTATGACACTTACACGCTGACCTTTGATAAAACTGCCAGTGGAGCAGGTGTTTTACCATTGGCCTGAGGATTGCTTTTCTGGGGCCAGCCTAGGATCCATTATACCATAGGAGGATGCTTTTCTACTTATAAGGTGGAATATCTCTGTCAGAGGAACTGCAATACACCAAGTGAGATGATTGCATAATTTTCACAAGGAGTACATGGGACTGCTTTACATCCAAGTATAACCTTCCAGTAGCGCACGCAGGGGGGGTTTCTGAGTACCCAGAAACCCCCCAGGGGTCTAAGGGCCCTAGGCTGAAAGCTGAGGGTCCCCTCTTTCCATAGGTACAATAATTTTAAAAATCGGCCCTTGGGAACCAGAGATATCTGACTTCAAAGCAGTGGTCCCCATCCAAGCCTCTTAATTGCTCTTCCCAGTCAGATATTTAAGGTTCTCTCTGATTTAGAGTTTTTCTGAGGGTATATTCCAAAAGCTGGGACTCTCCCAATTGAGGAACACTAGTAGCTTGTCTCTCCTATTCCCAGAACCAGAACTATCAGCCTTCCAGCAGCTGGTTACTGCTCCAGCTCCACACATCTGGTATGTAGTTTTATATTCTCGTTGGCAGATTGCTCTGCCTCCTGAACTCTGATCCCCAAGTCCCCAGTACCATTTGGTAGGTGGGATTCTCTAGTTTTTAATTCCATTAAAATCTAAGAAATGTATTTCCGGGAAATGGAGATATCTGCAGTCTAGCAAGCTGTCCTCCCACCAGAAAATTATGAATAATAAGCCCACTCCACTATACACCCCTCCTCTGCATATTAAACATCCTCTGCCACCCTGGAAGTTATGTATCAGGGCCCCTTCATTCAGCCCAATGCCCCCTTCTCCCACCATCTGTGCAGTAAAGGGGTAATTAGTGGAAATTACTGATCCAGGCCCTACATGCTGAGCGGTTGATATAATACCCCCTACCACCCGCGGGACATCAAAGCTTCCCCCACCCCTACCGCTGGAGGATCGGTAGGGGCCCCATTACATTGCTATGCCCAGGGGTCTACACTGCTGTTGATGCCCCTGTATGTATATATGTATGTATATATGTATATATATTTTATTATTATTATTTATATACATTTGGTCTATCTATAAAACTTTAACTGACCCGGCATATACTGGGTCATCTAAGTGTCCATCTCCGTGCTTTGCTCCGCCCCTCTGGAAACCCCCTTCTGAAAATCCTGCGTTTGCCCCTGCCTTCTATCCCACTTGTGACGACCAGCTTGGTAACTATAATCATCTCCGGAGATACCCCTTATACCTCCACCCAGATCTGGCGAATTATGGCTACAAATACAAGCCCCATGGCCAACTACATATTTATGTGGCCATTTAGCACCTCAAGCTAATTTATCTTGTTGTGCCTTTTTATTATTGTGTATTTCATTTAATGTGTTTTATGATTATATATAAAATTTGGTGAATTTCATTAAAACTTGTCTAGCGCTGCTTTTTATGATTACGTGGTATCCTCATTAGAATATTTTTGTACTTTTAGTTTTTTGTGAGGACTGACTATCCTCAAAATTAAAGCAGCTGCTATATAGAGAATTTGTAACTTTGTTTACTTTGTTGCATAACTAAAACTGTCTGGGCCCATAGCAAACTTTTGAAAGGGCCCCCCATGTAGTGTGAGGGGACTCACAGGGAAAAAAAAACACAGGTAGTGAAAGGTGTCACAAAAACAATCACACAGGGGAAGGGTGGGGTCACACAAAGGGGTGGTGGGTGCACACAATGTCATACAAGGGGGAAACAGAGGAGGAATGATGTAGGGGGGCAAGATTTCACACACACACACACGGGTAGGGGGGCTACAGAGGGGTCACATACAGGAATGGGGTACAGGGGGTCACATAGGATAGGATATAGGAAGGATAATGTTTCACTCAGATAATAGGGATAGTCACACACAGATGAAGAGGGTAGTTGGTGATATAGTTTCACACACATGGGGATAGGTATGTACAGGGATCTCCGGGTACTTACAGGAAGCTGCAGCCTGAAGAGTGATAGTAAATGAGGCCCAAGAATCCCAGCACAGGGTTAAGGGGAGGACAGCGAAAGGGAAATCCCAGCTTGACATAGTGTGGACCACTGCACTTCAGGATGACGTCGCCCGGCTGGATGCTCAGAGTGAACTCATCCCTGTGCGGGAGCAGGAGGCAGCACTGCAGGCCTAGAACAGTTTCCCATCATGGTCGGTGCAGGCGTGGCTGCTGGAGGAGGTCGGTGCTGGCTCTGCTGGGTGGGGGAGAGGACGGCTTCAACTCATGGTCAGTGCAGGCACGGCTGCTGGAGGAGGGAGGTGCTGGCTGTGCTGTGTGGGGGGTGAGGCAGGAGGCTGACATTTCCAGCATCCGGGGGGGAGGGTGTTTGTGCTGCGGTGTTGTGGCTGATGGCGACTGCGGCGCTTGACTTTTTCTTTAACTAGGTGCAGGGGGAGTTGTGGGCCCTAGGAACAGCTTGGGCCCCATAGCAGCTGCACATCCTGCACCCTCAGTAGTTACACCACTGTAATTACAACAAGTCGACAAGTGTCAACTCTCATACTTGCATGCAAACAAAACCATGATGTTGTTATCACATTTCAAATGTCTATCTTCTCTATTTAAATACCACCATTGCGCCAATCATGCTGCTGTGGTGACACATTATTGATTTGGTCCATGATGTTACTCCATATTTTCTCCTTCATTGTGGAACCCATCTTCTTTGGCCCAAACTCAATCCACTCCTGTGCTTTGGGTACCAAAATCTCAAGTTCCTCCTTTGTAAATGCCAGGTTAATGACCTTGCCTGCTGACTCCTGGCTACCATGAGGAGTAGGGGCTGGACACCCAGTGCTTCCATGGCCTCTCACTTAAGCAGCCAACTGTTTTTGACCCAGATGGTGCTGATGGAGGAATATTTTGACATGCCTGTGAGGTTGAGGCTTGAGGTCCCTCAACTGGTTTTCTGCGCATTCAATTTGTCTGTGTTTTGTTAAAATATGTTACAGATTTTTGTAGGGGATTTTAAATTAGGTAAATCTACACATGTGTAATATTATTTATATATGTGGTGTAAAGTGCAGGTTAAGGAATACATGTTGGTTTGTGTTTTGAGGGTAAAGGTAACATTTAGAAAATGGGTGCATGATTGATATTGCTGTAGTCAAAATTGGAGCATATTATTAGGTTAGTGTGTCATCTTAACAAATATGGACATAATGGGTAATGGATGAATGTAAACATTGTTAACAGCATACTATGCTTTAATCAACAGAAAACACATGTGCACACATTTTAGCAATTATCATGCAATGGCCCTTATACAGATCTGATTGCAGTACAAATTTGTTCCCAGACTATGGTGGTTATTCTGGTTGGTGCGTAAATTTCCAAATTCCTTCGGAGCGGGCCGCACGCCACCCTGTGCAGACATCATAAGAAGAAACGCCCAACGGTCCTCCGCAATCGGACGGACTCACTCTTTAAGAAGAGGGCGTGTTTACGGACGACATCCAAACCTTGCGTGTGCGGTGTACACATCAGTGGCGGAACTCCCGGAGGCAGTGGAGTCATCTGCCGCCGGGCGCCAGCCTTACAGGGGGGCACTGACTCCATTGCCCCCCTACTACAGTATGTCATGCTGCTTATTAGTATAGGTGCTGTCCAGCAGTACCCTTACGTAGCGGCGCGGCGCTCCCCCCCCCTTGTCACAAGTGACAGCGCGCCGGCAACAGGAGCCGCCCTGTAGAATCCGCAGCCAGTGCGGGACGGTGCCACTCAGGGATACAGAAGGGGATGATCCCCCCTCCCCCCCCCCCCAGAAGAAAAGTTTTTGGTGCGCTCCGGAGCGCATCAAACAAGCTCCCAGCCGTGACCTGCCTCAGCCCGGCGTGGTGTCAGCGCCGGCCGGGAGTAAGCCTGGCCAATCTCTCATCATCAGCAGCCATACCCAGAAGCATCTCCACCCGCGTGGAAGCCCCAGCCTGCCGAGGACGCTCCACACACTCCTCTCAGCCGGCCCGCAGCAGCGCAAGTCCTGGGGAGCTGTAGCGTAGCAAGCCAAGGACATGGGGAAGGTACCTGTCACCCTTTCATAATCATTCCTCCCGTCACCTCACACCCAGACCCTGCTAGTGTGCACGGCCTGCATCCGGGCTGTAGCAGCACCAGGCTCGTACCCACCACTCTCATTTATCTGCCTGTCTCTCTCTCTCTCTCTCACCCCTCTCTCTCTCTCCCTGACCCCTCTCTCTCTCTCCCTGACCCCCTCTCTCTCTCTCCCTGCCCCCTCTATCTCCCTCTGCATGACCCCCTCTCTCCCTGCCCCCCTCTCTCTCTACCTGACACCTATCTCTCTCTTTGCCTGACACCCCTGTCTCTCTCCGCCTAACACACCTCTCTCTCTGCCTGATCCACCTCACCCTATCCCTTTCTCTGCCTGACGACACTGTCACCAATCTCTTTGCCTGAACCCACTATCTCTACTTTACTTCCCCTCTCATCCTCTTTCTCTTTGTACTCTCTTTCCACTCTCTCTCTGTTCCTGACACCCTCGCTTACCACTCACTTTCTATCCCTGACATTATATCTATCCCTGACACTATCTCACTCTCCCCTCTCATTTTCTTACTTTCCTGACACCCCTGACATTCTTTCTCTCTAGCTAGCTATATATGGGGGGGGGGGGCACCAACTTTTTTCTTGCCTCCGGGCATCATGGATGAACTTACGCCACTGGGACACATACATATTCTGCACGGTCTTACAGCGTCTGAACGGACTGGAAGCTGGCCGTACGCACCGATGCGGTGTATTTCCGCAAAACTCACGACTATTATCTGAACTCATAAATCTGTCACATGACACACTTATGCAATTAGGCAACCTCATTAACAAGTGTATGTTTGTAATTGGAATCAATTAAATCCTAATAGATACTTCAACACATTACTACCACTTTACATTAACCCTTACATCATGTGAAGTGCTATTTATTCATTGTTACCCCTTTATCTAGGTTTTATGTATGCATATTATATCATAATTTCACGTCAAATGCAATATTCTATAATGTGCTAATTATTACTAACACATACTAAAGCAAACTTACCAACAGTTATAAACACAATGTGTGTGTGTGTGTGTGTGTTTTGTTTTTTGGATAATGTTATTTGCTTTACAATAATATTAAATTTGTGTCTTGCAAGGATGTGCACACTACAATAACATACATCTATATACAGTATTTACCTTTTGCAAGTGATAAATATTGTAAACTGTTTACACATATACTGTTAAAAAGGAAAAAAAAATACACAGACAACTTCTAACTGTACACAACAATTTATTATAACAACAATATACTATGAAAATGAAAAAAATTAAAATAAAAAAATTATAGGAGCAGGTCAGTCATGTCCTGCAGGTCGGCCATCACTAGCTGCAGGTGCTCCCTGAGTCGTAGGAGGGCCCCACGGACACCCTCATCTACTTGGCTAGGGTCATCTGTGGGCATGTTAAAGAGGGTATAAAATTACTATTGATATTCAGGAATACATTTAACATAGTGATACATAAATCCAAAAAATTCAAGGTTACATCTATATATATATATATATATATATATATATATATATATATATATATATATATATATATATATATATATATATATATATATATAGTAGTTACATAGTAGGTAAGGCTGAAAAAAGACTTGCGTCCATCTAGTTCAACCTGGTATAGATATCCATTGCTGATTTGGTAGGTTCTGGTATTTTACAGACAAATTATATTTCTTATTTGTACCCATGGATTTTTTTCTCCAGTAAATGTTTGTCCAACTTTGCCTTGAACGCATTTAATGAGCCAGCCATTACCACCTCTCTGGGAAGAGAGTTCCAGAGTTTGACTGTTCTGACCGTAAAGAAATTCTTTCTACTAGCTGAATGAAATCTTTTTTCTTCTAATCTATACTCATGCCCTCGCGTCCTAGATTCCTTTCTAGTAGAAAATAGGGTGTGTGACAGTTCCTTATATTGGCCCTTGATATACTTGTACATGTTGAGCATGTCCCCCCTTAAACGTCTCTTTTCTAATGTAAATAGTCCCAAATTGCTTAATCTCTCCCCGTAGCTTAAATTCTCCATTCCCCTAATAAGCTTTGTTGCTCGCCTTTGGACTTTTTCTAATTCTATGATGTCCTTTTTATAGTGTGGGGCCCAGAACTGTACTCCATACTCTAGGTGAGGTCTCACCAATGCTTTATATAGTGGCATAATTACCCTTGAGTCCCTAGTTTCCATTCCCCTCTTAATACATGCCAGAATTTTGTTGGCCTTTTTTGTAGCTACATTACAATGGGCACTACATCCTAGATTGCTGTCTATTTGGACTCCTAGATCCTTTTCAAGTATGGAATTACCCAGTTCCTCTCCGCTAAGGTTGTAACTTGCACACTGGTTGTGTCTCCCAAGGTGCATAACCTTACATTTATCTACATTGAACCTCATCTTCCATTTTTTAGCCCACTCATCTAGAATTGCAAGATCATTTTGAAGCATGGTGACATCTACTGGTGATTTGATGACTTTGCTAAGTTTTGTATCGTCCGCAAAGATGGATACATTGCTGAGTAACCCTATCCCAATATCGTTAATAAAAATGTTAAACAAAATGGGCCCCAAAACCGAGCCCTGGGGCACTCCACTTAGTACCGGTATCATATCTGATACGGCACCATTCACAACCACTCTTTGTTCTCTATTACATAGCCAATTCCCTACCCATCTGCAGATATTTTCACCCAATCCTAGGTTCTCCATTTTATTAATCAATCTCTTGTGTTGGACAGTATCAAATGCTTTAGCGAAATCTAGGAAAATCACATCTACAGCATTTCCATTATCAAGGTTTTTGCTAACCTCTTCATAGAACCCTAGTAGATTAGTTTGGCATGAACGATTTTTCACGAACCCATGTTGGTTAATACTGAGTAGACGGTGATTATCTAAATATTCCTGGATACCATCCCTTAAAAAGCCTTCAAATAGTTTACCCACAATTGATGTTAAACTAACGGGTCTGTAATTAGCGGGATCTTCCTTTTTTCCTTTTTTGAATATTAGCACTACCTCTGCTATTCTCCAATCTTTTGGTACTATACCTGACGATAGTGACTTGCTAAAAATATAATGTAGGGGGGTAGCTAGTTCATCCCTTAATTCCATTAATACCCTCGGATGAATCCCATCTGGCCCTGGTGACTTATTTGTTTTGAGTTTGCTTAGCCTCAGTATTATTTCCTTCGGCGTGAAATCCACAATGAGATCTGGCTTATTTGTCCCGTTTGTGGTAAATGTTCGTTCCACAGTCTGCTCTCCCTTAGTAAATACTGATGAGAAGAACTCATTTAACAGTTTTGCTTTTCCCTTGTCCTCAGTAACACTTTTTCCACTAGTATCAGTTAGTGGGCCTATGTTTTCCTTAATTAAACGTTTACTATTTATGTATTTAAAAAACTTCTTTGGGTTGGTTTTGCTTTCAGTGGCTATGCACTCTTCATATAATATTTTAGCTGCTTTGATTACCCCTTTACAAGTTTTGTTTGATTCTTTGTATTTTGCGAACGCCTCCTCATTCAAGTTATTTTTATAGAATTTAAAGGCTCTGGTTTTATTGTTGATAGCTGACCTTACTTCTTTGTCCAACCATGGTGGCTTTTTTTTGTTGAATTTACCTTTAATTACTTTAGGAATGTATTCAATAGTTAGTGAATCAAGCACCTTTTTTAGAGTATCCCACATTTCCTCTGCATTTTTTCCCTCCATAACCGTTTCCCACCCAATTCCTGTAAGGGCTTCCCTGAATAATTCAAAGTTCGCTTTTCTGAAGTTTAGTATTTTTGCAGATCCTTTTTGATGTAATTTACTGAAGTTGATTTCCAGTGAAACCATATTGTGATCACTATTCCCTAATTGTTCAATTACTTTTGTGTTTGAAACTAAGTCTGTGTTATTTGTTAATACTAAGTCCAAGAGCGCCTCATCACGAGTTGGAGTTTCTACCGTTTGTGTAATAAACTGGTCTTTAAGTAAGCTTAAGAACCCATTGCTTCTTGCTGATTTACCTGTTTCGTTTTCCCAATCAATGTCGGGTAAATTAAAATCCCCCATAATTAATACCTGACCCTGATTTGATGCTTGTTTGATTTGGTTTAAAAGAAGAGACTCTTCCCTTTCATTTATATTTGGTGGTCTATAGCATACCCCTATTATAAATTTGTTTTTTGGTTTCTTATTATTGTCGGTTATCTCTGCCCATACTGTCTCTGAGTTGTCGTCTTCCAGGTCTGTGCTCATATTTTTCTCACATGATGTTAAGTTATTATTTACATATAGGCACACACCCCCGCCCCTTCTATTTTCCCTGTCTTTCCTGTAGAGTGTATATCCCTCCATGTTTAATGCCCAGTCATGCGACTCATTACACCATGTTTCTGTAATACCAATGATGTCGTAGTCATCCCTACTGATCACCGTTTCAAGCTCCCCGATTTTACTCACTAAGCTTCTTGCATTAGCCAGTAAGCATTTTAATTTATGTTTCTTTTTAGATATGGCTCTAATATTGTGATTAGTTTCACCCCAGGACCCATTTGAATTCTTTACTAGCTTCCTCTTTCCCCTCTCCCCTTCAATAGACTCTCTACAGGCCTCCCCACCATGCACACTGCCTGCCCTCTCCATAGTTCCGGGAATTCTTCCTCTGTCATTCCCTCCTTCCCGTATACTAAGATCATCTGTACCTAAGAACTGTAATGGGGTAACGTGACTGTTACAACATAACATTTTATTACATGACATTCCTGATGCACCCTGAGAGTTACCCCCGATTATACCCTTGTTATGTCCCAGGGCTTTGTCTATGCCTCCGTCCCCCCCCCATCTCCTTCCCCCATATGATTCCTGATCCCAGTCCGGCTTCTCTCCCTGATGGAGAGAGAGAGAGAGAGAGAGAGAGAGAACAGGTATGCCCGGCACTTCCTCCTTAGTCGTTGCTTTGGTGGGTGCCCGCACTGGCAGTAATAGTATAGGGAACAGGAACGTGCAGCACTCCACAATCGATAAATCAAAAAGCTCTTTTATTTCGACAACGTTTCAATATCCAACCGATATTGTCATCAGGTATCATACCTGATGACAATATCGGTTGGATACTGAAACGTTGTAGAAATAAAAGAGCTTTTTGATTTATCGATTGTGGAGTGCTGCACGTTCCTGTTCCCTATATATATATATATATATATATATATATATATATATATATATATATATATATATATATATATATATATATACAGAATGACGGGCGGCACTCAGAGACTGAAAGTGGCTCGTGGCTCCGAAACGTAGATTAAAGCTTCACTGATTACACCACTACTTTCAGTCTCTGAGTGCCGCCCGTCATTCTGTCTAAATCTACAAGGAGGTCCTTCCTCCTCGGGAAGGCAACAGAGCAAGAAACCCCCGAGTTGGGGGCATCAGGAGTGCCGGGGACCCAATGGGGCATCACAAACAATCATGTACTGTAATTGGTTGGTAAGATTGTTATTTGGTAATAACTTTATTGTTCATTTTTACATGCACAGTGTGTATGCGCTACAACAATCAGCTAAAACATTGCACCGCCAAACGCTTGCTATACCTTGGCATCGCTGAGCTGCCCTTCGCAGTACTTACTGTATGCAACTAATATTCCCACCAATAACCACATCACCAACACATACAAAACAGACAGGGTGAAAGAAGTTGGGAAACAAATATACTCAGCAAACATGGCAGAAAACACCATGTAAAATAGTGTTCAACAATATACTAAATTAGACAGCCTTAATGGTGTGAACCCAATACACTACAAACATACAAAATAGTGCAATAGCTTTTCCCATTATAAGGCCATGGTGCCATTTAAACACTAACCTTATACCGGCCCACACTTTAGATGTGGATTAAAATGTACCTAGCATCAAGGCAGTATTTATTGGGCTATCACATGTGATTTGGATGCAAGCAGTGATTAATATTGCATTAGTTGTGGACTGGATTAACATATGGAATGGATTAGTGTCATTTGTTGTACATACCAAACAAGTGCACAGTACAAAAGAACATTCACAGATCTAATTTATGTCTGGCTAAAGGTGCAGTTGTTCATTGTGATTAAAATCTGCTAAAGGTGCAGTTGTTCATTGTGATTAAAATCTGCCATTGAGTACAAAATCAGACTTAGAATGTACGCCTGGTTTTGTACATTTCATTTTCCGCTGGTATGGGCGTGGCCTATGCGCTGCACAAACACCACGGAGATGGAAGATTTGGGAGGACAAAACTGTGGAGATTAATACGGTAGCTCCACAAGTTCGTGAGATGGAGCACGTGAAAAAGAGGTAAGTTCAATTGTGTTACATTTGAGCAGAACAAGACCATTAATGTTTTTATTAGATGTTAGATGGATTTGGTAAATGGTCATTCACGTTGCTAGGAGCAACAGACAAGATTGCCATGTCACTTATTCTATATTTATTGTCGGGTGAGTATGAATGTTTCTTCAAAGTGTTGGTTTTATAGTTTAACATAATGTAAGTTATGTTGAATGAAGCACACGTTGAAATCTGTAGCAGATTTCAATGCATGCTACATCAAACGTCAGGGGTGACATGTAATAATATTTAAACTTTGGTTGCAGGTGGCATGACTTCAAAACCAACCTCAAGAAGAAAATTACCGCACGTTGGACCCACAGCCACACCTCTGGGGCTGGCCCCATGCCAGGCCGCCTGAAGCTCACCCCCCTGGAGGAGTTGGCTCTGCCGTGCATTGCTATTGAGGAGGTCCAGGGGGTGAACAACATGGATAGTGAGGCCCCAGTGGAAGTTTTTGCTACTGACTTAGAAGGTAATTTGTTTGCATGGCATAAGTAGTTTGTACTAATTTTATAGGAATGTGTTGTAATTGTAAGTTTCTCTTTCAGCATCATCTCCAACGTGCGGTAGTGGTACTATTGAGGAGGCAGAGGAGTCAGTGCCACCTGCCACACGTGCCAGCCATGTGCAGCAGCAGCAGCCAACGGCCACACAGGATTTGGACAGGTGGGTGCAGATGCTTGGCCAGATTCGCCAGCAGGGAGACTTAGCATCAGAGCGGCTGCGTAGGACCGATGAGGTCATTCAGGGTATTGCCAGCACCCAGCAGACAATCGCTGCCACCCAGCAGGCCATGGCTGCCACCCAGCAGTCCATAGCTGGCAGCCTGCAGGTGTTGGAAGAGCAAGCCCTGCGCCAAAATGACCTCCTCCTCCGCCATAATGAGCTTGTGTCGGAGCTACTTACCACCAATAGAGCCCTATTGTCAGCCATTTCTGGTGCATTCCCTACACCAGCACTCCCTGCTGGCAGAAGGGGAATACCACCCCCCCCTTCCACATCATCTGCTCCACCTGCCCCACCATCCCAACGTGGCCGTGGCCGACGAGCTGCTGCACGTGGCAAGGACCCTACCAGGGCCAAACGGTCCCGAAAGTGAACTTGGCTCCGCAATAATCTCCACCCTTATGTCTTCCCAAGTCTTTCATTTTGCTGTGTGTGTCAGCTTCATGTGTGCAACTTAATCCCGTGCACAGGGTACCCACATTTGCCCTCGTTTCAAATGTTTTGTTTGGTTCCCCTGTTGCCCTCTTTCTGCTACCATTACTGTCTGCTGTACTTGAAGTGTTGGTGCTATACTTTTCTTGTGAAGCCACCTGATGTGTTCCTAATGATTCTGCTGCGGCTATGTATGAAAATAATACATTTTTGTACATTTGTGTTTGTTTTGTACATTCCTGTTATGGTCCCTTTATTTTTTGGCATGTGCCACATAACATGCTATTAAAATGTTATGCTTTCCCTAACTGTAATAAATTTTTCATTTGATCCCCAAATGTGTGCTGTTATTGCTGAATGTAAAAGTGACATGCATATTTATATTAGTGATACCAAGTTCTGTCCATTGCTTGCAGTGTAAATGTGTGTAAAAAATGCAGCAGTGCTTTCAGCATATATTTGTGTGTTTAGTAATGGTCCATTTAGGCTGCAATGGTTCCAATTGAAGCAATGAAAATATTGTAATTAATGAGTAATGAGTAGAGGAGTGGATTGTATTGTGTTCAGCTGACTGTGGTTTAGGTGCGGCCGTACTAATTGGGCGACCTAATGCCTAGCACATGACCGAGTGGTGTCCGCTAAGTGAAACTTGCTTATGAAGACAGCATATTTCCTGGCTGTTGGTTCGTTTGCAGTCGGTGTTCTGTCCGAATGCACGCCTACCAGAATTAGTGCACTCCCTCGTGTACGCCCATGTTTACGCCCAGTTTAGCCCAATTTAAAACTACGCCCCTGTGTACTTCCGAATGACGCCCATTTTCCTCGAGTGATTGCGGTGCACATTTCTGTACAGTATTAGTGAGAACGAGTACGGAGACCGTGAGTGGCACATGCGCATAGCGTTGCCCACGCATGCGCAGACGGCTAAAAAACGCCATCCGAAAGAATTCGGAAATGTACTCATCGACCAGAATAAGGCCCTATGTGCACTGCAGGTGGGGCTGATGTAACATGTGCAGAGAGAGAGTTAGATTTGTGTGAGCTATTTTGTTTCTGTGCAGGGTAAATACTGGCTGCATTATTTTTTACACTGCAATTTAGATTTCAGTTTCTACACACCCCACCCAAATTTAATTCTCTCCACACATCTCTGCCCCACCTGCAGTGCACATGGCTTTGCCCATTTTGAGAACAAATTTGTACTGCGATCAGATCTGAATAAGGGCCAATGTGATATGCTATGCTGTCCTATGTAAAAGGGACAGATATGTATGAAAAATTAATTGGTTGTATGTTTCAGATTGCAGTGACACCATTGCATATCACAATGTTAGGAAACACAATAATTGGGCATAGTGATTTATAACAATATTAAGTGTAGTAATGCATAAGTTATTAACATAATGGGGACACACCATTACATTTATATACATAGAAACATTCCGGGATCACCATCATCTTTTAGGCCTCAAAAAAACAGAAAAATTCAATAGTGACATTAATTTCCACCACATTGGTGGGACACATAGATGGCGAGGTACTTAGGAAAGTGGCACATTCAAAACACAAGGTAGACACATGTAATAAGGGTTAATTAGTAGCGTAATTGAGGAAGGAAATCAGTAAATGAAATTCAATTAACACCATAAAATGAAGGTAATTGGTGGGATATTACTTCAGAGTGAATTTGGGCTGTGGTGTGTGAAACACCCACAGGGGCTGTTCGCTCGCCTGTCCACGCTGGATGTCCGAGTGGACAGGCTGAGCTCCATGTGAAGACATTAGCATATGTGCGGTAGCACGCCACTCCGCTTTGCCTTTAGATGCGAATGAATGTGTCCATGTGCGGTCTGTTCACTCGGCTATGTGTGAATGTGTGTCCGAATGAATCAATTGACTGAGGGCCATAGAACGCACTCTGGCTGCTAAGTGACTATAAGATATAGCACATGAGTAGGATGGCCAATCCCGGGATCGGGATTGGCGGGATCCCGGAATTTGGCCCCCAAAACACCGGGATTTCAATCCCGGGATTGGAGATTCCAATCCCGGGATTTCGGGATTAGACTGCTCATACGCAGTCTAATGCCGGGCAGTGTCTGAGCACATGTTCAGACGCTGCCCGGCTTCTCCCATACCCGGCAGAGCAGCACTGCGCAGCATGACCTCTCAGCCTGAAATCAGAGGTCATGCTGTGCAGGCAGGCAGAGATCACGCCCGCCCACCTAGCCAGCCCAAAGCAAGCAACTCCGCAATCCCGCTCCCTGCTCCCCCCCCCCACATGGCTCCCGGCAGTTTGAAGCCGCACTCCCACCCGCTCACCTAGCCAGCAATCAACTCAAGCAGCAACCCGGGTCACGGCAGTATGAAGCTGCCCACCCACCCAGCAACCCGGCGGCAAAAGTAAGTAAATGTGGGGAGACGAGCGCATTTTTTTTTTAGGAAAGCCTATCCCGGGAATCCCGGGATTGAACATTTTTCAATCCCGAATCACGGGATTAAAAAAAATGCCCCAGGGTTGACTTCCCTACACATGAGGTATACTGTACTTGCTGGACTACATGTAGTTGAAAAAATGGGTACTAGCACGGCGCCCACTATGCAAATAGCAAAGTGGGCTATTCTGCATAGGAAAATTGCATCGTGTACCGTGTATAGTGCTGTGCGATGCATGCAATGCGATGTCCATATTAACTGCACAGGAGTGCTTATACAATGAAATATCGCATAGGATGGCATGGCACCAAATGCGATGCAATGCGATCCGATGCAATATTTCATTGTACAAGCACCCATACCATGAGATGTGGTGGGTGCCACGCCACCCCAAAGCATGGCGAGCAGCAGTGGAACGCGTCCTCCGAACTTTTCATACCCCCACTATCCACGTCGGTGTGGAGTTGATTTTATATAGTGCAGCGTGCGCAGCGAGCCCCGCAAGGGGACGCGGAATACATGTAAAGTGATCCTCGTCCCCTCCTGGGGCTCGCCACGCTTCAGGCTCGGTGGCACGCTGCGCTCGCCACACTATATAAAATAGACTCCACACCGACATGGATAGTGGGGGTATGAAAAGGTCGGAGGACGCGTTCCACCGCTCACCACGCTTCAGGGGGGCGTGGATAGTGCTGGTGTTTTAGGAACACATTCACACCTGCACATTCATACAGCTGACATAGTAATGCCGACATCTTTTAACTAATAACTAATTTACTTAACAAATTTAATTAATGTAGCATAAATAATTTAAGAACATTCATTAGTGAAAATCGCATCGCATGCTAGTACTATGCGTTATGCGATTTGAATTGACTACATTTGTGTACGTAGCAAATCTGGGCGCCGTGCTAGGAAACAAGTACCAAAAAATGTATGAGACTTATAAAGTTTAAACTACTGTACTTAAATTCTAAACATTTATATTAATGTAAATTTACAACCTACCCTTTCATGTCTCCAATGTATTTTCCTTGGCTCAAGGTATAATTTTTTATCATCTGGAAGGGATTCATCAAATTTCCCAATGTTTATATCACATGAGGTATCCTCTATTGATTCAGGAAATATAATCCTATTTATAAGTTCTAAAGGTGAAGATAAATCTCCTTTTTTGTTATAATTTATTGTATAACCATTTTCATCTTCATAATAAACCTGTTTTATGTAGGTGTGAAGCTTTTGATTGAATAAGGGAGAGTAATGCTCAGAGCGTTAGAGAATGGATTGTAAAATTCATAGTATTTAAAAAAGGTAAATAACACGCCATTTTTCAGCAATTGTGTGTATATGAAATTGACATTGGGGGCGAAATGTAATAAGGTGCGATTTTTGGACATGTTCAAAAATCGCCCGAAATCGCACCTTTAAAAATTGCATTTGTTGCAGCAAATTCATATATGTATTTAGATGCAAATTCATGGGAAAAATTGCGATATGGTGCGATTTCGGCCGATTTTCAGTCATGAAAACCTGGTTCCAAAAATATGGGGGGACAAAAAATTCTGGGGGTCCCCCGTATATTGAAACCAGCACCGGGCTCCAACAGCCCGCGGTGTCATGGCACAGCCGGGGGACACTTTTTATATAAAGTCCCCTGTCCAAAACATGAGCACCATGGCTGGTCAGCCTTGGACGGGGTACCTGGAGGAGTGGGGACCCCCCCAATAAAGGGGTCCCCCCCCAGGCTTCACCCATCCAGGGCTGAAGGCAAGGGGCTGTCACCGGAATCCATGGCCAGTGGACGCCGGCCTGATAGGGTTAATTCTCACATTCCTAACATTTCTTTATGCAGGTGAACTACAAGTGCCAGCAGACCTCCCCCGCAGACTGGGACTTGGAGAACCACAAGTCCCATCATGTGGGGCATTAAGTGAAGGAGTGGGTTCTAGATCGGGAGCCACCCAGTGTAAAGATGGCTGCCCAGCTAGTGGACAAGTATGTGGCAATTCGGTCACAGGGGAAGAAACACCCAAGTAACAGCACACTACAAAGGTGCCACATGCCGTCGCGGCGGTGCACTGCGGGTACTGTACTCACCCGTCCGTGCCCACCACTGACTGTCGTGTGTCGGCCTCCATGTCAGGTGAGACGGCAGGCAGAGGTCCGGCAGTGTGGAAGTCAGCATGGGAGTCTGCAGCATGGTCCCGATCTAGGCAATAGATGCCGGGAGACCAGCGTTGCCATCTTGCTTAAGGGCAAACAGGGGATTGGGCCAAGTCAGGTATTCTCACCTGTTTAACTGTGACAGCCAATGGCAGCCGCCTTCTATGCATATAGGGGATCCGCCTAGGTAGCTCAGTGTCAGTGCAAAAAGTCTTCTGTGCCGTGCACTTCCTGGAAGGCTCCTGACTCATTGTGCCCTTGCTATTCCCGCTGTGTCCGTCAGCTTGCTATTGGCTATTTGACCTTATCGCTCATTCCAGTCACGCTGGTCGCCAGCTTCTCCCTGGTACTCTAGAGCGCTACCTCCTGGATTCCTAACTCCGGTCCCTCTCCTGGATCTTCCAAGAATCCGTCTCCAGCATCCTCAGGTCTCAGCCATTCCTCATCGTTCTTTCAGTCTCCGGATCCATTGTTGTTGCCATCCTTCCACTTCTTTACCTGTACATTCATCATCATTGTTATCTGGAAATTCCTCCTCATTGTTCTCTGGACATTACTCATCATTGTTATCAGGACATTCTTTATCATTGCTATTTATTATTATTTTGCCTGCCTTTATCTCAAAGAAGTATTTGAGTCCCTGTATGACATAATTTATTAAACCCGCTAGTTTTAACCCTACTGCTGCTACCTCGTCTCCAGTCCCTGTGCATCACACGATCCCATCTGAATCTTCAACCGTGACACAAAGGACTGTACCACCAGGGGGACACCCCTCTTCAGCTCACCCCCCCCCCCCCCCCCCCCCAAAGCAAGCACCTTCCAAACCAGGTGCTCTTGGCCAGCAATCGCCCCGCAGCATCCCTGCAAGTAATCAGGGATCATTAGAGCCCCGCCTGGTCAAGAAGTGCTACAGCTGTGGGAAAATCGGACATCTGAGGATGAACTGTTCCACACTGCAGGCACCCCAGATTCGCACTACAAATCCGAGTGCTGGTGCCTTGCTTACTTGCTTAACCCGTGGAGATGAGTCCACAGAGACTGTAACCCTCCAGTCAGTCCGATGGAGTGTGGCCGTAAACAGGTGAACTCACAGGAGAGGGTCACCTGCATGGCCACGCGGCCTCTTCAGAATATGTGGCAGCACCTGCAGGCGGTCCAAGTGGGGCCCTTGCAGGGAGAGTGCCTCAGAGACTCTGGGGCCTCAATCACTGTGGTGAGCCCCCGACGTATTGATCCTGCTGCAGTTTTGCAGGGTCACACTGCCAAAGTTACAATGGCAGATGGAATGGAGCCAGAGGTACACATGGCCAGAGTCTACCTGGATTGGGGAGCTGGACCAGAGTTGCAAGATGTTGCCGTCACGGATGGCCTCCCAAGTCCTGGGAAATCTTGGTGGTGAAATCGTTACCTAACGCCATTGCCTGGAGTCAAGCTGACAGACTACAGTCAATCAATGCCAGCCCAGCCCAGAGGAACAGACCACAGCGGCCAGACAACTGCCAGCACAGCCAACCACAGCATCAACCAGCCCAGAGGAAAAGACCACAGCGGCTAGATCAGCGCATGTCCCCAGCATGCCTTTTGCCTCTGGTGTGCCTACGTCCCCTAGCAACGAAGAGGATGTGTGTTCCAGCTTGTTGTATCCAAGCTTGTGTGCCCAGCGATGTTCCTGTTCCTAATGGTTTGCCAACTCCAGCGATAAGTATGAGTGACCACACTGACCTTTACATGACTGACCCAAACCAGAATGACCCTAGAAATCCCAACCTACTGTAGATCCCCCTGTAGAGTGTCCCCCTTTAGGAGAATGTGAGGGACACTGGCAGGGGGTAAGGGAGGCTTCACTCTTTGACTTATCCCTGACAGGCATAAGGTGCCAAGCTCGCAGCGACCTTAATGGGGTGGGGGTAGGGAGTGTGCCAGGGCAGGAAGCATTCAGGCCCAGTATAGTCAGGAAGGTAGAAGGGGATAGACCAGACAGGGTGGGCTTCCCAAGTTGTAGGTCCTTTGAGGAGGGCAGGCCTGACAGTTGTTGCAGACAGGTTCCCGGGAGAAGTGACAGAGGTGCAGTGCCTGGGAGATAGTGTGGGATGGGACAGGGGTAGGCCCAGACCAGTGAAGGTAGAGGCAACCAGAGGCTGTGCCTGGCCCACAACCCCCAGACAGGTACTGACCTTAGAGACTGTAAGGCCCTACAGACCGGTTGTCCCTAACTCTAGTTTGGTAGTGACGTCCCTTACAGTAGTGGCTAGGAAGGGTCTTCCCAAGACAGTGGACTGTACACCTGCTTGTGAGTTGGCATTCCAGTCACTGAAGGAGGCTCTGGTACCAGCTGTGGTGCTGATGATGCATATTTATTACCAGGATATTGTGGTATGGACCATTGTGTCACTGCAAAGTCTGGAAGCAGTACTAAGCCAGGAGGAGCCATATTGGCAGGAGCACCCTGTGGCATGTGTGAGCAGGATACTGCTGTGGTGGGAGGTGGGGTATGCCACAATTTGGACACACAGGGTTGCAATTGTGTATGCAGCAGACCAGTTTTGGCACAGATGGTGCCACTGGCACCCCGCCCGGGTGAAGGAACACCCACCTACAAAGGGGTAAACAGACGGACTGTTGTGGTGGTTCTTGGACTTGGACACTATGGTGACTGTGTGGACTTTCAAGACCAACCCAATATGGCCCCCTGCAATCTGGATGAACTGTCTAGGCTGGAGCCAACACCTCCAGGCACTCCCAGTAACCCCAAATGGACTGCTGGACGTTGGGACATGGCCCTCTGGTTTCCCACTTGAATGGGGGGGGGAGAAGTGTGGCCGGAGAGCCCGGCACATGTGGTTAATGGCACTGAAGGGGTTAACTCTCCATGCCGCTGCACCATCCCAGACAACGGGCGCTTGGCACCAAATTCAGGATGGCTTTCCTGGGCTGCAGGGCTCTAGGAGCCCATTGCTGGGGCACCAGAACAAAGTAAAAAGCACGTATTGTAAATTATATGTGCAGGCACTGAGCTGGGACTACATGTCCCATGCTGCAGTGCTGAAGGTTAATGAAACCTGTGCTGGGCACAGGCTTAAGACAATGTATCATATTGTAAATGTGTTTAAAATATGTTGTTTGATTGTGGAGCCTGTGCAGTGCAAAGGCTCATTGTGTACAGAGTAAAACGTGTGCTTTAAATGTATTTTAAAAGAAAAGTGCACTTACTGTAACTGCTGTGATCAAGGGGAATCCAGAGTCCTGTGTGGGCTGCTGGGTCCCCCCCAGACTTTATCCCAAAAATGGAATACTTTCCAAGACAACCTCCAAGCTGGGAGCTGCAGGAAAGGTAGCAGGGAACCTCAGCTTTCCAACAAACTGAGTGGTTCCATGGAACTCCATGGGGATCTCCTTCGGCGGGCAGGAGACCCGGGCATGGGATCAGGGCTGCCCATCTCTGAAGCTCACGTCTGGGCCAGAGATGTTCAGCTAGTCCCCTGGTAGAACCCTGGAAGTAGGTTTTGGAGGGAAACCTTCCCCCTAGCCAGACAGACTGGCACCTGGGTGGTACCTGGCCCCCCAGGTGGGCTACAGCTCAGAGGAGCAACCACTCCCCTCTGTACATAGGGACAATAATGAATGTGCATGTACCCAGCACATGCACGTCTCATGCACTGAAGTTGATTGGTTGAAGTCCACAGGGTGGGCTTACCCCCTGTGCTATGTTGTATGGATTTTGGATAAAAAGGCACAAGTTTTTCCTGTAAAATTGTACAACTGCCTGACTTCAATGCTGTAAACATCTATATGCTGTACCTCCTAGGAATAGGAGAAGAGCTCTTTTCAGATCTATTGGTGAATAAACACCTTTCTGCCTCAAGGACGTCCACTTTCATCTTGCGACCAACAGAATTACTGCAATAATTCCATTCTCCAGCTGTTCTGGGTATAGCATCCTGCATCTCAGATTTCTGCTCTGCCAGCTACCGAAGCAGAGGTTTGGTCTGTGACCAGTGGGGAACCAATCTACGCCAGTCGGGGGTGTGTCAGCAGCGTGGCGACGCACACACTCCAGCAGGTAGTACTCAGGTGCCAGCGTTTGGGCCTGAGGAGGTATCCGTGGTGGCCAACGATATCCCTGCCCACTGCGTAGTGGGCAGAGTCAGTAACAGGCAGTTACTGATGGTAACAGGGAATCCCCTATTGGCCAGGTCCCGTGAGGCGAGGATCCGCTATCTGTGGACCCGAAGGGCATAGCCAGAGTGTAAGGGCAGGCATCCAGTCACAGTGAGCTGATGGCCATGCCCACAGCCCCTCTGTCTCCGGGAATCGACACTGGGCGCATTGCAAAGTGTCTATACCCCGTTGCTATGCTCAACAGAGCAGTCCAGGAGGGAGTAATATGAACTGCTCACCATCCACCATGGGTCGCCATCAACTCTGGGCAGGATACGGAACCATCCCTAAGAAAATGGGATGGTAGCCTTAAAATCTGGACAGTTGGCAGGTATGAATAAACACACATCACAAGCTTCATCAGGGATAGAGAGGGGGGCAAATGTAAGTCTAGTTGCTTAAATAGGGCAGATTTATTAAGCCTGGATAAGAGGTAAACTGGAGCTAAAGTGAAAGGAGATAACGCAGCAGCCACTGAACGGTGTTTGAAAATGACAGTTGCGAGTTGATTGACTGGCTCTTTAACTCCTTTCATTTTATCTCCACTGTCACAAAGACTGGTGATGTGTTTGGTTTGGGGTGTGAACCCACAGCTGGGACTTCTATTTAGAATGGCCACGGTGCAGCCTGCACTACCTCTGTTGTCCTCCTCTGGCTGATGACTGATACCTGCAGGAAATAAGGCTTCACCTATAATCGCCACGTTTGGAGGGTCAAATTAGGTCCACCCCAACTTCGGTGCAACCAGGTCTTGGGTGGTGACAAGGTATCAGCGATCATCATAGGACAGGGATCAAAAGGAAATCTAACTATAGGGGCCTGCCTGGGAACAAAAACCTGCCTAATGGCACCAAGCCAAAGATGAGGAAGGCAACATCGTCACAGACACAAATAACAACTGAAACCTCCAACAATACCTATGCTGGGGATAGAAAACAGTAATAAAGTAAACTGATATACAAACAAATGATACCCCAAAAAGACAAAAGCAATGGAGTTCTGAGTACAGAGATAATTCTAAATGAAGGAGAATAACAAAAGATAGCATGCAATTAGCAATACAATAAGAATGAAGATGAAAAAGAACCAGGCTCAAATGGAGCACTTACATGACCTGAGACTGACAAAAGGTCCAGCTACCTTTCAGCAGCTGCAGGTGAAAATAACAGGCTGGGAGTGACAGGAATCGGCTGATAGGGCACAAGAACAAAGAGAAACTGACCCAGGACCTGCTGAGCGGGCAAGTGAAACACCTGAACTACGCAGAATCACCAGCAGGGCTGAGCTAGGATGTATCCCTTAAAAGTGATCCTTAGGCCAATCATCCACCACCATTTAAACATGCCCCTGTCACTAATTATTTCAAGGTGGCCGAGCGCATGTGCCACCCGGCATCCCCTGTAGCTATAGCAACTAGCAGGGGCTGCAGGGGGACGCTGAGGGGTGGAAGTGATGTCACCCGGTCGAGCGAAAGTGATGCATCCTGGCTGGGTGGAAGGGCTGCGGGGGAAGCTGGACCTGCCAGGAAGAAGTGCCGCGTCTGCCCCAGAACCCCGTGCTCCTGCATTCTGCTGCAGCGGCACCTCAGCAATATTGTCAGCGCAGCTGACATCCACTTTATCTCCAGTTTATCTCTTCTCCAGGCTTAATACATTTGCCACATTGTATCTTAGCTTAAATGCTACAGACATGCATAGTTTTGGAACATTCAACTGCATGAGTTCTTCATCCAATCCAATCTGCAGCTCCTTTTATACAAGGACACCATTAACGGACTACTACAATATTTAATCTACATTTAAAGGAGCATCGGCATTGCAAGGAACATTGTGATACAGTAGTGAGCTCCTTAGAGACCTGCAATCTGTAGTCATTGCTCATTAATTTACACAGTTACCGACAGAAGCTAATGATAGATTTTTTGTGACAGAAATAACATGAAAGTACAAGGTAGGAGGGCTGTCTGACTGAGGGCCTGATTTAGACTCAGTTGTAATTTAGGCAGGATTTACTAACTACAACTTTCAGCGGCAGGCTGCAGTGAGGCTCCCCAGCTGCCTCCTAGCTGCAAAAACAGTGGTATGTCCACCATCTTTTAGGTTTCAGCGGTAGCATTTAAAAACAAGCAGCTGCTGTGACCGTTCCCCCCCAGCATTCTGTGTTACGGTTGCTGCCTGGGTGCTGGATGTAACTACCGGAGGCTGGAAGCTGGAGATCAGGCGTGAGCACGTAGCCGGGACCACTGGTTAGGACAGCCACAGCAAAACCTACACTGACTCTATTGAGTCCCTGTGCAAATGACATACCCCTGCGAACACTAGACTTCACCTGTGGCCGCCACATTCGAAGGAGCAAGTTAGGCCCGCTCTAACCCCGATGCAGCTAGGTCTTAGGGACGGACAAAGGGTGAGTGATCATCAGGGGGTTAATCAAGAGGATTATCTGACTAACGGGTCTAACTAAGTAAGAGCCCCTATCTGCCGGCACCTGGCCAATGACGGGAGTGCGACCCAGTCGCAGGCACAGGAGACAGACTCGGGGAATCTCCAAACAATGGTTATAACACAGCATAGCGAATCCCCAAAGCAACCCAATACAGAATGGGGAGCCCTGCCTAACAAGGAACTGGAATGATGGGCAGAGGGTAACAGAGAAATGTACACTGGAAACCACCAGAAAAATAAGCAGGCTAAGCCCACGGCGGGGCGAAGTCCAGAACCCCCAACTTAAACTACGGGCTGAGCAGCCCCGAAAATGAAAGAAATCGTCAAGCCGCCGAGTAAAAAACAAGATAATACCAGGCTCCACTGTAGCACTTACAGATCGGGCCGGGCAAATCGCCAGAACGTCACCACTGGCGATCCACCAGCAGCCCGGATCGCAATCAGACTGAAACACACGTGCGTCTCACGAGTGTCTCAATCTCCGTCGGCGGGGCAACAGGAACCCTGTCCGTCTCCGCTTCAGGGAGACGGACAGGGTTAGGGGGGGGGGTGCGGGCAGGTGGCGGTGACCCAAGGGAAGCGCCTTCTCGCTATACAGATGGCGGCTGGCGGGGGATGGCGGCTGCCGTCGCCATCACCATCCCCTGCAAAGATGAGCCATGCCCCATCTGTACGTGACCCACGGAAAGGAGGTAACAGTGGATCAGGGCCAGGTACGGAAGCAGAGCCGCAGACGTAATGGGACCCAGAATGAGACGAAGGAACTGGGAGCTGAGCTTCAGATGATATACAGTATCCTGAGATCCAAACAGGAGACCGGAACAAGGGACCAGGTACCGTAGCTGAGAACTGACAGAGTTCCCTGCACAGGAAGCAGAAACTAAACATTGGTAACAGGAAGCTATCACCCGCAGAGTATTGCAGAAGAGCCTGCCCTATAAGGGGCTCAAGTGATTAATTACAGCTGGTGGAGATCCAGGGAGCTCCCAGGCTTGTGCTTAATGAGCTAATTACCTCAGAGCCTTGTGAATAATTGCTCACAGAATATTGAGCTGATGTGGCACAGACCTGCCACTGGAGGCCACCATTGAGTCAAATGCTGCACACAAACTGAACAGAAACCCAAGCAGACTGAATCATAAATCCAGATTCCCAACATTCCAGGCACATCTGCATTGTCTAGACTGCTCCCACAAAACTGCAAGTTTCTGCCCCACCAACATGTTGTTGTTGCCCCATTGCCTCCCCCCACCAGCCCTTCACCCACGGTTGCCTGCAATCACTGGTTTAGTGCTCACACACGCACAGAAGTATGGAATTCGCATAGTAGCAATTTCTGCACTTGTACATTTGGGTCCGAATCAGGCCCTGTAAGCTAGTGAGATATTTCAATGCAGGAAAAGTAGAGCTTACATACTGTACATGATACAAGACTGTGAACTTTCAAAACTGGGACCACTGGATAAGGTGCTATAGGTCTTACGACTGGGTTCTCCAACTTGGAGACAGTAGTATTTGGGGGTCGCATTAGAAATGCAGTTAATGTTATTACTTTAATTGATAATATTATTTCAATAAGATTATTGGTGATTAATAATACAATCTGTAATGTTTCTGGTAATATGTACAGCAAAATCATAGTGTTATTGTAAGATTCTGATACTACTTGTAAGCTTTACAGTTGATAAAAGGCTACCCTGAAGTGTATCGGCTAAACTTACTTGGTTTTCATTTACTTTAGAGATGTTTCTTGGTGCATTTTTGTTTAAAAACAGATACATATCATGCAAAGCCTGAGCCATAGTAGTAACAGCGATGTACACACGGGAGGGAAGAGGATCTTCAGGGAAAGTGTAGAAGGTTCTAAGATTTACCCCAGTGCAATTTCTAAGGGTTCTTCCAATTATGAATGTAAAAACTGCATCCTTAAACTTATTTTTAGACATACAACCACGTTGAGTTATCCAGAGATCCTCCAGTAATTTGTCATTTGAGTAATTTATTTGATTATAATTATCTAGAAATGATTCCATCCCAGAGATGTTACTAACAGGAAGTGAAAACACAAGACTGCAATTAGCTGGTACACCATTTTCAGTGGGAGAAGTTATGTCCTTTGCTCCTGAGCAAGACGCTGGAAATATAAAAGTCTTATTAATAGTAAAATGTGCTATTCTATGGATAAAATATCCCATCTCCATGCGACATGAACCACACATTATTATAATCTCAGCAGTAGAACGACGAATGTTCTCAATTGCCTTATCCCAAAAACTATTAATATCCATTACTTTTAACCCAAACTCAACACATATCCCGTGAGTGGATAACTCTCGGCTCAGCTGTTGGAGCTCCTGATCTCCACTGTCATCATCTGATGAAATTATCACAACCCAGTTCCAGCCAAAGACTTTCAATAACTTTACAATTGCCACAAATTGCACCTGGTCATTGTAACTTGTCCGAAAAAAATGTGGATAAATCCTTCTGTCACTCAGCGCAGGGTCTCTCGCTCCGTAACTGATCTACAATCAACATTTACTGAAGTTATAGCTAGATGACAAAATATAAAAAAAAAAAATATATATATATATATATATATATATATATATATATATATATATATATATATATATATATATATATATATATATACCGTATACACTCGAGTATAAGTCGACCCGAATATAAGCCAAGACACCTAATTGTACAACAAAAAAATGGGAAAACTTATTGACTCAAGTGGGACCATCACTCGAGTATAAGCCGAGGGGGGCTTTTTCAGCATAAAAACTGTTCTGAAAAAGTAGGCTTATACTCGAGTATATATGGTATATATATATAGTTATAGTATGGTTTATTAAACCTAAAAGGGAGTTTTCCACCATTTGTCTATATTTTGCACTACACGATTTGTGGAAGTGTTATAAAAATATGTTTTTATATCAGAAGAAAAATTTATGATCGGAAAACTAGGTAATTTATAAACAAGGCAGTTACAGTATATATCACTACTAGGTGATTCATCGCGCCCTACGGGCGCTCTTCACACCGTCGTAAGGGGCTGCGCCCCCTTAATTTGTGAACGTTTGTATATGAGAAATATGGTTAGAATTGTATGAAAGATGCCCTGTATTGCAACTTAGGTGTCCGCGAATCGCGGGAGGAGGGATCGCGGAGGGTGTCGCGAATTGCAGGAGGGGGGTCGCGGGGGGTGCCGCGAATTGCAGGAGGGGGGGTTGTGGGGGGGTGGATGCTGCGAATCGCGGGAGGGGAGGGATTGCAGAGAATCGCGGGAGGGGGTCGCGGGGTGGGTTGCCGCAAATCGCGGGAGGGGGGTTACGGGGGCGGGGGTTGCGGCGAATCATGGTAGGGGGGATCGCGGGGGATGTGCCGTGAATCACGGGAGGGGGGGTCACGGGGTGGGGTGCCGAGAATCGCGGGGGGGTGTGTGTGTGCCGTGAATCGTGGGGGTTGCGGGGGGTGGTGGGGGGGTGACGCGAATCGCCACAAGAAAAAATCAACACAGAAAGGTCAACACATGTAAATGTTGACATAAGTGTGGCACTTCATTGGTGTCCATGTCGACACATGAGAATGAATATGAAAACATTCAAAAAATGAAAAAAAAAATTCAAAAACTCATGTCAACCTTTTTCATTGTCGACCATAGCCATGTCAGTGTTTTTCATGTGCAATTTAATTCTGGAGCTGCCGCGAATCACGGGGGGTGCCGCGAATTGCGGGAGGGGGGGTCGCGGGGTTGGGTGCCGCGAATCGTGGGAGGGCGGGGTTCACAGGGGTTCCGGTGGGGGGTTGCCGCGAATTGCGGGAGGTGGGGGGTCACGGGGGGTGCCGCGAATACCGGGAGGGGGGTTTGCGGAGGGGTTGTGACGCGAATCGCCACAAGAAAAACTCAACACAGAAAGGTCAACACATGTAAATGTTGACATAACTGTGCCACTTCATTGGTGTCCATGTTGACACATGACAATAAATATGAAAACATTCAAAAATTAAATAAATCTTCAAAAACTCATGTCAACCTTTTTCATTGTCGACCATAGCCGTGCCAGTGTTTTGCATGTGCCATTTAATCCTGGGGCTGCCGCGAATCGCGGGGGGTGCCGCGATTTGCGGGAGGGGGGGGTTGCGGGGGGTGGGTGCCGCAAATCGCGGGAGAGCGGGGTTCATGGGGGTTCCGGTGGGGGGTTGCCGCGAATTGCGGGAGGGGGGGGGGTCGCGGGGGGGTGCCGGGGTGCCGCGAATCGCCGGAGGGGGGGTTGCGGGGGGTGTGACGCGAATCGCCACAAGAAAAAATCAACACAGAAAGGTCAACACATGTAAATGTTGACATAAGTGTGGCACTTCATTGGTGTCCATGTCGACACATGAGAATGAATATGAAAATATTCAAAAAATGACAAAAAAACTTCAAAAACTCATGTCAACCTTTTTCATTGTCGACCATAGCCATGTCAGTGTTTTCCATGTGCAATTTAATTCTGGAGCTGCCGCGAATCACGGGGGGGGGTGCCGCGAATTGCGGGAGGGGAAGTCGCGGGGGTGGGTGCCGCGACTATGGGGTTCACAGGGGTTCCCGCGAATAGCGGGAGGTGGGGGGTCACGGGGGGTGCCGCGAATCGCGGGAGGGGGGGTTGCGGGGGGTGTGACGCTAATCGCCACAAGAAAAAATCAACACAGAAAGGTCAACACATGTAAATGTTGACATAAGTGTGCCACTTCATTGGTGTCCATGTCGACACATGATGATGAATATGAAAAAATTAAAAAAATTAAAAATAAATCTTCAAAAACACATGTCAACCTTTTTCATTGTCGACCATAGCCATGTCAGTGTTTTGCATGTGCCATTTAATCCTGGGGCTGCTGCGAATTGCGGGGGGGGGGGGGTGCCGCGAATCGCGGGAGGGGGTCGCAGGGGGGGTGCCGCCAATCGTGCAAGGGGGGGTCGCGGGGGGGTCCTTTTTGCCGCGAATCGCGGGAGGGAGGTCGCGGGGGGGGGTGTTTTTTCCGCGAATCGGGGGGGGGGTCACGGGGGAGGGTTTGCCGCGATTCGCGGGAGGGGGGGGTCGCGGGGTGGTGGTTATGCCGCGAATTGCAGGAGGGGTCGTGGGGGGGTTCTTTTTGCAGCGAATCGCGGGAGGGGGGTCGCGGGGGTGTTTTTGCTGCGAATCGCGGTAGGGGGGGTCGTGGGAGGGGGACGCTCACCTGGTGGCTGTGGAGTAGCAGTACTGGGCAACATGGGAAGGCAGTGGGTGTCTGGCACTGTCTGTGGGCTCACTGGGCTGGTTCTCTGTCACATACCTCCCAACATGGAGAGGTCCAGGAGGGACACAATGCTCTGTTTCTAGACTTCCCCTTAATGTATGATTGCCATCACCTGTTTTAAACAGGTTAATTTCTCAGAAAGGTGTTCAGCACAGATGAAGGCAATCACACATTAAGAGGAAAGTCCAGGAACAGAGCGTTATAGACACAGACACCCACTTTGAGTGACAGATGTAGCCAAATATATAGGAGATAATAATGAAAAAATAGTTCACGTTTCTGCTCAGTTTTGAAAACTTGGCCTAATGTAAAATCATAATTTGTTGGAAAATAAGAACTAGTTGGCCATTCTCGTCTGTCCCATTTATTTAGTAGATCTGTAGCTGTATCTGAATCATACATTCAAGGTAAATAAGAAAAGCATTACAAAATCATGGCAACCTCTTATCTTTTGGTCTCAGGTGATTCTTCTGTTTCTCTGGTAAATATAGCTCTAATTGGAACCAATTTTATATTTTTGGGGCTAACTGTTTGATGACAGTCACTCCAGTAAGTCCACCACTAATCATCAACAGTGACTACTATTATTATTATTATTAAGTTTCTTATATAGCGCACACATATTCTGCAGCGCTTTACAGAAAATATATGAATATTCAAATCAGTCCCTGCCTTAGTGGAGCTCACAGTCTATGTTCCCTACTACATGCACACACAGACCTTCTAGGGTTCATTTTGTTAGAAGCCAAAAAACCTACCAGTATATTTTTGGAATGTGGGAGCAAACCGGAGTACCTGGAGGGAACCCATGGAAGTACGGAGAGAATATAAAGACTCGGCACAGTTAGGTCCACATGGGAATCGAACCCATGACCTCAGTGCAGTGATGCAGTAATGTTAACCATTATACCATCTGTACTGCCCATATGCGGTTTTATGCAAGGTTATTCCTGGGAATTACATGGGTGTCCACCAGTGTGAACAGTCGTGACCCGGGTTTCACAGGACGTGAAATTTGATTGGGGAATGAGATACAGTGACATGTGGAGGGATGAGGAGGTGCTGGCTGTGCCCCAGGGACTGATGTGAATATAGGTTAGGGTTCATTTGTTGGGAGCCAATTAGCCTACCAGTATGTTTTTGGATTGTGGGAGGAAAATGAAGTACCCGGAGAAAACCCACGCAAGCACAGGGAAAATATACAAACTCCACACAGAGTCCTGGAGGGAATCAAACCCATAACCTCAGTGCTGTGAGGCAGTAATGCTAACCATTAGGCCATCCATACTGCCCTGGAATCAACTAGAACAACACCTGGAAATGGTTGAACTGAAAGAATAAATATGTATACGAAGTTTAGGCAAAGTTCCGGGCGCTGCTCCTGATGTTGTGCTGCCTCACTCTCACAAAAAAAGGACTATTCCTTTAAGCCACCAAAGAAGTTTTGGCAATATATATATATATATATATATATATATATATATACTAGGTGATTCATCGCGCCCTACGGGCGCTCTTCACACCGTCGTAAGGGGCTGCGCCCCCTTAATTTGTGAACGTTTGTATATGAGAAATATGGTTAGAATTGTATGAAAAATGCCCTGTATTGCAACTTAGGTGTCCGCGAATCGCGGGAGGGGGGGTCGCGGAGGGTGTCGCGAATTGCAGGAGGGGGGTTCGCGGGGGGTGCCGCGAATTGCAGGAGGGGGGGTTGTGGGGGGGTGGATGCTGCGAATCGCGGGAGGGGAGGGATTGCAGAGAATCGCGGGAGGGGGGTCGCCGCAAATCGCGGGAGGGGGTTTACGGGGGCGGGGGTTGCGGCGAATCATGGTAGGGGGGGTCGCGGGGGATGTGCCGTGAATCACGGGAGGGGGGGTCACGGGGTGGGGTGCCGAGAATCGCGGGGGGGGTGTGTGTGTGCCGTGAATCGCGGGAGTGGGGGTTGCGGGGGGGTGGTGGGGGGGTGACGCGAATCGCCAAAAGAAAAAATCAACACAGAAAGGTCAACACATGTAAATGTTGACATAAGTGTGGCACTTCATTGGTGTCCATGTCGACACATGAGAATGAATATGAAAACATTCAAAAAATGAAAAAAAAAACTTCAAAAACTCATGTCAACCTTTTTCATTGTCGACCATAGCCATGTCAGTGTTTTTCATGTGCAATTTAATTCTGGAGCTGCCGCGAATCACGGGGGGTGCCGCGAATTGCGGGAGGGGGGGGTCGCGGGGTTGGGTGCCGCGAAACGTGGGAGGGCGGGGTTCACAGGGGTTCCGGTGGGGGGTTGCCGTGAATTGCGGGAGGTGGGTGGTCACGGGGGGTGCCGCGAATACCGGGAGGGGGGTTTGCGGAGGGGTTGTGACGCGAATCGCCACAAGAAAAACTCAACACAGAAAGGTCAACACATGTAAATGTTGACATAACTGTGCCACTTCATTGGTGTCCATGTTGACACATGACAATAAATATGAAAACATTCAAAAAATTAAATAAATCTTCAAAAACTCATGTCAACCTTTTTCATTGTCGACCATAGCCGTGCCAGTGTTTTGCATGTGCCATTTAATCCTGGGGCTGCCGCGAATCGCGGGGGGTGCCGCGATTTGCGGGAGGGGGGGTTGCGGGGGGTGGGTGCCGCAAATCGCGGGAGAGCGGGGTTCATGGGGGTTCCGGTGGGGGGTTGCCGCGAATTGCGGGAGGGGGGGGGGTCGCGGGGGGGGTGCCGGGAATCGCCGGAGGGGGGGTTGCGGGGGGTGTGACGCGAATCGCCACAAGAAAAAAATCAACACAGAAAGGTCAACACATGTAAATGTTGACATAAGTGTGGCACTTCATTGGTGTCCATGTCGACACATGAGAATGAATATGAAAATATTCAAAAAATGACAAAAAAACTTCAAAAACTCATGTCAACCTTTTTCATTGTCGACCATAGCCATGTCAGTGTTTTCCATGTGCAATTTAATTCTGGAGCTGCCGCGAATCACGGGGGGGGGTGCCGCGAATTGCGGGAGGGGAAGTCGCGGGGGTGGGTGCCGCGAATCGCGGGAGGGCGGGGTTCACAGGGGTTCCCGCGAATAGCGGGAGGTGGGGGGTCACGGGGGGTGCCGCGAATCGCGGGAGGGGGGGTTGCGGGGGGTGTGACGCTAATCGCCACAAGAAAAAATCAACACAGAAAGGTCAACACATGTAAATGTTGACATAAGTGTGCCACTTCATTGGTGTCCATGTCGACACATGACAATGAATATGAAAAAATTAAAAAAATTAAAAATAAATCTTCAAAAACACATGTCAACCTTTTTCATTGTCGACCATAGCCATGTCAGTGTTTTGCATGTGCCATTTAATCCTGGGGCTGCTGCGAATTGCGGGGGGGGGGGGGGGGGGGTGCCGCGAATCGCGGGAGGGGGGTCGCAGGGGGGTGCCGCCAATCGTGCAAGGGGGGGTCGCGGGGGGGTCCTTTTTGCCGCGAATCGCGGGAGGGAGGTCGCGGGGGGGGGGTGTTTTTTCCACGAATCGGGGGGGGGGGGGTCACGGGGGAGGGTTTGCCGCGATTCGCGGGAGGGGGGGGGTCGCGGGGTGGTGGTTATGCCGCGAATTGCAGGAGGGGTCGTGGGGGGGTTCTTTTTGCAGCGAATCGCGGGAGGGGGGGTCGCGGGGGTGTTTTTGCTGCGAATCGCGGTAGGGGGGGTCGCGGGAGGGGGACGCTCACCTGGTGGCTGTGGAGTAGCAGTACTGGGCAACATGGGAAGGCAGTGGGTGTCTGGCACTGTCTGTGGGCTCACTGGGCTGGTTCTCTGTCACATACCTCCCAACATGGGCCCTTATTCTGGTTGGTGCGGCCAGAGCCGCACACGGGGCTCCGGCCGCACAAACCAATCCCCGCCCACCCTACGGATCGCCACGGCCGTCCGTACACGGACGGCTGGCGATCCGCATAAAAATGGTGGAGGCATACGCCTCCACCATGGTGGGAGCTGCCCCCTGCATTCGATGGTCGTCGACCATCGAAGGCAGGTCCGCACGCCCCGGCAGCTCCCGCAAGCTGAGACCACACGGACAATCGTCCGTGTGGTAGCTTGTATGGGGGCTGAAAGCTGACATCCGGCGACGTCAGCTTTCCGCCCCCATGAGTTGCGTCATGCCCTCATTACCATGCATACGCCCCGCGTTTGCATGGGAACGCCCATGAAACGCGGGGCGTACACATAGGGAAATGAGGGCATGAAGCCTCTCACGCCCCTATACGCCCCCTTTGCGGCGGACGAAATACGTCTGCGGCGAAGGGGGCTGCACATGCGCAGATTGACCTCTGCGCATGTGCAGAGTAAAAACATCGGCGGTACGGCCGCACGCGGGCCGTACCGCACGAAACAGAATAAGGGCCTTGGAGAGGTCCAGGAGGGACACAATGCTCTGTTTCTAGACTTCCCCTTAATGTATGATTGCCATCACCTGTTTTAAACAGGTTAATTTCTCAGAAAGGTGTTCAGCACAGATGAAGGCAATCACACATTAAGAGGAAAGTCCAGGAACAGAGCGTTATAGACACAGACACCCACTTTGAGTGACAGATGTAGCCAAATATATAGGAGATATATATATATATATATATATTTATTAAGAAGACAGGTGACTGTGATGGCGCTACATCGGTTTTAGCATAGAGGGTTTGAATACTATGTTCTCGCTCAGTATGTGGAGACAAAAAGGACCAGAGTGTGTTTTAGAGGAAATTCTCCAAACAAATAATATCGTCTGTTCCAGCAGACAAAATGATTTTCCTACCTCACTTACATGAAATTGTAGTGAGGTAAAACCTATCTGGGTTTCTTTAATCTGACAGAAGATTGACACTAACTTAAGGTCGACATGGGCATGATCGACACTCAAAAGGTCAACACAAGATTTTCAAGTTCTTTGGTGTAGACTTTACTATCCAAGTGGGAATAGAGTGAGAATATAATACCCTGCCCAGGTCCGCCAAGAGAAATCCTGGGCCCAGGTACAACAACTTCCTCTGTTGACCCTTGTAAGTTCCACTAAATGCTCATTGCTATGGGCTTCATGCTTGATGCCAGGGGTTAACATGCTCTACCAGGGGTTAACATCCTTGTTGCCATGGGTTTACATGCTCTGCCTAGAGTTACATGCTCTGCCAGGGGTTAACATTCTCTACCAGGGGTTAACATACTCTTTACCATGGGATTAACCTGCTCTGCCAGGGGTTACAAGATCTGCCCGGAGTTACATGATCACCCATGGGTTACATGCTCTGCCAGGGGTTAACATGGTCTTTGCCATGGGATTAACCTGCTCTGCCAGGGGTTACATGCTCTGCCAGGAGTAAACTCCCAAATCATGAGGCGGGCTCTCAGCAGGCCCTGGAGTCGGAGAGCAGAAGGACCTCTGTGATGCTGCTTTCCCCATCTGAAAAGTTGACTACGGTGCACTCAGACCCAGCGCACTCGCCACCAAATAACAAAAAAAACCCTGTGTGTCCAGACCCGGGCCCCCCTGACAGGCCTGGGTAAACTGTACCTGCTCCCCTCCCCTCTCGGCACCCCCTGACCCTGCCTGAAGCATGGTGAACGCAGTACACTTATACGGTGTCCGTGTTGACATTTGTCATAGACAACAAAAGCATGTTGACCTTAAGCTTGTGCCAACCTTCTGGTAATGTTAATCTATGGTATGGTAACCATTTTCAGGTGTCGAACTAGTCACTGTTGACCATTAGTGGTTGACCTGGTGATTGTCAACCTTGACATTGTTGACGCACTATATCATAACTTGCCTGGGGCATAATGGGACTAATTCAGATGGCCAATTGTGTCTTTATGCTAATTCTGTGACTGGTTATGTGACTAGTGAGACGCCCACTTGTGGCATCTTGTAGCAGTGCAAAAAAGAGTATGCATTACATTGTGCACATAATACACAACCATAGAGGTATAGAAGCACCGGTACAAATAATGAGTGCCAGGCTAACCAGTAGAATGTATATAAAAATATGGGTACTTGTGTATTATCACGGCGCCCAAGATTTCCATCGTAGGGCATTGTATCGGTCAGATCGCATCGCATGCGATCCGATCTCATCACATGTGGTCCGATCGCATGCGATGCGATCCGACCCGATTTTTAATTGTACAGGCACCCTGATGGGTAATTACTATGTTAAATGCACCCCCATTGTTAACGCCACCCCCATTATCAACGCCAACCCGAAGCGTGGCGAGTGTGGTGAGCGAGCCACGGAGCCCGAAGCGTGGCGAGGGGACTCGGATTACTTTACATGTATTCTGCATGCGCTCGCCATGCTTCGGGCTCGGTGGCTCGCTGCACTTGCCACACTATCTAAAATCAACTCCACACCGACGTGGATAGTGGGGGTATGAAAAGGTCAGAGGACGCGTACTGCCGCCCCTCATGGGCTCGCTGCGCTCGCCACGCTTTGTGTTGGCATTGATAGTGGGGGTGGCGTTAACAATGGGGGTGCATTTAACATAGTAATCACCCATCAGGGTGCCTGTACAATTAAAAATCGGGTCTGATTGCATTGCATTGCATGCCATTGTAATGGCATGCGATGCAACGCGATATTAAAATTGTACTGTGCGGGTCTTACGACCTAAAAATCGGGTCCCATCGCATACCTTAATTAGTGGTATGCTACGACATACGATGGGCGCCATGATAATACACAAGTACCAAAATATGTTCTAAGGCTCTAATCCAAATAAATAATCCAGACACAACTACATGAATCCACAGTTATCTAAATGTTATCAAGTATCATAATTGGTTCCGTCCTTAGCCCCCTTCTGTTCTCTCTGTACACCTCTTCTCTGGGTGCACTCATTAACTCCTTTGGCTTCCAATATCACCTCTATGCGGATAACACCCAAATCTACCTCTCCTCTCCTGATCTGTCCCCCACTATTCTCTCTCAGGTTTCCAACTGCCTCTCTGCCATCTCCACCTGGATGTCTGAGAGCTTTCTGAAGCTGAATATGGACAAAACCGAACTTATTATCTTTCCCCCACCCAGAGCTATGCCCCCTACCAATATCTCTATCACTCTTAACAACACCATCATCTCCCCCATTCCCCAACTCCGCTGCCATGGGTGTCACTCTTGACTCCTCCCTCTCCTTTGCACCCACATCCAAGCCCTGGCCCATTCTTGCCGGTTCCAGTTACACAACATTGCTCGCATCAGGCCCTTTCTCTCACAGAGTGCAACTAAGCTGATCATCCACTCATTGGTCATCTCACGGCTTGACTACTGCAATGTTCTCCTCACTGACCTCGCTCAATCCCAACTGGCTCCTCTCCAATCTGTCCTCAATGCTGCAGCCAGGCTTATCTTCCTCTCCCGCCGCTCTAATTCAGCCACTCCCCTTCAACAAAATCTGCACTGGCTTCCATTCCCCTACAGAATCCTCTTCAAACACCTCAGAGTACAGGACTTTGCCCGTGCTGCACCCCTTCAGTGGAACGCACTCCCTCGCTCCATTAGACTCTCCCCGACCTTGCAAAGCTTCAAACAGGCACTGAAAACTCACCTATTCATCAAAGCATACCCTTCCACTGCATAAACCAGCTGGTTCTCCGACCCCTTGCCTGTGTACATCCTGCTATCTAACCACCACCCACTCGCTTGCACCTCTTGTAATCTGTCTGTCTCCCCTTCCTACTAGATTGTAAGCTCCTCCGAGTAGGGCCCTCTTCCCTCCTGTTGTCAAAGCCCTCTTCTCTTCACATTTCACTCACAGCTTTCCTATACTCCAAAACTCAGTGACCATCTTTGTCCGCATACTCATCTCCATCATTGGCATCAAGCCTCTAGTTGTATGTTGATTGAGTCCTCACTACTTACATTTAAGCTGTATTGTGTATTGATCTGTGGCGCTCTTTATTTGTACTGTATTTTTGTTATTTATTCAATGTTATGCCAAGCTTTGTCTCCCTGTATTGTTCCTTTGTACGGCGCTGCGAAACACTTGTGGCGCCTTATAAATAAAATAATAATAATAATAATAATAATTGGCAGAAGAGAATTGTAACCATAACAGATCCAGGGCTAGATTCTCTAAGCTTCAAAAGTGATAAAATGGAGAGTGATAAACAGCCAGCCAATAAGCTCCTACCTGCCATGTCACAGACTGTGTTTGAAAAATGTCAGACAGGAGCTGATTGGCTGGCTGTTTATCATTCTCCATTTTATCACTTTTGAAGCTTAGATAATCTGGCCCCCAATGAGATTAGAGCAAGGCAAGCAATTAATTGAAAATACAAATGCAGTTATCACTGTTTCAGGAACTATTATTGCCCCAGGGTCGAACCACTGCCTCCCTATATACACTTCCCAGAACAACATAGACTGAGCTACACCGTACGACCACTGCAGAGTTCAGCTTGTACCGACACCAATCATCAATCTATCAATCAATCATTTATCCTTTATCCCAAAGACAATGACAGTCATGTGACTGTTGTCGTTTTCATAAATTTCTACAAAATAGATAAACAGTTTGAGGTATAATTTTACAATGTTATACAGATGGAGCCACTCTCGTCTATTCCTTTAATAGGATTAAGTGAGTGATGGGATTACTCTGCTTATCCCCTACTGTATTGTTCTATGTAGTGTATTGCAGCTGAGAACAATAGGATAGCTATGGTGAGCCATGCTGAGGCATGGCCTAAGGAAGATAAATGAGAGGGGCTACATCTGAATGTGATGATTGTACATTAAAGGTCCCCGTACAGTGGAGAGACTTCTCCACTCTCTTTGAGCGGCCCAGCACCTTCCTGGGTGGCAGGTACGCATGTGATATATCACATGTGATCCCTGTAGATGCATGTGGTGCATCTTGGTTTTTGTAGTCTCCAAGTATTGACATCACTTCCGGTCACACAGCTGGCCGGGCAGTCAGTGTTAGCCGGAGCTGGAATAAAGACGCATCTGATTCAAGCTGCACAGGTGTCCGTGAGTTTCTTGATACGCACACATCAGAAGCGGGATCAACATGGCACAAGGGCTGAGGAAGATTGACCCGTTGGTTTTCGATGAACACATCGCTGACAACTGGCTCAGATTCAAGAGGGTATGGCATGTGTAATGCATCGCGGGCTTATCAGACAAGTCAAAGAAGGTACAGGCATACACGCTGCTGAACCTCGCAGGCACAGATGCCGTGGACAAATCAGAGGCATTTATTTACGCGGACACAGAGAGCAGAGAGGATCCTGAGGTCTTACTTGCTAAGTTTGAGTAAATCTGCATGCCGGTAAAGAACGTCATCATGGACAGGCATATCTTCAACAGCACAAATCAAAAGGGCGATACAGTGCAATCATACGCCTCCACACTAAAGCTACTGGCAAAGAAGTGCAACTTTGGGACACTCACAGATGAACTCATCCGTAACAGAATCGTGTGTAGCATTAGGAATGACAAGGTACGTGCACAGCTGCTAAGGGAGAAGGGCCTCACGCTAGAAACCGCCATAAGCATATGCATGCTCATTGAGCAGGCAGAAAAGGGCACAAGGGAGTTAAAGAGGGATGCTGAAGTATGTGTCATGGAAGCCACCGCATCCCACTCACCCTCATGTGGGAACTGCGCAGCACAGCACCCCCCAGGCAAACAGAACTGCCCCGCATATGATATACGCTGCAATGCATGTAGCGAATGGAACCACTTCGCCAGGTGCTGTTGCTCTAAAGACCAGACACCCATGAAGCAACAGTCAGAACCCCGATACAGCCGCACACCCAGGCAGGTCAGCCAGGTAGACACAGACCTGGTGCACAACACAGCCCGCACAACAGTCTGTGACAGTGTCGATCACATAAAGCTCAAGACCAAACACACCAACAGAGTGGCCACAGTCAAGATAGACTCAGGGGCCAAGTGCAACATCATGTCACACAGACAACTACATGAGCTAGACCCTGCTGCACAGATCAACCCACAGGACAAAATCAACCTAATAGCATATGTAGGCCAGGTCATCACCACACTTGGCACCACACGAATACAGTTCACCCGTGCTAAGTTGTTCTGTTGTATTGATATTTATTTGATTGAATATGTTGGTGTCCTAATTTGTATATAGGAAGGTTCTAGAAAAATGGTAACCCTCACTCTTTAATGCATTCCTGGCCAACCTGTGGATCTCCAGCTGTGGTGAAACTACACACATACCAGAAGTTTAGCATTAGTTAAAAGTAATACTAATACACCCTACAGTATATCTGCTTATTACTGAACTAGCAGCTTGTAGTTCCACATCAGTCAAAGCTATGGAAAGCCTGTCTGCAAGTTATAGTTGTTAGCAATGGTAACAATCTCCTGAACACCTACAGTATAGTGCTTTAAGCTCCTGGCAAAACATACAGCAACAAGTGTTAGGCTTTGACCATAATCTTATGTGTCGCTACTGTAAGGGAATCTTACATCTTTTTTTTTAGTTATTTATTTTTCTTTTTTTTTACACACTGCAGTCTGCACGGATCTGACTGATCCGTGCAGGCTGCCTATACTAATTAGTATATACGGCCGCTAATACGAATAAATATGACATCAGGGTTTACAAAGCAGTCGTATTTGACTGCTTTGTAAATAACCTTCCAGAACACGAATTAGCATATGGCTAAAACAGCCGTATGCAGTCATATTCATTCACTTTAAGAATTCGAATATGAAAAATCGTATTCATATTCTTAGTACATTTCCCAAATATGTTACTATGTAACTACTGTATGTAACAATCCAAAACAGGTGAGTTTTTTAGATACACACAATACACTTGATTGTACGGTAATAATATTTTCTAAAAGATAGGACAGCACTTACCTGTGTATACCCATATATGTTCAGCACCTGTGCCATTGGGATGGTGGTGTAAGAGTGCAGATCTCCAATAAAACCAGCTACTGTGCCATGGTTCATACACCTGTAATTAGGAGTCAACTTTTTACGTCCAGACAAGATCCAGAAAACATCTTCCACAGCTTTATCCTCAGTTCCACAAGAATCATACAGATTATAACCCAGAGTAATATTGGGCAGAATGTCTGGGTTCTTATTAATTTCATTAATTGCAAAGATAAAAGCTCTGATTTGTCTGTATTCTCTGTAGGTTACACTAAAAAAATGTGTGTAATTACTACTATTGTTATTATTATTATTATTATTATTATTATTATTATTATTATTATTATTATTATTATTATTATTATTATTATTATCAGGGCTTAAAGTGGTCATGCAGAGGTAGAATGCTTTTCTGTGAGAACAACAGTGCTGGGCCAATGTGGAGGTTAAAATGTTCCACCTCAATCAGTTCCACCTTGTCCCCCCTCACTTTAAGCCCTGATTATAATTCATTTTTTTAATTTATTTTTACAAGTTTCAAAAGATTTAATGCACTTTCCTAATAAACAAATTATAAGATCGGGCACAACGGATATACAAATAAAAAGATAATATTCAATGTTCCACACTGCGATAATTTCGCTCAATATGCCCGCTCCTTTGGCAACGCCTGCAGATGGGTCTTCCTTATTCATCAAATTTTTCTGTGGAAAGTCGACGGGAGCTCCATGAAGCATTTCTCCCCTCATTTCCGTAACGGGGTTCTCTGTCCATCTGCCAAGGTCTCTGCAGTGTCTGCGTCTCTTTTTAAGGTTCTCAATTCTCGGCAAAGATCAGTCATTCCTTGTAGCAATTCAGCAATTTGCCCTTTCATTTCTTCGATGGGGTCTTTAGAGGCAGTGGATTGAATTTGCTGAAAAACGGTTTCAAGAGGTGTGTTTACGGTTTTTTTTTGGGGTTTATCGCCTAGAACCTTGAAGTCTGAAAAGCTGATAGGTGATTCTTGTCGATGTAGTATCTTTAACTGTCCTTTGGTATTCGCATCATAGATTCCGTCGAAGAATTGATTTGTTAAAGTTTCATCTTCTTCAATCGGTTCCCTCGGGGCACACGACTTTATATCCTGTAATGCCTCCTGTAATTCTACTGCATATTCTTGTAACGTTTCTTGCGGTAGCTACTTTCGAGAATAAAACTGTGTTTTAAGTTCTGATAGAGTCTTTGCATCAAACACTTTTGCTAACTTGTTCAATATGTCTGTTGCCAATTTATTTTGACTTTCCGGCCATGACTTCACTTCTCTTTTAGTAAATTCTTTCAGTTGGGCCAATAGTATCTCTATCTGTTGACTTTCATTTAATTCATATACCCTGAACACGGTTTCAATTTGTTCCCTAAAGTCACGAAAAGCATTGGTTTCAGTCACTCTCCTATCTCCAGTATAAGTAGGAAGCAGTGGCGTAACTATGGAGGGTGCAGGGGATGCAACTGCTATGGGGCCTGAGGGCTCAGCAGACATCCCCTGCACCCATGAGATTTTTTTTTAGTAGCTCGGTAGCAGCGCCATACCGTTCCTCCTTACCCATTCCCTATTCCCCTGCCTCCCCACCAGTGGCTGACGGGGGAGGAGCCAGTCCGGCTAATTCAACCTCTGCCCTTGTCTCTCTGTCCTACGGACTCCTACCTCTATGACGCTGCCGTCTGGTGACCACTGCCAGCCCCAGCGCGAAAATGGAACTGTGGACTGTGACTATGTGTATTGCTGCCAGCGCTGTGGTGTGCGGAGACCCAGGTCTGGTCACAGGGAGACTGGTGGCTGGCAGCGCTGAAGAGGAGTCCCCAGCGGCGGCGCTGAAGAGGAATCCCGGCGGCACTGAAGAGGTGTTCTGGGGCTGCTGTGGAGACCCAGCGCAACTGTTGGAGGACGGAGGTACAAAGTGTACATAATACTGAAGGAGGGGATGTCACAGTACAACCTGTACTTGGGGAATGGGGTGATTTAGAAGGACATTAAGTAGTGATTTTCTCAATTCTCCCCTCTCCTATTTTTTTTCTGTCTTGCACTATCTCCTTCTCCCAGCCCCCCTCTCTCTCCTGTATGTCTCACCCCCTCTCTCCTATTTTATATCTCCCCTTCTCTCCCTGACACCTCCTCTTTTTCTTGCTCTCCCCACTTCTCTTTCACTTCCTCTACCCCTCGCTGTCTCCCCCAGCCCCCATCATGTTTCCCCCCCTCCCTCACTCACCCTCCCTCTGTCCCACCTCCCTCCTCTCTTTCGTTCTCCCCCTGACCCACTAAAGGGCCAATTCAGACCTGATCGCTCAGGTCCGACTTCATCCCTGATGGTCAAGGTTTGCACATGAGCGAATATGCGCCTGTGCAAACCTCAAGAGCGGACGCCTTCAGCAAGTTCCACACTCGCCGGGGAGTTTGCGCCTTAGTGGGTGGAATATGGGCGGGCAGGGGGCAGAAGCAGGAAAATGCCCACAAAAATGCTGGGTGTACCCCTGCAGACGCAGGCATGTCAATGTCTGCTTCTGGCGGGCAGCTGACGTCCCATGATATCAGTGCCGAATTCAGAGGACAGCATTCAAATGAAAAGTAAGTCCTGACTTTTCATTACGAATGGAGGAAAAATCATTCCATGATGAGTGACCATCAAATGATTTTTCCTTTGTGCATGTGGATGTGTAAGTGTATATATCCACTGGCATAGAAATCTTTGTCTCTCGCTCCCCTTACTCTTTCTTCCGCTCCCTCTCCCTTAAGGGTCATTGTAGCAACAACTGAAAGAAGAGGGGGGGGGGGCCTTGTAAAAGTTTTGCTATGGGGCCCCATAAGTTCTAGTTACGCCCCTGGTAGGAAGCCATGGTTTGGTTATCGATGCCGGTTTACATACAGTTGAACTTATTCTATCCGTTGCATCTCCTTGTTCTTCACTGTCGAGTATATCGTTTTGTCTTTCCTGACTATCGTCTTGAGACATTTTGAAACCTCAATGGGGTAGCTTTTAGGCTTGTCCATATCCTGTTCGTTCACGCCAAATGTGAAATCTATCACGTGTAAGTATCCGCTCTGGTAAGTATGCCTTCATTTTCCAATAACAGGTGTTTGGTATTATGAGTGGAGACAACACTTTGTCAATAATAAACTATTTATTTTTCACAGAAACAGTTTTCATTTCAGTATTTTACATTCAGTACAGTATATTCTTCAATGGATACAGTTAAAATATTAACAAAAGACTTGAGAGATTTTATTATTCTGGACTGCAGCTAGCTGTCTTCAGATTGATTCTTCCATTTCCTTTCAAGAACTGGAGAAGTTCATAACCTAACTAATCCTACCTTCTTGCTACAATGCAACCAAATGTGCATAAAAGAAAATACACTGTATCCTTAAATTACTACTATATAAAACAATTCAATACAGTTATATTCTACCAGAGGCCTCTCAGTAATCACTTAAACAAAAGTTATTATTGCGCAATAATATTGTCACACTGCACCAGTCTGGAAGTGTCCTTAGTGTAACTGCAGTTACCTCTCAGTCAATTACTTATGGTGGACAATGTCTTTTTGTAGTAATTCCAGTCACACACAGAGAATAGACTTTCCCAGTGTAATTGTAATCCACTGAGCAGAGTTATTTACAGGTAAGGTCTGCGCTGTTGTGTTACTGTCCAATTTCTTTTAATAGATGAAATGTATATTTGCTAGCCAATGAAGGGTTAAATCTTTCCAGTGTACATGCAGGTCAGACTTCCTGTGCTTTCTCCTTCTCTCCCTGATGTCTCACATATGTGAGTAAATGCAGAGCCGGCCCTAGGCATAGGCAAACTAGGCAAATGCCTAGGGCGTTTGGAATGCCTAGGGGCACCAGCAGCTTCTGCTGATTAAAATGATATGCAGCATGCCTATATTCTGTGTGTGAGTGAGGCTGTATCTGCATACAGTATGAAAGAGTGTATTCATGGAAATCACTGTAACATAGCATTCCGTATGCAGGTACAGCGACAGTCGCACACAGAATATAGGCATGCCGCATATCATTTTATTCATCGGAAGCTCCCTATGTGTCCTGGTCACATAACAATGCAAATAAGATGAATTTTCAGCAAAAAAGGCACCAAACGATGTGAGGAGTAATGTACATAATGTAAAGTGGTACTACTGTGTGATGTAACATGAATAAGGGACACCATTGCATGATATAATGTGAATAATGTGAGGAGTAATGTATATAAGGTAAAGTGGTACTACTGTGTGATGTAACGTGAATAAGGGACACCATCGCATGATATAATGTGAATAAAGTTGCACTATTGTGTGGCATAATTTGAATTGGGGGTACTATTGTGTGGCTATGCCCTTCCCAGCAAGAACACACCCCTGTTTGGGCTGCGCACCAAATGTGTGCACTGTTTCTATTTAAAATATTGTGGGTAGGAGCACCAAAATGATGACTGCTATGATGAGGGTTGATGGTGCTGGGAAAGGGGAGCAGGGTCAGAGGTAGAACTAGTGGCGGTGCTAGGTGGCACCAGCCAAAATCTTGCCTAGGGTGTCATTTAGGCTAGGGCCGGCTCTGAGTAAATATATGCATGTGTATGTCTGTGACGGTATGTGTATATTTGTGTTAATATATATTCATGTGCATAGGATTATGTGTATGATTCCATGTATGTATTAGTTAATTTCCTTCCACTGCAGTCCAAGTAAGGGTGTAAATGTCTAAAAATATTTAGCACACCAAGGTTACAGATGCCCTAGGACCTCATTCTGGTCAACATGCAACACTGCGAATTTCGCAGCGTTACCATTGGACTAAACACAGCATGCACAGCGCCCCCCCCCCCTCAGCTGCAAATGGATGTTTTGCATAAGCAGCCTTGGGTGCGGGGACCAAATCATTCAATGGTCTCTCAGGTGTACATCTAGTGCATCAGTGTATGCTGCCCACTTTACTCTTTGTAAAATTTACTTATGTTGCGCACATAGGTAGTACAGTAACGCTTTACAGTGTAGTATTATTTATAAAGGGATCAGTAATATAATGGTGTTTGTAGAGGGGTCAGTAATGTAGAGTAGGGTATAGTGGGTCAGTAGTGTATGGTATGGTGTGATCAGTAATGTAGTGGTGGGTATAGAGGGGTCAGTAATGTAGTGGTGGGTATAAAGGGGTCACTGATGTAGTGGTGGGTATAGGGGTTTTAGTAGTGTAGTGGCGGGTATAGGGGTCAGTAATGTAGTGGCGGGTATATTGGAGTCAGTGATTTAGTGGTGGGTATAAAGGGGTCAGTAATGTAGTGTCGGGTATAGAGGGGTCAGTAAGGTAGTGGTGGGTTTATAAACCACCCCTACAGGTTTTTTTATAATGACACCAAATTTTCTGTTGCAGAGTACCAGGGCCTATTGCTTTTGATTCTGGCAACCCTGGCATACAATTGTATATGTAACTTCATGAAAAAATACAAGGCAGGCCGAAACTGCATGCAATTCTGAATCAGATTCTATTAGTCAGGATCCGCCCCCTCTTGAAAGACTCCACCGCCTCGGCAGACCCCGCCCCCAGGGCTGCTTTCATAAATTTCCCGGACTAATTTTACATTCCCGGACTGATTTTACATCCCAATCCGCCCCTGTCCTGAGGAGTATATATGCTATACTTGTGAATCAAATTGGACACTAAATTACCGTGCTTGGGCAAATATTTCTGAGGGAAACTCTGCAGGCTGTTATCTGAAATTTCTACAAAATGCAGACCTTTTGAGCTATATATGTACCAAATCAAATGTTTTTTTTTTACATATATTGTTTATATATATTTTCCTTTAATTAAATTGTATATATTTTATTGAATAGCGCTCTCTTCTTACTATTCATGTGTTTTAAAGCACTTTCCTGACTTTCTTTAAATTACCTTTATACATATAACCCACCCTTGATATAAATAATAAGATTTTGACCTAAAAGCCAGACAATCCTGTCACATTCCTGTGTAATATGTCTTGAGGTCAGGAAGATCATTGTCCAGATCACCCAATTCAAAGGGAAAAATATACATCTCATGCTTATATTTGCAAGTATCAATAGCCGGTACAGTTCCTGTATATACACCTATCTTCTCCTCTCTTCTTTCTACCAACATTTGTCTGTTCTGGGCACTGTGGGGTAGATTTATTATAGCGGCGCCTATCGCGCCGCTATAACAGTTCCTGCTTCGCCTCATTAGCGAGGCGAAGCAGGAGGGGACACCATCCGCAAAGTATCTATTGGACTGGTGTGGATAGGAACACTGTGTAAAGTGTGTCCTTTTTACGGACTGAGAGTGTCTACTTACAGTTGTTTGTATGGATGGTCTGTCTTGGACCGAAACGTAACGTCACGTCGATACGCTTGGTTATCAGATGCCAATAAAATCCAATTGATGTTTTACAAAACTTGGTGAGTGCCCTTTTCAATTTCCCCTATACTTTGATGTTGATTCATCAGTAGGAGCACCCCCATCATTATGAACATGGAATTGAGTGCGGAATACTTAAAAAAATTGGATAGATATAGATAGATAGACAGAGAGAGAGAGAGAGGCAATACACTGGCACTCCCCCTTTGCCTTGTATTAATCCTTGCTCAGGTGCCTTCCAAGGATCTTGTCCGCAGGCAATTCCCATGTAGCACGCATAGAGAAGGTGGCACTCTGAGACATTATAAGTGAGTAACAAACTCGTGGATTTACAATACTCCACGACGCCAGTGGCGTAACTACCGAGGGTGCAGGGGGTGCAGCTGCTATGGGGCCCGGGCTGTCTCAGGGGCCCGCAGCTCCCCCTGCACTCAGTAGTTACACCAGAGCAACAAAGTGTCAGTGACACTCAAGAGGCACCTGACGCTGCTCTCCCTGTGCAGCGCGCAGCGCGCACCGCGCAGTAAGTGATCGGCACCAGCAGGAAGGTGAGGTAAGCACTGGGGGGGAGGAGGAGGAGGATATGGCGTCTGCAGTGAAGGAGGACCACGGGTGCTGGACTGAGCAGAGCGGAGCGCGGGAGGAGAGTGAGACTACAACAGGAAGGTAGGAGAGTAAGTGATTTGAAATCAGGGCAGTGCAGCAGCACGGACGGGACTCCAGCACTCACGACAAGAGTTTGAGGCCCCCGGCGTCCACTGACTGCAGGAGTGGACTTGCTGAGCGCTGGTGTTCCATCCGTGCTGCTGCCGCTGCCCTGATATTGCGGCAAATCCTTTTTCATGCCCAAAGTGGCATGGGGGGCGGTGGGGTTTTCTTAGGCAATAAATGTGACATCTTATTTATTTTATTGCATTATTGCACAATTATATTTTAGATCTCTACCCCTCAATGTATCTCTCATTCTCCTTTCTTTCTCTCCCTGTCACTATACTTCCTTCTCCCTTTCTCTCTCTCCCCATCACTGTCGCTCCTTTCCTCTCTCCCCATCGCTATAGCTCCCTATCTCTCACAACATTGGCAGGTATTCAATGCTGTGGGCGAGTGGCGACAGCGAGCAGAGCTTCCTGCTCGCTGTCACCACTCACCCTGTCAGTATTCAATGCAGCCCCCCCCCCGCCCCCCCATACGCCAATTCCCCCTCGCTCCATATTTTGAGCGAGGAGGAATATGCGGCTCCAGAAGCAGCAAGACTCGCGGCTAAATACAGCGAGTTTTCTGCATTAGCCGCGGGTCTCGCTGTTTTGGGGAATTGTCGCCGTCCTGTGATGGCAAGGATTTCCCCAGAACGTTGAATAGAGCGAGTGGCCGGTGCGGGGGTTAAACAGCGAGGATCGCTGGTTTTCTGCAATCCTCGCTGTTTAACCCCCTCGCCGGCCGCATTGAATACCTGCCATTGTCCCTGGGGGGGGGCCCCTTTCAGTATTTTGCTATGGGGCCCATTAAGTTCTAGTTTCGCCCCTGCACGACGCGCTTAACAATATCAAACAGAAGAACTTTCTTTTAACAATATATACTGAGGCTGCTATACCACAATGTTACCCGAGGGCCGGGTAACTTACATACAACATACACATCTCAAATGTGGTTCAGCGCCCTTTACTCAATTGATAGTCCATACGTCATTTCTCCAAGATAACAATTTATTAAAATCTTCAAATTTTGATTGACCATCTGGCCGTACAACAGAATCCATGTTATATATATATATATATATATATATAATATTCAGTATGTTACTTACCCTAGGCATACTTTATTTTTCACAAAATTATTAGTAACAACTGTAGTCCAGCCATGAGCTGTGAATATCCCACCTATAATTATATGTCCATCTTTTATATATTCATTTTTAAATACATATTTACTGCTCAGAGACAGCTGACATCCAGGTGCCGGCTTCTGTGCCGCACATGTGCAGGGTGTGATACTGGGGAAGCACAAATAAATCATTTGGTAGAAGATAATGAAATATAATATTGAATGGTAGAAATGTAATTTAAATGTTGTCCTCTTCTTTATATCTCCCCACTGACAGCTGCATGATTGGAATAAAAAAATATATATAAACAGGTAGAAAAGCCTCAGTGAGCCACGAAGGGGTTGCAATCAATTCACGTAAATAAATAAAATAAAGAGAGCGCGCACTGTGTTGATCTATTTGATTTTACTCAATATAAAATAATGAATATATTTAAACAGTACATTATAAAAAATACACAATGATTAAAAAATGCATATGCAAATACAAAATATAAATAAGCACCCGACTTTAGTATTAGATGGTCAGTATTGGAAGATTGCCTCTGTTTAAAGTGTAGATCCTTATGGAGATCAGCTGATATCTTTCATTAAAGAAGTTTCATAATGCATTATCACAAAGTCTTAGTTCATGTGTAGAGACTTAAATATTACCACTTGCTGTCCTCGTCCTTTCGCGATGTTCTTACACTCGTCACAGTGTGTCCGCTTCAACCGGTGTAGCGTGATGTAGATAAGCCGGCACCGGGAGCAGACTGTGTGAGCCGGGCGTCCGCTCGTCAGCTGCAACCAGCGTAGCCCCAGGTGGAAGAGGGCTGGCGCTGGGAGCTTAACAAGCCGTGAGGTGAGCCGCTGACAACCAGCGTGGCCCCAGATGGAGAAGGGCTGGCGCTGGGAGCTGTCTGATCACGGAAGCTGGAAGGTAACCCGGGCGTCCTGATGGAAAGACGCACTTGGAGTGGCACTTGGGTCGGGGACACAGGGTACAACGGTGTGGTACGGCAGGTGGCAAAGTCCGATCACAGGGGTGTAAAAGGTAAATGGATCATCCAGAGGCAGCCAAAAGTGTCAGATAAGTCGGGTGCAGTAAATCCTTGACGCGTTTCTCCGTCTGCGGGTACTGACGGTTTCATCAGAAGGTACTTGGTTGGTTACCTGCCCAGGTATAAAAAGGTAGTTTGGCCAATCAGCCTTTAGCAGCAATTAAGCCGCACCTGTAGATTCATTGCGGGTCAGGCAATCACAGTTTGTGTATCTATAATTAGGCCGTGTGGACTCGGATATATAGTAAATATTAGTTCCAGATCTCATCTAAACAATAAATCTATATATATATAACATATATAACACTAAAACAATAATTTTCAATGTTAAGTTTCCTATGGCATCTTCGAACGTTTTTAGGAGGATATTTTGATCAGGATTAAATAGATCTATTGGCACTCATTTAAATATGGAGCTGACGTAGCTCCGTGGTAGAGACTCCGACTGGGAACCAGCCGTCACAGTGAGAGACAGGTTCTAGTCCCATCCTATATCTTCATAATAATTATTTATTATTCTTTTTTCTTTTACATTTTAATTCTTTGTTAAGAGGAAAAAAAGGGGAAACAAGGGGAAACAGAGGCAGGGAGGACCAATATATATACATAGATTTATACTCCTGTAGGTATAATTATAATGAATATTAATAAATTTTATCTTCTTATATTTTTCATATATATCTAGCGGTAGACCAATTTATAAAAATAAATGTAAATAAACAAATAAATAAATAAGCAAAAATAAAATAAATATAGATATAAAAATAATAATAAATATAAATATAAAAATATAATAATAATAATAATGGTAAATATAAATTAATTTTATATATACTATAATGAGTCTAAATATCTAAATTTCATATGTAGAACCAGAGCAGGCAGAAGGTATTTATGTACTATAGTATATCTTAATATCCATATTTCATATGTAGAGTTAGAACAGGCAGAAAATGTTATCAGAATAATGTTGGTGTTATCATACACCTTAATCACACAGAATGATCCTGAAGATGTAATTAAGAACAAAAGGAAAAGCATCGCAACCTTTTGTCGAAAATTACTCATGTACACATTTGTATCCATATTTATATCTATATTAATAACCCAAAAAATATGTAGAAGAATATGTGAGTGGAAATTGAGAAAGAAAGAGAGACTTATCATTATATCATATTGCAATTTTTAGATGTTATTAAGCTCTATGTTGTCATTAAGACCAACTGTGGTTAACTCAGTGGTTAATACTGTGGTTAACTCAGTGGTTAATACTCTTTCTATTCAATTCACGTAAATAATGCATTTTGAGCAAATTTGTTAGGAGCACACAGAAACTTTTGCAATTGTATTTACATGTAAACATCTAAATGTATTTTGTAGATATGTGCAGAGTCTTGTGTTCTAGTTCTAATTTTATCATAACGTTCTGGTTTTTCAATACCAACCTCAAGTATTTGGGGTTCACAATTCAGCATTAAAATCAGAAACTTGAGTTTTGATTTTCTTGAAAATGGATATAAAAGCTAAAATCATGTAATTAATTTATTAATCCAAAAGTCTTTTCCCAAAAAATCAAGTAGGTTTGGATTTTTAAATAACTAGAATACCGACAACAGAATGACCTACTTTGTTCTGATGATAAATAACCTAACACTATTCTTCTGAGAAACACAATGCCAATGGACAAGGGGCGGGGAACACATCTACACTGTGATTACTGCACAGAATGATTCTGCAATGATCAGATGTCAGCCCAGCGACTCTGCTATAACAGGCGGTAACACTAATTACCACCCTACTAAATAGGCTGCTGTGTGTTATGGAGACTGGAAAACAAAGGGATATCAAATTACTGGGAACCAAGGTACTTGTGTAATATCTGGCGCCCAATTTTGAGATCGGGTCGGAAAAATCGAATCGCATTGCATGCAATCAAATCACATGCGATGCGATCAACGCGATTTTCCATAGGATTCAATGTTAAAAGGGTCCTGTTCATTTCCCCACTATCCAAATGGGCATAGAGTTGATTTAATATAGCGTGGCGAGCCCGAAGCGCAGCGAGCCCCGCGAGGGGACCCAGAATACATTTTAAGTAATCCGTGTCCGCTCGCCACGCTTCGGGCTCGCCACGCTATATAAAATCAACTCTATGCCCACTTGGATAGTGGGGAAATGTTCAGGACCCTTTTAACATTGAAACCTATGGAAAATCGTGTTGATCGCATCGCATGCGATTTGATGCGATTTTTCCGAAAATCGCCTCGCATCGCATCTGATTGTATGCTTTAAGTTAAGGCATACAATCACATAATCGGGCGCCCAGATATTACACAAGTAGCGGAACCAATTATTGTCAGCAGAGGATTTTACATTGTGATTACTAAACTACTTCATATTTACATTAAATGTTGTAACACTGATGCTTTCTCCCTTAACCCTTCATTGCATACTATACATACCCAAACATCTCACAAAAAACACGTGAAACTCAGACTGTCATCCGTTTCATGTTGTGGACTATTTGCTACAAAGCAATACTAAGTGTTTTGTTCACAAAACGGCCACATTTTTATTTTTTTTTATCCTTTTCCTTGTCAGTACTATACACAAGAAGCATGAAAATATAGAAAAAATTAAACAACAAAAAAAGTATGCACAAGTAACACAGGTTGAGATGTTTGCTACGTGTTTTTGCTTTGTACCGTAGACGATTTCCTGGTGTCCTGACCGCCCATGCACATACAGTGATATAAGCTAAACTATTTTATTTAAGCAAAAAGAAAGGCAGGTTAGTGGTTCAGGATGATGTAGATCGCTGTTGTTATGGCTCATTCTGTACACACAGAGAGATTTGCAGTCACTTGCTAAGCAATTTGACTAGATTTTGACTGCATGCACTGACTAAACTAGCAGGTGATAGTGACTGCGCATCGCCACTGACTGGGAGCAAACACATTAAGTGATCTGGGCGATTTTCTAAGTGATCTGACTAGAATGTTTAGAAAATGGCACACAAAAAATCACTCCTTGTGTATGCCCCTTTAGTAATAAATAATTGTTATTGTAAAGAAAAGTACAGTAAGAAATGATACAATAACACAGAGGCCATTTAATAGCGGAGGTTTATAAAGGAATTGGCCACAAAAATATTAAATTGGGACTAAACCTGCTTTGTTCTTACAATTCTTAGAAATAATGTCAATTAGGAATATGTCTCTGTCTTCTGCTATATAACATCCTGCAGATATTTAGAGATACAACAGTTAAAGGGTCAGGTACAAATACAAAGGGGAGACAGAGATATTCTGCCTGATATAAGATACAGGGTCAGATGTACTAAGCTTGAAAAGTGATAAACCACCAACCAATCAGCTCCTGCCTGCTATGTCTCAGGCTGTGTTTGAAGAATAACAGGTAGCAGTTGATTGGTTGGTGGTTTGTGACTCTCCATTTTACCATTTTTAAAACTTAGTACATCTCGCCCACAGAGAGATGTGAGCAGTACTAGGCAATGCACAGGAGTTATTAGGGAGTTCCTGTATGACATGTCCCTATAATACTGCTTGCAGCATATATTGTACTTACATCATGCAGATGACACTGGAGAAAATATTCCATCCATGCCATTGAGATAATAACCTCGTACATCGGGTGACTATTCCTGCAATAATATTATCTTCTTCCTGAGAGTCATTACATGTAACTGTATAATCGCTCACTACCAGAAGACAGCCGGGTGTAGAGTTCTGTGTCTCAGATCTGCAGAGTGTCACACACAGGACCAGTAACCAAGACATAATAAATAAAAGATTTAGCCCCATTGTTACAGATAACCAGGTGCATGTGAGATGGTTTCTCCTCTCCCCAATCCCAGCACTGACAGCTGCACAGGAGTAGTATGGAATATGCTGGGCACAAGGTAACAGGAGCTAGTGGGAGCCTTATATACATTGCAGGTTACGCTTCGGTCATGGACTAATAAAAATACAACAGTGTAAATAGAACAATGCTGCATTTAAAAAGAATTGTAACATTTATTTAAAAAAAAAGAATAATTTACAGCACCACTATACATAGAAGCTGCTTTATGGTTTTCTCATAGTACAATATAAGCAGGTGTGCTCATAAGGGGGTTTAAAGATAATTTAAACTAAGTAAAAAAAGAAAAGAATAAATAAACTTTATGCTGCTTTATATATAACCTGGTACCAATGGTTTTGGCCACTTACATATTGGAAAATGTGCACGGTTGTGGACCACATTTGGGATGCACTGATTAAGAAGAATGTTTTTTTTTGTTGTTCTTTTTAATGAAATGCACCTGCCACCAAAATGTGGTTGCTTTCTATCAGTCAGTCTGTAAGCCAGAACAAGGGTGGAACTACTGGCTTTGAAGCTGTTGCGTTGCACTGGGGCCTGATGCTATTAAGAGGTCCACATAAATGACTAAACTAAATCATTAACATGTTACCACATTTGCATTCCATGGGTCATGACAAAGACCCCTCAACTCTCTCTCTGACTTATGTGTGTCTGGGAATGACTGGGTGCTGAGGAGGAGGAGCTTCTGTCTGAATGACATCACAATATCATCAGTTTTTATAGGCAGAGCCATCATTTTTTCTGCCTCCAGTTCATGTGCCCTGGTTTCATATACTGCCTCTCTAGTCACCCATTATCTCCCTGTCACCCAGTGCCTCTCCCAGATCACCCTTACTCTTACTGCTGCCTCTGTCATTAATCAGGGTCATACAAGCACTTTCATACCTCTGAAGCGTCTCTCCAGACTTGCTCTACACACTCAGGAGGGTGAATCCTGATGCACATGCTGGAAAGCGTCTCAGCGCGTTATACTGTAGCACTCACTGTCATACTGAATCTCCTGACTCTGCTGTGTCTGCATCACCCTGTGATACTCAGCAGTGCCCTCCATCATTGCTATAGGCTGCAGCCATGCTGCATACAAACCAAAGTTCCCTCCATTACCTGGTATGGGTGTGGCAATCATGGATTTGGTTATAATCAATCCTAGACTTCCTGGTTCTGACATCATGGACTCCAGCCAATCCCCATGCAGCTCTCCCTATAAGTAAACTGGGCTGAGCCCTGGCAAGTCACCAGTACAATGATGTTTCCAGAGTTATGCCGCCCATACAAGCTCCGATTCTGTGCTTAACTAGCACGCATTGTATCGCATCGCATGCCTTGTGAAAACTAAGTACAAAAAGTATGTGCATCACATACTTTTTGTACTGTGCGATGAGGTGCCGCAGGAGCGCGCACCTCAAAGCACACATTGCACAGCCCGCATCGGTGCATGTAGAAGCACCGTAAGCTGCATGTCTTCACAGTTCCAAAGAGATCATGCTGTCTCTGTGTGCACTATACATCCTGCTGCATGGTCTGGCTTCCTCCAGTGTCCATGGAGTCTCCTCTCAGTTCCAGCTGAGGGGTAGATGTATGAAGCAGTGATAAGGGAGGAGAAGTGATAAAGTGCCTGGTACTTTATCACCAGCCAATCATCTCCTGACTGTTAAGTTACTGGATGGATTTTAAAGAGAACAGTTAGGAGCTGAATGGTCGATGATAAAGTACCAGACACTTTATCACTTTTCCTACCTTTTAATTGCATTAATACATCTACCCCATAGTCCTGTATTGCTTCCTACAGTCATCTGTCCACTCCTCCACCATTGGCCCTCACTATTGACTGTCACCATTGATAGTCACCATCGACTGTAACCATCAATAGGCAGCAGCGATTGTTAACATTGATTGCTTCATCGATAGTCATCATTGACTGTTATCAGCAGTTGTCAATATCGAAAACCATCAATTATTGCTACCATTGATTACAAAAATTGAAATCAAGTACCACCTCTGCCCAATCACCTTTAGAGATACCACAGTAACCACACTGATATCTACCACCATCGATATCCAGCATCGGTACACATCATCACCAGGTGTTTCCCCTCTGTGCCTGTCGTATCGGTTCTCCAAATTCCATATAGAGTACAGTTCACTACCTGCCTGTGTCTTCCAAGATACTTATCTCTTCTTCCTCATCCATCGATGGTCATCATCAGACATTAGTGACGATACCCTTCGGCTCTTGTTGATTCCTGCTCATACTAGTTCCATTCCAGCTTTAGCCTCTGCTCGGGCAAGTATCCTCACTCAGGCAATCCCGATTCCAAAGACTCCTACAGTTATTATTGTTTACTATTATTACAGTCTAAGACTCTCACATTAGCTACCATTGTTTAATTACTGTTCAATAAATACCAAACTTAATTTTATTCCTGTTTCCTTCAACATTTGTCATGCTTTCAGGTTCTGCACCCACACCTGAGATTATCCACATCTGTGGACAAAAGCTGCTAAGGGAGCCTACAGTATCTTCAAATTCTCACCCAAAAATACCTCAGGTGTAACAGTTTGTACTGGACACATGGATTCAACAGAGTCCAGTAACTGGTTCAGTCCAGCAATTAGCCACCTGTATTGAAAACAAGGAAGTGGCACAAGGTCAAGTGATCTACAGGAACTGACATCTCATTTTGATAATTTTAAAACTATACTTTGAGGTCCCGCTCCACCTTAGCCAACCTGATTGGATAATTCTCCACCCACTGTGATGACACCTACTCTTCTTCATCTCTCAACCCAACAAAATTTGATTATGTTGAGGGGTTTTAAACCAATGTGAAATTCACTTTGAGCTTTTGCTCCACAATTTCCCCACTGACCACACCAAGATAGCTTATATCATCTCGCTACTCTCAAAATCGGCATTGGATTGGGCATCACCTCTTTGGGAGAGAGTGGATTTCCTTCTAGTTTCCTATAAAGACTTTGTGGCTACATTCTGGCACATCTTTGATGAGCCATGATGCATCACCTCAGCCTCATTTGATATTTTCCATCTTCGGCAGGGTTCAATAACCGTGGGACAATATCTTATCTGATTTTAAATCCTGGCATCTGAATTGTCTTTGATTGACATGTTGTAATTAGCTACTTTCTGGAATGGTCTATCCGACCGTATTAAAGATGAACTGGTTACCCAGGACCTTCCTGATAAACTCGAGGACTTACAGATGTAGCCGGGCTCATCTTTGTAGCGGCTGGCGATTCTATCACCAGCCCCCACCAGCAGCCGGCTACCACCAGGGGCTCGTGCACTCCGTGGCAACGGAGCCTGCCACTGGTACTGCTGCCTCCCCCGCCGTCGCCACCAGTCCCCCTTGGCGTCCCGACACTCCTCCCCCTCCCCGAACTGGGCAGCGTCTCCCTGAAACGAAGATGGGCAGGGAGATGCTGCCTGTCCGCCGTGATACTGGGACATGCGTGTGCGTAAGACGCGCGTCCCAGTCCCTATCTCTGGTGCTCGGCAGTGAAAGGGATCTGGCAGGTTTTGGCAACAGATGAGCCCGGCTCCGTCTGTAGTGTCCCTTTGCAATAAAGTACTGTAGATCTCCGCTTCAGAGAATGAGCAGTTAAGAGGGGAAAAACTTCACACTCCAAAACCTCTTCTGTTGCTCGCCAGCAAGTTGTCTCCCCTGAAAAGGATAAACCTATGCAAGTTAATAGTTCGCAACTGTCTCCAGAGGGTTATGGTATAAATCATCTACAGTGTCTAGGTCTACAATCATATGGTCGACCACTAATGTTCGACAGTCACAAAAGGGCGACCGGGTCAAAAGGTTGACAGGATCAAAAGGTTGACAGTCAAAATGTCAACAGGGTTTAAAGGTCGACAGTCAAAATGTCAACATGGTTATAAGGTTGACATCAAAACGGTCAACATGGTTAAAAGGTCAACATCCAAAAGGTCGACCTGGAAAAAGGTTGACTAGATTTTTAAAATGTTTTTAGGGTGTATCTGTAGACATAGGTCCACATGGACACTATCTAAGTGTACAGTGTCCCCTCGCTGCTTCGGGTTATTTTGTTCTTCCTCCATGCCCTAGTGCAGGCATTCCCAACCACGGTCCTCAAGGCACACCAACAGTGCAGGTATTAGTGATATCCAGGCTTCAGCACAGATGGTTTAATTCGAATCACTCAGGTATTTATTAAGTCACCTGTGCTCAAGCCTGGATATCTCTAAAACCAGCACTCTTTGTGTGCCTTGAGGACCGTGGTTGGGAATGCCCGCCCAAGTGGATGGTAGGGCATGAAATACCGACTACAAATCCTAACCAGTCAAGGAGAGGGCTGGTTAGGAGTAGTTCATTCCTTTCCATTAAGCACTGATTGCATCTTTCAGGTTTCCCTACTCATCAAACAGTGTTCCAGAAATATATCCTCCCTGTTGGTGCTGCAGGGAATTTCATTACTATGGAGTTAATTCAAAAGTGGTCCTTACCCACTGAAAGACTTTCTTATCTTGTCTTTCTTAATGCAGTATATGGTAGTAAAATTCTCGGAGGCTCCATTGCCCTCATAATTCACCTTCTCAAAGTCAAGGTGGGAGTTCTTCATTCAAAAAAGCTCAGCTTCTTAGGTTGAGACTTCACAATCCTCACATCGATTGGACAACCTCTCAAGTGACTGCATGGGGACAGTCCTGTTTTGTGTCCTGTCTCAAGCAAGTATTTCAAGCTCTATATTCTACTTCCAAGGCATCTGATGTACTTCCTTATCCTCATGAATCTTTTGGCGATGCCTTCATTAAACTGGTGCTGACATTCTTACTCCTTATCATCCCTGGGATTTCCCCATCGATCTCAAACCAGGGAAAACTCCACCAAGGGGTTAAATTTATCCTCTGTCACTACCTGAGACTCAATCTATGGCATAATACATCCATAAAAACCTAGCCAAAAGTTTTATTAAACCCTATTCTTCACCAGCTGGAGCAGGCTTCTTCTTCATGAAGAAAAAAAGATGTTGGGCTGCGACCATGTATTGACTATAGGGGTTAAACAATAACACTATAAAAATTAATTATCCATTACCCCAATCAAAGAACTTTCAAATTGTTTTCTTTGAAAACTTTGTTAATGAAATCTTTCGAGGTCTATATCGTCATGACATAATCTTTTTAGACAACATTGTTGTCTATGCCAACAGCATTGAGGAGCCTTGCCAGTCTGGCCTATGCTGACTTAAGCATTCAACATTTCCTGGGTTTCAACAATTATTATAGAAAATTCATCAGAAACATCTCCATCATTGTGGCACCATTTACATGCCTTACCCAGAAAGGAGTGAATCCTGCTAAATGGTCAGAAGAAGCCATTTTCCATCATCTCAATTGAAAATTTACATCTGCTCCTGTTCTGCAACAGCCTGATACATATCTTTTGTTCACCTTAGAAGTTGATGCTTCATCCATCAACATGGGAGCAGTTTTATCCCAGAGAGGTCCCGATGGTCACCTACATTCTTGTGGGTTTTTTTCCCAAAAATTCTCACCAGCTAAATGCAATTATGCCATCGTTGATCAAGAGTTATGAATGGGTCTATCTCTATATCACAAAAATATTTGCTTCCTCAAGAATGCCCATTGCCTGAATCCCAGGCAAGCTCATTGGGTTCTCTTCTTTTCTCATTTTCAATTTAAACTATCCTTCTGTCCTGGGACATCGAATCACAAGGCAGACACACTTTCCTGTTCATGGGAGCAAGATAAATAATCTAGTAATACAGAAAAACATTTGATCATTCATTCTATTGCATATTCTTCTGTGAAAATAGGTTTTGCTCCTCCAGGGAAGTCATTTGTGAAGCCAGGTCTTGGAAGTTTGCAAGTCATGGAGGCGTCGGTAAGACCTGTGAATTCATCACCATATCCTATTGGAGGCCATCCCTTAACAAGAATGTAAAGGAGTAAATCCCCTCCTGCATTAAATGTGTTCAACATAAACTCAGTCATTAGCCTCCTGACAGCCAGTTTATTCCGGTATCTGTGCCTCATCATCCTTGGACCCATCTGTCCATGGACTTCATTATTGACCTCCCTATGTCCAGTATCACATGGGTTACCTGAAAAAATTATTTCCGACCATGGAGTTCAATTTGTTACCAACTCCTGATGAAACCTATTTTCCCTCCTGCTTAAATCAAACTTATATTCTCCATGGTTACAGGATTGGGCAGAATTAATTCCTTGGGTCAAATTCTGTCACAATAACCAGTTTCATACAATTCACACGCTTCTTGGTAAATTAGGGTCCCCCCCCCCCAAGTGCCTGAGTTTCAACCTATTCCATTATCTTCTGTCCCAGAAGTAGGCTTAACTGTGCAGTGGTTCATCAATATCTGGAAAAGCATCCCCACTTCTCTTCTGGAATTACAAAAGATTTGCCAACAGAAGACGCAGAGTGGTACCTGCTCTAAAACCTGGGGATCGGGTGTGGCTATCCACTTGAAATCTCAGCTTGAAGGTTCCTTCAATGAAGTTTGTGCCCCATTATATCAGGCCTTTTCCTGTGGAACAGGTTATTAATCATGCTGCATAGTTCCCGTCATATCTAAGAGTTCCAAACTCTTTTCATATTGATCAAACTTAAATTATTTCATTCAAGTCTCCCCAAAGAACCCAAGGTGAAAACTCAATGCCGGGATTAGTTTGAAATATCAAAGATCATATACTCTCATATTTGCTTTAATTGACTTCAATATCTCATTGATTGGAAGGGATATGGTCCAGAAGAACACTCAAGGACAGATGCTACTTGCTCCTAAATTGATCCGAGAGTTTTATTTCAAGTTTCCTCGCAAGCCGAAAAGGTGTCCTGGGACCACCCATAAAGGGGGGAGGTGCTCTCATGAATCGGGGTGTTAGAAACACTTTCCTACCTCTCAAGTGCCTCTCCATCCTTGCTCTATGCTGCACACCCTGGAGGGTGAATCCTGATGCACATGCTGTTAACCATTCATGGTCTAGTCAGCAACTCAGTGGTTTATACTGTAGCCTTTACTGTCATGCTGTAGCACACTCTCCTGACTGCTGTGTCTCACTGCATACAAACCAAAGTTCCCTCCATTTCCATGTATGGGCATGGCCATCTTGGAAACAGTCACATGGCCATTTTCAACCAATCCTAGACTTCCCGGTTCTGACATCATTGATTTCAGCCAATCCCCGTGCAGCTCTCCATATAAGTAAACTGGGCTGAGCCCTGGGAAGTCGTCAGTACAATGATATTTCCAGAGTAAGCTGCATGTCTCCACAGTTCCAGTGAGATCCTTCTGTCACTGTGTGCAAAGTCTCGCTTCCTCCATTGTCCCTGGAGTCTCCTTTCAGTTCTAGATAAGTTCTGCAATGCTTCTTCCAGTCGTCTGTACACTCCTCAACCATCGACCCTCACCATTGACTGCCACTATCGATGATCACCATCAACTGTCTCTATTGATAGCCATCAATGATAGTCACCAATGACCTCCACCATCAACTGTCACCATCAATTCACAACATTGATTATTTTATCAATAGTCATCATTGACTGTAATCATCAGTTGTCAACATTGATAACCATCAATTATTGCTAAAATCAATGTCAACATTGATTTGTCATCTTTTAATCATTCAAACCATAGACTGCAAACATTGATCATTATCATTGTCCACTAACTTCAAAAGCATCTCTCTATAGCGCTGCACACTAACATTGTGTCCTAGCATCAATTTCATTGATAACCTGCTAATGTGTTTGCATCGGTTGATTTTAAAGTTTATTGCTGTCTTCTATACTAAAGACAGAGACAATGTAATAACAGATCACATTAATAATTATTTCTGCTCAGTATTCACTGCTGAAAGAGAGGGGAAAGGGCCACAGTTAAGTTGCAAGTATAGTCAGAAAAATTAGGGGGAAACAAGTATATTTACAGAGGAGAAAGTCCTAACAGAACGGATTGGGATCATTTGCTCTACAGCATAATGGTAGACAGTCATTTGGTCGACACCATTATGTCCACATGGGGAAAGGTCATTAGTTCGACAATGTCTAGGTCGACATGGGGCTTTTCACATTTTTTTACCTGAATGTCAACACAGTCGACATGGACACAGTTTAAAGTGCACCGCATCCCCTCGCATCGCTCGCTATGCTTTGGGCACGGTGCCTTGCTACACTCAGCACACTATTTTATTCTCCAACCACGCCCTAGTGGATGGTAGGGCATGAAATACCAGCTGTTGGCTCATGTTTTCTCAAAAAAAAAAACAGTGAAAACCGCATGTCGACCTTTTGACTGTCAACCTAGAAACTGTCGAACTAACGACCTGTCGAACTAACGACCTGTCGAACTAATGACTTTTTGACCTAGAACCATGTCAACCTTTTCCTATGTCGACCTAGACCCATGTTGACCTTTTCCCATGTCGACCTAATGGTGTCTACCTAATGACTGTCTACCATCATGCTGTAGACCAAATGACTGCATCCCAATAGAACTCTTTAAACTGAAAGTGGATAAATCAATGGGGCCAGTTAGGATACATCCAAGGATACTAAAAGAGCTTTAAGGGGAACTGGTAAAATCTTTAATAGAATTATTCAACCATTCACTAGCTACTGGTGTAATCCCAGAGGACTGGAAAATAATGAATGTAGTCACACTGCACAAAAGGGGAAGCAAGGAAGAGGTAAGTAGTACATCAGTAGTAGGGAAATTGATGGAAACACTGTTTAAACAAAGAGATGTACAACATATCAAAACCAGCAACTTACAGGATCCTAAACGGCATGGTTTTACTGGTGGAAGATCATATCAAACAAATCTTATTGACTTGTTTGACTGGGTGACTAAAGTAATAGATCAAGGTGGGGCTGTAGTTGTAGCTTATCTAAACTTTAGTAAGGCTTTCAACACTGTCCCACATTGCAGACTGTTAAATAAACTTGAAAGCTTGGGATTGGATTATAAGATTATTGAATAAATAAGGTCTTGAATGCAGTACAGAAAACAGAGAGGTGTAGTAAACGGAGTGCAGTCAAAGGTGGGAAAGGTTACCAATGGAGTACCCCAAGGATCTGTTCTTGGACCAGAGGTTTTTAATATCTTTATTGGTGATAAAACAAATGGAATTGAGGGTAAAATGTGCTTTTTTGAAGATGACACAAAGGTATGCAACTGGATACACACCAGGAAGGGTAAAACAAATGATTGGTGATTCTAGGTAGATTAGAGCAATGGTCAAGAGCACGGAAACCACAGTTTAATGCCAACAAATACAAAATCATGCACTTGGGTCTAAACAATCTAAGAAGTAAATATAGTATAAATGGCACTATAATGGAAACTACTGAGGATGATAGGGATCTACAGTAGGAGAGAAAAAGTTTCAGAGGCAGCGCTGATTCAAACACCAATTAAAATTTTTATTAATGACACAATTAGTACAATTAGTAATTATATACTGGCCGGTACCTCAATGTATAAAATACACATATAAATAAAAAAACCATATAAAAAAAAATATATATATAGCAATAATACGCAATAAAATTGGTTAGTGGCTTGCTGCAATGTATTATTCCACTCTTTCACTCCAGTTTTAGTAAGCAGATGTAGTTTAGTAGGTAAATGAACGGTTAGCTCTCTCACAGCTCAGTCCAGGTTAGTGGGTTATGGCATGCATGCTTTTATGGTTTAGAATGGGTTAATGAAGAAAACATGGAGGGAATGAAATGGTGCTCAATTGAGCTATAACCTGCTCGCCTCCGGTTCAGTCACTCATCCGACCTTTGAAGGATTTTTCTCCCCGGCTGTTGATTCCTTGCTAAATTGCAAAACAGCTCCCAAGGTGAGGTCCACAGGAAGAGGTGCGATCACGGAGGGGGGTATGCAGGAGGCACAATATAGTAGCGGTCAGCGTCTGGTCTCCTTAACGTGTTTCTCGGCCTTTCACACTCGGCCGCTTCATCAAAAAAAAAAAAAAAGTTGGCAGAGCGCAAATCTATATAATTGAATCTGCTGCTGTCTCTGATAAGGGGACACCCCAACCCCTTAGACAAGAAACAAGAGAGAAAAAGTTTCAGAGGCAGCGCTGATTCAAACACCAATTAAAATTTTTATTAATGACACAATTAGTACAATTAGTAATTATATACCGGCCGGTACCTCAATGTATAAAATACACATATAAATAAAAAAAACATATAAAAAGTGTGAAAGGCCGAGAAACGCGTTAAGGAGACCAGACGCTGACCGCTACTTCATTGTGCCTCCTGCATACCCCCCTCCGTGATCGCACCTCTTCCTGTGGACCTCACCTTGGGAGCTGTTTTGCAATTTAGCAAGGAATCAACAGCCGGGGAGAAAAAACCTTCAAAGGTCGGATGAGTGACTGAACCGGAGGCGAGCAGGTTATAGCTCAATTGAGCACCATTTCATTCCCTCCATGTTTTCTTCATTAAACCATTCTAAACCATAAAAGCATGCATGCCATAACCCACTAACCTGGACTGAGCTGTGAGAGAGCTAACCGTTCATTTACCTACTAAACTACATCTGCTTACTAAAACTGGAGTGAAAGAGTGGAATAATACATTGCAGCAAGCCACTAACCAATTTTATTGCGTATTATTGCTATATATATATTTTTTTATATGGTTTTTTTATTTATATGTGTATTTTATACATTGAGGTACCGGCCGGTATATAATTACTAATTGTACTAATTGTGTCATTAATAAAAATTTTAATTGGTGTTTGAATCAGCGCTGCCTCTGAAACTTTTTCTCTCTTGTTTCTTGTCTAAGGGGTTGGGGTGTCCCCTTATCAGAGACAGCAGCAGATTCAATTATATAGATTGGCGCTCTGCCAACTTTTTTTTTCTTGTTCCTTATCTACTGTAGGTGTCACAATTTCAGGTCGCAATGTAACAAAGCAATGAAGAAGGCAAGTCAGATGCTTGGTCGTATAGGGAGAGGAATCAACATTAGAAATAAAGAAAAATACCAACACTGTCCTCTAGGCGCTGCTCAACAGGGGTTATCTCCACAGGTTCATAGGACAAATACCCAAAAATACAAAAGAAAAAAACAACAATAGTGTGATACTGTTGTGGTAGATTAAACACAGTCCTAAATCAGTAGTAATAGTATCCAATCCTTAATGGACATAGGGGGACTCGTACCCTTTCAGTTGGTCTACTTTTTAAGGTAGACTAAAACAGCTTGCATGGGGGCGGTCAAATCACCGTATGATTCCCACGTGGTCCACTTTTTCACTTGTAGCATATGAAATAAAAAAAGCTGGTATAGTGTAATACAGCTTTATTCACATACAATTAAAATACAAACAGCAGGGATATGAAACATAGGACTCTCACCGAATGGTATTGTCCACACAAAAGATGCAGACAACAAAGGCAGATTGGTGTAACACAGGCGTCCCTGCAGCCTCTTCTGGTATCAAGTCCAAAGTTCTTAGCCCTCCGCTCCATGGCCAACGCGTTTCCTGACCACAATGGTCTCTTTGTCAAGGCATATGGAGCTTAAGCATCTGATGCTATAATTATACCCCTATTCGGGGAAACCTATTTCCAGACATAGACTCATCCTATCCACTATTGCCCACCTTTCCCCAGTGTTCCGTTTTATTTATTTGTCCAGGTTTTATCTGTCACAGCTTACTCAGCTGCTGGCACTTGCGATGTCTCTGTGTGTGCTTCCAATGCGTTACTTCCGGATTCCACCGGAAGTTCAGATGACGTTTTGCGTTCCAGCTGACGTCATTACCGGAAGCGGTCCGCACAAATATGCGTTCCAACTCGCGCTGTTAGATTCTGCTTTTATTCAAGCCTTCTGTTGACATATAAGCGCCCGGATCTTTATTCAAATGTCACCGCCGCTGTGTCAATCTGTATGGATCCCCTCCCGGGTAGTCCCGGAGGTATATTGGTATGGAATACATAGGAAGACATATGTTAGATTTCAAGAAAAAGTGACTAGTGCATCTCTTTCATTTAAAGTGACAGGTGACCTATTTTATAAAGTGACATAGTAAATAAAGTGACATGGTGGATAAAGTGGCATAGTGCGTTTAGGATGGTCTGAATGACAATATTATCAATAAAATTTTAATAATAAAAAATACATTAAAAGAATTAAAAAGATAAATAATTTGAACCAGTTAAAAAATCACATGAACCACTTTAACTCAAAATCCTTGTTTAAACCCCCGGGAGTGAGGGTTTGGTGGTTAAAAATGAGGGTCATTTCACTTTTTGCAAGGGCTGTGGCAATGTCACCTCCCCTAATGTTTCCCTCTATTTTTTTTAATACATAAAAATTCTTTAAAAATTCGGGATTACACTGGTGATGTGTTTTAAAATGCATTGGCAGTGCATGTGTCTCTAGCCCTTTCCGGATGTTGCGTATATGTTCGCTCATCCTTATTTTAAAGGGCCTACTTGTCCTGCCAATATAAAACTTGCCACAAGTGCACTCAATAGCGTAGACCACATTACTTGAGTGGCATGTTACGAATTCCTTAATAGTGAATTTTTTCCCATTTAGGGGCAGTTCAATTATTTTCGCACCGAAGTTATTTTTCACCGTTTTGCACCCAATGCATGCACCACATCTGTAGAATCCCACCAATGTTATTATGGTTTTCTTTGGAGATGTGGGGCATAAACTTTTTACAAGCTTTGATTTCAGATTGGGAGCTCTTCTGAATATACAGACAGGTTTTGATGGAATCTCTTTACCTATAATTGGGTCCTTTTTGAGCAGGCCCCAATGTTTCTGTACAATCTTTCTTATTTCATGATGTTGTGAGGTGTACCTCGTGGTGAATGACCACTTAAAATGGTCGGAGTGGTTAGGTTGCTTCTCCTTTGGAGTTAATAATGTATTTCTCTCCAACACTTGTACTTCTGTAAGAGATTTGTCAACCTTTTCAGCCTCATAACCACTCTCTAAGAAACGTCTTTTCATTTCTTGTGCTTGATTTTGAAAGACTGAGTGGTCGGTGCAGTTCCTTTTGAGTCTTTTGAACTGTCCTATCGGAATGGAGTCCAACCATCTGTCTTGGTGACAACTATTCCGATTAATGTAGGCCAGGGAATCCGTAGGTTTCGTGTAATTTTTTGTTTTAAACGTATTATCCTCCACATAGATGACAATGTCTAAAAAGTTGATTTGTTCTTTGCTGATGTTGAATGTCAACTTGATTCCCTTATTGTTTTGATTCAAATAATTACAAAAATCCTCTAAGCCCTCTCTGTCTCCCCTCCAGACAAAGAGGATGTCATCTATGTATCGCCGCCAGGACACCAGGTTTGTACCATATGGGTGGTGGGACCAGATGGTATCGGTCTCCCACTCACCCATAAAGATGTTGGCATAGCTAGGTGCAAATCTGGTGCCCATGGCGGTCCCCCTCTTCTGAATATAGAAGTCCTCCTTGAATATAAAGTAGTTATTTTGAAGAATAAATTCAATCCCTACGACCAAAAAGTTTTTCAGTTTCTGATTCATTTCACAGTTTGAAAGAGCTCTTTTGACCGCTTCTACACCCTGTACATAGTTACATAGTTACATAGTAGGTAAGGCTGAAAAAAGACTTGCGTCCATCTAGTTCAACCTGGTATAGATATCCATTGCCGATTTGGTTGGTTCTGGTATTTTACAGACAAATTATATTTCTTATTTGTACCCATGGATGTTTTTCTCCAGTAAATGTTTGTCCAACTTTGCCTTGAATGCATTTAATGAGCCAGCCATTACCACCTCTCTGGGAAGAGAGTTCCAGAGTTTGACTGTTCTGACCGTAAAGAAATTCTTTCTACTAGCTGAATGAAATCTTTTTTCTTCTAATCTATACTCATGCCCTTGCGTCCTAGATTCCTTTCTAGTAGAAAATAGGGTGTGTGACAGTTCCTTATATTGGCCCTTGATATACTTGTACATGTTGAGCATGTCCCCCCTTAAACGTCTCTTTTCTAATGTAAATAGTCCCAAATTGCTTAATCTCTCCCCGTAGCTTAAATTCTCCATTCCCCTAATAAGCTTTGTTGCTCGCCTTTGGACTTTTTCTAATTCTATGATGTCCTTTTTATAGTGTGGGGCCCAGAACTGTACTCCGTACTCTAGGTGAGGTCTCACCAATGCTTTATATAGTGGCATAATTACCCTTGAGTCCCTAGTTTCCATTCCCCTCTTAATACATGCCAGAATTTTGTTGGCCTTTTTTGTAGCTACATTACAATGGGCACTACATCCTAGATTGCTGTCTATTTGGACTCCTAGATCCTTTTCAAGTATGGAATTACCCAGTTCCTCTCCGCTAAGGTTGTAACTTGCACACTGGTTGTGTCTCCCAAGGTGCATAACCTTACATTTATCTACATTGAACCTCATCTTCCATTTTTTTGCCCACTCATCTAGAATTGCAAGATCATTTTGAAGCATGGTGACATCTTCTGGTGATTTGATGACTTTGCTAAGTTTTGTATCGTCCGCAAAGATGGATACATTGCTGAGTAACCCTATCCCAATATCGTTAATAAAAATGTTAAACAAAATGGGCCCCAAAACCGAACCCTGGGGCACTCCACTTAGTACCGGTATCATATCTGATACGGCACCATTCACAACCACTCTTTGTTCTCTATTACATAGCCAATTCCCTACCCATCTGCAGATATTTTCACCCAATCCTAGGTTCTCCATTTTATTAATCAATCTCATAATGACTTATGATGGTGTAGAGCGAGGTTACATCTGCTGTGATAAGGAAGAGATCTTCCTCCCATTTGAGATTTTGAAGAAAATTTTAACACGTCAGTTGTGTCTTTCAAGTGTGATTGGTTTTTTATTACTAAAGGTTGTAAATGGACATCTATAAACATAGATAAATTTGAGGTAATAGAGTCCACCCGGAAATTATTATATAGAAAAAGGAGGGGTAATCCAACCCAGAAAATTGTTAATCTCCTTAAAACCCTCACTGATAAGTATAACAAATCAGGTACGATAACTGAAGAAGAAAATAAATTCCTTTATATAGACTGTCCGATAATTCCGACAATCTATATTCTCCCTAAGGTCCACAAGGACCCGGTTCATCCCCCCGGAAGACCAATAATTTCCGGGGTTGACTCTATTACCTCAAATTTATCTATGTTTATAGATGTCCATTTACAACCTTTAGTAATAAAAAAACAGTCACACTTGAAAGACACAAATGATGTGTTAAAATTTGTTCAAAATCTCAAATGGGAGGAAGATCTCTTCCTTATCACAGCAGATGTAACATCGCTCTACACCATCATAAGTCATGTACAGGGTGTAGAAGCGGTCAAAAGAGCTCTTTCAAACTGTGAAATGAATCAGAAACTGAAAAACTTTTTGGTCGAAGGGATTGAATTTATTCTTCAAAATAACTACTTTATATTCAAGGAGGACTTCTATATTCAGAAGAGGGGGACCGCCATGGGAACCAGGTTTGCACCTAGCTATGCCAACATCTTTATGGGTGAGTGGGAGACCGATACCATCTGGTCCCACCACCCATATGGTGCAAACCTGGTGTCCTGGCGGCGATACATAGATGACATCCTCTTTGTCTGGAGGGGAGACAGAGAGGGCTTAGAGGATTTTTGTAATTATTTGAATCAAAACAATAAGGGAATCAAGTTGACATTCAACATCAGCAAAGAACAAATCAACTTTTTAGACATTGTCATCTATGTGGAGGATAAAACGTTTAAAACAAAAAATTACACGAAACCTACGGATTCCCTGTCCTACATTAATCGGAATAGTTGTCACCAAGACAGATGGTTGGACTCCATTCCGATAGGACAGTTCAAAAGACTCAAAAGGAACTGCACCGACCACTCAGTCTTTCAAAATCAAGCACAAGAAATGAAAAGACGTTTCTTAGAGAGTGGTTATGAGGCTGAAAAGGTTGACAAATCTCTTACAGAAGTACAAGTGTTGGAGAGAAATACATTATTAACTCCAAAGGAGAAGCAACCTAACCAGTCTGACCGTTTTAAGTGGTCATTCACCACTAGGTACACCTCACAACATCATGAAATAAGAAAGATTGTACAGAAACATTGGGGCCTGCTCAAAAAGGACCCAATTATAGGTAAAGAGATTCCATCAAAACCTGTCTGTATATTCAGAAGAGCTCCCAATCTGAAATCAAAGCTTGTAAAAAGTTTATGCCCCACATCTCCAAAGAAAACCACAATAACATCGGTGGGATTCTACAGATGTGGTGCATGCATTGGGTGCAAAACGGTGAAAAATAACTTCGGTGCGAAAATAATTGAACTGCCCCTAAATGGGAAAAAATTCACTATTAAGGAATTCGTAACATGCCACTCAAGTAATGTGGTCTACGCTATTGAGTGCACTTGTGGCAAGTTTTATATTGGCAGGACAAGTAGGCCCTTTAAAATAAGGATGAGCGAACATATACGCAACATCCGGAAAGGGCTAGAGACACATGCACTGCCAATGCATTTTAAAACACATCACCAGTGTAATCCCGAATTTTTAAAGAATTTTTATGTATTAAAAAAATAGAGGGAAACATTAGGGGAGGTGACATTGCCACAGCCCTTGCAAAAAGTGAAATGACCCTCATTTTTAACCACCAAACCCTCACTCCCGGGGGTTTAAACAAGGCTTGTGAGTTAAAGTGGTTCATGTGATTTTTTAACTGGTTCAAATTATTTATCTTTTTAATTCTTTTAATGTATTTTTATTATTAAAATTGTATTGATAATATTGTCGTTCAGACCATCCTAAACACACTATGCCACTTTATCCACCATGTCACTTTATTTACTATGTCACTTTATAAAATAGGTCACCTGTCACTTTAAATGAAAGAGATGCACTAGTCACTTTTTCTTGAAATCTAACATATGTCTTCCTATGTATTCCATACCAATATACCTCCGGGACTACCCGGGAGGGGATCCATACAGATTGACACAGCGGCGGTGACATTTGAATAAAGATCCGGGCGCTTATATGTCAACAGAAGGCTTGAATAAAAGCAGAATCTAACAGCGCGAGTTGGAACGCATATTAGTGCGGAGCGCTTCCGGTAATGACGTCAGCTGGAACGCAAAACGTCATCTGAACTTCTGGTGGAATCCGGAAGTAATGCATTGGAAGCACACACAGAGACATCGCAAGTGCCAGCAGCTGAGTAAGCTGTGACAGATAAAACCTGGACAAAGAAATGAAACGGAACACTGGGGAAAGGTGGGCAATAGTGGATAGGATGAGTCTATGTCTGGAAATAGGTTTCCCCGAATAGGGGTATAAATATAGCATCAGATGCTTAAGCTCCATATGCCTTGACAAAGAGACCATTGTGGTCAGGAAACGCGTTGGCCGTGGAGCGGAGGGCTAAGAACTTTGGACTTGATACCAGCAGAGGCTGCAGGGACGCCTGTGTTGTCTGCATCTTTTGTGTGGACAATACCATTCGGTGAGAGTCCTATGTTTCATATCCCTGCTGTTTGTATTTTAATTGTATGTGAATAAAGCGGTATTACACTATACCAGCTTTTTTTATTTCATATGCTACAAGTGAAAAAGTGGACCACGTGGGAATCATACGGTGATTTGACCGCCCCCATGCAAGCTGTTTTAGTCTACCTTAAAAAGTAGACCAACTGAAAGGGTACGAGTCCCCCTATGTCCATTAAGGATTGGATACTATTACTACTGATTTAGGACTGTGTTTAATCTACCACAACAGTATTACACTATTGTTGTTTTTTTCTTTTGTATTTTTGGGTTTTTGTCCTATGAACCTGTGGAGATAACCCCTGTTGAGCAGCGCCTAGAGGACAGTGTTGGTATTTTTCTTGTTCGGATTTGTGCTTTGTATGTAAGGTGATTCATACCCTCCAACACTACCCTAAGGCAGCGACCTAGCGCACTGTTAATCCAGAAAAACCCTTTGTGTAAATTAGAAATAAAGAAGTAATAATGCCACTGTATAGGTAATTGGTATGACCTCATCTAGAGTATTGTGTTCTGAAGTCCATATCTCCAGAAGGATATAAATACATTAGAGAGAAAAAGGGCAACTAAAATGGTGCATGACTTACATCACAAAACTTACCATGAAAGACCAAAAGATCTTAATATGCATAGTTTAGAGCAGAGAAGGGAAAGGGGGGACATGATAGAAAGTTTCAAATACATCAAGGGCTTTAACAAGGTACAGGTGGGAGACATTCCTCACAGGAGGAGGAGCAGCAGAACAAGAGGACATGCACTGACACTAGAGGGAGGAAGATTCAGGGGAAATTTGAGCAAAATTACTTCACAGAAAGAGTAGTGGATAAGTGGAATAGCCTCCCATCAGAGATGGTAGAGACAAATACAGTAGTACAAGTTAAACATTCTTGGGATAGGCATATTGATATCCTTACAAAAAAATAAAGGTCAAATATGGTTTGAGGTAACATGATGGGCCAAGTGGTTCTTATCTGTCATCAAATTCTATGTTTCTGTGTTTCTATGTTTTTATCTCAAGTATAAACTCTGCCCAGTCACCTTCAGAGAGATCACACTGATATCCGCAACCATTGGTGTCCAGCATGTATCTCACCAGGTGTTTCCCCTTTGTGCCTGTGGTATTGGTACTCCAAGTTCCATATAGAGTAAAGATCACTGCCTGTCTGTGTCTTCCAAGATACTTACCTCTTCTACCTCACCCATCGATGGTCATCATCAGACATCAGTGATGACATCCTTCGGCTATTGTTGATTTCTGCTCCTATCAGTTCCATTCCGGCCATAGCCTCTACTTGGGCAATCTCAAGTCCAAAGACTCTTATAGTTATTACTGTTTCCTCACTCATGCAATCCTGAGTCCAAAGACTATTACAGTTAGTACTGTTTTCTGTCACCCGACTCGGGCAATCCCAAGTCCAAAGACTCCTACAGTTGTTACTGTTTCCTATTCTTACAGTCTAAGACTCTCTTACAATAACTACCATTGTTTAATTACTGTTCAATAAATACCAAACTTGATTTTATTCCTGTTTCCTCTATCATTGGTCACACATTTGGGCTCTGGACTCTGGAGCTAGACCTGAGGTTATCCACATACATGGTCAAAGCTCCTAATGGAGCCTATCTACAAATTCTCGCCAACAAATACTTCAGGCGTCACAGCTTCTACCTTGCTAAACTCAATGAACCATGCTACGTGACCATAGAGCTACTCAAAACTGTAGTAAGTTACTCTTCTGTGACCGATACTCACCTTTGTACATAGCTGCTGAGATTATCCAAGTTTCCTGTGGGTGTCTCAATACAAATCCATGTGATTGTGTAATTTGCATAATTTTATCAGCTGCCGCCATCCTTGAATGCTGACCAATGCTAAATAATTGAAAATGACAAGGACCTTGTGCTGTTTATTCATCTGATTTTTTATTCAATAACCGTTTATGCTTAAAACCCTAATGCTTGCTATAAATTTGGAGGTATCCTTCGTGTCATTTTATATTGTTTAATTTGGTATATTGGGGTTATTGTGGTTCACTCGCAAAGGCAAATTCACTCTTAGTTGGACAAAACCATATGCACTGCAGGTGGGCCTGATGTAACATGTGCAGCAGGAGTTAGATTTGGGTGGGGTGTGTATTTCAAACCAAAATCTATATTGCAGTGTAAAAATAAAGCAGCCAGTATTCACCCTGCACAGAAACAAAATAATTCACCCAAATCGAACTCTCTCTGCACATGTTACATCAGCCTGAGAGTGAATTTGCCTTTGTGAGTGAACCAGAGTAACCCCCATATACTATAAAGAGAGAAAATTATACAGATCATGGGGATCAAAACACCTCAATCATTTTGGGAATTTTTGTCAAAGGGTTTCAGTGTATTTAAACCCAACACTTATTAAATCTGAAGATTCAATACTTTTAATGGGGGAAACTTGGTCTGATGATATTTTTATTGTAAAATATGATTTTTCTATGTTATTTTGTCAATAATCAACTTGTTAAATTGCCAATATACATTCCTGAGATGAAAATTGCAGAAATAAACTGATATTGCCAAACGAATATTCATTACATTTATACCCATGTGTTGTTTGAACCCGTGGAGTGCTGTTATACAACCCCGCTTTATACCCATGTGTTGTTTGAACCCGTGGAGTGCTGTTATACAACCCCGTCTACATCTCCCCTCTTGCAGCACCCCGGTCAGCTATCACCCTTCTATGCTGGAGTGCCAGTTTCTGTTGCCTACCCATTTCCAGGTTGGACTCTCCTCTTTCAGGAACCACCTGTACCTGTGCACCCGCCGGTGTTGACTACACCTGGGACACCGTGGTCCCACCAAACCACCAAGTTGGAACCTCCGTTACTTACCCCAGCCAGGGGACATCAGGTGCAACGGCTGCATTTTAATCCTCACTGAGTGCTTTGTGTAACCTGACACCAGTGCCACCGGATTGGAACTGACGGGGAGAGATATCGACACGTCATGTCGACAGATGGTGATGGTTATAATTTCGCTTCCTTCCCGACTGGTGATCGCTTGCGCTTCTCCGAAGATGAAGCCACCAAAGCGCTATTCACTGAACGGCTTGATGAAGCTGCAGGAACACCAACTGCTGAGAATATCTTTAATAACCTACTGAAATTAAAGAAGAAAGAGGTAGAGTTTCTCATGCACGGCGTGACCCTCTCGGAGTATTATCGTGAGAAAAAAATCCCGAGGGGGTTCCGCGTAAAGAACATGCCGACCATCGGCCGTTATAACAACGATTTCTGCAGACGCTGGGTGGCAGTTCTAAACAACTGCTCCCTGGACCTGATGACCCTTGTCATCGAAGAGTCCGCAAGGGAAATGGGCTTGGCTAAGAAGAAAGTGGAGGAGTACGAGTTATTACATAAAAATGCACTCCTGGCTGATCAATCTGAAGATTGGATACAGAAACTGGCAACACAAGTGGCAACCTTTAAAAAGGAACTTGTCGCCTTTAAGAAAAGCAAATTCGAAAAGGTGAATCGTGATTACATGGAACAACGTGTGTATATTTGGACTACTGGTTCCACAAGGAACTCTCGCAGATCAGACAGACAACGCCGACAATTTGATCGGGGTGGTCCCCAATCTGACACCAGCAGCGGTTCTGCAAGGTCACAGGCTGACTCTAACCAGGCGTCAAAAAACGCCAAGCGCCCTGGTGCAGGGGTCCGCACCAGAGCCGGCCTAAAAAAAGACATCGGCCCCAACGCAGGGGAGGACAAGGGAGAAGGATCCAAAACAAAGGGACGCATCAGGAGAATCTGATCTTCAATTTGACAAAGAGAACTCTGACCGATATGGAGATACGAGTACTGAACCGGGGTCTATCTTTCGTGCCAACCAACAAATGGGATGACTTTAAATGGAAGATAGATTTAAATCGTCTCAATAGAAATCTAAAGTTGAAAGACTTCTTCAGGAATGCAACAGGGGATAAACAAGCTGACACCTGTACCCCATATGACTCCTTTAAGAAGAAGTCCCGGTTCGATCCACCCTCCAACAACACCGCTATACAGAGCTTTATCAAAGTACTCGATTCTCAGGTGGTGACGAATGTTCCCAAGATCCCCTCCCACTCAAACCTCTCCCAAGAGGAATGGAAGGCCCTAAAGGACTTGAAGTCTTATGAGGACATAATGATCCTCCCCGCCGACAAAGGTGGGGGGATTGTTCTATGGGACTTAGCGGCCTATAAACATGAAGCCTATTCCCAACTGTCCAAAGTGGACACATATGAAAAATTGTCAGCTGACCCCACATTGCTTTACAAGAGAGAGTTGGACCAGATCCTTGAACACGCTGTGAATCATGGATGGATACCCAACACCACCCGGGAATACCTAACTACTGATTTCCCCAGGACACCTGTCCTGTATTGTCTGCCTAAAGTGCATAAAAATGCACAAATCCCGCCCGGTCGTCCAATAATCTCGGCCAGGGACTCGCTGTACAGCCCTGTCTCCTCCTTCCTAGATCACTTCTTACAGCCATGCGTACAGCGTTTACCCACCTATCTACAAGACACCACAGACCTGTTAAATAAAATTGAGAAATTTGGGGATCCCGCACCCAACATGTGGCTGTGCTCCTTGGATATCAGCAGCCTCTACACCAGCATTCCGCATGGAGAGGGGCTGCTGGCCACTACAAGGTTATTGGAGACAGATCCTTTATACAATGGCCCGCCCATCCCATTTTTCAACCAGCTATTAGAGCTCACGCTCTCCCGCAACTTTTTTATTTTCAACAAAGAATTTTTTCTACAGCGAACGGGGTGTGCCATGGGGTCTCCTGTGGCACCCTCGTTCGCGAATGTTTACATGCATTTTGTGGAACACGACCTTTTTTTTGCAGTCCAGCTATGCGGCCTCAATAATTTTTTATTTGAGGTACATTGATGATGTCCTCCTTTTTTGGACAGGTACCAGAAATTCTTTTGAGGAAATGGTCCAGGACATCAACCTCAGAGAATGTCCCATTAAATTTACCTATGAATTGAGTCAAACAACGATCCATTACCAGGATGTAGAAATATCCATCCTTAATGGGAAATTGGAGACGGCCTTATTTTCAAAACCCACTGATAGAAATACCTTGTTGAGTGCTCAAAGCCACCACCCCCCAGCGCTCAAGAAAGGTCTCCCCTTTTCTCAGCTTATCCGGGTGAAAAGAATCACCAGCAGCAAAGATAAGCTCTCCACTGATCTTGACAAAATGGTCAAACGATTTTCTGACCGAGGTTACTCTGCTCGGACCCTGGCTAATGCCAGAGAAAAAGTCAACAGTGTATCCCGGGCAGACTTATTACAGAAATCGGGACCGAAGAAAAATCTTGACGATAGGTTTGGTTGGGTGCGCGATTACAACAACGCTGATGATGCAATTTCTAAAAGCACCAAACTATTGTGGCCAGTCATCCAGTCTGACAAAGATCTCAAGACATTAAAAAACAAAACTCCCATGGCTTGCTACAAACGCGGCCGGAACCTACGAGATTGGATCGTTAACACGGACATTTCTTTACGCTTACCCCCCAATACTCAACGAAAACCGGGGGGCTGCACTAGATGCGTGGGATGCACCACATGCAGTGGTATGCGCACCACCAAATCCTTTCCTCATCCGCATCTGGGACATCAAATACCCATCAAGCATGCTGTCACCTGTACTAGTACCCACGTAGTATACATGATCACATGTCCATGTGGCCTATGCTACGTGGGGAAAACTATCCGGACCTTTCGGGAACGGATAGCGGCCCATCGGTCCGCCATTAAATCTGCTTTAAACCACAAAGAGAATGACCAGCCGGTAGCCCGGCATTTTGTTGCTGCCAAACACTCTCTGGCTAACTTAAAATACGTGATCATTGATCATGTTCCGTTTGATTTAAGAGGTGGTGACAGGGCCCTCAAACTTCTTAAATTGGAAACCTATTGGATCTTTCGCCTACAGACTTTGAACCCCAAGGGACTTAATGAGCAAATGCCCTTTAATATTTTTCTATAGATTCCCCGTATTGACCATCTGAACATGTACTGTGTTGCTAGTTTTTCACATTGGTATTCTTGTTTTGTTGATTTTATGCACCTTTTTATGTATATAATATTGATTGCATTTCTCTCTCATTATGTTCCCATTCCAGACGGCATCCAGCTGGTTGCTTAGCAACCTGACGCCATCTACGTGAACCCTGCGGCCAGATTATCCGGGCAGTGCACGTACATCAACACTCCCCTGTTCTCACATTCTAGGAACGCGATTGATTGCCAGCGGAGGACACGGAGCGGCGAAGTGATGCACACCCCGCCGGCTCTCGTTTACTGCAGACCGCGGCTGACACATGCGTCTCCATGACAACGTGGGGAACAGCCGGGACGCAGTGTGATGACGTCAGAGCGCTGTCCTAACGCTACACGGGGATCCGACAATGGCGGGAACGGCAATGCTGAGAGGCTGGATGCGGGCGGAGGGAAGGAGGAGCTGCACGCTTTGCACGGTATTTATGTTGGTTTTTGTACATTATGCTTTGGTTTGTCTTGAAAACGGAAGTAAAATTCCGAAACGTTGACTGATACCAGTGTCTGGAGTCTTCTTGTTTGAACCCGTGGAGTGCTGTTATACAACCCCGTCTACATCTCCCCTCTTGCAGCACCCCGGTCAGCTATCACCCTTCTATGCTGGAGTGCCAGTTTCTGTTGCCTATATATATATATATATATTTGTTGTTGCACTTTTGATTGTCTTCTGGTCCTGACGAAGGGTTAATACCCGAAACGGCGTAGACCATATAGAAGCTAATAAACTTCACTTTTGTTTGATACACAAGCCCCAGAGTGACGCCTTTGGATGCTGTATTGGTGGCTGCATTGCCACAGGGGAAGGCACCCGGGCCCATAGAATCACCAGCAAGCGGGGAGTGCCGGACATCCAACAAGCTATATATATATATATATATATATATATATATATATATATATATATATATATATATATATATATATATATATATATATATATACATATATATATATATATATATATATATATATAGTCCAGTTATATAGTAGCACTCCTCACATAGGGTAAAAGTCCGGTGCACACCACAACTTGCACTAGGCAAGTAAAGATACTGACAGCGTGGAGGTGGCACACGATCAACAGTAATGACACTCACAGACCCCCAAGGTCAGGTCAACGTTTCGAAGCTTTATTCACGCTTCTTCCTCAGGACCAACAATTGAAAAAACCACAGTGCAAATGACATTTAAATACATACCTCTGTCGCCTGGCATCCACCACGCCCGCCATGGAGTGACGTCATCAAACCCGGCCAGGTCAGTCACGTCCGCGCCAACAGGCGTCCTGACGTTACCCTTTCTCCGGGCAAAAGGGCAACATCAGATTTGACCACATAATCCCTAATGTTTTTGCCCCTCGTATAACAGGGCATAATCTGACTCCCAGACAGATGAAGGGCCTGGTCAGACTGGATGATGGGCCAATTACATTTCACAATCCTATTGATACCGGTACTAGCCGTACTGGGGTGTATAACCAGCTGGTCCCTCACTAGAGCCAATTCTTTTTGTCACCCCCATAGCGGCAAACGATACACTATCCGACATAGGGTGACCTGCATGACACGGTTCATTGTTTATATGATCACGTGTCCGTGTGGGTTACACTATGTCGGTAAGACATAACGTACCTTACGGGAGAGGATGGCCGGCCACAGGTCTTTGATCAAGGCTGCTCTTGCTAAAGGGCAGAGTGATCAGCCTGTGGCGCGGCACTTTGGGACAGCTAAACACACTATCCCTATGTTGAGGTACATTATTATTGATCATGTGCCAGCTACCATCAGAGGGGGCAATAGGTCATTGAAGCTCCTCCGGTGTGAGGCCCAGTGGATCCATAGATTGGGGACACTGGCGCCGAAGGGGTTAAATGAATCTGCTGGCCTCCATTGTTTCATCTGATTTTGTGGTATCTAGTCGAGCTATTTACATGTATACTGTACATTACATTATATTGTTGCTTTCTTTTACATGCATTACTGTTTTTGACAGTTTCCTACATCGATGTCCTCTAGGATTCTACATATAAGTGTATCCATGTTATGCATTTATATATTGATATATTGCTATTTTTCTAATGTTTATGAGTAATAGGTTTACATGTGTTTTAATGTTGCACTATTTTGTTTAACTGTTATTGGTGTTTCTGTGTTTCTAATTGTAGATGCAGCTTTGGTTGCTGCGGCAACCATAGGACGCCGGGACGCCTGGACGTGAAGTGCGTGTGATCCGGAGAAAGGGTAACGTCAGGACGCCTGTTGGCGCGGACGTAACTGACCTGGCCGGGTTTGATGACGTCACTTCATGGCGGGCGTGGTGGATGCCGGGCGACGGAGGGCGTGCTGGTATGTATGTATTTAAATGTCATTTGCACTGTGGTTTTTTCAATTGTTGGTCCAGAGGAAGAAGCGTGAATAAAGCTTCGAAACGTTGACCTGAACTTGGGGGTCTGTGAGTGTCATTACTGTTGATCGTGTGACACCTCCACACTGTCAGTATACAGTATATATATATAGACTGGGGGGTGGACCAGCACTCCCATCATCAGGTTGTAACAATCACAGGTGCCCTCGCAGCTTCAGGAAAGCAGGTATATCTTTGTGGTTGGCGTGACTTCAGAATACAGAGTATGACATTCAAAACTGGCCTTAAATAGTGACACCATGTGTAAAACAGCCAGTGGGCGGTGCTGGGTGACATCATCCACCAGCTGTTTTCGTGATTACATAGCACTAGCACCCAATTAGGCTGAGTGAACTAGTACACAAATTGTGCATAAATTACAGTGCTGTGATTATAAATTTTTTGCAAAACATATAATGCAGTAAGTAAACAAGAATTATAAGTGCACAAGTGTGTATACATATGCAGTATCTTTACAAACAATCAAATGAATACTTCATAGAGGTGTTCGACATGTTTATGGAAATCAAATGAAGTGTAAACTCAAAGTGAAAAAGAAACATAAACTCAAATATTAAATAAATAAAGAAATCAATGCAGCGGTATCCAATCACGGCAATGGTATATCAAGCACATTTAAATACAAAATATATTCCTGTTAGCAATAAAATGCAATGACAGGTTTTAAATGCTGAAAAAGATAAATACTCATTTAACCCCTTCGGTGCTATAACGTCAAGCTGGAAGATCCACTCTGCTTCTCGTTTAAGCAGTGCTCTATTGCGGTCTCCTCCTCTGATCGGTTTCTGTACCTGATCTATCATACGATAGGGCAGGCTGGATAAGGAATGACGTTTTTCTACAAAATGACGGGCCACAGGATGCTCACTACTACCCACCGTCAATGCTGCACGGATAGTTGACCTGTGACCCGCCATTCTCTCTTTAAATTTGCACTGTGTCTTGCCTATGTAGGCAACACCACATGGACATAATAACTGATAAACAACATGTGAACTGTTACACGTAAGATGTTGTTTCATTTTAATCTGTTTGCCTGTATGAGGGTGGTTAAATGTGTTGCCACTTATCATGAATTGACAAGTGGCACACGCGCATCTGAAACAGCCTGGTTGCTGCGACAGAAAGTGACCCTTTGTAGTGCATCTGGTAACATCGGATTTAACAAGTAGATCGCGTAGATTGGGTCCTCGTGTGTAACAAGGCATAAGCGATGTTTTAGTAAATGGTAAGGTGTTATCAGTTTTTAGTAATGGCCATTGATTTTTTACAATACTGGCTACCTGGTTGGATTTAGTATTATATTCACTGACCCATGGTAATCTTGGCTTCTCAATGGGGTCAGTGTTTGGCTTTTTCTCCAACAGAGTGGGGCGTTCTAATTTCATTACTTTATTTTTTGTGTATGTCAGAGCGTCCCGATCGTAACCACGTTCCACAAATTTATCTAGGAGGTTATCTAATTGTGCCTCTGCTCCCACACTCTCAGAGTTGATACGTCTCACACGTATCATCTGAGAGTGCGGGAGACCCATTTTTAACGAGATGGCGTGGTAGCTGCCTATGTGGAGACCTGTGTTACGATCGGTAGGCTTATAAAACACTTTGGTGACTAGTCCTCTTGGACTCCGGGATATGTCGACATCCAGGAAGTCGATATGAGCCATGTCCATATGGATGGTGAATTTTACAGGGCAGTTGGTATTGTTATGCATTTCAATGACTTCTAATAACTGATCTTTGCTTCCTGACCATACAAAGAATATGTCATCTATGTATCTGACGTATGCTGGGATGTACCCACTTACAGCTGTTTGGTCAAAAAATATTTTTTGTTCCATGTGGAACATATAGATGTTCGCTAAAGCTGGAGCCACTGCTGCTCCCATAGAACATCCCTTGCCCTGCAAATAAAAGCACCCGTTGAACATGAAAAAGTTCTTTGTAAGCACAAACCGCAACAACAAAATGCAAAAGTCGACATAGTCTGTGTCGAATAACCCACTCAATGTCATGAAAGTTCTTACCGCTTCGCAGCCTTCTTCATGGGGTATTATAGTGTACAGACTAACAATGTCTGCACACACCAACCATGTAGGTTCAGCTCAGCTTTCCATTGTAGATAAATGATTCAGAAATGCTGTAGTGTCCCTTAAATAATGTTTATGTTGCTGCACCAGCGGTTGTAATACCGTGTCCAAGTAGATGGAGATAGGTTGTAATAAGGAGCCCCTGGATGAGGTAATGTGACGGCCTGGGGCGGGGAAAGTTCCTTTGTGCAATTTTGGAAGTGCATACAAAAGGGGAATGATCGGGTATTCGGGGCATAGTGCACTGGCCAGTTCCTCAGAAATAATTTGGGCGTCTAATCCATGGGTAAGTAAATTTCTTAGCTCCTGTGTCACTTGTCAATTCATGATAAGTGGCAACACATTTAACCACCCACACACGGGCAAACAGATTAAAATGAAACAACATCTTACGTGTAACAGTTCACATGTTATTTATCAGTTATTATGTCCGTGCGGTCTTGCCTACATAGGCAAGACACAGTGCAAATTTAAAGAGAGAATGGCGGGTCTCAGGTCAACTATCCGTGCAGCATTGACGGCAGGTAGTAGTGAGCATCCTGTGGCCTGTCATTTTGTAGAAAAACGTCATTCCTTATCTAGCCTCCGCTATCGTATGATAGATCAGGTACAGAAACCTATCAGAGGAGGAGACCGCAATAGAGCACTGCTTAAACGAGAAGCAGAGTGGATCTTCCAGCTTGACGTTATAGCACCGAAGGGGTTAAATGAGTATTTATCTTTTTCAGCATTTTAAACCTGTCATTTCATTTTATTGCTAACAGGAATATATTTTGTATTTAAATGTGCTTGATATATATATATATATATATATAAGAAACTGTTAATAAATAAATAAATAAATAAATAAATATATATATATATATATATATATATATATATATATATATATATATATATATATATATATATATATATATATATATATATATAATACTAGCTGACCTGCCCGGCGTTGCCCGGGAAAACCTTGGGGTTTCTTTATTTCCAAAATTGCTGAAAAATGTCATCTTACAGTATGCTGTGACAAAGACCTAAGATTGTAATTTGTTATAGATTCCACCATAATGTTAGAATGTGTTTGCATTGATACTCAATGATGGCAATGAAATCAGGTGTGGTGTTGTTGTTTGAAACATAACGCTCCTGAGTTGAAAACTTGTATGTGTTGATGAATTCCACATCCACTCCTGAGATTTAGCACCTACTGTATGACATATCCTCCAACATCTGAGGGTCAGAAATCGGTACAAAATCAGAAAGGGACATGTCCACATCTCAATTTCTATACTTTCATTGGTACAGTTTCTAGGGTGTGTAATTACAGTGCTTGGGGTCCAGGGTGGGCGTTACTTACCGCATCATAATTAATTAAAAATTCACTGCTCCCTGCCACTGCCACTCCCCTCACCGAACCTGCCTGCAGCAGTCTCTGAGGTCTGGGGATCTGTAAAGCACATGCACCAAGCATCTCTACCAAACAGTGGGGCAGCCCCTGAGTGTGGGAGCAGGTCCGCGGGCCTGGCCACATGATGTCATGACGCGACGCACACTTTCCGCACCACTGTAATGCACCACTGGGAATGGGTGCAATGGGCCAAATTCTTCCCTACACCCGCCGGGCCAATCCACTGATCCAGCCATCACAATCATCAATGGATGCATTGATAAGGTTTGGAGTTTAAGAAGTTGAAGAATAAGACTGAGAAAAAGAATTGCCGGTACTCTTTACCTAGAATGGCGCCCATCGCGACCATCGTATGCACTAAAAAACGGGTGCGATGCGATGCCCGCGATTTCCCATAGGGATCAATGTTAAAAGTGAGATTGGACGCGATTTTAGTGTTCAATGCCTCAATGCCCGCGATTTTTCCATAGGAAACAATGTTAAATGTGCCACAGAGCCCAAATAGTCACCCTAAAGTCTGAAATGGCCCCCACAATTGTTAACGCCACCCCACGATCAACGTCAACCCGAAGCGTGGCGAGCGCAGCGAGCCCGCGAGGGGCGGCGGTACGCGCCCTCCGACCTTTTCATACCTCCACTATCCACGTCGGCGTGGAGTTGAGAATAGAATAGTGTGGCGAGCGCAGCGAGCCACCGAGCCCGAAGCGTGTCGAGCGCACGCGGATACCTTCACAGGTAAACGCGTCCCTTCGCGGGCTTCACAGGTATCCGCGTCCGCACGCCACGCTTCGGGCTCGGTGGCTCGCTCCGCTCGCCACACTATTCTATTCTCAACTCCACGCCGACGTGGATAGTGGGGGTATGAAAAGGTCGGAGGACGCGTACCGCCGCCCCTCGCGGGCTCGCAGCGCTCGCCACGCTTCGGGTTCACGTTGATCGTGGGGTGGCGTTAAAAATTGTGGGGGCCATTTAAGACTTCAGGGGGACTATTAGGGCTCTGTGGCCCATTTAACATTGTTTCCTATGTAAAAATCGCGGGCATTGAGGCATTTAACACTAAAATCGCGTCCAATCTGACTTTTAACATTGATCCCTATGGGAAAATCGCGGGCATCGCGTCGCACCCGTTTTTTATGTGCATGCGATGGCCGCGATGCCCACGATTTTTTACCCCCGACGCCCGCAATGCCAATCGCGGGCGCCGTTCTAGGTAAAGAGTACCGAATTGCCATGTTACAAAGTGTACAATTTACTGAATAAATCGTGAAAAAAATGTAAGTGTACATAGAAGTACAATCAAGAAATGAAAGTAGGATTAAAAAACAATTTAATCTATAGGTGGGGGTATGGATATTGTGGGCATAATTGGTGTTTGTTACACCTACAGGGGGCCCTCAATTGATGGGATTTTCACTACAGTGTCACGGTCACAGTGTCACCATAGGGGGATTCCCAATTGGGGTCCAGGTGGTCTTTTAGGGACCCTTTACAATCCTGTAGGTCTCTTCTCCTTGAGCTTACAGTCTCCCTTAATGATAGTCAATCACTGAGGGAGACCGTAGGCTCCAGGAGAAGAGACCAACAGGATTATAAAGGGGTCACTAAAAGACCACCTGAACCCCAATTGGAAATCCCCCTACGGTGACACTGTAGTGAGAATTTCTCATCAACTGGGGACCCCCTGTAGGTGTACCAAACACCAATTATGCCCACTATATCCATACCCCCTCCACCTATAGATTTGTTTCGCAACCCACTGCCATTCAAACTATTATCAGTTTGAATCAGAATTTATTTTTCAATCCTACTTTCATTTCTTGATTGTACTGTACTTCTATGTACGCATATTTTTTTCACGATTTATTGAGTAAATTGTACACTATAACGTGACAAATCTTCATCTCAGTCTTATTCTTCAACTTCTTACACTCATAACATTCAAACAAATGCATGCAGCGCTCATGCCCATCGACCAAACATTATCTATGAACCAAAAGAGTCTGGGAAACCCTTAAGGCAGAGCAGTGCCTGATATCCAACTGACTAACAGGGTGAGTGCAGTGTACCCACTTTGTATTGATCAATGGGTGCATTGCCCAGGACAAAGATTTCTCAGTGCAACTGGCCGGGGAGCGCAGTGACAGGCTGGAGGACTGGAGAGACGGATATGGGGAACAAAGTAGAAACGGTACATTAGGTACAGTTTTTATTTGCTGGTACATTTTTTATGTGTTCTGTGTGTTTGTGTGTGTTGTACTGTTTTTGTGTGTGTGTTGTAGTGTATGTGGTTGTGTGTGTTGTAGTGTATGTATCTGTCCAATGCGTAAGTGTGTGAGGTGTGCTACGTATATACAGTATGTGTGTGTTGTGTCTTTGTGTATCTGTGCAATGTTTAAGTGTGTGTTTTGTGTGTGTCGTACTGTTTTTTGGGTGTGTGTGGTGAATGTGGGTTTGTGTTGTGGGTTTGTGTTGTGCTGTTAGAGGTATGTTATGTGTGTGTGTTGTGTGTATCTGCCCTATGTGTAAGTGCATAAGGTGTGCTATGTATAAATCTGTGTGTGTGTAGTGTGCTGTGTGCATCTGTGCAATGTTTAAGTGTGTGTTTTGTGTATTGTACTGTTTTTGGGTGTGTGTTGTAGTGAATGTGGGTGTGTGTTGTACTGTGAGTGTTGTGTTGTGTGTATCTGCCGAATGTGTAAGTTTGTGATGTGTGCTACGTATATATGTGTGTGTAGTGTGCTTTGCGTATCCTGGCAATGTTTAAGTGTGTGTGTTCTGTGTGTTTGTTGTACTGTTTTTGGGTGTGTGTTGTAGTGTGTATGGATTTGTATTGTACTGCATGTGGTGTGTTTTGTGTGTGTGTATCTGTCCAATGTGTAAGTGTGTGAGGTGCTCTACGTATAAATGTGTGTGTTGTGTGCTATGTGTGCGTATGTGGTGTTGTGTGTGTGTGTGTGTGTTGTGTGGTCTATGTATATCCTCAATTATTTCCTAATTGTTTAAAGCCTTCACCATAATGTTAGAATGTGTCATTCATACTCAATGACAGCAATGAAGCCAGGTGTGGAGTTGTTCCTTCGCAAACGGTTTCCCGATCATCAATTTTTCCCCCAGAACATCAATAAAGGAAAATTACAACTTGGTGTTTTTTAAATTTCTAAGTGAAATTTCCCAAAAACGGCTTCGAGGTGCACACCACCGGGTCCAGAGGTATCTTGTTGCTGAATTTGGTGTCTCTGAGTGCCACGGTGTGTCCGCAATGCGACAGACACGCACACACACACACACGCACACACACGCACACAGACTCTTCAACTTATTATATAGATTTGAGTTTATGTTTCTTTTTCACTTTGAGTTTACACTTCATTTGATTTCCATAAACATGTCGGGCACCTCTATGAAGTATTCATTTGATTGTTTGTAAAGATACTGCATATGCATACACACTTGTGCACTTATAATTCTTGTTTACTTACTGCATTATATGTATTGCAAAAATTTTATTACCACAGCACTGTAATGTATGCACAATTTGTGTACTAGTTCACTCAGCCTAATTGGGTGCTAGTGCTATGTAATCACGAAAACAGCTGGTGGATGATGTCACCCAGCACCGCCCAGTGGTGGGAGGCAGCCACTGGCTGTTTTTCACATGGTGTCCAGTTATGAATGTCATACTCTGTATCCTGAAGATAGTGCATAAAATAAAGCACTGAAACGTTGATATACAGACACTGTATTGTATATTACTTTCCTGAGAAAGCTGAGTGCCGCGACGACCACAAAGATATATATATGTTGCAAAGAGATGCGGCATCTCTTTACAACCTGTACTTATTCCTTTATAGGCACCTGGGCATCAGCACATTTACAAGGAGTGGCAGCTCACACAGTTCGTTATCTCTCTCTCTCTCTCTCTCTCTCTCTCTATATATATATATATATATATATATATATATAGCAATCCAATGCTGCCGGCACTCGAGGTGACTCAGTGTCAATTGCTCCAGGTGCCCGAGATGCAAATGAATAACAGTCCAAGGAATCCCACCAAGATGGGAATAAACGGCAGTCTTGTCAAATGCAAAATAAAGTGTATTGAGAATACAGGTACATGCTGCAAGTTTAAAGTGAAATTTACATGTCTGATCACATGATGTCAGGAGATGTCTGCGGGATGGCTGCGGGATGTCTTCCAACATTGCATACCCCCCCTTTATGTGGAGAGGGAGAACCTTGGTTTTATCCGTGTGAAATCTAAAATAGATTGCTGAGTAGACAAGGTGAATTGCGACAGGGAGGCAGGTGGAGTGTCTGGTTTCTACACTGCAGCTCACACAAAGAATGAATAGCTTGTTAATAAGATGATGATTCACAGGGTAAGTGTATTATATCCAATTGCTTCAATTCATATTAAAGCCTATCCATGTGGCATGCTAAAGAGTTTAATAGGTTATTGCCATTGGTAAAAAAAAAGGTTGAATGTAGATGTATCAACTAATGAGAGTTAAACCTGATAATTGTCCATGTACCACAGAAGTGTACGCAAAACAACAAGGAAGTCAATGCTAGAGTAACCTGTTTTTTTTCTTGTCATTACAATCATTCTGAGACACTGCTACCAGTAAGGTCTATATAACCAGAATTAGTAATATTAAGGAGTGCAGTTTGGTACCGAGATTAGGATTCCACTACCCCTTAATAAGAAGGATGGCATTCTTTCAGGGAGTCTACAGTTATAATAAATATATGTGCACACAGGTGGGCTAATTTTAGAGAGGCAGATGGGATATACAAGAGTATACAGTCTTATGCTGTGCACAGGGTAAAGAATTCAGATTATGTATGCACAGGTGGAAGACATGGGTGAAATTGGTATTTTGTGTTCATTCGTGCTGGGGTGGAGGAAAAGCAGAGCATTTTATACTTGTGGGTAGGTAAAGTTATTCTAAACCAGTAATCTTGTAATGTTATGCTAAACCAGTAATCAAGTAATGACCAAAGAATAGGCAGTGAAAGGAGGTTGCAGGTATTAGAACTTTTGTAATCATATATATTATTTTTAGTAGATGATTTTTGGTGACGATCCCTTTTTCTCCCTTCATACTTATCCAAAATCGATAAATTAGATACCATTTTAAAGATTAAGGGGTAGAATTATCAAACAGCACTATGGGGTATATGCGCTATCCCCATGCGCTAAAGCAGGGGATAACGCTTCCCCTTATCTATCAAACCCGCTGTGTGGGTACTTTAACGGCGGCGGTGTGGGGCAGGAGGGTTAACGTGTATGTGTTAGTTTCTGCAGAGCTCCAGGCTAATACCTTATTTATGAAGCTTCCCGCAGGCCACGTGCTCCTTCTTTGCAGTTCAGTTCATAGCGCCAGAATTTTCTGGCGAAGCGGGTCTCCTGTGTGCTTTTAGGTGCCGCTTGTTGGTCTCCGGGGGCTTCAGATTAAAACTGCGCATGCGCCGGGTACACAGCATCCCAGCATCCCCTGTGAACATTACCCGGCGCATGCGGAGTTTTAATCTGAAGCCCCCGGAGACCAACAAGCAGTGGCTAACATGGAAAACTGCGCATGCAGCGCACATACGTTTTGGAGGCAGCGTGTCCCCGGCAGCAGGGGATAACACACTCCCATAACGAAGCCCACGCTATTGATACATTTCGGTGAATTGCAGGGGAGCTTCACCACGATAAAGTGGTGAAGCGAACCTGCACCCATAAGGAACCTTAAGGCAATATTGATAAATCTACCCCGAAGTTCTCCGATTCTGACTAATTGTTCATTTAGAATTGCAAATTGTATTGTTTGTTTAAAAATCAAACGGGCAATTGGTAATAGTAGCAATAATAATAATAATAATAATAATAATAATAATAATAATAATAATAACAATTTTGCAATAATAATAATAATAATTATTATTATTATTATTATTATTATTATTATTATTATTATTATTATTAAGAATGTAACGTTTGCCAGATCTTATAAAGGAAAGAATATAAGATTTGTGAATTGAAAACATTAATCTTGAAAACTTATATAAGAATAGTGTATGATAACATATTTGGTACTTATGTAGTATCTGGACGCCCGATTTTTTGATTGTATGCCTTAACTTAAGGCATACAATCAGATGCGATGCGATGGACCCGATTTTTCATAGGATTCATTGTAACAATGGTCTTGTTCATTTCCCGACTATCCAAGTGGGCATGGAGTTGGATATAAACCTGTGGCGAGCGAAGCGAGCCACCGAGCCCAAAGCGTGGCGAGCGGACGCAGATTATTTAAAATGTATTCCATGTCACCAAAATAATCTGCGTCCGCTCGCCACGCTTCGGGCTCGGTGGCTCGCTTCGCTCGCCACAGGTTTATATCCAACTCCATGCCCACTTGGATAGTCGGGAAATGAACAAGACCATTTTTACAATGAATCCTATGGAAAATCGGGTCGATCGCATCGCATCGCATCTGATTGTATGCCTTAAGTTAAGGCATACAATCAAAAAATTGGGTGTCCAGATACTACATAAGTACCACATATTTATTATGCTCCCTTTACCACCGGGGAAATAATATTTTGTATAAAAAAAAAATTACATTGAAATTATATACCACATAAATTCTGAATTTCATTTCTAGCTATTAATGTTTTCAATGAAAGTCACCAAGGGGATAAACATTTAAAATATGACATGTTTAAGAGCAACACTTAATTAACAGGTGCTGACAAAAGTCAAAATAATAATAATAATAATAATAATAATAATAATAATAATAACAACAATAACAATGTATTATTCTTCTTATTATTAATCAAAAAGGGCCATGGAAAAATAGTAAAACAATACAATGGGACAACATTATTAGACAATAGACAATATTGCAGATATAGTGTATTACAAATAATACACTAGTGGAATAAAAATTTTAATGGCATGTTTGAAGGCTGGAAGGCTGATAAAAGTCTTATCAAACATAGAAGGAATGTCCAGAGGTTAAGACAACTCAGAAATATCCAGAAAGTAGAAAGGGTAGTTGTGATTAGGGATGGTGTGTGGACAATATCTACTGAGGAAACCGTCAGAGTGAAGTGACGGAGAAACCGGTCAAGAGTGAGAGTTTGAGCACTGTCCTAGAGTACCCAGCGATTCACCTCTATTCCATCACCCCAATGCTGAGGAGGCTGACCACCGCATCACACCTGTGTTATCTTCATCTCTCCACCAACCTAAATTGGGACTACAACAATCTCCATCTGGTGCCCGTCAGGTAAGTAGAATGCAGTGCCGAGGTCCGCGATTTGCCAAGTGGCTCACGGAGGTAGATCCATCTGTGCCACCATCATCCACCTCCTCTGTCTGTGCACCCAGACCCATTGAGCCTAAATAAAAACTGCTCTGATTACCTTTCTACACCTGGGGGCCCAAGCAGAGGGAGACCAGTGTTGTGGAACTACAGGTACAATAATGCCACATGCAGCTGTTTGACATAATTTAAAGTTTTGGATTGCACTGTTTATTTAAAAAAACACATTGGATTGAGACCATCATCTAAAGTGCAATACTCACTTCACGTGGATACAAATTCATCCATTATATACTACAGTTAATGGACACAATTGCTTCAATTGATTAGAGGTGAATACGCCCCCTGTAAGTATAATTCAGATAGATCACAGAGATTGGTACATAAGGACTATGCTCATACTGTATTGTTAATGTGTATGAAATATATGTGTTACACTGAAGATTTTTTAATTTATGTCATTTATTATAAATGAGATTTTACAAATAATTCTTTATAAATGAACTGGTATAAATGTGCTCTCTTTAATTGAGTCTATTTCTGATATATCGATCTCCAGTATCGTTTTTTGGAGCTGCATAGATACCAGTTAAAAGCACTCTTTAATATTGAAACTAAATAGGAGTTTACAGGCATCCCACTAATTATGTTATTATTTTGCACCTGAGTTGTACAATTACAGTAATTGCTGTGGGGATAATAGGCTGGACATCAGTGACAAATGGTGTGATTAAGACATTTGAGGGTGAGAAGCTTGAATTTGATTTTGAGTGTCATAGGGAACCAGTGCAGTGCAATGACTGGTAATAGGACAGCAGGGTGCAGTGATGGGATATAGTCTACAGTACTTATATATGTAAGCTAAACACAAGTAAAAGGTCTATTAATGACAATCATTGAATATTATGAAGAAAAGCTTTTCTTATCCCTGCAAAAAAAATTTTTTTTTTGTTGGGCTTGTGATGTCTCGTCAGTATATTGTAGCATTTGGGCAAAAACATACAGCCTAATATCCCAATACATGAGGCTAATATAGCAAACACCTCTACAATGACCATCTGTTTCCCCTTACTGCTCAGATAGGCCGGGATGGCACAGACCCATACACTGCAGAACACCAGCATGCTGAATGTGATGTACTTGGCCTCATTATAGATGTCCGGTAATGTCCTCACCATGAAAGCCAGAACAAAGCTCACAGCTGCCAGGAATCCCATGTAACCCAACATGAAATAAAAGGCCAGCACAGAACCCTCATTACATTGGATAATGATAGTCCCAGGATATGTGTCCATGTTATACTCTAAATAAGGAGGAGAAACTGACAACCAGATGACACCATTCAGGACCTGGACAGATGAGCAGATCACCACTAAGGAATTTGGTAGTTTGACTCCCATCCATCTTCTCCAGTAACTCCCAGGTCTTGTGGCCTTAAAAGCGATGCAAACCATTATAGTCTTGGCCAGGACTGAGGACACAGCGATAGTAAATATGACTCCAAAGCAGATCTGTCGCAGCATGCAGGTTATATCCACTGGGCGACCAAGGAAGAGAAATATACAGAGTACACTCAGCTTTAGAGAGATGAGGAGAACAAAGCTGAGATTCCGGTTATTGGCTCTGACAATCTGGTTGTTCCGGAAGAAGATAAATATTCCAAATATGAAGATAATTAGAACAGAAAATAATATAGTTATGCCAGAGAAAATCAAAGTTATAAAGTCCAGTTCATATGAGAGAAACTCTTGTGCTTTGGAAATACAGATGTTTTTAGCATCATTTGGCCACTCAGTGTCAGAACATTTGACACAATTTTCATTGTCTATGAAATTAAAATGGACAATTATTCAGTTATATCCCTGTCTTAATTTTCCCCTCCATTTATTTTACAAGTACTAGCCCAAATATAATGGAGTAGCTAATTTTTTTCAGGCAGCTAAACAATTGTTGCTAGATTTACAGTATGATTTGCACATAAACTAATTGTCACATTAAATTAAGGGAAATCTTACTGGAATTACATCAGTGTCCACAAATTGCAAGAAATTGCATTTTGGACAGCCTTTTTTTTTACTAAATTAATAACTTTTTGTAAATGATTTTTTGATAAATTTAGAAAATTGTCAAATTTATATATTTTGACAATGCAATCCGCGGGCAGTGGCGCCATGAAACTACACAAGTATCTAGTTTTTTCCATACTTATGATGTTACGGTGTCCCCCAGTGTCCAAAGCGGCCTTCAAGATCCTCTTCAGAGGCATCTCCAGTCCCAGGGGTGCATTGCACGAGTGCGCAGATGCACTTCACTCTTTTCGGAGCTGCAATGTGTACAAGAGCAAATGGGCTTAGATCTCTGTGCAGTGTTTTTTGGAAATAGACCATCGCCTCTTATTCCATTTTCTTTCCACAATGTTAAAACATGTCAAGGTCCCTGCAAAAATTGCTTTCCCTTTCTGTTATGACATCTTTTAGCACACAAAAAATCATTTTGTCCATCGAGCGGCCTCTGGATGTCACTGGTGGTAATTTACATTATAAAGGTAAGGAATACAGATGTTGTTATTATAATTATTATTATTATTATTATTATTATTATTATTATTATTATTATTATTTTCTGTATGGCACAATCACTTTTATTTGCATTTTGAAGATAACGTACCTAATAAATTGTTAATGAATTAATATTATTTCATTTTCTATTTACTACACTTGTTCTTGCGGGATGCGGTCATTTGGTCTACAGCATTATGTTCGACAGTAATTAGGTCGACACCATTAGGTCGACATGGGAAAAGGTCAGCATGGGTCTAGGTAACCTTGGTAAAAGGTCGACATCGTTCTAGGTCGAAAAGTCATTAGTTCGACAGGTCGTTAGTTCGACAGGTCATTAGTTCGATGTTGTCTAGGTCGACAGTCAAAAAAAGGTCGACATCGTTTTTCACTGTTTTTTGAGCCAACGTGTGCCAACAAGCGGTATTTCATGCCCTACCATCCACTAGGGCGTTGTGGGAGAATAAAATAGTGTGCCGAGCGATGTGAGGGGATTCGGTGCACTTTAAACTGTGTCCATGTCGACTGTGTTGACATTCAGGTAAAAAACTGTGAAAAACCCCATATTGACCTTTTGACTGTTTGACCTACACAATGTCGAACTAATGACCTGTCGAACTAACGACGTGTTGAACTAATGACCTTTCGACCTAGAACCATGTCAACCTAGACCCATGTCGACCTTTGCCAGTGTCAACATGATGGTGTCGACCTAATGACTGTCAACCATAATGCTGTAGACCAAATGATCCCAACCCGTTCTTGCAAAGGAAAAGCTAAAGATATCAAACATTTACAAGACTTACTAGATATTTCTCCCTCGGAACACGGCACACAGTTATAGCAGCACGCATGGTATCCTTCCTGAGGGGCTTTTCTGAATCCATGGAAACACTTTTCAGAACATTGTCCATGCGGCATCTATTGAAAGAAAGATTTATGTTTCAGCAGTATTAATGGATATTCCATAATCTCCCTCTATTTAATGCTATTAGCTGTGGATCAGTATAACCATATGTATCTTTACTGGGAAGCAGAAAGGTATTGAAAAAATCAGTTGCCGAAATATTACCTAAGTGTTCAGAGCTTTTCTGTTTGAAACTTTAGGGGCTAAATGTTATAGGGTGCGAGCAAGACCATGAGTTCAAACATTCATCAACCTGCAGCGAGAACGATGTGAGTGTTCCAAAACTCCAGAGTCAGTTCAAGGTGTTTGAAACCCTAAGCAAAACTTCAGCCCACTGCAACCACCATGCACACACCGTTACCGCCTTTCTAGAAGTTCAGATGAACATATGGAGGTGTGTCTTTTAACACCTGCTGTTTGCATTAATTTCAACAAGTATGCCTCTCTGAGTCATCTTTAGTTCCAGGATTACCATATTATGTAGCCCTTAGGCAGCTGCCTAAAGGTACCCAATGAAAAAATGGGGGGTGCTCACAGCGCTAAATGTTAAAAGTGTGCAGGGGCTGCTCAGTGGAGTAGTCTAATCTCCAGTTAAATGTGTAAAATTTAGGTAGTACCAAGCGCTCACCTTCTATCAATAGTATATGTATATCATTAATGCAGTGAAGACAATACGATGAAGGATCTGTATCTGATGAAAATAAATGAAGTGAGAATAAACTATGTGTTTAAGGAAAGTCTGTGTTTATTTGTTGTTGTTGGTGGAAGCCACACACCAGCAATTATGTTTTCATCAGCAGGCTAGACCCCCCACCGAATTTCTGATGTCATTAACTGAACTAGTTTTGACCTGAAATATCTTTCTATATGGGCCAGATCACTATGCCCATCTTAACGGGACGGCCATGGGGTCAAATTTGGCCCCATGCTATGCCAACGTATATATGGACTGGTATGAGCAGAAATAGGTCATGCCAACATATCAGGGGCAACTCATCTGCTATTTATACCTCAATTCCTTGTCCGAGCCAATTCGGTTTACCTACGCCAACAGTAAGCAATCGGTCGACTTCCTCGATGTTACAGTGACCCGTGTTAACAAATTGGGGTATATACTCTTTAGGAAGAAGCCGGATCGTAATACCCTTCTGGTGGCAAGCAGCCAACATCCGGTAAGTTTGAAAGAGAACTTGCCAATATCACAATTCTTATGGGTTCTCTGTACAAATTCATCAGTGGACATTGCTAAACAACAAATCCAGGAGATGGGTGAGCGCTTTCTGTCTTGGGGCTACACACGATCTACGATTAACTGATGCTTGGATAAGGCTTGCAAAAAACATGCCACTTCTACTGTTCAACTGAACTCTAAATCCAACAAGGATATGCAGCTAGTACTGTATGTATTGGTAATTATGATCATACTGCCTATATAACACCGGACATTTACAAGAAGCATTGGCCTTTAGTTGCCAGTGACCAAGTCCTGAAATTACAGAGATCCAAACCACCGTCACTGGAGCGCATAATGCGTCGATATTAACAATAGCCGGCACCTCAATCAAAAACTTGTATAAACAAACAGCCAACTTATTCATGTTTTTACACTCATTGAGCCACCTTACGCTCCTATTCAAATTTTACTGTATAATGCCTCAATGAACAAAATCTGGTTAATACACTTAAGCTACACGTCAGGTAACTATGGTAATCAGCTGCAGCGGTCCACCCTTTTACACCATTTAAAGTGCAATGTGCTACAAGACTAAATTACATCAAAATACCATACAAATACACAAACAAAGAAAAAGTGTGTCAGCGCTGGCTGTAAAGGAATCTACAATACACGGTTCTTAAAATGTATAAAGACAATTTATTAATACAACATCAAATACTGTAAATCTAAAAGGTAGATAAAATATAAAAAGGTGAATCGCTCTAGAACATATAATTCATAGCACACAATCATAAATAGCTATCACGGGGATAATCAGGGTCTTTGTTTTTAGCTTTGAGCTGTTTAAATAATAGATTGGATGAATGGAGCTGTATATTACCATCCCATTGTGCCTGGTTGGTTGGAAGCCAGGATCTGTGACAAGGTGTCCTGTGGTTTGTCCTATATTTTCAAGGACTCAGGGTTTTCCAATACGAATGTCCTCTTAGGTTGACTGGAAAAAATAGGGATCAAGCAATATCCCAGAAGATTTGTATATCCAGAAGATTTTTGAGGATCGTCTGTGGGGTGGTGGACACGTCAGGTAAATGGATGTTTGTAAACCGCAGTTTTCACTGGTGCTCAACGCGTTTCCCCGGAATCTCTGGATTCATCAGGAGCAAATATGTTTGCTGTGAGCTCTGAGCATGGTTTTATACCTGATTGCTAATTGCCTAGGTTATTAACCTGTGTACTCATTAACATCTAAAAAGACTTATCATGCGAGAACCGTGTATAAAATCACATTATCTATTTTACTTTATTCATGTAGGAGGCAGTCTATTCTATTGAAATGCATTTTATTGTGCACAAATGCTATTTTAAAACAGATAAACCCATTTGTAGGGGTCATATGACCCGGAAGTAATTAGTCACCATTTGGAAAGAAGACAATATGAGAATAAAGGCATATAATTACCTATATACATCATAGTGATACAGGGTACCCCGCTACACATCACTAGTGTCAGGTGCGCTCCACCGGCAAGAGCTGATTGCCGGTATCGGCGATACCAGCGGCGGTGCACATCCAGAGCTCCGATGTGTATCAGTCGCGTTGCCGTGCAACAGACCTGGTCACGTGATGACACGTGATTTGGGTCATGTCCGGCAACCGAGTAGGCATCCCTTGCACGATCCACCTGCCGGAGGAAGGTGTATGGACGCCTCTGTGTCACGTGATGACATCCTCCGGCAGAGCAGACAGCGCCAGGCAGCGTCTACTGCATTTTCATGCCAACGCCCGAAAGCCTGATCTCCCTTTTGGGAAGTCGGATCGGGGTCCCATTTTATTTTATTAGGAAGGACAAAGGACAAATGCTTAGCATGCAATGTAAATTATACATGCACAATTATTCATTTCGTGATAAACATATATATAGATTACAACAGGGGTTCGCAATCTTTTTTAAATCACGGCACCCTAGGAGTATCAGAATTTTTTAACGGCACCCCTAGGCCAATAAAAAATAATTTGATGGGGTTTATATGCGATTCTTAGGGTCAGTTATGTGGTAAAGGGCAGGATTTGCTTCTGTTTGTACACATTTTATGATTGGCAGCCAGCAGCACTGGTTTTGCTCATAAATAATTAACCATTAATAATTTGAGTTGGTCCTGGACCACCAACCCAGGGCACCCCTGCATTTGTCCCGAGGCACCCCAGGGAGCCACGGCACACAGTTTGGGAACCACTGGATTACAATAATGCACATATATCAATTTGTTCTATATGATCATGGTAGGATATGTATCCGGATACAATAGAGTAATATTTTTACAAAGCAACATATGACAATATGATACAATAAAATAATATCTTTACAAAGTAACATATAACAAGGAACAGAGGATAGAAATGAGTAGAATAAGGAATCATTAGAGTACTGAATTAAGTTCAATTGTCTCATTTAATCCATCTGGATGTAACGAATTGAACTTTAAAGTCCAATAAATTTCTCTTTTGCAGAGTATATTAAATCTGTCTCCACCTCGTGGAGTACATGAGACATGTTCCAAACCTACTTTGGATAGACAGGTTGGATCTTGTAGTGTCTTGAGACACTATGTTTTACAAAACCTTTTAAAATATTACGCCTATGCTCCATTAATCTTGTGCGTATACATCTTGTTGTTCACCCAATATAGGGTAGATTACAACCACATCTCAAAAGATTAATTATATATGTAGAATCACAATTTATAAAGGTTTTTGGTACATGGGGTTGGTGTTCTGAAGGTATTATTACAGAATTTTGTTTCTGAATATGTGTACACATTGTACATTTTTTTTTTCCACATTTGAAAAAAGCTTTTGGTTTTTCAGGGAGCCATGCAAGATGGTCACTAGATTTTTTAGGCTCTCTTAATATTATATATTTTTTCAAGTGGCTGGGTGCTCAGATAGTTTTGAGGGTCCTATTCTTTTTATATATGATCCTCGGTTTCTCTGGGATAATGTTTGTTAAAATCTTGTCCTGATGTAGGACTCTATTGTTTCGTGTCACTATATTCCTGATGTCACTGGCGCAGTTGTTACAGTAAATTTGCTAATAAAGGCAAGATCTTTGAAAAAGTTTCCTTTTTGTTTTTTTTTCTTTTGAAGTTTCCTGTTTGTGTAAATCTCTTAGAACTATTTGGAGAGTTTCTTGTAAAGCTTCTTTTAGTAGAGAATCAGGATATTCCCTTTCCCGAAAAGACTCAGACATACAGTAATATTGGCCTGTGTTAAAAAATGTTCAGTTTCAGTACAATTTCGCCGAAGGCGCATAAATTGGCCTTTTGGGATGTTTGTCTTCCAGGGCATATAGTGCGCACTTTTAAAGTGAACAAAAGAGTTAGTGTTCACAGGTTTAACATAATTATAAGATATGATTTTATTATTTTTGATCTTGAGAGTCACGTCCAAGAAATTAACAAATGACTTACTAAATGTGTGGGTGAATGTTAGATTATATAAATTTTGATTAAGGGAATGAACAAATTGAGTGGCAGAAAAAGAATCCCCATCCCAAATAATGATAAGATCATCAATGTAACGGCGATAGTAGACCAGGCTCTGCGCCCAGCTGCTCCCCCACACATGGGTCTCCTCCACCTCCCCCATGTATAGGTTTGCATAGCTGGGCGCGAACCTGGTCCCATTACCTGTTTAAAATATTCACCGTGAAAAGTAAAATAATTATGTGACAGGATAAAAGAAATGCAGTGAGATCATCATTAAATCCGCCGATAAAGGCGGGTGGGTGGTTATTTTAGATAGAGTCAAATATATGGAGGAGGTGTTCAGATAATTAAGAGACGGTAAAACTTATAAAAAGCTAAGGACCGATCCCTCCCAAAAGGTACTTTAAAACTTTAAAACCTTTATTTCCACGTATATTGAGTTGGGACTCTGTCCGACGATATAGCAGATTTCTTAATAAAAGAGGACTATTCTGTCCTGGTAATTTATTTATCACTGAAAGTGCCTTACAGAGCCTCCCAGTCGCCCCATTATCGCTGGTACCAATTCCATAACATCGAACCTGTCGTATTTTATCGACCACCATTTACAACCTCTTGTGGTCAGTAATAGGTCTTATCTGCAAGACACTAAAGATATACTCAATAAAATTAAGGATGTTAAATGGGAGGAAAATTATTTTCTTGTGACAGCTGATGTCACGTCTCATTGATCACAAGGATGGCATTGAGGCAATTAGAGACATTAACTGTGACAGATATGGATAAAAACCTTCAAGCATTTATTTTAGAAGGCACCAATTTTATCTTACATAATAACTATTTTAATTTTGATGGTTCTTTTTATAATCAAGAAGTTGGCACCGCCATGGGGACCAGGTTTGCCCCCAGTTATGCCAACACATTCATGGCACGCTGGGAGGATAAAATGTTATGGCATGGCCATGAATGGGAGGCAAACCTGGTCCATTGGTGGCGGTACATCGATGATGTGCTTTTTATTTGGAGTGGTGATGAATCCATTTTAAATGATTTTTGTGTCTTTTTAAACTCTAATTCTCTTAATATTAAATTATCTTTTAATATTAGTAAGGTTAATTTCAACTTCCTAGATTTGAATATATATGTGGAGAATAACTTGTTGGAAACTTCTGTTTTCATAAAACCTTCAGACTCCAATACTTTTATTGACCCTAAAAGTAGTAATCTTAAGAGATGGCTCACTAATGTGCCCAAGAGCCAATTTATTCATCTTAAAAGAAATTGCTCAAAGAAAGAGTCATATGAAATAGTAGCAAGGTTATGAAAAAGAAGTTCCTGAATAAAGGTTATAAGAACCAACTACTAGATAATGCTCTAGAAGACGTGGCCAAACTCCCAAGGGAATGTCTGCTAACCTTGAAAGAATTAAAAGCATCAGATAATGTAGATTTAGATGTACCTATCATTCTGCAATATTCCAGTCACTACAAACATGTAGAGCTGATTTTTCATAAGAATTGGAACCTCCTATTGAAGGACCCTGTCTTGAATACCATCTTGCCAAACAAACCACGGTTCCTATACTGCAGAGCCCCAATGGTCAAAGACAAAATTGTATCAAGTTCTTTCATGTGTAAACCTATAGGTGGTCAAATCAGGAGTCAGGGCTTCCATAGGTGCGGTGACTGCTCTATGTGTAAATCTTGCAGCAACACGGACAGGAAAACAACTAATCTTGTTTTAAATAATCATACTTTTAAGATTAAACAATTTTTAACTGTAATTCTAAATATGCAATCTATGCCATTATGTGTGCATGCAACAAAGTCTATATAGGAAAAAACACTAGGGCATTGAAAGTACGATGGTCCGAACACATCCGGAACATTAAAAAGGCACATATGGACCATCATTTTTCAATGCACTTCAAGACACACCACAATAGCTCACCTAATGGGATTGTGGGGTTTTGGGGTTTAGAGCTAGTCAAAGATAATTGGAGACATAATACCAGAGATATTCAACTAGCCAAAAAGGAAATGAGGTGGATTTATGACTTAAACACCCTTTCAACCCATGGCCTAAACTCCGACTTTGAACTAAAATGGTTTTTATAAGGTTTTATAGATTTTTATTGTTGCAGCATTTTAAATGACATTTGACCACAATGTACTTTTATTCAATTTTTTATATGTATTTTTTGCTTGACATTTTTGTAAGAGTATAGGTATTTTTCAATGGCTTGAGATTTTTTTGCACTTTTTTGCACATTAGTTATCTATATTTATTGTCCCATTGCTCTAAAAATAACGGCACCACCCCTGTTAACATCTGGGGACAACCAGATAACATTAGATACGGCACATGCACTTTATCTATATGACACTAGGATTCCTCCGCCCTAACCCGATATCTCGGATAGGAGGAAGTGACCAGTGCATTCCACATGCGGGTCATAGACCGGCAACATGGACCAGGATGCATAGCCCATATTAAACAATGGCGGAAGTGACATTCCGCATACCAGTGCGGGTCACTCGCATCTCAGTGATACTACCAAGTGGCGGAAGTGACGCCTCACACTAGAGATGCGTGTCACCCCGCTGCTCCACTGTGACTGGTGAGGAGGATGCGGCGGGTGACACGCATCTGAAGCGCAAAAGTCACTTCCGCCGCTTCCTCCTCACCAGTCACAGTGGAGCGGCTGCTTACGAATGCGGCTCTCTTTTTGGTTTTAACCTAATAGCTTAAGTGCAAAATTCACCTCTTTACAATGTTGGAAATAGAGTGACAATATACCACTATACCACATTGTTATTACTTGCTACTAAGGTCTCACTTATCAATTCCCAGCCAAATACTGGGACTTCCGGTTGAATCCCCTTCCCTTTACTAGGAGGGACCAACATGATCAAGCCCTTGGTATAATCTCTCCAGCCTTGAAAAAGACAGTTTATCTGTCGAAACGCGTTGGTGGAGAGGAGTTGTGCATTGATTACACCTGTGACCTTGGAAACACCTGACTGGCAGTGGATGGCTGTACACTGCCTACTCAGGTACGATTCCTTTGTGTTTTGTAACATCTACCCGGTACAGGTTGCACCCTGCACACCATCCATGTTTTATCTTTATTAAATATTTGCGGTACTCTTTACTTAGATGGGCGCCCGTCGTGGTGATCGCGGGTACATTTATGTCTGGCCGCGACGCGACCGACGCGATGCCCGCGATTTCCCATTGAAACCCATGTTAAACATGGAAATCGCGTCGGTCGCGTCGCGGCCGGCCATAAATGTACCCGCGATGCCCGCAACGCGATGCTCCCGATTTGCCATAGGAATCAATGTTAAAAGGCCCGATGGACACGATTTTACTGTTAAATGCCTCAATGGACCCGATTTGGCCATAGGAATCAATGTTAAATGGGCCACAGAGCCCAAATAGGCACAATTAACCCTTAAATGTCCCCCCAAATTTTTAACGCCACCCCACGATCCACGCCAACCCGAAGCGTGGCGAGCGCAGCGGTACGCGTCCTCCGACCTTTTCATTCCCTACTATCCACTAGGGCGTGGAGTGAGAATAGAATAGTGTGGCGAGCGCAGCGAGCCACCGAGCCCGAAGCGTGGCGAGCGCAGCGAGCCCCGCGAGGGGACGCGGATACCTTCACAGTTATCCGCGTCCCCTCGCGGGCTTCACAGGTGTCCGTGGCGATGCGGACACCTGTGAAGCCCGCGAGGGGACGCGTCTACCTGTGAAGGTATCCGCGTCCGCTCGCCTCGCTGCGCTCACCACACTATTCTATTCTCACTCCACGCCCTAGTGGATAGTAGGGCATGAAAAGGTCGGAGGACGCGTACCGCCGCCCCTCGCGGGCTCGCTGCGCTCGCCACGCTTCGGGTTGGCGTGGATCGTGGGGTGGCGTTAAAAATTTGGGGGGACATTTAAGGGTTAATTGTGCCTATTTGGGCTCTGTAGCCCATTTAACATTGATTCCTATGGCCAAATCGGGTCCATTGAGGCATTTAACAGTAAAATCGCGGTCAATCAGCCTTTTTAACATTGTTCCCTATGGGAAAATTGCGGTCATCGCGGTCATCGCGGGCATCGCGATTTACCCCCGATGCCCGCGATGACCGCGATGACCGCGATTTTTACCCCCGACGCCCGCGATTTCAATCGCTGGCGCCCATCTAGGTAAAGAGTACCATATTTGCATTAAGAGAGAATGTTTTCTTTCTTTTTTGGGTACTTATGTAATATCTGGGCTCCCGTTTTTCTTATTAGAGCGCGTCCACTCGCCACGCTTCGGGCACGGTGGCTCGCTGCGCACGCCACACTATATACAATGAACTCCATGCGTAGTTGGATAGTAGGGGTATGAAAAAATGGGGTGCATTTAACATGGGAGCCCAGATAATACATAAGTACCCTTTTTTGATCACTTGGGATGTTTGGAGACATTTGGTATAACCCCAACTCATCTTTGGGATTCCAAAAGATACCTCTATGTGATTACAACTGTGATCGTACATGTGAGTATGGTACGACCATATTCCAATCATCCAACCACACAGAGGTGTTTTATCAAGTTCAAAGATACCTTGATGTGTTTGTACATCCATTACTCTGTGTGAGTGAGGGTACGATACCTGCTTGGGAATTTCTCTTTTTGGGTTTACTATCCCTGTGTGGATCATATACATATACACATACATTAATGTATGTCCATTTTTTTCTATATTTTCCACATATGAGCTACTATTGAAGCAAAACAGTTCAAAGCTAAAAACCAAGACCCTGATTATCTTGTCTTTATACATTTTGAGAACCGTGTATTGTAGATTCCTTTACAGCCAGCGCTGGCACACTTTTTCTTTATATCCATTTCTATAATAGGGCCTGACAAACTCTGTGCCAGCAGCTGTTGATAGCGCACCACACAGTATTCTTTTTTATAAATACACAAACGAAATGACATGTATCATATTAAACATTAAAAAAGACCATATGCCAAATGCCACTGATGGCTACCAATACCACAAAAATCACTTTTCTTTTCCATTTCACTTTATTATATTGAATATGGAAAATCTTATACCCATCACTTTTTCTTTATTGTGCATACAAGATGAACTGTAGATCCAGATTTTAAACATTGTTTTATAGAAAAATTGAAAGGTGATTGACCTCATTCAGGCCTCTCAATGCTAAGGTCTCCAGCCTATGTATCCACCGCGATTCGGCTTTCAACAATGTGAGTTCTCTGTCGCCTCCCCTTGGTGGGGGTGGTATCCAATCAATTATCATTCCTCTCAATGTCGAAATTTGATGTTGACATTTTAAGAAATGAGAGGCTACAGGTTTATCGGTCTCTATACTGTAATTCTGCATGGAGAGGGCATAGCTGCAGTGGAGAGAGCTTTACACCTGGGTCCTTATGAAGGTCCATAAATTGAGTTAATTCTGTCTTTTTTGACTGTAGTGTTGGAGATGAACCATTTCATGTACTTGGGCGAATATTATATGCAAGTAGCCGGTATGGTATGGGGTCAAATTTGGCACCTGCCTATGCCAACACGTTCATGAACTGGTATGAAAAAGAATTAATCTTCACACAATATGATGCTAATATAATTTTCTATCGAAGATTTATTGACTATGTGCTGTTGATTTGGAGAGGTTATGTTTCTTCATTTCTTGAGATGGTGGAATCACTGAATATTCTAGACTAGGTGATTCATTGCGCCCTACGGGCACTCTTCAGACTGTCGTAGGGGGCTGCACCTCCTTAATTTGTGAACGTTTGTATTGTGATAAATATGGTTAGAATTATATAAAAGATGCCCTGTATTGCAACTTGAGTTATAGGTGAAATGTTTTAAATAGAGAGCATATAATTTGGAAGGGGGTGTGTATTGTTTTGTTTAATTAAAAAGCGGTTGTTTAGGTGTGTGTGTGTGTGTGTATATGTGTGTGTGTGCAATAGTATAGTAGGGTGTTTTTGGCTCAGCAGCTCCCCACTGGCGGAGGTCACGACACAGGAAAGCAGGAGGCTGGGTAGTGATATGGGTGAGTAGGCATAAGGGGGACTAAAGAGGAGGGTAGGGGACACTGTGCAGCTTCTGCCAGTGGGTGAGGGTCCAGCATGGCAGCACAGGCATACAGGACGGTGACCCTGAGTCAGTGTCTCCCCCTACTGGATGGGAGTTAGGGTGCATGAGAGCAGGAGGCTGGGTGGTAAAGCATGATAAGGGAATGTGGGCAACCCAGGGTGAGCGGGTCCCCACTGGCTGAAGTTACGGGGCAGGAGAACAGGAGGCAGGGCAGTGATAGAGGTGTGTGGGCATGAGGGGTAGTAAAGGTTTTTGCCTGTTGCAGAGTAGGGATGGGCATTGGTGCAGACGCCATCGATGGTTGGCATTGATGGCGATTTTGCAACATGCCATCGATAGTATTAACATATTACTTGGATAACCATTGATTGTTGTAGCTATCGATGGTCAGCCATTATATCTGACTGAATAGGCCGTAGGTCAATCAGAACTCGGTGGCGGAACTTCTGGGTGTGGGGGGCGTAGCTATGTCCGTGTCCCGGCACCTTAAAAAATTTGAAACTTGATCGGTTCTCCTTTGCCATTGATGTAGGGAAACCATCTGGTCCTCTCACATCAATGTTAAAAGTATTCAACATCAGCCATAAACCATCAATGATTTGAAATCATTGATGGTTGATGGGCATCCCTAGACTGGAAGAGGGTGGGGGACAGTATGCAGCTCCCGGCAGTGGGTGAGCGTCTCCTCCCACTGGGAGGGAGTGAGGGTGCATGAGAGCAGGAGGCTGTATAATAGTGGTATGTGGGCAAGACATTGATAAAAGTTGTGGTGCTGGCAGTGAAGAACCTGCAACCCGGCAGCTAGGGCCGGATTTCCCATGTAGTGGCGGCACCTGCTTGTGCCGGTACAGGATCCCCCATTCTCAGGGGGGTATGTGAAATGCGGGAATGGAGTCGCGGGGGTCCGCTGGGGGGGGAATTGACGGAAGGGGGTCAGGGGGGTCTGCAAATTGCGGGGGTGCGGGGATCTGAGATTAGCGGGAGGGGGAGGCGTTCCGCAAATCGCAAGAGGGGGCGGGGGGCTTGAATCGTGAGAAGGGGGGGTCAGCAAATTGCGGGAGGGGGGTTGTGGGGGTCAGAAAATTGCGGGAGGGGGGTTGTGGGGGTCTGTGAATTGCGGGAGGGGCGCGGGGGGTGCCGTGAATGAAGGGAGGGGGGGCGCAGGGGTGCGGGGGTCTGCGAATCGCAGCGCCATGGGGGGAAGGGGGGTCGTGGGGGGGTGCAATTCATGGGAGGGGGGGGGGGTGCATGGGGTGCCGTGAATCGCGGAAGGATGTGCGGGGGGCGCAAATCGCGGGAGGGGGTTTTGCAAATCGCAGGAGGGGGGTGCCGTGAATCATAGGAGGGGGCTTTGGTTCACAAATAGAGGGAGGGGGCATGGCGAATCGTGGGAGGGGGTCTGCGGGGGGTGCCTTGAATGGTGGGAGGGGGCTTGGGTCCGCAAATCACGAGAGGGGGGTGCGTGGGGAGGGGGCGCAAATCGCGGGAGGGGGGGCGCCATGAATCACAGGAGGGGGGTCCCGGGGGGGAGCAAATCGCAGGAGGGGGGGTGCCGTGAATCGCGGGAGGGGGCTGGGGTTCACAATTCGAGGGAGGGAGCACGGCAAATCGTGGGAGGGGGCGCGGGGATGCCACGAATCACGGGAGGGGGGATCGCGGGGGGCCCGCAAATCGCGGGAGGGGGGGTCGCGGGGGGGCACCCCAAACACGGAGGGGGGGTCACAGAGGGTTCCGCGAATCGCGAGAGTGGGGGTTGCGGGGGGCCCGCGAATTGCTGGAAGTCACGGGGCTCCCATGAATAGCGGGAAGGGGGGTCGTGGGGGTCCCGCGAATCATGGGATGGGGGTCGCGGGTGTCTGGGGGGGTGCGGGAGTAATGGTGGATGGTGGCTGTGGAGAAATGGTGGATGGTGGGCGTGTACTGTAGCCCTGGCTGGGCAGGGGGAGGTGATGTCAAGGGGGTGGGGTGAGTAGAACACTGTTTTTTTCATTAGGGGGGCGGGTTTGTGTATAACGCTGGGCGGGAACGTTATATACATAGAGCACTGGTCTTTTCCCTAGGGGGGCGGGAACGTTATATACACAGGGGATGAGTGACAGATCTGGCTAAATATATACAGTAGGAGCAAGTTTCATCTTTGCCAGATCTGTCACTCATCCCCTGTGTTTCACCAATTAGGTTTACAGCATGCGCAGATAATGAATCAGTCAACTTTTTGTACTTAACTCTGTATCTTAAAAACTCAGATGCTTGAGTTTACGCTATACAGAAAACCAACAGATCAAAATATGTTCCTTTGGTCCACCAGCTACCATCCACCGCATTTAAAATCCAGTCTTCCCATCTCTCAATTGGTACTTGTCTTATGAAACAATTCTGACGAGATAAAAGCTGAGACACAGATTAAGGAGTGCCAGGACAGATTCCTCAATAGAGGATACAGTTTGACCACTCTACAGAGATGACTCACCAGGGCAAGGGACATTGTCACTAAGGACCATATGCCATCACGGTCACTGACACTGGGGAGAGTTATCCTCAATGTGACATGTGATACTAACCTTGCTGTTACACAAAAAACGATCAAAAAGCACTGGAATTTGATTCAAACTGACCCAGCATTCAACCGGCTTACATCTGATCTGCCTCTGATGAGCATCAATAGGGGCCGTAATCTTAAGGATCTTCTACTGCGGCCTGATATGAGACCAGATGACGGGTCCAGGAGAAATTGGCTGAGCCAGGCTAAAGGCTGTTACCGATGTCTCGGATGTACCGCCTGTACTGGCAAATTTATCTGTCACCCACAAAGCGGGAAGAAAATTTACCTGAGACACAGACTTACCTGCCAGCTTGATCATATTGTGTATTTTCTGACTTGTCCTATACATCGGAAAGACAATTCGTACCTATAGAGAGAGAGTGGCTCAACATAGGTCATCCATTCATCTGGCGTATGAAACAGGGGTGACTGATAAACCTGTAGCCTCTCATTTCTTAAAATGTCAACACGAAATTTCGACATTGAGAGGAATGATAATCGATTGGATAACACCCCCACCTAGGGGAGGCGACAGAGGACTCACATTGTTGAAAGCCGAATCGCGGTGGATACATAGGCTGGAGACCTTAGCATTGAGAGGCCTGAATGAGGTCAATCACCTTTCAATTTTTCTATAAAACAATGTTTAAAATAAGGATCTACAGTTCATCTTGTATGCACAATAAAGGAAAAGTGATGGGTATATGATTTTCCATATTCAATGTAATAAAGTGAAATGGAAAAGAAAAGTGATTTTTGTGGTATTGGTAGCCATTGGTGGCATTTGGCATATGGTCTTTTTTAATGTTTAATATGATAATATGATATGGTATGAAATGCCTTTTCTTTTATCCCAATTTCGATAAAAACCTCATACCCATCAAAAATGTATCTTAATCTCATATATTAAGACTCACTTATTGTTGTTGTTTCTTGTATGTGTTTTGCCTTTGCTTTTAAATAAAAAAAAACAACAGAATTTAAAAAACATATATATCATTATTAATAAACTATGAAACGCAATATAAAAGTATTAAAACAGACCTGCATTTGCTGTATATTTATGTGGAATTATACAGTTTCAACTGGATAATTGCTATTTCTGTTGATTTTTACCATTCCATATGTGCACTGACTGATGGAGTTTGAAGAGGATGGGAAGAAATGTATCCCCCACATATAGAGGGGCCTCTGTTGTGCTCCTTGTTCTTAAAACTTGTATTCCCTGGAGCTTTGGAGTCCTTGAGATTTGTAATCCACTTGTGCTGGTCATTTAAGGACAGGGCAGTAGTCCCACATGCAAAGTCCAATGAATTGTGGTTCTTATCAGGACAGATAGCCAATGGAAGGTTGTATCATGTACGTGATGCCAGTTAGTGGTTTCTATAAGTCCTCTATATATGTGTGACAGCTTGCACAAATACAATTGTACAACAAATGTTATCATGTGAGAAATTGTGTTTAGAATAGACATTTCAGTTAAACTGTAACAATACTGATGGTGGCAGCTAAGTGTCTATAAGATATAGCACATGAGGAATACTGTATGCTGGTCTACATGTAGTTTAAAAAATGTATGAGCATTATAAAGTTTAAAACTACTGTACTTATTTTTTAAACATTTATACTAATGTGACTTTACAACCTACCCTTTCATGTCTCCAATGTATTTTCCTTGGCTCAATGTATAATTTTTTATCATCTGGAAGGGATTCATCAAATTTTCCAATGTTTATGTCATATTTTGTATTCCTTTTTGATTCGAGATCTAATATCCTATTTATAATATCTAAAGATGAAATAGATAATTCTCCTTTTTCATTATATTTTATTTTATTACCATTTTCCTCTTCATAATAAACCTTTCTTATGTAGGAGTGAAGCTATTAATTGAATAAGAAAGAGTTAGGTTTAGAGCGTTATAGAATGAATATGACCAAATATAGTAATTTCTGAGTACAATAAATATAGAAGCTTTTACAGATGAAGTGAAAAAAAAAATATTAATATGGATTCAAAACTAAAGGTGGCCATACATTAGAAAGACCGGTCTTACAATCATGACTGTGTCCAATTTCCCTTCAATTCCCCGGCAGTCCTTGGTGGTTTTTGGAAACACAATGTACTTACAATCTGTCATACAATCATACAAAGGTGGTTAGAAAGGTGTCTTACAAAGGAGCAAGGAATGGCATAACCAGAAGGACTGCACTAGTGCTTTATCGTATTCATACCACACCAAGGCCTTTGCTTAACCTCTCTCCACATAAATTGGGATGGTAGACCATGTACGGTACTAATCCAAAGACTGAAATTGCAACAGGATTTGACTGTTTTCACTTATCTAAGCAGTTACAAGATCTTCGTTCGAGATCAACAGGAGAGCCAACCGACTTCTTCCTTTGGTACTGAGCACGATACACAGCCTGGAGCCCATGTTATGGTGAGAAGTTTCTTGTATTCAGGTTCCCATGCATATTGAAGTAACAGTTCTTGGTAAGTATTGCTGACAACAGATACAGCTATAAAGGTTGCTGAGAAGGACATATACCTGGGTTTGCATGTTGCATTGCAAAACAGTAGGAGATTCAGATTACTCTCTGCTCTCTCTCACTGCTTTCTCTGCTATTTCTCTCACCTTTCTCTGCTATGGGTGTGGTTGTTTCAATTCTTTTACATTATGCTATTTTCTGTGGATACTCCTACTACTGATCCCTGACATGTCATTTTGGATATGCATTATGTCCATATAACTGCAATGTGCTTTTGGCCCATATAACCCTGTCTTGTGATTCTGAAATGTGTGCAAAAGATTATTCTACATAGCATATCATGTAGTGTTATACAGAAGATATGGATTTAATTATTTAACTAGAGAAAACAAGTTAACATTACAAGATGGTTGCTCCTATGATATGATATAGAGATATACAATTAATAGAAATATATATCTTTGACAGGTGGCTGCAGGAAGGTTTTTATGATGGCACTGGCTGACAGGCATCTGATGGTGTGGAGCAGTGATGGGCTCTATTAACTGTATGGCTGGGAACTAGGCTACCCTCCATTTTGAAAGACAGCCTCAGAGGTAGCCCTGCTTTGGAGTGTCAGATGGGGGGAGGAGCAGAGACAGTGCCTGGCTGCAGCTTCAGACAGAGGTCAGCTCACCATGGTTAATGGACCTCAACCTAACCCTTGCAACACAGGGCGGTACCACTGCTGCACTGAGCCATACCTCCCAACTTTGTATCTGCTGTTATGCTCCATAACTTAATAAACATTATAATATAGTTTGTTGCAGATGCAAACTGTGTCTATTAGCATTGCATATATATGGTATGGTTATGCACATCTTAATACCTTTAAGAAAGAGTGTGCAACGTTATTGTGGCCTAAAACACAAAACAGGTTTAATAAGCAAAGGGAAGATACAACAGCAGATATGACTATTTACAACAAACAGATACTTGTAACAATTTACACTACCGGCCATTCATTTCAATACACCACCATATTTGTGATTTTATCAAGGAATGACAAACACAATTAACCCCTTGAGTGGGGCATACCACCAACATAGAATAGGTGTGCGCCAGTGGTGTCCAGTTGTGCACCACTGGCGCAGCACCTCTAGAGCCCCCCCTCCGTCACATCCTTCAAGTCCCCCCCCCCCTCTCAGCCTTTGCTCCGTCGATCAGTGCCCCGGAGCTCCCTGCCCTGACCCGCCAGCCGTCACTCATTTTACAGTGACATCAGCGGCAGGCTTGGTTATGAACTCGGGAGCACTCAGGTACCCGAGTCCTCCCTAGCCGCCGTGATCATCCCCCCAGCCTGCCGCCGACGTCACTGCTAAATGTGACAGGCACCGGCTAAGGCAGCAGGGACACTGGACAGTGGCTGCAGGGAAGCTCCTGTGTACTAATGCCGGAGCAGAGGTGGGGGGTCTTCCAACTTCACGTGGTGGGTTTTGCTGGGGCAGGACAAACCTGCCCTGGTAGGTTTGTCCTGCCCCAGCAAAACTCACCACCCAAGGGGTTAATGGTTGTTGCACATGAATCAAACTATACGTCAAACTACTATTGTAGGGGATGTCTGAACTCATTCATATCATATCAGCTCATATTTGTTATAAAATACTCGATATTCATAACTTGCTAGATAACGAGGTTTACAACAGAACATTATATGATCCCCACAACTGTTTGGTTTGAAACTTGCACTAGAAGTCACCTGCTTGTGTGCACTGACATCAGGTGCATGCCTGGAGCTAATCCTGAACTGGAAACAGAGCCGAGGAACTTCCGTGCTGCCCTTCTGTTGTTATAATATATATTGACGAGTATGAACATTGTGTTATGAATAATGGCTCCAGGAAGGAGTTATCAAATGAAACGCTGTCTGCCATCATTGCTTTGAGAAAGACAGGTTTTTAGTTAATGGCAAATCGCCTTGCAAGAGAAGATTTCCCTTGGATGGTGTGCAGTGGGACATGCCAAAACCAACAGTGTTTGTGTCTGTGTGTGTGTGTGATCACCCTTGACCTGAACAGCCTCATGTGACACAAAACAAGAGGACATAAGGACCAGTGGCGTAATTTGGGCTCCGCAGCCCCGGCGGTGGCGGGTGGGAGCAGGCACCACCGGGGCGCAGGTTCAGTGTTCTAATGTAGCCCAAGAGCAGAGGGCATGGTGGAAGGGGGAGCGCTCTCTGGCTGTCTGTGTGAGGACACAGTGACAGGGTCACCGAGCATCCTCACACTGCCAGCCAGAGAGCGCTGCCCTTCCGGCTTTCACCCTGCTGTGTATTTCTGGGCTCCCTGTAGCCAGGCGGAGAATATACCCTGTGGACGGGGATGGCAGTTAATGAGACAGCTGAGACAGTTTTTCTGCATGCCTCACCGCTCCTGGCCACAGTGATCAGATAAGCTGTCTGATCATTGTGGTCAGGACCAGCGCGGCTGGTGGAAAATGGCAGCAGGAGCTGTCAGGAGTCAGGAAGCGGTAAGCAGGAGGGGAGAGTGGAGGAGAGAGATTGCCAAGCCGCAGAGCTCACCTCCGCCAGCTATTATCCCCCACCAGCTACCATGTGTGTGTGTGTCACACCTGTCAGCGTCCAGCCTACCCCACTCGAACCCCAGTGCCTGCTGTCATTTAGGAGGGGAGGGGGCGCCAATGTTTTTTTGGGCAGGGGGGAGCAAAATTGCTAGTTACACCACTGATAAGGACATATATATTATAGTTAGTAGTAGATGGGAAAGGCTCCACACAGCACCACAGATACTTGCTTTGCCTGTGACAACACAAAAGAAGAGCATGTCAGTCACAACTGTCATTCGCCGCATAAAAGTAGCATTTATATCTAATTGCATCCCATCAGGACTGTCTTGTAATCTGATGGGACTGCCATGCTATGGAATTCTATCCTTATGTATCCCTACTTTATCCCTATAGATTGTAAGCTTGCGAGCAGGACCCTCCTACCTCCATGTCGGTTTGTATCTTTCCAGTTTGTTTAATCACTGTTGTCTCCAATTGTAAAGTGCAATGGAATATGTTGTGCTATAAAATAAACTATAAATAAATAATAAATAAATAAAAGTCACCGCTTAAAGGGATATGCAGCAATCCATAAACCATTGTTGAGGCCCATTAACAAAAAGAAGCGGTTACTCTGGGCTAAAGCACACAAGGACTGGTCATCTGAGCAATGGAAGGTTTGGGTCAAAGAGGTGCAAATTAGTGAATCGCATACCATGCAAGTGCATGCTCCCAGCAAGGAGGAGGTTCTGTCATGGTCTGCGTCTGTTTTGGAAATGGATCCATTAATGAAAATAGAAGGAATCATAGACTTGAAGCATTATCAAAGCATATTAAAGCGTAATGCCATTCCTTGTGGAATGAACCTTATTGGCCAAGGGTTCACCCTACAGCAAGACAATGACCCCCAAACATACCTCACATCTTTGCAAAAATTATGTAGAGTCCAAAAAATATCAAAATGTGATGAAATTATGGTTTGGCCACCCCAGATTTCAGATTGTAACCCAGTTGAACTTTTGTGGGATCACCTTACCAGATGCATTCGAGATGAGCAAATTATGAGTAAAAATCATTTGTAGGAGGTACAACGCTACAAGAGACGTGGAGGGCAATTGGAGCTGAAAAGTTGGAAAAATTGGTAGCTAGAATGCACCGAGTATGCATGGCTAAGGGCGGGTAGTTTAATGAAAGCAAAATTTAAGTAAATCATCTTTCCAATTGTTTGAAAACCCTGTCAATTATTTCATATGTGATGACTCCACTACAAGAAATATGAATTGATTAAAAAATGTCTTTTTACTTGCTAAATCACAAATATAGTGGTGTATTGAAATGAATGGCCACAAGCTGAATCTGCTGGATTCAACTTTTGGATTCCAGTGAGCACACATCCGGTTGTCCTGATTCAAATGAACTTCTGGCAGTTTATGTGTTTTTAACGATATTGTATTGTTGACGCCATCCGAACAGTGTGTATGATACTTTATTTCGTACAAAGTGCCATTTGGTTGTCAAAAAACATTGCTTGTAAGCCCCTGATGAAGTCAACTTTCTGATGAAACGCGTTTGACCTGCTTCACCAATGGAATAACACAAAAATAATCCAGAAAATTAACAAATACATGCTTCAATAAAAAAAGCTTTTGTATTTTATATGTTGCCCTTGAGGCATTTTTTATATTAAATCATATTGTGTTTTACAAATTGTGTAATAATTTCTGGTAGCGCACTCTGAACCTCTATTTTTCTTATCTCTAAACCAACCTGGGTCCTGTCTAACAGGGGATCCTCAGAGTTGCTGCAACTTAACTGTTGTGCGCGGTTTTGGGTACCCTTTGTCATATATATATATATATATATATATATATTCCTTGGAGGTCCCGGCACTCACTATTAGACAGATAGATACTGATCCCGGTGCCTTCCACTGACAGACTTGTCCCAAGACTTGGTCTGTCACAATATGTACAGTAATCAGCGGCACTCAGTAAAATAATAATGACAGAACGCCAGATGACGCCAACGTTTCAATGCTTTATGGCATTTTCGTCAGGGCAGCAATTCATGTTACAGTACTCAACATTAATGTAGTGCTCGCCTTCACCAAACCGTCCCTCTGGGCGGGATCCGGCCACTGCCGGTGTCTCACCCGGAAGTTATCACCCTGTGAACCCACCACCGCCATCTTACTTAGGGGAAAGCTGTATACATACAAAATACAGGGTATTGGCAAAAAATGCATCATGGTACTGCATTCTAACAAACGTTGTACATATAATAAATACAAGTTTATAAAAAACATTGTTAGCCCATGGTTTCATTCAAACCCACTGGACTAAGAGAATCCAATAAAAAGATCCATTTGGCCTCTTTTTGTAAAAGCATTTTTGATCTATTGCCGCCCCTTATGAGCGGTGGGACATGGTCAGTCACCATATGCCTGAATGCCGTAGGAGAATGCCCAGCCTCTGCATAATGTCTGGCCACCGGCTGATTGCTGGTGCCAGACAAGATAGCTGCACGAATCGCTAGCCTATGTTGGGCCATTCTAGTTTTGAATAAGCAATCTGTTTTGCCCACATAATATCTGCCACAGGGGCATATGAGGACATAAACCACGAAAGAAGAATTACACCCCAATCTATGGTGAATTTTAAACTCTTTGGCAATGCTAGGGTGTTTGATGGTACTGCCTGTCAGCATGTACCCACATGTAACACACCCTGTACATTTAAAGCAGCCTAATTTAGGGGTTCCCCAAAATGTACCACAGCTCTTCTTTTCAAGGTTAGTGACAAAAAATCGATGGATAACAAAACCTTCTTTGTTACAGATTTTACAGATATCAACAAGAAGATCATGGGTACAGCTAAAAGGCTTTGGCCGGTCATAAACCTAGACCCTGAGTTACCACTGCTGAGAGACTCCACTTTAGTTCCTTGTTTTCGTAAGAACCGCAGTATTCGAGACTGGGTTGTAAAAACCGTCTCAAAAAAACCTACTGTTGAACACCCTTCCCATTTCCTAACCAAAAAACCAGGAAATTATCGTTGTCTTTGATGTGCCACCTGCAACTTCTTGGAGACAGGTGACACATTCACACATCCAAGGACAGGCAAGGTGTTCAAAATTAAACACATCTACTCGTGTAACTCTTCTTTTGTCATATATCTGGTCAAATGCCCTTGTGGCCTTGGATACGTTGGAAAAACAACTTGCAAATTCAAGGAGAGGATGGCACAACACAGAAGTGCCATCCGTTTATCATCGGTGGAACGGGATACAGAACAGCCAGTCGCAAGACATTTTAGGATGAAGCATGGACCAGCAACTATTCGATACAAAATTATCGATAGTGTACCGATCAATCCTCGTGGAGGAGACCGGGCAAGGGCCCTCTTACAAAAGGAGGCCCGATGGATCCACATCCTAGATACTGTTAGCCCTAACGGCTTAAATGAACAACTGAATTTGAACTGCTTTTTCTAAACAGATGCCAATAGTTTTTTCATAATATCAGCATTTTTTTCTATATATGGATTTTTTCCCCTATATATGAATTTTTTCCTATATATGAATTTTTTCTATATATCTTGTTTATATTTGGTCTATACTGAATGCCTTTACTGAAGCTTGCTTTTCCCTGATTGATATGTTTCTTCTTATCTACTTGTCCGATTTTAAATCACTCTTTTTTCTGTTTATATTTATCCCCACAGCTGACCGTTGCCCAGCAACGAACAGCCGTCCCTTGGACCACGTGATGAAGTAAAGATCCAGCCAGTAGATACAGGCAGTGTGCGGGAGCTGGTATTGCAGCGTCACGCGGATCACTAGCGTGCATGGTCTCCTAGCTACCGACAGATGCCCATGACATCATTGGATAGCGACCAGCATCACACGTGGACGCCGGCGGAAGTGGACGCTCGGGACAGACGGCGATGCACTCCCCCTGGATCAGGTATTTAAATCGTTTTTTTCTATTATCACATTGCTTCTGATGAAAATTCCTGACGAGAATTGAAACGTTAAGCTTCCTCTTTGGTGTTGCTTGAGTTATTTCATTCGCCGTGAGTGCCGCCATCCATATCTCGTTATCCATCTGAATATCCCGGAGGGCACCTGGCTTATTGCAATTATCTACAGGAGGGGAGAGTGCCGATATCCAAGCTTATATATACATATATATATATATATATATATATATATATATATATATAACAATCTCTAAAATTGCGCTCTCTAAAAACCAATCGGTCGCGGTTGACACTCAGTTTCCCACTACTAGGAGCAACACTTCCAAAACACACCCACAATGGTGTCTTCAGTGCCCTAGCTTTGTGATGTCTTCAACAATAATTCAATAAAATGAATAAAACATATAATACATGGTATAATAAATGAAATGCTTGTAGCTTCCTTTTTTGAAGAATAATTTTACTTTTATTTCCAAGAGCTTTGAATCAGAACCCAACGCTTTTTGTCTCTCTTGGAGACTTTATCAGGGTTTTTCTAAAAATGTATAAGACATCACATAGTACATATACAATAAATTCACATTACATACATTAACTTATTAAAAAATTATAAAAAAATCAAGAAACTTTGTGAAGACAATTTATATACTTTCATATAGTTCATAATTCTAAGTGGGAGGGGAACCACAGATAATGATCAATAATGGAGGTGTTATGTTCTTATTTTAATAGAATAAAAAAAAAAATTTTTTAAAGATATTTATCAAGAGTATATATGGGAGTACATACCTTTACAATGTATAAGACTGTCTAGGCTCTGAATGACTGACGGTCTGATTTCACAAAGATCATATCTAAAGGACTCCACACAGGTGCTGAGAGAATAAAAAAATTCTGTTGAGAACCGACATTTAGATTACTAACCATCGATGTTCAGGTGTTATTTACGTCCATACCCCACCTTGAAGCCATTGAACAAATTATCCTATGGGATGTAAACATAGGAGAAAAAGAGAGGATTTTTTTTACTTGATGGTGTACAATTTGTGTTAAATCACAACCATTTTTAATTTAATGCTACCCACTTTGTACAGAAGCAGGGAACTGCCATGGGCACAAAATTCGCTCCATCATATGCGAATATTTACATGGTAACTGGGAAAGAACTGTAATATATGAAGGTGAAGGTTACAAAACCAATAATATAAAATTCTATAAAAAGGTATATAGATGATTTGATAGTAATCTGGGAAGGTGATGAAGCAAGTGTGGAGAAATTTGTCAGCAGTTTACAGGTTAACAATTACAACCTCAAGTTCACATATAAAGAAAATCAAAGTGAAATAGACTTCTTAGATATCTTTGTGATACAAGAAAGGGAGATTGTTACTATGCACAGGCTTTAGCAAAACAAATGTAGTTAACCAGAAATAGGGGGAGAAGCATATATTGAGGTTGCTATGTAAACCCTATTCATGCTATATCTATATCACAGATTCTATAACAATTCTGGTGGTGCTCCCATAGAGTTTGTCAAATATGTAGGTAGAAGAGAGAAATAAACTCTTTTTGGCTGGGGCACTGCTTTTAAATTTGAATCAAAAAGTTTTAAAATATTTTATTCAAATCCGATAAAATTACATACACAACATATAACATAGATGTGTATGTAAACATACAGTGTTGATCTTATTTTAACTACTGCTTCAGATATCTTGCTGGAGCATGTAGTGTATATTTTTTGGTAAAATAACCGTGCTAGCGAAAAATATTTTTTAATTAAATAAGAACAATAATTGGTAATAATTTACCGCTTCAATAAGTTGAGATGTCCCTGCAGTGATAGGCTAAGTTTTTTATTATATCACGTACAGTACATAGCCTAGAGTACTAATGTGCTTAGTCGTATAGGAATATCGGAAGTAGTATATGCCAAACAGGAGTTAGATGCTTGAAACTGCTAAGATTGTGAAAGAATTGAGATAGTAGTCTAAGTAGGAAAAGATATAGATTTCGGGGCAGATTACCTGCTGTACTGCACCATATAAATATTACATTGGGTGCAGTATGAGTTTCATCTGCTGGCCAAAAAAATCTATATAATATGAAAAAGTAGATCGAGAAAAAGAGAGTCTGTACAGGACTAGCCACTAACACTTACTATTCCCTCTCATGTATAAATACAGCGGAGAGGAAGGTTCAGTGTCTAGTCTCCGTGTCTCAGAATCCTGACAGCTCTAGTGAGTTACTGCTGTCGGCACTTTGCCCTTGGATTGAAGCCGATGAGTGGACTCTGAATAGATGAGAGAGATTTATAAGAAAAGTGTTTGTAATATACTGGGCTTTTTGGAAAGTAGATAGATTAATCTCCCAATTTCTAGATTGGTTAGTGTGTATATATTAGATAAATCAATACCATGCAATCTCCTACTGCAAAGTCAAATGGTGCTTAGTTATTTTCACAGGTTTATAGGAGAAGTATTTGTAATATAGTGAGCTACTTGTAAATCATGTAGATCAATTTCTAGATTGGTTAGTGTGTATCTACTTAATAAACCAATACCATACAATCTCCTGCTGCAATGTCTAATGGTGTTTAGTTGTTTTTACATATCATTCAATACCACTATATATTCATGTAAGTCCTATATTACCGCCTCTATCAAATTGGACCATCCGTCTATAAGCAGAAAATGGTTATAACAGTAGTAAATAGTAAATATTATTAGATAGGGTGTTTCCTTTATCCAATTCTAAGTTACACAGGGTTCCTCCTATATCAGACTGGACCGTCTGTCTATAGGTCCGAACAAGCGTTAATACATATGATGGCACTGTGCACTCAGATTTGGTGCAATCCAAAGATTTCTAGATTGATTAGTGTGTATGCACTGTACAAGTTTATACCATGAGATCTCTTTCAGATCTTTTCACATCAGGCTCAAAAAGATATATATATATATATATATATATATATATATATATATATATATATATATATATATATATATATATAGAGAGAGAGAGAGAGAGAGAGAGAGAGAGAGAGAGAGAGAGAGAGAGAGAGAGAGAGAGTATAGTAATTGCAATACTGCTTCTAAACCAATGTAAGATGCGAAGAGTTGCCCCTATATCAGACTGGACCGTCTGTCTATAGGTCTGAACACTCGTAAATACATGTAGTAGCGCTGTGCGCTCAGATTGGTCAGACGACTTGAATCTGTAGCAGTATTATTATTTGCACTGCTCAGTTTATAATTAACATATTGTTATCTCAAGCGTCCCGTATAAAGAACAATGCTATATATATTTCTAGAGTTTTTTTTTTTTCCATCAATAAATTTTTATTGGTGCAGAAAGTTTATATGGGGTAAAAAAGAAAAGAGGGGACATTCAAAGGGGGGGGGAGGGGGCATGGATAGCAAATGAAAAGGGAGTACAAATTGGTAAATAACCCGTAACACATCACTGCGCAGAGTGACCAATTTAGGCAGCGTAGTCATGAACAATGTAAAACTTAATGAAGTATAACAATTCCGACGCACAGTAATTATCTAACGTACAGTCTTGTCTAAAGCCTCGTTTTAGTGGCTCTCAACATTCATACGAGGTGGAAGGAGCAGACCTGTGGCATTGGGCTTGGGATGGGGAGGCATCCGGAGGTTCATTTAGACTGAACTGTGGCCCAAGGACATATGTCTTCTGTGTTGGGACATCCTGGGGGTATATATGAAACAGAGCGATACTCGGAGAGGGAATGATAGCAATCTGGAGGACCGTAGAGATCTAGTTAAAGACCCCCTCCCAGTACTCCTGGAGTTTTGGACAGGACCAAAAGATGTGGTATATGTTCCCCACACATCCACAATGCCTCCAGCACTGATTAGAGCATGATGGCCAGAAAGTGTGAAGGCGATCAGGGGTTAAGTAGAGTCTGTTAATGAGCTTGATGTGCATCTCAGTGTGGCTTAGGCAGCGGGACATTGTGTAGGAAATAAAAATATCTTGTGCCACTGGGCAGGTGACAGAGGTCCGCCTAGATCCGACTCCCATTTTCTATGGGCTGAGGTCCTGGTGAACTCAGAAGGGGTCACCAAGGCCTTATACCAAAATGAGATGTCCCCTCTGGAGTGCACCATGCTAGGTCTGGCGAGAACTACCTGAGAAAGGGCATTTGGAGAGGAGTAATTATGGAAATGGGTTTTCCACCAGTGGGCAAGCTGCAGATAATGGTAGTGTTCCGATTTGGGCAGTGAGTATTGATGTTGGAGGGAGGTGAAAGGGACCATGGAGTGAGCGTCCAGGGCATCATCTAAGGAGATAATCCCGCAGGCTTTCCAGGTCGCCAGTCGGAGGTTGGGAATTAACTTCGCCACTGTGGTGATAGGCAGGGTGGCAATGAGGGAGTTCGGAGGAGGGAGCTTAGTAGTAAGTCGGTCCCATGTGTGGAGGGTTGCTTTAGTGGATGGGAGTAGGTTCGGGAGGGTGGGTCTAACGTGTTTCGGGATCTTGAGGAGGTCCGAAAGTGGGATCTGGGGGGAGTGGGTCTGTTCGATGTTTACCCATGCCCTAGGGGTACTGAGGTCATAGTAGTGCTTAATCGGAGCTAGTAGGCATGCTGAGTGATATTGGAATAATTCAGGGAGGTCGAGTCCCCCGAAGGCTTTGGGGATCGACATCTTCGAGCGAGCCATCGCAGGGGGTTTCGCCGCCCAGACATACTTTGTCAGAATAGTGGTGGCAAGTTGTAAGGACTTTTTAGGGAAGATATAGGGGATGGTGCAGAACAGGTACATTAGTTTAGGGAGTAGCGACATCTTAAAAGCTGCCATGCGTCCCAACCAGGAGATTTCAAATGATAGCCAGGACTTGGATAAGGCAGCAAGGGAAGTGAGGAGGGGGGATAGGTTGGCGTCAAAGACATTTGCCATGAGAGGTGTGATATGGATGCCTAGGTATTTTATCGAGTCGGTTTGCCAGTTGTATTTGTATGTATCCTTCAGTTGGGGCAGTGAGTTGGCGAGGTTTATCGGGAGGGCGTCAGTTTTAGTGGTGTTAAGCTTGTAGTAGGAAGCAGCACTATAGGAAGACAATGTTGAGTGGAGAAATGGTAATAGGGTTGGTCACGAAAAGAAGTACGTCATCCGCGAATAGGCTGAGTTTGTGGTTGACAGGGCCCGTGTGCAGACCTGGGATGTTTGGGTCATGTCGAATGGAGATTGCTAAAGGTTCTATGGAAAGGACGAAGATTAACGGGGAGAGGGGGCAGCCCTGTCTGGTGCCATTAGAAATTCTAAACGGATCGGATATAAAACCGTTGGTGAACACCCGGGCCGAAGGGGAACCATACAGCGACATGATCGATGTGAGAATATGATCTCTGAAGCCAAAGCATGACAACACCTCCATATATTTCCAATTTAATCTATCAAAAGCTTTTTCAGCGTCTAAGGATAACAGGAGGAGGTCCTGCCCCGCCGGAAGGGAGTCAACCAGGTCAAACACTCTTCTGGTGTTGTCTGAGGCTTGCCGTCCAGGGACGAACCCCGTCTGGTCCGGGTTCACCAGCAGGGGCAGAAACTGGTTGATGCGGAGCACCATCAGTTTGGCAAATAACTTAATATCGGTGTTTAACAGTGCAATGGGTCGATAATTCTGGCAAAAGGACGGATTTTTACCTGGTTTTGGGATAGTTACTATACGTGCCTCCAAAAGCTCTGGGGCAGCATGACCTGTGGAGGACAGTTCATTAAAAAGGTTTGTCAGGTAAGGGGACAGGAGGTCTTTAAAGGTGATATAGAAGTCTGTAATAAACCCATCGGGTCCAGGTGCTTTATTGCTAGGGAGGGATTTAATAGCCGCCTGGACCTCAGACTGCGCCCAAGGGGCATTCAGGGAGTCTAATTGTTCCGGGGTAAGAGAAGGGAATTGTAAGCCATGTAAAAAATCGGAGATGGTGTCACTGGAGGGCTGTGGTGTGGAGGGGTCTGAGGATAGGTTATATAATTTGGAGTAATAGTCTGCGAATTGATTAGCTATGTCTTTGGGGTTGCTAAACTTCTCTTTGTTGGGGGAGATGATGCATTTAATTCTATTCCTGGCTTGTTGGACACGTAGTTTACGGGCGAGCATTCTGCCTGACCTATTACTAGAGAGGTAAAACTTGTGACGTAATCTATTCAGGGCAGCCTGGGTACGTGCCAAGAGAAGTTTTTGAAGTTGGCCACGGACATTGGCCAGTTCTTTCTTCAGAAGGTTGGACGGGGCTGTTTTATTTTGGGATTCCAGGGCAGACAATTTGGACTCCAAAGTCCTCTGGATTGCAATGGCTCTCCTTTTTAGGTTAGCTCCCGCCTGTATGGCCACCCCCCCTGGTGACCGCTTTAAAAGCACACCAGTGAGTGGTCACAGAGGTGTCTTGTGGCACGTTATTGGACATGTAAGAGTTGATCGACTGTAGAATGGTGTCTTTGGCAGTGGGGTCTGTTAGCAGGTATGGGAAAAGGCGCCATGGTCTGGGGGGGATTTTGGACGGTTGGAAGTCATATTGCCACACCACGGGGGCATGGTCAGACCAGGTGATTGGAAGGACATCAACGCTCGTGGTATGCTGTAGGGCCCATTTGTCACATAGGATATAATCGATCCTGGAGTACGTGTTATGTACGGGAGAGTAAAACGTATATTCCCGTCCCGTGGGGTAGGAGGTCCTCCAGGTGTCATATAGGTCAAATTCTAGCTGGAGGTTGCGAAATGCTAGGGACGCATTAGTGGAGGAGGATTGGCGGCCAGGGGGGTGTCGGGACCTGTCCAGCAAGGGGTCTAGGGTCAAATTAAAATCGCCCAACAATAGCAGGGAGCCCGTGGCAGAGTTCCTAACAAGGGAGAGCAGTTTGCGCAGGAAAGGGATCTGGTTAGAGTTGGGAGCGTAAATGCAAACAATAGTAGTCAGCCTGTCTTCGAGGAGGCCTGTCAACAATAGGTACCTGCCATTCTTATCTGATATCTGGGATTGGAGGACAAAGGAGGTGTGTTTGCTAAACAGAACCGCTACTCCATTCCGTTTAGCCGGGCCGTTGGCATAGAAAGCTACAGGGTAGTTTGAGTCCCTAAAGGTAGGGGAGTTGGAAGAGGCAAAGCACTTCTGCTCTTTGCTTGTGAAAATATGAAAGGGCTAATCTACGCTTATTGGGGGAGTTCAATCCTTTGACATTTAGCGATAAAAATTTAGGCATTAAAGAGGTTTAAGGGGGGCGGTAGGGGGCCAGCAAATACCTGCATGGGGGACATTCATTCCGGGAGATGTAGAAGCGACAGATATTGCCATCCAGGATAAGGGAGGGAGGAGAAGGGGAGGTGGGGGAGGAGTTGAGGACAGAAAGGAAGGAAGAGAGAAAGAGAAAGGGAAAGGAAAAACAAAAGGGTCCAGTAAATTGGGCCCGTATGACTACTGCAGGGGAGAGGAAAGAAGGGGGAACTCGTGCAGTAGTCTATATAGGTTAGGGGGGTGGCCTGGTCTTGACAGGGAGAGAAAGACAAGGCCGCCACTTATAGATGCACAAGTAGGTAGGGAAGCATAATGGGGGAATCTAGCATACTATGTGGTTGTTAGAATAAGAGGAAAACAACTGCAAGCATACCATATAACAAGTCTGAAAATACCAACAGTAAACTGTGTTAAATTAACCTGTCTTAAGTGTTACTAAATACTATAACACAGAACTAACTAACGGTAGTGAAAGCTACAACTAATGGACTAAGCGTCCAACGTCCTGCTTAGCTAAGTCAACAGTGGGGAAAATACTCATCACTAAGTCCTCATTCCAGCGGAGAGAGAAACAGGAGGAACGGCCGTGGAGTCCACGGAGCTTCAAGTATGAACAGGTTTGAAGTATAGTAGATTTTCAGGTGTCGGTCCATTCCTGGCGCAGGGACTGTGGACATCTCGATTCTTGGGGTCCTTTGACCGATATGTCCCACTCGAGTAGGAGTTTGACCCCCGCATCCAGGGAGGATATGCTGTAGGTGGTGTCTTCATGGTAGATTATCAAATTGACTGGGATCCCCCAGCGGTACCGGATGTCATGAGAGCGTAGGGCTGAAGTAATGGGGGTGAATGCTCTCCTACTAGCCAAGGTTGCGGGGGAGAAGTCTTGGAACAGCTGAAGACCGCCCAAAGCATCTGTGTTTTTTCGCTCACGGGCCGCTCTCAACAGCTGATCTTTTACCGTGAAGAAATGGACCCGGAGGAGGGTATCTCTGGGTAGGTCGGCAGAGACTTCGGTCTAGGGAGGCGATGGATGCGGTCGATCAGCAGCTCTTTGGGATCGGTGTCACGTAGGAGTTTACAGAACAGGGAGATGACATAGCCCTCGAGCTCAGAGTTAGCCACGGAGTCAGGTATACCTCTGATTTTAATGTTGCTACGTCTGGACCTGTCCTCTAAGTCCGCCAGCTTGGATTTGGATTGAACTGGGCAATCTCCTGTTGCTGCTGATCGTAGGAGGATATAAGATCATTGTGGGACGCAACTAGTCCCGCCATCTTCCGCTCAAGGTGGTCTGTTCTGTCGCCTATCGCCACCAGCTCAGTTTTGACCTCCCGTATGGCGAGTTTGAGGTCCTTGGCTATCTCTGACTTGTATGCGGAGAAAACCTGGCACAGGGACTTTACCGTCACTGGTTCATTTGATTCCGCATCTATCCCTGCCACTGCAGTTGTGGGAGCCAGCTCCTCAATTGCTCCTAGGGGGGAGGGCATATGCTTCGGAGGGCTGGTATGGTGTACCGGGATTTGGGAGGATCTCCTGGAGGACATGGAAATTCTTGCCGGCCCAACGTCCTTAGCTTTCTTCGATGGCATAGTAGTAATACCAGTACTGTGAAGCAGGGGAAAAATGAAATGTGGTACTGTGGGGGTTCTTGTTCCAAGTTACAGTAGCATATTGGTAGCTAGAGTCCGGTCGTTAAGAAGTGGTGGCCATGCCGGCAGGGGGATCACATTAAAGCAGGTGGAGGGGAGACTCCTGCGTTACTCCTGCACTTGCTGGGGGTATTGTTACTGATGCAGTCTTGTAACCGGATGGTTAGAGGGCCGGTTGGGGCAGCCAGATTCAGAGTGAGCCCCTGGGAACACTCCCAAAAGTGAGGGCAGATGGGGGCAGTGCGGGTCCACACCGCCAGGCCAGCTGAGCAGAGTGGAGGGGTGTCAGATATGGGCCCCGGTGCTCTGACTTGAGGATTCTGCAGGAGCGTCTGGGGTGGGGTCCAGAGGGAGAGATGGCTTTATGTGGGAGGGCTGTGTGAGGGGGTGAGAAGGTATGAGGAGGCTGGCGGTTATGGAGGCTCCGGATTTGGGTATGAGATGGTGGTCGCAGGGGGACAGTGGTGTCAAATGGGACCCTGACTCGCCTAGGGGGTTGTGTGCTGAGAGCCCGGATTCTCCCCCAGAGGGGTACTCACTCTTAGCAGGGGGGTCCTCAGAGTCCTGACCCCGAGCGTAGAGGAGGGCAGAGCTTAGAAGCGCCCCTCGGCTCCGCGGCAAGGACTTGATGCAGCCGGAGGTGGTGAGGTACGTCCGACCTGTTTGCGTGGCACGCTCCTATTGTTATATAAATATATTTTTTTATTTGATTTTATTTTTTTTATATATATTTTTTTTTTTTATGTTTGGTCTATATATTTAGATGGGGCAGTTCAGCTTTTAGTCGTATGCTGAAAAGGGGTTTTGGGGCTACAGATGCTGTGTATTCTCTGCAGAGAGTTAGGGGTCTGCAGCCTTATGTCAGTGGCTCTCCTCCAGATCTCTGGAGCTTCACAGGTTCACAGAAGGAACCGGTAATGCACAGGCCCCCCGGTTTCCTGATTGGAGGGGGGGACCACTCTGGTCGGGCTGGGTGAAGTCGTGGGGCTGGTGCTCTACATTGCTGTATTCCCTCCAGGAAGTCGTCGGGCAGCCGCTGGCTCCAATCCCGTCCGCTGGCCACACAGCAGCCGTCACTCACCAGGGCCTGAGGAGATGCAAGATGGTGGGCGTCACTGACGAAGCGGCAGACGGGGACTCCAGTCTCTGGTGCAGGGCTGTAGATGGGATCGCGGCAGCCGGTTTCACAGCAGGAGGCAGCTGGAGCTATGGTACATGAAATGTTGGTAACTCCGGGATGCCCTTCTTGCTAGGTGTATAGTTGCCGCTTTAGATGATTTTAATCCAACAAATGTCCTGGGGTCCTCTACTCAGCGTTGAATAAGCTGGGGATCCGTACACAGGGTAGGCGGCTGGAATTCAGTAGCGCCAATTGGTTGCGGTGATTTACCGGAGTTCAATTCTATTCCATATGCAATAGCCAGAGTTAATAAACTCTCCGTTTGTTAAATATGCCGGAAACTCCCGGAGTTTCAGGGCGGAAACTCTGGTGTGCGTGCTCTGTTAGAGCGCAGTAGCGGGCGGGTAGTGAGGGTCCGTGTATCCTGTATAACGGTTGATGTTTTAGAGATCTGCAGGGATGATCATCTCTTGGGCTTGCACTGTGCGCACATATATCGTTTCGCCTAGAGTTCTTGTTCACGGTGATTTGCTTGGCAGGAGATATTTGAATTTATAGGCACTCCTCCAAGATAATTGCTAATGATTGGGATACTTATTCAATTATGATCTCTAATTGTTGTTTAATTCAAACCCTAGTGAGTATATGGTTAGTCAGTATAAAATCTTTTTTATTAGTCAGGTAGAGGAAAGGGATACTTTGGGAATAGATGTATTAATTCTCTACATTAATCTCATGTAGAACGGATTTTATATATATATATATATATATATATATAAAAAACAAAAGGTACCTAATACCGCGCCCTAAGAGCCCAAAGCAGCACCCCTGAAGGTCCCCTGTTAGCTGGAACCCAGAACAGATAGAAATACAAAGAATCAGGGTGCGCTAAGGTAAATCATACAACTGATAACGACTCAAAAGTACAAATATTTAATACAAACAATGCCAAACAATGGCTAAAAGTAAATATCATACAAAGTTACACTATGATATCACAATTAGTTTTACAATCTGAGAAAAGGCCCAACGCATTTCGTCACCGGCGTGACTTCATCAGGGGCGTTTTGATGTCTTGATTGAAAACTTATTTGGAAAGCACTAAAAAATGATGATAATGAACATACAATAAAAATACTGATTTGTACTAAATCTAAGAAAAAGAGAGAGTTGGAGGAGGAGAGAAGGACAATGGAGAGAATAAACAATTGATAAGACATAGTTTGCATCAATGTGCAGCCCAAACTAATAATTAAATCATTAAAAATATTATTAAAAAACATCAAAAACACAATAATTAATAAAAAGAAAAAACAACAATAACATATCTGTTATCATAAAGAATTATTGAGGACTTTAAAATTGGTACCTTCTTGGAGCGATAAATGTTAGAGTATCCCCAACAAGCGGTATTTGTCAGAACATCACAAATAAGAATTGTACAGATGCATATCTGAATAATAAAGAAATATACATACAATGGAAATATTAGGGTTTACATAGAACCCACTAATTTGAACCGTCACCATCACCCTTGAAAGTATATAAATTCGAGAACTTACATATCGCAAAAACATTCAAAAAATGTTGATGGAAATAGATACACAATAGCAAATCTCCAGAAATTCTGTATCTCCACACCTTATGTGAAGTGGTGTTAACATCAAGGGTCAACCTAACAACTTTGAAAATAAATCAAAGTAATTCCATTCAGTATATATACAGGCATAATCAATTATGAGACAGCAATCAACCAAAAAGGAGCAGTAGTAGCCTCCATAAAAAAGTCCAAAGCAAAATACTTACATAGTCCCAAATAGTCAAGGTGCTCACTCTAGTGTGTCCAAATGCTGAATGACAGCCAGAGAGAACCCAAGGCTATATATAGCACTACTCAGAAAAACGTCACTTCCTGTTTAAATTTTATTGGATGAAATCCCTTTATCAATATATTATAAGTATGGTAAAAGTTAGATAACTAATTTTACCCCAGTTACCTTACCAAATAAGGGTTAAAGTGATGTGTTCACCTAGCAGAGTAAAAAATGAAAAGAACCTAGTGAACTGCACAGCGAATAACGCTATGCGTTCCAAACCGCCGCCATTTTGTCCAGCTGGAACGCAAATGGGCGTCTAATAGGCGCCTATATTTCTCTCCTATTTAGAACCTAACCTCACGCATTTAGAATGAACGTGGTCCGATGTTACTGATCTAATGATCAGACCGCAGTCCACAGTAAAAAACCGTGAAGAGCCGTCCGGAACGCCATGCGTTCCAAACGGACGCCATTTTAATACAATGGAACGCAAACCGATGCTTCCGTATAATCGCTGATACAGTCCCAATCATGGGATTATTTTAGTGCTATTGGCAGCCCTACCTAACAATTTAACCAAACGCGATTTATATTAGGTCAATAAGACCACAAAAACCATGGCGATAAGATCAAAAGATAATATAGAATTACACAAACCATTATGCGTTCCAAATGGATGCCATTTTATTCTCCTGGAACGCAAACAATGCGCTTCCATATAATACCTAGCTCTACTAGTTCAAAGTTCATATACCTCTCCACCTACCATTAAATTTGGACTAGAAAGGATGAATGTAAGGTGTACAGTAAACTGTTCTGCCCACTTACCCTTACTATATATAATTATTTATTCTCATTTACTCATTTGGCTATCCCAAAAACATATCACTAAGATTAACATCCCTCAAACAGTTCGACCACAATAAAATAAAAAGATACAAAATATTAATAATAATTTACATTACTTATAACTACCCTTTATTTAAGTTAAATTAAATTCTAATGACTAATAAGTGATAATTCTATAAATTTAAATGACTAATATATATTAATTTAATGATGTACTAGTGTTAAAAAAGTGCATTGATTAATTAATGATAAATGGTGCTCCTATATTTTAATTGTGTGCATTAATTGATTAATAATATATGAAATGTGCTTCTTTATTTTAATTGAGTGCATATATTTAAATATGTATTCGGACTGTAAAGAAACCCAGAAAAAGGTTTATAATAAAAAAAAAAAAAAAAAAAGGGGGGAGGGATGAAGAGGCAATATTTTTGCTTCTAACTTTGCTTCCCTTAGTTGATTCCCGTCTCATTTACATCGAAATCTTCATAATATACATCCACATTTATCGATAGCGCATTCAGAATTATACCTGACAAAAGAAAAAGGAAAAGAAAAAAGAGCTAAAGAAAGGCCACTATATCTACACCCTCATTAAGACCCTTTGCGGTAAGGGAATTAAGGGAGTAGATCCAGAAACTTTCCCTTTTGATCAGTTCCTGACCTCTGTTACCACCCCTTGGGTTTAATGGAACACGCTCCAGGATAGTGAATTTAAAATTTTCTTTTGTTACTAGGGAATTATGCTTCTCTAGATAATGTCTGGGCAAGCTATGTACTTTTACTTTGTTTTTTATATTACGCATATGTTCTTGTATCCTCAGCTTTGTTTGTCTAATGGTCTTCCCCACGTAGATTAGATTACAACTGCAGGTAATTCTATAAACTACGTGGTCAGAGTTACAAGTCACTGCTTCCTTCAGTGTATATTCTCTGCCATTTTCCAAAGTGTGATGAAATGGTGCCCTTTCCAAGAATGGGCAACAAATACACTTATTGCATGGTAAAGTGCCTGGTTTTTTGTTTAGAAAATGAGACACTTTAGATGATGGAGCCGTGGGTTTCAATCTACTCGGTGCTAAAATGGATTTTAAATTTTTTGCACGTCGGTATACCAAATTTGGCCTTGAAGGTAATTGTTGGCCAAGAATTGGATCTCGTAAAAGAATGGGCCAATGTTTTTCAAGTACCTTTTTGATCTGATAGTTTTCACAGTTAAACTGTGTTACAAATGGTCTACTTTTAAACTCTTTTGGAGGTCTGGTTGTTCCATTCAGAAGTTCATCTCTTCCACGTGAGAATGCTTTCTCCCTTGCTTTTTCAACAAAATCAGCCTCATAGCCCCTTTCGATGAACCGATCAAATAAGAGTTGTGATTGAGATCCAAGTTCACTCTCATCACTGCAATTACGCCTAATTCTAAGGAATTGAGCGTATGGTACGCTGTTTTTCCATGCCGGGAAATGGCAACTGGAGGCCGGAATGAAGCTGTTGGCATCGACAGTTTTGAAGTATGTGCGGGTAATTACTTCTTCATTTACCCTTCCTTCTAATTCCAGGTCTAAGAATTCAATCTTCGTGGGATTAGATTTAAATGTGAACTTCAGGTTAAAATCGTTATCATGAATATAGGCCATGAAATCAGAAATGCTGGATTCGTCTCCACGCCAGATTAGCAGGAGATCGTCTATGTATCTTTTATACAGAATTATGTTCTCTTCAAATCGGGATCCATAAACGAATTGTTCTTCCCAGGCCCGCATATGGAGGTTTGCATATGATGGAGCAAACTTCGTCCCCATAGCTGTGCCTTGCTGTTGAATAAAAAATTCACCATTAAATTCGAAAAAATTATGGTTTAAGATGAAATTGATACCATTAATAAGGAAAGAAATTTCTGATTCTGATTTTCCTGGATCACCACGTAAAATTCTTTCAACTGATTGTAGACCTTTGATGTGGGGAATAGAGGAGTATAACCCTTGCACATCTATAGTTAGCCAACAGTACTCTGTGGACCAAATTTTACCTTTAAGTAATTGCAAGACTGAGGAGCTATCCTTTAAATGAGAAGTATTTTGTAGGACATACGGTTGTAATTTTAAATCGTGGTAATGAGAAAGATTGGAGGTCAATGAATTGACCCCTGCAATTATGGGGCGTCCTGGCGGTTGATTTTTATCTTTGTGTACCTTTGGAATATGGTACAGGATAGGAAGTACGGGATGTTTCACGTTGATATAATCGAACTCTTGCTTGCATAATACTCCATTTTGTAAACCGGAGATCAAAAGGGTTTCCAGCTCACCCTGAAAGGTCATAGTCGGATTCTCAGGGATTTTCTTATAGGTGGCTTCGTCTCCTAAGATTTTATTTGCTTCAGTTAGATAATCAGCTTTATTCTGAAGGACGACTGCTCCACCTTTGTCCGCACATTTTATGATGGTATTTTCATCTTTCATTAGGGTTTTAAGAGCTTTATTTTCTGAAGGGTTCAGATTTTTGACTTGATGTTTTTTAGGTTTGATGGACCTAAAATCTTCTCGAACTGCTTCAAAAAAGATGTTAAGGTGACTTCCTCTTGATTCAACCGGATAAAAATGGGAAACCGGGGCCACCAATGGTTTATCCACAATTTCTTTAATTTCATTCGATTGATTTTTTAGAAAGTGTCGCTGCACCGTGAGGTTTCTAATGTATTTATTGAGGTCTATGAACAAATTAAAATGGTTAATATGACCGTTTGGAGCGAACTTAAGGCCTTTGTCTAATAGCGAGCTCTCTTCTGTAGATAACTCCTTCGCTGTATTGTTAATGATTCCTGTCCCTGAGGATGGTCCTTTTTTCTTCTTTGGGGATTCGCTTGCTCCCTCTACATCCTCTAAATCTCCATTTAGTCTGCGTTTGAGGCCATGTGGTGAATCCAAGCGAGGGTATAGTTCTTACCTTACAGTACGATGGGGGGGACCGGAGTCTTGTTCCACATCTAAAAAATGTTGTTGTTGTTGCTTTCTGTAAGGGGATGGAGACCTGTACCTATCACCTCGATGGTGTTGGTGGTAATCTTGATAAGAAGGTATTCGGTTCCTAAATGTTCTTCTTGGATAATGGTTATCTCTTTGGTCTCTAGAATATTGTCTCCTAGGTCTTTCGTTATATCTCTCGGAGAATTTATGACTATACTGGGTATTGTGATGGTTTTGGGGACGATAAGGAACCCCATCCCTTTCTCTAAAGGAATCCCACCTGGGTTTATCCCAGATTTGATTGTTATTTGTGGGGCGGAATCTTCTAGACGATGGGTCTAAGTTCCTATTTTCGTTTGGCCAGATGTGTATGTGGCCATTATTATAATCACGTTTATCCCGTATAAACTTTTTTTGTTTACGTTGGATAATTTCTTTTTCCAGGGTGTCCAATTTTGTTTGTAAATCTGCTATATCCCTCTTAAATTCCTCACTTGAGTCAAATTTAGCTAATAAGCCTTCTATTTTACCCATCTCACTTTCTAGTGTGATTAACTCATTCTTTCTTTCGCTAACCAATGCTGTTATTAGTTTAGCTGAACATTCGTCCAGAATTGAATTCCATGTCTTTAAAAAGACTGGATTGTCAATGCCATACGTTGGAGTTTTTTGTAAACGTAGGCCCCTTGGAATCCTATTAACCTCGAGATACTTTTCTAACGTAACTATATCGTACCATCCTTTAAGTTCTCTTACAGCTAACTTCTCTAAGGCATTTAAATGCACAAAATAATCCTCTCCTTCGTCCTCCATATCGAATTCCAACTCCTCATCCTCAAAGATATTTTTTGCATTGTAATTCCTTTTGGATCTGTCTTTAAACAGTGGCATGGTGGGGCAGCAGTAATAGGTGGCTAGCAGAAGATAGACACAAAAAACAAAAGGTACCTAATACCGCGCCCTAAGAGCCCAAAGCAGCACCCCTGAAGGTCCCCTGTTAGCTGGAACCCAGAACAGATAGAAATACAAAGAATCAGGGTGCGCTAAGGTAAATCATACAACTGATAACGACTCAAAAGTACAAATATTTAATACAAACAATGCCAAACAATGGCTAAAAGTAAATATCATACAAAGTTACACTATGATATCACAATTAGTTTTACAATCTGAGAAAAGGCCCAACGCGTTTCGTCACCGGCGTGACTTCATCAGGGGCGTTTTGATGTCTTGATTGAAAACTTATGTGGAAAGCACTAAAAAATGATGATAATGAACATACAATAAAAATACTGATTTGTACTAAATCTAAGAAAAAGAGAGAGTTGGAGGAGGAGAGAAGGACAATGGAGAGAATAAACAATTGATAAGACATAGTTTGCATCAATGTGCAGCCCAAACTAATAATTAAATCATTAAAAATATTATTAAAAAACATCAAAAACACAATAATTAATAAAAAGAAAAAACAACAATAACATATCTGTTATCATAAAGAATTATTGAGGACTTTAAAATTGGTACCTTCTTGGAGCGATAAATGTTAGAGTATCCCCAACAAGCGGTATTTGTCAGAACATCACAAATAAGAATTGTACAGATGCATATCTGAATAATAAAGAAATATACATACAATGGAAATATTAGGGTTTACATAGAACCCACTAATTTGAACCGTCACCATCACCCTTGAAAGTATATAAATTCGAGAACTTACATATCGCAAAAACATTAAAAAAATGTTGATGGAAATAGATACACAATAGCAAATCTCCAGAAATTCTGTATCTCCACACCTTATGTGAAGTGGTGTTAACATCAAGGGTCAACCAAACAACTTTGAAAATAAATCAAAGTAATTCCATTCAGTATATATACAGGCATAATCAATTATAAGACAGCAATCAACCAAAAAGGAGCAGTAGTAGCCTCCATAAAAAAGTCCAAAGCAAAATACTTACATAGTCCCAAATAGTCAAGGTGCTCACTCTAGTGTGTCCAAATGCTGAATGACAGCCAGAGAGAACCCAAGGCTATATATAGCACTACTCAGAAAAACGTCACTTCCTGTTTAAATTTTATTGGATGAAATCCCTTTATCAATATATTATAAGTATGGTAAAAGTTAGATAACTAATTTTACCCCAGTTACCTTACCAAATAAGGGTTAAAGTGATGTGTTCACCTAGCAGAGTAAAAAATGAAAAGAACCTAGTGAACTGCACAGCGAATAACGCTATGCGTTCCAAACCGCCGCCATTTTGTCCAGCTGGAACGCAAATGGGCGTCTAATAGGCGCCTATATTTGTCTCCTATTTAGAACCTAACCTCACGCATTTAGCATGAACGTGGTCCGATGTTACTGATCTAATGATCAGACCGCAGTCCACAGTAAAAAACCGTGAAGAGCCGTCCGGAACGCCATGCGTTCCAAACGGACGCCATTTTAATACAATGGAACGCAAACCAATGCTTCTGTATAATCGCTGATACAGTCCCAATCATGGGATTATTTTAGTGCTATTGGCAGCCCTACCTAACAATTTAACCAAACGCGATTTATATTAGGTCAATAAGACCACAAAAACCATGGCGATAAGATCAAAAGATAATATAGAACTATACAAACGCCCCTGATGAAGTCACACCAGTGACGAAACGCGTTGGGACTTTTCTCAGATTGTAAAACTAATTGTGATATCATAGTGTAACTTTGTATGATATTTACTTTTAGCCATTGTTTGGCATTGTTTGTATTAAATATTTTTACTTTTGAGTCGTTATCAGTTGTATGATTTACCTTAGCGCACCCTGATTCTTTGTATTTCTATCTGTTCTGGGTTCCAGCTAACAGGGGACCTTCAGGGGTGCTGCTTTGGGCTCTTAGGGCGCGGTATTAGGTACCTTTTGTTTTTTGTGTCCATCTTCTGTTAGCCACCTATTACTGCTGCCCCACCATGCCACTGTTTAAAGACAGATCCAAAAGGAATTACAATGCAAAAAATATCTTTGAGGATGAGGAGTTGGAATTCGATATGGAGGACGAAGGAGAGGATTATTTTGTGCATTTAAATGCCTTAGAGAAGTTAGCTTTAAGAGAACTTAAAGGATGGTACGATATAGTTACGTTAGAAAAGTATCTCGAGGTTAATAGGATTCCAAGGGGCCTACGTTTACAAAAAACTCCAACGTATGGCATTGACAATCCAGTCTTTTTAAAGACATGGAATTCAATTCTGGACGAATGTTCAGCTAAACTAATAACAGCATTGGTTAGCGAAAGAAAGAATGAGTTAATCACACTAGAAAGTGAGATGGGTAAAATAGAAGGCTTATTAGCTAAATTTGACTCAAGTGAGGAATTTAAGAGGGATATAGCAGATTTACAAACAAAATTGGACACCCTGGAAAAAGAAATTATCCAACGTAAACAAAAAAAGTTTATACGGGATAAACGTGATTATAATAATGGCCACATACACATCTGGCCAAACGAAAATAGGAACTTAGACCCATCGTCTAGAAGATTCCGCCCCACAAATAACAATCAAATCTGGGATAAACCCAGGTGGGATTCCTTTAGAGAAAGGGATGGGGTTCCTTATCGTCCCCAAAACCATCACAATACCCAGTATAGTCATAAATTCTCCGAGAGATATAACGAAAGACCTAGAAGACAATATTCTAGAGACCAAAGAGATAACCATTATCCAAGAAGAACATTTAGGAACCGAATACCTTCTTATCAAGATTACCACCAACACCATCGAGGTGATAGGTACAGGTCTCCATCCCCTTACAGAAAGCAACAACAACATTTTTTAGATGTGGAACAAGACTCCGGTCCCCCCCATCGTACTGTAAGGGAAGAACTATACCCTCGCTTGGATTCACCACATGGCCTCAAACGCAGACTAAATGGAGATTTAGAGGATGTAGAGGGAGCAAGCGAATCCCCAAAGAAGAAAAAAGGACCATCAGTACTGCCTCCTCAGGGACAGTAATCATTAACAATACAGCGAAGGAGTTATCTACAGAAGAGAGCTCGCTATTAGACAAAGGCCTTAAGTTCGCTCCAGACGGTCATATTAACCATTTTAATTTGTTCATAGACCTCAATAAATACATTAGAAACCTCACGGTGCAGCGACACTTTCTAAAAAATCAATCGAATGAAATTAAAGAAATTGTGGATAAACCATTGGTGGCCCCGGTTTCCCATTTTTATCCGGTTGAATCAAGAGGAAGTCACCTTAACATCTTTTTTGAAGCAGTTCGAGAAGATTTTAGGTCCATCAAACCTAAAAAACATCAAGTCAAAAATCTGAACCCTTCAGAAAATAAAGCTCTTAAAACCCTAATGAAAGATGAAAATACCATCATAAAATGTGCGGACAAAGGTGGAGCAGTCGTCCTTCAGAATAAAGCTGATTATCTAACTGAAGCAAATAAAATCTTAGGAGACGAAGCCACCTATAAGAAAATCCCTGAGAATCCGACTATGACCTTTCAGGGTGAGCTGGAAACCCTTTTGATCTCCGGTTTACAAAATGGAGTATTATGCAAGCAAGAGTTCGATTATATCAACGTGAAACATCCCGTACTTCCTATCCTGTACCATATTCCAAAGGTACACAAAGATAAAAATCAACCGCCAGGACGCCCCATAATTGCAGGGGTCAATTCATTGACCTCCAATCTTTCTCATTACCTCGATTTAAAATTACAACCGTATGTCCTACAAAATACTTCTCATTTAAAGGATAGCTCCTCAGTCTTGCAATTACTTAAAGGTAAAATTTGGTCCACAGAGTACTGTTGGCTAACTATAGATGTGCAAGGGTTATACTCCTCTATTCCCCACATCAAAGGTCTACAATCAGTTGAAAGAATTTTACGTGGTGATCCAGGAAAATCAGAATCAGAAATTTCTTTCCTTATTAATGGTATCAATTTCATCTTAAACCATAATTTTTTCGAATTTAATGGTGAATTTTTTATTCAACAGCAAGGCACAGCTATGGGGACGAAGTTTGCTCCATCATATGCAAACCTCCATATGCGGGCCTGGGAAGAACAATTCGTTTATGGATCCCGATTTGAAGAGAACATAATTCTGTATAAAAGATACATAGACGATCTCCTGCTAATCTGGCGTGGAGACGAATCCAGCATTTCTGATTTCATGGCCTATATTCATGATAACGATTTTAACCTGAAGTTCACATTTAAATCTAATCCCACGAAGATTGAATTCTTAGACCTGGAATTAGAAGGAAGGGTAAATGAAGAAGTAATTACCCGCACATACTTCAAAACTGTCGATGCCAACAGCTTCATTCCGGCCTCCAGTTGCCATTTCCCGGCATGGAAAAACAGCGTACCATACGCTCAATTCCTTAGAATTAGGCGTAATTGCAGTGATGAGAGTGAACTTGGATCTCAATCACAACTCTTATTTGATCAGTTCATCGAAAGGGGCTATGAGGCTGATTTTGTTGAAAAAGCAAGGGAGAAAGCATTCTCACGTGGAAGAGATGAACTTCTGAATGGAACAACCAGACCTCCAAAAGAGTTTAAAAGAAGACCATTTGTAACACAGTTTAACTGTGAAAACTATCAGATCAAAAAGGTACTTGAAAAACATTGGCCCATTCTTTTACGAGATCCAATTCTTGGCCAACAATTACCTTCAAGGCCAAATTTGGTATACCGACGTGCAAAAAATTTTAAATCCATTTTAGCACTGAGTAGATTGAAACCCACGGCTCCATCATCTAAAGTGTCTCATTTTCTAAACAAAAAACCAGGCACTTTACCATGCAATAAGTGTATTTGTTGCCCATTCTTGGAAAGGGCACCATTTCATCACACTTTGGAAAATGGCAGAGAATATACACTGAAGGAAGCAGTGACTTGTAACTCTGACCACGTAGTTTATAGAATTGTCACACGCAGCCGCGACGGAGCGCGGCGGGTACAGTACTCACCCGTCCGCGCCCGCCGCCGGCTAGCGTGTGTAGGCTCCACTCTGAGGCGGGCAGGTGGGGGCAGCGCTGGGTAGAGGCGGCAGCGACGGAGCATCAGGTAGCAGCGTCCTTGACGATTGCGGCGCCGGGAGGCCGGCGGCGCCATCTTGAGTAAGGGCAGGTAGCGGATTGGGCCAGTGTAGAGAGTTCCTCCTCATCCTGCACGGACAGCCAATGGCAGCCACTCCCTGGGGATATAGTGGAGCTGCCCAGGCTGATCCGTGTCAGTGCAATGAGTCTTCTGAGTCGTTCAATCTCCGAGCTGACTCCTGGATCCTGGTTCTCTCTCCTGACTCTGGTGCCTTGCTCCCTGCACCTTATCCAAGGAAGGTTTTCTCCTGACACCAATGCTGCAAGCGCTATCTAGTGCTGGCTCCTGCTTGTTCCAGGATTCCCTTTCTTCATCATCCATCCATTCCATCCTCTTCCAGTCTTCCGGATCCATTTCTTCCATCATCAAATCAACCTCTTCCTGCATCTTCTTCTATGTACTCTGGCTCACCTAAAGACTGGTTCCAGAATTACCACTGGCAGTATATTGTGCTGGACTTATTGATTTATTCTTTTGCCACTTAAAGAAGTATTTAAGTGAACTTATTATTTATGAAACCAGTTATTAAACCTGCACGTTTCAATCCTACTCGCCCTGGTCCGTCTCCAGCTTCTGTGCACCACACGACTCCATCCAGCCCTTCTGCCGTGACAGTTTGCACTGACCCGATGGAATCGGGTGAAGCACAGGCTTCCATGACGGATGTTCTTCAAGGCATCATGGCTCGCCTGGAACAAGTAGAAACCACCCAGCGTCAAGTGGCTCACTTCCTCCAGTCCTTGTCACCACCTCAGGCGGCTCCCTCAGCTTCGGCCGCACCCACTGCTGGAGTCTCTGCCCCTCCTGCTCCTGCGAGTCCATCTGTTCCTCACCATCTACAGCTGTCGACACCCAGTAAATATGACGGGTCTCCGAGAGGATGTCGAGGATTCCTAAATCAATGTGACGTGCATTTTACCCTCCAGCCTTCCAATTTCCCTTCGCCCAAAACCCGGGTGGCCTACATCGTATCCCTACTGGCTGGTCCAGCCCTGGAGTGGGTGTCCCCCCTCTGGGAGCGTGCGGACCCTCTTCTCAATAATTATGAAGAGTTTGTGGCCTCCTTCCGTCGTATATTCGACGAGCCCGGCAGAGTGTCCTCTGCAGCCACGGAGATCCTGAGGATTCGTCAAGGCAGTCGCCCAGTGGGACAATATGTCGTACAGTTCCAAACCCTGGCGTCCGAACTTCGATGGAACAAAGAGGCTCTCGTATCTGCCTTCTGGAACGGTCTGGCTGGGCGCATCAAAGACGAGTTAGCAACTCGCGATCCTCCTTCCACCCTGGCAGAACTCATCTCCCTATGTACCAAAGTCGACCTGCGACTCCAAGAACGCCAACTTGAGAGGAATCGTTCTGATCGCCTTCGTCCTCATTTCTCTCCCAATGTTGCTCCGGGTCCCAAGGCAATTCCTTCGCCTGCTGCACCAGCTGATGAACCCATGCAAATCAATCGTTCCCGCCTGTCCCTCGAGGAGAAGTTCCGAAGACGGCGAGAGAATTTGTGTATGTACTGTGGCTCATCTGCTCACCTATTGGCTGCCTGCCCACTGCGGCCGGGAAACGACCGCTCCTAATCCCCCCGAGGGAGGTCCGATTAGGAGTATTGTTTTCATCTCCCTCTTCTACTGACTCTATTATTCCAGTGACTCTTGTGTGTCCCCAAGGCGAGAGAAGACTTCAGGCCTTATTGGATTCTGGAGCAGCGGGGAACTTCCTTTCTTCTTCTTTTGTCAACCAGCATGCCCTGCCTGTGCAACCTCTGGATCATTCGCTGGCCCTCACGGCTGTGGATGGGAGTCGAATTCGGAGTGGACAAATCACTCATCAAACCATTCCGCTGAAGTTGCTCATCGGAGCCTTACATCAAGAGACCATTCAATTCTTCATTCTTCCACAATCTTCTCATCAAATGGTCCTGGGTCTTCCCTGGCTCTCCAAACATAATCCACAAATTGATTGGACCACTATGGAGATCAAGGCCTGGGGAACAGTCTGCCAGTCTACTTGCATTCCTCAGATCCTTCCGGTCTACCAGACCCATCCACAATGTGAGGATAACTGCTCTTCATCTTCTTCAGCTCCACCCTTGTCTATACCCGTACCGTATCGTCCATTTACAGATGTCTTCAGTAAAGGAGGTGCTGACACTTTACCTCCCCACCGGCCTTGGGACTGCCCAATAGAATTGATGGCTGGGAAATTTCCTCCTCGTGGCCGCATCTATCCTCTGTCGCTACCCGAGACTGAGGCCATGTCCTTGTACATCCAAGAGAACTTAAACAAGGGGTTCATCCGACCTTCTACCTCTCCGGCCGGGGCTGGGTTTTTCTTTGTGAAAAAGAAAGATGGCGGTCTTCGGCCTTGTATCGACTATAGAGGCCTGAACGACATCACTATAAAGAATCGCTATCCCTTACCCCTTATCACAGAACTGTTTGATAAGATCAGAGGAGCGACTGTCTTCACCAAATTGGACCTACGAGGGGCCTACAACTTGATACGAATCCGTTCCGGTGACGAGTGGAAGACGGCTTTTAATACAAGAGACGGTCACTATGAATATCTGGTGATGCCCTTCGGCCTTTGCAACGCCCCTGCCGTCTTCCAACAGTTCGTGAATGATATCTTCCGGGACTTGCTGTACCATTCCATTGTAGTCTATCTAGACGATATACTCATCTTCTCCTCCAATCTTCAACATCACAGACAGACCGTGTCCGAGGTGCTACGACGTCTTCGTCAAAATCAACTATTCTGTAAGTTGGAAAAATGCGTTTTTGAAGTCACCTCCATTCCATTCTTAGGCCACATTCTCTCTGCTACTGGTATCGAGATGGATCCAGAGAAGGTGAGAGCGATCCAAGACTGGGCACCTCCCACGACACTCAAGGGAATTCAGAGATTTTTAGGATTCTCAAATTATTACCGGCGATTCATCCGGAACTTCTCTACCATCGCTGCTCCCCTCACAGCTCTTACCCACAAAGGAGTTGATCCAAGTCAATGGCCGCCAGAAGCATTCTCAGCCTTCCAACAGTTAAAGAGGGCGTTTATGACGGCACCCATTCTCCTCCAACCAGATCTAGACAAGCCCTTCATCCTCGAGGTGGACGCATCCTCGGAAGGTATTGGGGCCATCTTGTCACAAAAAGGAGAGGATCAAGAATTACATCCTTGTGCTTTCCTCTCCAAAAAATTCCTTCCGGCAGAGAAGAATTACCCCATTGGGGAACAAGAGTTACTTGCTGTCAAAACGGCGTTAGAGGAGTGGCGATACCTTCTGGAGGGTGCGCGGCATAAGATCACCGTGTATTCAGATCACAAGAATTTGTCCTTTCTCAAACAAGTTCAATGCCTCACTGCTCGTCAAGCCCGATGGGCTATGTTTTTCGAACGTTTTAATTTTCAAATTAAATTTCGACCTGGCACCACTAATATTAAAGCTGACGCCCTATCCCGTTCCTTTGAAACGACTTCTGATATAGAGATTCTTCCTCGTCCAATCCTTGATCCAGTGGTTTTTGCTCAAGTGTCCGTACAGCCAATTCCTCCTCCAGGCAAGACGTTTGTTCCTCTCGAACTGCGAAAAAAAATATTATCATGGGCACATTCCTCCCGTTTCGCAGGTCACGCAGGAATACAGAAGACCTTGATGTTCCTGACACGTTCTTATTGGTGGCCAACCATTCGTCACGACGTCACCAACTTCATCGCGTCTTGTGTAAAATGTGCTCAGCATAAGGTGCCCAGAACAACTCCTGTTGGTCCTCTCCGTCCTCTGGCCATTCCCACAGAACCATGGACTCATCTATCTATGGACTTCATTTGCGAGTTGCCTCCTTCCAAAGGTCATACAGCAATCTGGGTAGTGGTTGACCGATTCTCAAAAATGGTCCATTTCGTCCCACTAAAAGGTCTTCCCTCTGCTCCAGTACTGGCTCAGCTATTCATTTCCACCATTTTTAAATTACATGGTCTGCCCAAAGAAATTGTGTCTGATCGCGGAGTACAGTTCGTGGCGAAATTCTGGAGAGCTCTCTGTGCCACGGTAAAGGTTAACCTCAAGTTTTCTACTGCCTTTCATCCCCAGACCAACGGCCAGACGGAACGGGTGAATCAGGACTTGGAGGCCTTTATTCGATTGTTCATCTCGTCCTCTCAAGATGACTGGGTAGATCTCCTCCCGTGGGCAGAATTTATGCATAACAACTCCTATCACTCTTCCTCCGGAACCACGCCCTTCTTTACCGTATTTGGTAAACACCCACGATCTCCAGACTTCTCAGAATTACCCTCTTCTGAAGTTCCTGCAGCGACCACTTCCCTCCAACGCTTTGCGAAGATTTGGTCGGATGTCCACACCGCTCTCCTTAAATCTTCTGCTCGATACAAGAGAATGGCGGACAGGAAAAGAAGAGCAGCGCCCAGATTAAAACTCGGGGATCGGGTATGGCTATCTACCCGTCATATACGCCTCCGTCTGCCTTCTATGAAACTGGCTCCCCGGTACATTGGGCCATATGCCATCACCCAAGTCATTAATCCAGTCGCTTATAGACTTCAACTTCCTCCTTCCCTAAGGATCTCGAATTCCTTTCATGTGTCCCTCCTCAAGCCTTTAAGATTGAACTCTTATCAGAAGAAGGTTCCCAAACCACCCAAGATTAACTCAGAGAGTGGGATCGAATTCGAGGTAAGACGTATCATAGACTCTCGTCACCGCAATGCTCGTACTCAGTATCTGGTGGAGTGGGTCGGTTTTGGTCCTGAAGAGAACTCTTGGGTGGACTCCGTTGATTTGCATGCTCCAAAGCTGATTAAGCAATTTCTGCAGCGAAATCCTCACAAGGCCCATAGGCGTCCTGGGGCCACCCTGAAAAGGGGGGGTACTGTCACACGCAGCCGCGACGGAGCGCGGCGGGTACAGTACTCACCCGTCTGCGCCCGCCGCCGGCTAGCGTGTGTAGGCTCCACTCTGAGGCGGGCAGGTGGGGGCAGCGCTGGGTAGAGGCGGCAGCGACGGAGCATCAGGTAGCAGCGTCCTTGACGATTGCGGCGCCGGGAGGCCGGCGGCGCCATCTTGAGTAAGGGCAGGTAGCGGATTGGGCCAGTGTAGAGAGTTCCTCCTCATCCTGCACGGACAGCCAATGGCAGCCACTCCCTGGGGATATAGTGGAGCTGCCCAGGCTGATCCGTGTCAGTGCAATGAGTCTTCTGAGTCGTTCACATCTCCGAGCTGACTCCTGGATCCTGGTTCTCTCTCCTGACTCTGGTGCCTTGCTCCCTGCACCTTATCCAAGGAAGGTTTTCTCCTGACACCAATGCTGCAAGCGCTATCTAGTGCTGGCTCCTGCTTGTTCCAGGATTCCCTTTCTTCATCATCCATCCATTCCATCCTCTTCCAGTCTTCCGGATCCATTTCTTCCATCATCAAATCAACCTCTTCCTGCATCTTCTTCTATGTACTCTGGCTCACCTAAAGACTGGTTCCAGAATTACCACTGGCAGTATATTGTGCTGGACTTATTGATTTATTCTTTTGCCACTTAAAGAAGTATTTAAGTGAACTTATTATTTATGAAACCAGTTATTAAACCTGCACGTTTCAATCCTACTCGCCCTGGTCCGTCTCCAGCTTCTGTGCACCACACGACTCCATCCAGCCCTTCTGCCGTGACAAGAATTACCTGCAGTTGTAATCTAATCTACGTGGGGAAGACCATTAGACAAACAAAGCTGAGGATACAAGAACATATGCGTAATATAAAAAACAAAGTAAAAGTACATAGCTTGCCCAGACATTATCTAGAGAAGCATAATTCCCTAGTAACAAAAGAAAATTTTAAATTCACTATCCTGGAGCATGTTCCATTAAACCCAAGGGGTGGTAACAGAGGTCAGGAACTGATCAAAAGGGAAAGTTTTTGGATCTACTCCCTTAATTCAATTACCCCAAAGGGTCTTAATGAGGGTGTAGATATAGTGGCCTTTCTTTAGCTCTTTTTTCTTTTCCTTTTTCTTTTGTCAGGTATAATTCTGAATGCGCTATCGATAAATGTGGATGTATATTATGAAGATTTTGATGTAAATGAGACGGGAATCAACTAAGGGAAGCAAAGTTAGAAGCAAAAATATTGCCTCTTCATCCCTCCCCCCCTTTTTTTTTTTTTTTTTTTTTTTTTATTATAAACCTTTTTCTGGGTTTCTTTACAGTCCGAATACATATTTAAATATATGCACTCAATTAAAATAAAGGAGCACATTTCATATATTATTTTTTTTTAATCAATATATTTTATTCAAATGATCTTTTACAATTTACAATATACAAGTAATTCATGGAAAATAAACATTAAAATTAGACAATGTTAATTAGAATTTTACGTAGGACACTGTGACTGTTTAAAATATAGATAATACAATGCACCATAAAAACAGCTCAAAATTATTTTTTAAGACAAGAAATAATAAAATGACACAAGTGTTGCTATAAACGATCCTTTAAATACATGTTCTTTAAATTGTAAACTGCATTACAAATAACTTCATTATTACTTAATAGTTTAAATTATAATGGGTTTGCCCGGGAGTATTTGAAAAGAAGAAAGAAGTTTTGGAAGAAATTTTCAGGAATTACCACAGGAGAGGTCTCAAATTAGATTTAGATTACGTAACTTTCAAGATGGTCAGTAAATTTACTGCCACACAGAGATTGGGTATAATCAAACCAAGGATTCCATATTTGAATAAATTTTATGAATTTGTTCTGTAGGAATGCTGTTATCTTTTCCATTGAGGCTACAAACCATATCTTATTTATTAATGTTTGAGGGGAAGGGGGGTCTAGGTTTTTCCAGTGTGAGGCAACTAGGCATCTTGCAGCGCTAAGTATCTGGGAAGCTAATTTTTCTAATGGTGGGTCTAGAAAATCTATTGGATGTCCCAAAAGAAAGGACCAAGGTTCCCTATCAATTTTAGTAAGTAACACTTTACTTAACAAATTTGCCACTTTTTCCCAATAATCTACAATTTTAGGGCAAGTCCACCATATGTGTAGAAAGCTGCCACACTCTCCACAACCTCTCCAGCATAGGGGTGAAGCAGAACTGTATATTCTGTTTAGTTTAACAGGTACCAAGTACCAGCGATAATAAATTTTATAGGCATTTTCCTTAACCAGTGTAGATATTGAATTTTTTGATAATCTCTCACGAATATGGGACCATGAATTTTCCTCTGGGGGATCTCCCAAATCTATCTCCCATTGATGCTCAAATTTGGGAGCCGGGGGATCTGATGAATGTAATATTAGATTATATAAAGAAGAGATCATTCCCTTCGTGAGAGGTTCATCCAAACAGAAACGCTCCAATGGAGATTTTAGCTGAGATTGGGAGAAGTCCAGAGAATCTATAAAGTGCTTAATTTGAAGGTATATGAAGGCATTCAATTCTGGAAAAGAATATTTTGTTTGCAGATCACCTAGACTCATACATAATCCTCCTTGGAGGACATCTGCGGCAAATATTATTCCTTTTGCAATCCACTTAGTTGCAAGAGAGGTGGGCCGCCCCAGAACTAAAGAAGGATTTTTCCATAGCGGGGTAAGGGGAGAAGGAGCAGAAAGTAATTTAAATTTTCTAAGCCCCTGCTTCCATATTGAACAGGTGAAATTGATTACTGGATGGGCGGAGGCCTCTGGAGGTCGGCTTTTCTGGGGGAGCATTAATACAAGAGGGAGAGACACACTTCCACATGAAGAAACCTCAATATCTACCCATCCCGGACCAAAAGAAGACGCAAACCAGACCACTGCCACTGAGATGTGTTGCCATGTAATATAACTTAATATCAGGAAACCCACGGCCACCACAGTTAGTGTCCTTACGTAAAGTTAAAAAGCTAATTCTAGGTATTTTTCCCTTCCAGACAAATTTTATAAACCATTTATGAAGCTGGGAGAGAACTTGATCTGGAACTTTAACAGGTAGCGTTTGAAATAGGTAGAGAAGGCGCGGAATAATGTTCATTTTAAGTGCAACTATTCTGCCAAACCAGGATATATAATAAGATTGCCGCTTGTGTAAATCTAATTTTATAGAAGAGAGAATTCTGGGGAAATTGGCATTGTACAAAGAATTATATGTACTAGTGATGAATATTCCAAGGTATTTTATTTTATCTAGTTTCCATGCAAAGTTATATTTAGTTTTAAGAGGATGTAAATGTTCATGTTTCATGTAAAAAGGTAGTGCCTCTGTTTTTGTATGATTAATCCTATAACCAGATAAATTACCATATATTTTGAGTATATTAAATAGGTTAGGAAGTGATGTTTGGGGTGACGATAAGGTGAGTAATACGTCATCCGCAAACAGCGAGATTTTATAGTCCTTCGTGCCAACTAGAATCCCTTTTACCGCCCTGGACTGACGAATGTAAGCAGCCAGGGGTTCAATAGTCAAGGCAAAGATCAGCGGAGATAAAGGGCACCCCTGTCTTGTGCCATTACTTATTTTGAAGGAGTCTGAAACCACCCCATTAATCGCAATTTTGGCAGAGGGGACTGAATATAGAGCTAATACACCTTGTAAGAAGGGACCATCAAAACCAAAATTACGCAGAGTCTCTATCATAAAGGGCCAACTAATCCTGTCAAATGCCTTCTCGGCATCTAGGGAAAGCATTATTGTAGGGATTTTGCTGGAATTAATAATATGTGTCAGATTAATAACTTTTCTAGTGTTATCACGGGCCTGACGACCAGGTATGAAACCTACCTGATCTTTATCTATTAAAGAAGATAAGATAGAGTTTAAGCGGGATGCCAATATTTTAGAGAATAATTTTAAGTCAGTGTTTAATAAAGATATTGGTCTGTAATGGGCACAATTTGTCGGATCTTTGCCCTCTTTATGAATCACTATTATACGTGCCTCTAAAGCTTGTGGTGAGAATGGAGCCCCATTCATAATACTATTAAATAGTGAAGTTAGGTGGGGTACTAGGACTCCTGAGAACGTTTTATAATAGGCCGCAGTAAACCCATCTGGTCCTGGTGCTTTACTGGATTTTGACAGTTTAATAGTCTGAAGTACTTCTTCTTCAGTTATCGGTGTCCCAAGGGACTTAGATGTTTCTAGAGACAGGCGTGGGAGTTTACATTTGGCTAAAAATTGTTGGGTTGAAGATGTGAGCGAAAGAGATTGTTTTTGTGAGGTATTATAGAAGTTGGAGTAGTATGATAGAAATTCTTCTGTAATGTGTTTAGGATTATAAACCTGTTTACCTGAAGATGTTTTAATAGAGAGAATATTATTATGAGAAAGTTTAGCTCTCAGCTTAGTGGCTAAGAGACGGTCTGCCTTATCACCTTTCTCATAGTATGACTGGTTAAGCCATTTAAGCGAATTTTCGGCTTGGTGAGTGAGAAGGAGATTGAGTTCACCTCGTGTAGTCTGTAAGCGGGATAGGTCCTCTGCTAACCCCGTTGATTTATGTTTCTCGTCTAATATTTTTAGTTGGTCTGAAAGTATACAAATTTTTTGAGTCCTATTTTTTTTGGCATGTGCCGAAATACTTATCAAATGACCCCGAATCACCGCTTTATGGGCCTCCCATAGTAACATAGGACTTATGTCTTGAGAATTATTGAGAATGAAATAATCCTGCAGTTTATCACATAGAAGTGACTTATTTTGTGGATTGAGGAGAATTCGGTCGTTTAGTCGCCACTGCCTGGGGCCCACACCTTGCCCCAAGTCTTGAATATCCACACTAACCGGGCCGTGGTCAGACCAAGTCCGAGGCATAATGGATACATCAACAATGGACTGAGTTAATTCAGGGCTGAAAAATATCATGTCCAGTCTAGTGTAGACCCCGTGCAGCGGCGAAAAGAACGTATAGTCTCTTGCTGTAGTTTCCTTGATTCTCCAGGTATCAAATAATAACTGATGAGAAAGAAGGTTAATCAAACTCGACGAGGCTTCAGAAGATCCTCTCTGTACCGATTTGGGTATTGGTTTAGACCTGTCTAGGTGTTCATCTATAATAGTATTAAAATCTCCTGCCAGGACCACGTTTCCCTTACGATGCATTGATATATGTCCATCTAAACTATGGAAGAAACGGGATTGATTCTGGTTTGGTGCATAAGTGTTAATTAGAGTATACGGAGCATTATTGAGTAAACCTTCTAGTATTAAAAATCTCCCCTCAGGGTCCCTTATAATATTAGAATGTGCGAATTTAATATGAGCTGCAATTAGTATGGCAACCCCCTTTTTCTTGTATTGTGGATCACAAGCATGGAAAACATTCGGGTAGCGTCTACTTCTGAGTTCCGGATGATGTGTCCCTGAGAAGTGTGTCTCCTGTAAAAATACAATGTCCCCTCTAATTTGCTTTAATGTTAAAAATAGCAATGACCTCTTATGCGGACTATTCAGACCTCTCACATTTAAAGATACTATTTTGAGTACCATGGCATCTTATTAGTTGGATATAGTAATAACAAAAATACCATTGACAAAGTTATAGCATATTTCTGTAAAAGTAAAACGATAACTCCCGGGCAAGGGATTTTGTTGCAAGTCTCAGAAAAGTACATACATAAACAAACATAAAAAAACACAAAAAAAAGGGGTGGGGAGGAGGGTAGGTGGAACAGAATTTAAGTCTGTTCCACATATCGGACCCAGGGGAATAAGAGGCTGAATAGCCGAAATTGTCCGATGCCGGTTCTAATGACCGGGTGGGGGTTGGCCTTAAGAGTGCTCAAGTCAGCTTAGGACTTGACACCCAGTAGTATTTGGACCAAATATTTTAGAGATCCCAGGTGCGTTTCTTAGTCTACTATATATATGGTTTATATATGAATAACATTCATATAAGTATATACTTAAACTGAAAAGGGGTACTTAACCCCTAATTTAATTTAGACATCTTAAACAATTCAAATAGGAACTTAAATCTACTCAAAATTAGACAAAAACAACTCTGAATTATGCAATGTTTCATCTTAAATAATAACTCTATTTGCTGATAAAGTAATACATCAAAAATTGCCTATAAACTCTTGTCTATGGAATTCCCACAGAACGTGGACTCTATAGTGACCAGTGGGCAGTCGCGGAAGTAGAAGAGCACAATGAAAAAGATGCCTGACATATAAATACTATACTGCAAATAAAATGTTTACAAGCACGTCTTCCGCTTTTGTAATATCCGTTATGAATTTAATTAGAACGTCAGACTAGAGATCTGGATGATGAGCCCACCGTCTGCCACTCTTCTCTCGGGGGGGATTTCCGATTTGACGTAGTGTGTGCATGTAGAGGTGGTTTTGGACAAGGTAGTTTCAGTGAAAGTAGAAGCTGCAGGGCTTCATCTGGACTTCTTGCAGATAGAATTTTATCCCCTGATCGAACTTGTAATGCAAATGGGAAGCCCCATCTATATCTAATCTGGTGATCTCTAAGAATTTTGGTAATCTCACTCATCTCTCTCCTTTTTGCCAATGTAATTGGTGATAAATCCTGAAAAATAAGGAGAGTTACACCCTCAAAGATGATTTGAGAGGAGTTACGGGCTTCAATATAAATTTTGTCTTTTGACTGAAAGTAGTGTAATCTTAGAATGACGTCTCTCGGTTGGGAGGGGTTTTGAGATCGCGGTCTTAGTGCTCTGTGAGCACGATCCAGAATTAACATGTCATCTGGAATAGAAGGGGCTAGAGAACGAAAAAGACGGAAAAGATAGTTTTCTAAGTGGGATGTTTCCACTGATTCAGGAATGTTCCTGATGCGGAGGTTGTTCCGTCTTCCACGATTGTCCATATCCTCCTGTTTATCATATAGAAGTTGAATATCATGACGAATTTCAGTACTACTTTGTTCTAACATCTGTTGATAGTTAGCGATCTCATCATGTTTCTTCTCTAATGCATCCACACGGGTGCCCAAGTCATCTACGGTAGATTGAAGCCCTGAGACGGCATTGTGAACCTCATCATGAATCATTTGGCGGAAATTGCGAAGTTCAGATAGAATAGTATTAATGTCTGCTTTTGTCGCGGGAGATGATGGTACATCCATATCAGATTCTACTCTGGAAACACCTACCAGAGAAGACGACAGGGCAGATTCTTGAGAATTGGGTTCAGCGTTAATGGATGATACAAGGGTTTGGGAGTCTGTCTTCTTTTTTCTTTTTGGCATTAGAGGGTGTATAATCGCATAAGGTATTGAGGAAGTTTTCAAAAGCTATAGTTCCAATTAAAGGCACAGTATAACGCGCCTGGGATCAACATACAGTTTTACCACATCAAGAACATAGTAACTCGGCTATAGTTCTAGGTGTGTAGGGCAAATGGGTTTAGCAAGTACTACGATTTTGGACCTTATTGGTCCGACTTGGGCCAGCCAGCAGATAGGAGACACCTAAATTGACCACTGCAGCCAATCCGCCTGACATCTACCTGCCTCACTAATCCTTTGAATATATTTTGAATGCTGAAAGGTGCTGACGCTGGGTTGTGAGGCTAAATACTTATATTAAAGTACTGTTGCGGCGCGACGTCCAAGCTGAATCCACTGATGAGTAGCGCTAACGCCAATTGGGTTTCAAAGGATGCTGCAGATGTTCTGCCCGATGCTAAACGCTGGATACTGTCAATGAAGCTGTGCTGGTCTAGTCTGCTGAATTCCCATGAAATTCCCATGAAATTGGTGTCTGTGCAACTAATAAGTAGTAGCCTGCTTGTGTGACTCACTGGTATTAAAAGATGCTCTAAGCAGGATGGTTTCTATAGGTTTTAACCGACTGCTGTGTACTGCTGGAGGTAATGGTGCCAGCTACACCTAAGATGGCCACTGTAACTGACCTGTCCACTTTATTTATTTATTTTACTGCGGCACAGAACTTAAGAAAGGCTGCTGGTTTTAATAAAAAGCCACATATTTGAGGGTCTAGCCGAGAGGCTAGGACTTCAGCGTAAACAGTGTGAGAGCTGGGCACTCCAGACCCCTCCCCTTGAGTGACGCCTCTCTCCTGTCTCCTGCAACCAAGATGGCGCCCTCACAGCATCAGGTAGATAACGGAGCTGATTACACAGAGCCGCCCGGCGCCGCATCAAGGGCCACCATCTAAGGTTAGGGAAGCTGGGCACAGTCAATTTCGCCTGTAATCAGGCGAGAGCTCTCCCGGCGTTGAGGCTGCAATATCTGACAGCCGGGCGGCAGCTGCGCTGCGTAGTTGTAGCGTCTCTGACTGTCTGACTCCCATTTCATATATTATTAATCAATTAATGCACACAATTAAAATATAGGAGCACCATTTATCATTAATTAATCAATGCACTTTTTTAACACTAGTACATCATTAAATTAATATATATTAGTCATTTAAATTTATAGAATTATCACTTATTAGTCATTAGAATTTAATTTAACTTAAATAAAGGGTAGTTATAAGTAATGTAAATTATTATTAATATTTTGTATCTTTTTATTTTATTGTGGTCGAACTGTTTGAGGGATGTTAATCTTAGTGATATGTTTTTGGGATAGCCAAATGAGTAAATGAGAATAAATAATTATATATAGTAAGGGTAAGTGGGCAGAACAGTTTTCTGTACACCTTACATTCATCCTTTCTAATCCAAATTTAATGGTAGGTGGATAGGTATATGAACTTTGAACTAGTAGAGCTAGGTATTATATGGAAGCGCATTGTTTGCGTTCCAGGAGAATAAAATGGCGTCCATTTGGAACGCATAATGGTTTGTGTAGTTCTATATTATCTTTTGATCTTATCGCCATGGTTTTTGTGGTCTTATTGACCTAATATAAATCGCGTTTGGTTAAATTGTTAGGTAGGGCTGCCAATAGCACTAAAATAATCCCATGATTGGGACTGTATCAGCGATTATACGGAAGCATCGGTTTGCGTTCCATTGTATTAAAATGGCGTCCGTTTGGAACGCATGGCGTTCCGGACGGCTCTTCACGGTTTTTTACTGTGGACTGCGGTCTGATCATTAGATCAGTAACATCGGACCACGTTCATGCTAAATGCGTGAGGTTAGGTTCTAAATAGGAGAGAAATATAGGCGCCTATTAGACGCCCATTTGCGTTCCAGCTGGACAAAATGGCGGCGGTTTGGAACGCATAGCGTTATTCGCTGTGCAGTTCACTAGGTTCTTTTCATTTTTTACTCTGCTAGGTGAGCACATCACTTTAACCCTTATTTGGTAAGGTAACTGGAGTAAAATTAGTTATCTAACTTTTACCATACTTATAATATATTGATAAAGGGATTTCATCCAATAAAATTTAAACAGGAAGTGACGTTTTTCTGAGTAGTGCTATATATAGCCTTGGGTTCTCTCTGGCTGTCATTCAGCATTTGGACACACTAGAGTGAGCACCTTGACTATTTGGGACTATGTAAGTATTTTGCTTTGGACTTTTTTATGGAGGCTACTACTGCTCCTTTTTGGTTGATTGCTGTCTCATAATTGATTATGCCTGTATATATACTGAATGGAATTACTTTGATTTATTTTCAAAGTTGTTTGGTTGACCCTTGATGTTAACACCACTTCACATAAGGTGTGGAGATACAGAATTTCTGGAGATTTGCTATTGTGTATCTATTTCCATCAACATTTTTTGAATGTTTTTGCGATATGTAAGTTCTCGAATTTATATACTTTCAAGGGTGATGATAACGGTTCAAATTTGTGGGTTCTATGTAAACCCTAATATTTCCATTGTATGTATATTTCTTTATTATTCAGATATGCATCTGTACAATTCTTATTTGTGATGTTCTGACAAATACCGCTTGTTGGGGATACTCTAACATTTATCGCTCCAAGAAGGTACCAATTTTAAAGTCCTCAATAATTCTTTATGATAACAGATATGTTATTGTTGTTTTTTCTTTTTATTAATTATTGTGTTTTTGATGTTTTTTAATAATATTTTTAATGATTTAATTATTAGTTTGGGCTGCACATTGATGCAAACTATGTCTTATCAATTGTTTATTCTTTCCATTGTCCTTCTCTCCTCCAACTCTCTCTTTTTCTTAGATTTAGTACAAATCAGTATTATTATTGTATGTTCATTATCATCATTTTTTAGTGCTTTCCACATAAGTTTTCAATCAAGACATCAAAACGCCCCTGATGAAGTCACGCCGGTGACGAAACGCGTTGGGCCTTTTCTCAGATTGTAAAACTAATTGTGATATCATAGTGTAACTTTGTATGATATTTACTTTTAGCCATTGTTTGGCATTGTTTGTATTAAATATTTGTACTTTTGAGTCGTTATCAGTTGTATGATTTACCTTAGCGCACCCTGATTCTTTGTATTTCTATCTGTTCTGGGTTCCAGCTAACAGGGGACCTTCAGGGGTGCTGCTTTGGGCTCTTAGGGCGCGGTATTAGGTACCTTTTGTTTTTTGTGTCTATCTTCTGTTAGCCACCTATTACTGCTGCCCCACCATGCCACTGTTTAAAGACAGATCCAAAAGGAATTACAATGCAAAAAATATCTTTGAGGATGAGGAGTTGGAATTCGATATGGAGGACGAAGGAGAGGATTATTTTGTGCATTTAAATGCCTTAGAGAAGTTAGCTGTAAGAGAACTTAAAGGATGGTACGATATAGTTACGTTAGAAAAGTATCTCGAGGTTAATAGGATTCCAAGGGGCCTACGTTTACAAAAAACTCCAACGTATGGCATTGACAATCCAGTCTTTTTAAAGACATGGAATTCAATTCTGGACGAATGTTCAGCTAAACTAATAACAGCATTGGTTAGCGAAAGAAAGAATGAGTTAATCACACTAGAAAGTGAGATGGGTAAAATAGAAGGCTTATTAGCTAAATTTGACTCAAGTGAGGAATTTAAGAGGGATATAGCAGATTTACAAACAAAATTGGACACCCTGGAAAAAGAAATTATCCAACGTAAACAAAAAAAGTTTATACGGGATAAACGTGATTATAATAATGGCCACATACACATCTGGCCAAACGAAAATAGGAACTTAGACCCATCGTCTAGAAGATTCCGCCCCACAAATAACAATCAAATCTGGGATAAACCCAGGTGGGATTCCTTTAGAGAAAGGGATGGGGTTCCTTATCGTCCCCAAAACCATCACAATACCCAGTATAGTCATAAATTCTCCGAGAGATATAACGAAAGACCTAGGAGACAATATTCTAGAGACCAAAGAGATAACCATTATCCAAGAAGAACATTTAGGAACCGAATACCTTCTTTTTAAGATTACCACCAACACCATCGAGGTGATAGGTACAGGTCTCCATCCCCTTACAGAAAGCAACAACAACAACATTTTTTAGATGTGGAACAAGACTCCGGTCCCCCCCATCGTACTGTAAGGGAAGAACTATACCCTCGCTTGGATTCACCACGTGGCCTCAAACGCAGACTAAATGGAGATTTAGAGGATGTAGAGGGAGCAAGCGAATCCCCAAAGAAGAAAAAAGGACCATCAGTACTGCCTCCTCAGGGACAGGAATCATTAACAATACAGCGAAGGAGTTATCTACAGAAGAGAGCTCGCTATTAGACAAAGGCCTTAAGTTCGCTCCAGACGGTCATATTAACCCTTTTAATTTGTTCATAGACCTCAATAAATACATTAGAAACCTCACGGTGCAGCGACACTTTCTAAAAAATCAATCGAATGAAATTAAAGAAATTGTGGATAAACCATTGGTGGCCCCGGTTTCCCATTTTTATCCGGTTGAATCAAGAGGAAGTCACCTTAACATCTTTTTTGAAGCAGTTCGAGAAGATTTTAGGTCCATCAAACCTAAAAAACATCAAGTCAAAAATCTGAACCCTTCAGAAAATAAAGCTCTTAAAACCCTAATGAAAGATGAAAATACCATCATAAAATGTGCGGACAAAGGTGGAGCAGTCGTCCTTCAGAATAAAGCTGATTATCTAACTGAAGCAAATAAAATCTTAGGAGACGAAGCCACCTATAAGAAAATCCCTGAGAATCCAACTATGACCTTTCAGGGTGAGCTGGAAACCCTTTTGATCTCCGGTTTACAAAATGGAGTATTATGCAAGCAAGAGTTCGATTATATCAACGTGAAACATCCCGTACTTCCTATCCTGTACCATATTCCAAAGGTACACAAAGATAAAAATCAACCGCCAGGACGCCCCATAATTGCAGGGGTCAATTCATTGACCTCCAATCTTTCTCATTACCTCGATTTAAAATTACAACCGTATGTCCTACAAAATACTTCTCATTTAAAGGATAGCTCCTCAGTCTTGCAATTACTTAAAGGTAAAATTTGGTCCACAGAGTACTGTTGGCTAACTATAGATGTGCAAGGGTTATACTCCTCTATTCCCCACATCAAAGGTCTACAATCAGTTGAAAGAATTTTACGTGGTGATCCAGGAAAATCAGAATCAGAAATTTCTTTCCTTATTAATGGTATCAATTTCATCTTAAACCATAATTTTTTCGAATTTAATGGTGAATTTATTATTCAACAGCAAGGCACAGCTATGGGGACGAAGTTTGCTCCATCATATGCAAACCTCCATATGCGGGCCTGGGAAGAACAATTCGTTTATGGATCCCGATTTGAAGAGAACATAATTCTGTATAAAAGATACATAGACGATCTCCTGCTAATCTGGCGTGGAGACGAATCCAGCATTTCTGATTTCATGGCCTATATTCATGATAACGATTTTAACCTGAAGTTCACATTTAAATCTAATCCCACGAAGATTGAATTCTTAGACCTGGAATTAGAAGGAAGGGTAAATGAAGAAGTAATTACCCGCACATACTTCAAAACTGTCGATGCCAACAGCTTCATTCCGGCCTCCAGTTGCCATTTCCCGGCATGGAAAAACAGCGTACCATACGCTCAATTCCTTAGAATTAGGCGTAATTGCAGTGATGAGAGTGAACTTGGATCTCAATCACAACTCTTATTTGATCGGTTCATCGAAAGGGGCTATGAGGCTGATTTTGTTGAAAAAGCAAGGGAGAAAGCATTCTCACGTGGAAGAGATGAACTTCTGAATGGAACAACCAGACCTCCAAAAGAGTTTAAAAGTAGACCATTTGTAACACAGTTTAACTGTGAAAACTATCAGATCAAAAAGGTACTTGAAAAACATTGGCCCATTCTTTTACGAGATCCAATTCTTGGCCAACAATTACCTTCAAGGCCAAATTTGGTATACCGACGTGCAAAAAATTTAAAATCCATTTTAGCACCGAGTAGATTGAAACCCACGGCTCCATCATCTAAAGTGTCTCATTTTCTAAACAAAAAACCAGGCACTTTACCATGCAATAAGTGTATTTGTTGCCCATTCTTGGAAAGGGCACCATTTCATCACACTTTGGAAAATGGCAGAGAATATACACTGAAGGAAGCAGTGACTTGTAACTCTGACCACGTAGTTTATAGAATTACCTGCAGTTGTAATCTAATCTACGTGGGGAAGACCATTAGACAAACAAAGCTGAGGATACAAGAACATATGCGTAATATAAAAAACAAAGTAAAAGTACATAGCTTGCCCAGACATTATCTAGAGAAGCATAATTCCCTAGTAACAAAAGAAAATTTTAAATTCACTATCCTGGAGCGTGTTCCATTAAACCCAAGGGGTGGTAACAGAGGTCAGGAACTGATCAAAAGGGAAAGTTTTTGGATCTACTCCCTTAATTCCCTTACCCCAAAGGGTCTTAATGAGGGTGTAGATATAGTGGCCTTTCTTTAGCTCTTTTTTCTTTTCCTTTTTCTTTTGTCAGGTATAATTCTGAATGCGCTATCGATAAATGTGGATGTATATTATGAAGATTTTGATGTAAATGAGACGGGAATCAACTAAGGGAAGCAAAGTTAGAAGCAAAAATATTGCCTCTTCATCCCTCCCCCCTTTTTTTTTTTTTTTTTTTTATTATAAACCTTTTTCTGGGTTTCTTTACAGTCCGAATACATATTTAAATATATGCACTCAATTAAAATAAAGGAGCACATTTCATATATTATTAATCAATTAATGCACACAATTAAAATATAGGAGCACCATTTATCATTAATTAATCAATGCACTTTTTTAACACTAGTACATCATTAAATTAATATATATTAGTCATTTAAATTTATAGAATTATCACTTATTAGTCATTAGAATTTAATTTAACTTAAATAAAGGGTAGTTATAAGTAATGTAAATTATTATTAATATTTTGTATCTTTTTATTTTATTGTGGTCGAACTGTTTGAGGGATGTTAATCTTAGTGATATGTTTTTGGGATAGCCAAATGAGTAAATGAGAATAAATAATTATATATAGTAAGGGTAAGTGGGCAGAACAGTTTTCTGTACACCTTACATTCATCCTTTCTAATCCAAATTTAATGGTAGGTGGATAGGTATATGAACTTTGAACTAGTAGAGCTAGGTATTATATGGAAGCGCATTGTTTGCGTTCCAGGAGAATAAAATGGCGTCCATTTGGAACGCATAATGGTTTGTGTAGTTCTATATTATCTTTTGATCTTATCGCCATGGTTTTTGTGGTCTTATTGACCTAATATAAATCGCGTTTGGTTAAATTGTTAGGTACGGCTGCCAATAGCACTAAAATAATCCCATGATTGGGACTGTGTCAGCGATTATACGGAAGCATCGGTTTGCGTTCCATTGTATTAAAATGGCGTCCGTTTGGAACGCATGGCGTTCCGGACGGCTCTTCACGGTTTTTTACTGTGGACTGCGGTCTGATCATTAGATCAGTAACATCGGACCACGTTCATGCTAAATGCGTGAGGTTAGGTTCTAAATAGGAGAGAAATATAGGCGCCTATTAGACGCCCATTTGCGTTCCAGCTGGACAAAATGGCGGCGGTTTGGAACGCATAGCGTTATTCGCTGTGCAGTTCACTAGGTTCTTTTCATTTTTTACTCTGCTAGGTGAACACATCACTTTAACCCTTATTTGGTAAGGTAACTGGGGTAAAATTAGTTATCTAACTTTTACCATACTTATAATATATTGATAAAGGGATTTCATCCAATAAAATTTAAACAGGAAGTGACGTTTTTCTGAGTAGTGCTATATATAGCCTTGGGTTCTCTCTGGCTGTCATTCAGCATTTGGACACACTAGAGTGAGCACCTTGACTATTTGGGACTATGTAAGTATTTTGCTTTGGACTTTTTTATGGAGGCTACTACTGCTCCTTTTTGGTTGATTGCTGTCTCATAATTGATTATGCCTGTATATATACTGAATGGAATTACTTTGATTTATTTTCAAAGTTGTTTGGTTGACCCTTGATGTTAACACCACTTCACATAAGGTGTGGAGATACAGAATTTCTGGAGATTTGCTATTGTGTATCTATTTCCATCAACATTTTTTGAATGTTTTTGCGATATGTAAGTTCTCGAATTTATATACTTTCAAGGGTGATGGTGACGGTTCAAATTAGTGGGTTTTATGTAAACCCTAATATTTCCATTGTATGTATATTTCTTTATTATTCAGATATGCATCTGTACAATTCTTATTTGTGATGTTCTGACAAATACCGCTTGTTGGGGATACTCTAACATTTATCGCTCCAAGAAGGTACCAATTTTAAAGTCCTCAATAATTCTTTATGATAACAGATATGTTATTGTTGTTTTTTCTTTTTATTAATTATTGTGTTTTTGATGTTTTTTAATAATATTTTTAATGATTTAATTATTAGTTTGGGCTGCACATTGATGCAAACTATGTCTTATCAATTGTTTATTCTCTCCATTGTCCTTCTCTCCTCCTCCAACTCTCTCTTTTTCTTAGATTTAGTACAAATCAGTATTTTTATTGTATGTTCATTATCATCATTTTTTAGTGCTTTCCACATAAGTTTTCAATCAAGACATCAAAACGCCCCTGATGAAGTCACGCCGGTGACGAAACGCATTGGGACTTTTCTCAGATTGTAAAACTAATTGTGATATCATAGTGTAACTTTGTATGATATTTACTTTTAGCCATTGTTTGGCATTGTTTGTATTAAATATTTGTACTTTTGAGTCGTTATCAGTTGTATGATTTACCTTAGCGCACCCTGATTCTTTGTATATATATATATATATATATATATATATATATATATATATATATATATATTCTCAATTATATGGTGTTTTACTACTATAGGGGTAATGGTTAAATACCCATTAATCCTTATGAAATAGAGACATCATTCGTTTGCAATTATTAGGTATTTAATTAGTTTTATGACTATTAGATCTGCTCCATGGATTATATTTTTGATAGTTTATCATGGAATATTTCATTGTTTACACTGTATGAAAAATTACTATCTGATGGGGTAATTAATGATATACTTAGGTATATAATTATAACAGGTCTTAGGTTGATTTAAAATGTGAAGTCATAAGTAATTAAGACACATTCTTTTTATAGAGAGAGGCTTTCTAAGAAAGAGGCCAAACGCTCCAAAGGGTTTATAGGTAGGTCAGGGGGTTTCACTATTAGTTTAGAAAAGGGGGATACTTGAAAGAAAGTATATGATTTTAACAAAATCCCTTTTTTAAGTTAAGAAGGGACTGTAACTAATATACTCATTGAGACCCTCCGGTAAAAGGGTACCTAAGCGGAAAATCCACCAGCTTTCACGTTTTAATAATTCTTTATTGATGTCTCCTCTTCTAATTCCAAGTTGTATTTTCTCTAATCCAACAAATTTGATAGTATGGTTCTTTCCGCAATGTGTGTTGTAGAAATGTCTTGCTACAGAGGTCAGTTTCTTCATTTTGGAGATGTCTTGTCTGGCGTTCCGAATGTTCTCAAGGTGTTCCAGGATCCTGTTCTTCAGGGGTCTTGAGGTCATACCCACATACCTCTGTCCACATTCACACTGCAGGCAGTAGATAACGCCTTTTGTGTTACAGTTATCGTAATCTTGGATTATCATTTCTGTATTGTAGCGGTCTACAATGGAAGTTTGTTTGGACATGTTAGGGCAGGCCTTACAGTTTCCACAAGGGTAGGAACCTTTGATGTTTTGTTTATGTCCACTTTTTTTGTTATAATGGCTAGTGACTAAATTGTCTCTCAGATTTTTTGATCTCCGCCAGCTCATGGATACTCCAGGCCCTAGTTTGGATCCTAGGTCTTTGTCGCTTAAGATGGCAGATCCTATAAAAAGAAAAATCACCACAAAAACTTTAAGAAAACTGATGCGAACAGTTACATTCTGGCAGACAACTGTCATCTAAAAATCTGGAAAGATAACGTACCCTTTACTCAGTTTGCAAGAATTTGAAAAAAAATTGTAGCGATATTAACATGTATTGGCAACAATCAAATGTTTTAGCTGAGATATTTCTGGAAAGAGGTTATAAAGAAACAAACATCCAAAAGGACCAACAGAGGGCTTCCCATTTAGAAAGAATGGACCTTCTGAAAGAGAAAGTCGATCGTCCGACAAAAAAATTAAGACCCTTTAAAACCCAATATAGCCAAGAACAAAAAAAGATCAAAAGAAGCCTCGACAGACATTGGCATTTACTGAAAATGGACCCAATCCTAGGACCCCATTTATCCAATAAACCCAATACAGTATTCAAAAGGGCAAAAAATCTGAAAAGTATACTAGCCCCAAGCAAATTAAAAACAATAGAATATGAAACAGATAATGGGAATCAAAACACCTTTCTGGCGAAAAGGAGAGGTCGATATCCTTGTAATAAATGCACATGTTGCAAACATATTGAAAAAAGGGACCCGAAAAAAGAACCCGAATATTCCAGAGAATCTAAGGAAAGAATGTAGATTAAATGAAATAGTAACCCGTAACTCCATATATATAGTCTATCTATCATGCGGATGTAATTTACATTATGTGGGAAAGACCAAAAGAAACTTAAACATTTGCATTCAAGAACATCTATGCAGTATAAAAAGAAAAGTGCAAACCCATAGTATTCCTAGGCATTTTTAATTGGCCCATAATTCGGATATCAGCTCATTTAAGTTTTCAGATTTGGAACACACTAAAGAAGACCCCAGGGGGGGGGGGGGGAGATAGAGACCGCACATTAATTATGCGTGAGTCATTCTGGATTTATACGGTAGACACGTTAACTCGAAAGGTCTAAATGAAAGTATAGAGATTACAGCTATAGATTATAAATTCAGATGGGATATTCTGGTAAACTTTGGGAATTATATAGGATTTATTAAAAAAAAAAAAAAGGTATATGACTATTCTGTATTTGCAAACCCCATGATATTACTTTACTTATGTCATAATTTTCCATCATTAAGGCCACATTAAAGGTGGTATAACACAGGAAGTATAAGTATCGTGGCTATTTGAAGACCTTATTGTGGCAAATGCAGTCATATATATATATTATTACTCCACACACACATGGTTAAACCCCTTTTTTCTATCCTTTTACCTTTAGGCACCACAGATCATCATTAGATATGTAGGCACCACTTAGCATATGGCCACCACCATTAGAGGCACTAATATAGTCCCTTAGCCCAGTACGGCTGTCACTTTAATGATACTTGTCACCCAGCATTCTCATAGTAGCGTAATAATGTCACCCATATACACATTTTCACTCATTATCATTAAATATTAATAATGTCAAAGTCCGTTATGCACTTTATTATTATACATAGCAGCCTTATAGTTACATACTGCTGTAGCTCTAAGACACTTTGTCACTCAGCAGCTTGCCTTTTATTAACGTAGCACCATTATAATATTATGGACTCTAAGTCTAATATTTTAACGTTATCAGCAGGTTTGACTACCTTAAGGTTTTCTTCCTATTAGAATCACGTTATCACCACACTTGTTACCAAGCTCCCACAATAAGGGAAGCGCTATACCTATGTTAGGGAGTAAAGATGGCCGCCATTTGAAACGCATGACATCATAGCCATGCGTTCCAGAGTCACAGTACATGATACAAGTACACCCCACCCCCTTAATGATGAAGCTCCATTGGAAGTTGTGATCCGCCCACCTCATTTAATGGAGAAGGAGGCGCTGTTCCTTTCATACACGAAAACAAAATGGTCGCCATTTGGAACGCATGACATCGCAGCCATGCGTTCCAAGGCTAAATTAGAGGTTTTAATAGCCTCAACTATCAGTTCTACAAACCTTTTTGAGCCCCTTATTATTAAACATTAGCGTTTTTCACATCCACTATGTTTCCAGCGCAGTAAATAAAGCGCTTATATGATTATTTTGGTAGCTGCTTATCCCTTTAACAGGAAGTGATGTAGGCACCATTTCACTATATAAGACACACATCCCCAGCAGTAGTTCATTCAGCATTTGGATTTCAGGAGTTCACTTCCGGTCTGCTCTGCTATAGTAAGTACACCCTATCACTGCACAAGTCTGCTCACTGCCTCATACTATGTGATTATGTATAGATCAGTAGTTTTTGTTATTTCTCTCTTTAGACTGTTTATTGGGGTTATTTACCTTCCCCTTGAAATTGCGATTTAACTTTGGATACCAATGGATTGCGAATATACCATGCTTTATCACTGTTGCTGATCCTTAGTGGTATGTTATATTTGACTTATTCCCAGTGGATTACTACTGTAGACAAACTTCCATGTTATATTTCAAAAAAAATATATTATTCCACTTTTTCAGAGTAAAACATTTCCAGTTTTTTTCTTCGCATGAAAACTTCTGCTGTTTGTTTTTTAATTAAACAATGAGAATCCTATAGGTATGTCATATCTTAAACTACCCTACTGGGACTCTGATAAATCTCCTCTGGTGTTTATAAAATTTTCACTGTGGTTTTCCTCTTATTTACCTTCTATTCACGCTAAAAGTTGGCGTTCATACATGATTCACTTATTGGGTGCCAAATAAATTGAATTTGGTTACTGAGACATTTTTTTTTCGATATCAAGGGTTTCAAGTGGTTCCCCCGCTATCCTCCTCTCCACATCATGTCCTCTATCCCCATCATGCTCTTCATTGATTTATCTATTATTATTTTTTTAATGTTTTATTGCTTTTATGTACAATTGATATCAATCTGTTATAATTTTACAGTGTGAAATTGCTTTGTACTGCACTGCTTCTAATGCCCCTGATGAAGTCAAGCTGTTGACGAAACGCGTTGGGCCTGTATCATCTCTTGGAAGATTCCTGAATACATTTTTTATGATTCTGCTTCAGACTACTATACTGTTTGTTCAGCAATATTGTTGTATATGCAAATGAATTGGCGCACTCTGATACCCCATTTTCTCTATATATATATATATATATATATATATATAGTGTGGGTGTTCAAATAAATGAAGACCAGAGGCGGCACTCACAGTAGGTCAAAACAAAACGAAATATATTCAAATCATGTGGAAAAACATCACAGTGACAACCATGTCAGCAAAACGTGTGTCGACCGTTTCGAGGCTTGCGCCCCTTCCTCAGGGGCAAAAGGTTTAAACAGCAAATAGTGCAGTGCATATGGTCTTCATTTATTTGAACACCCACACTATACTAAGTTCTGGAAGGCACCTCCCTGTTGTCCATCAATGTGCCAAGTGCCGGTCGTTACCCCCTCTGTATATATATATATATATATATATATATATATATATATATATATATATATATACTTACAGAAGAAAATATATAGGATGTATGTACATGAGGAAAAATGTATGTTATTGGTTCTCATCTGTAAAACCCAAGCCAACTTCTGCAACCACGTAATAAATGTATCACAATAGACACGTTAGATAGGTACACTTGATTATTTAATTATTATTTAATTATTATTATTTAAATAACTATTAGTATATACTCCTTAAAAAAACACGAAAGTGGAACGCACTCCCTCGCTCCATTAGACTCTCCCTGACCTTGCAAAGCTTCAAACGGGCACTGAAAACTCACCTATTCATCAAAGCATACCCTTCCACTGCATAAACCCCTTGCCTGTTTACATCCTGCTATCTAACCACCACCCACTTGCTTGCACCTCTTGTAATCTGTCAGTCTCCCCTTCCTACTAGATTGGAAGCTCCTCCGAGTAGGGCCCTCTTCCCTTCTGTTGTCAAAACCCTCTTCTCTTCACATGTCACTCACAGCTCTTCTATACTCCAACACTCAGTGACCATCTTTATCCGCATACTCATCTCCATCATTGGCTTCTAGCCTCTAGTTGTATGTTGATTGAGTCCTCACTACTTATATCCAAGCTGTAATGTGTATTGAACTGTGGCGCTCTTTATTTGTACTGTATTCTTGTTATTTATTCTATGTTATGCCAAGTTTTGTCTCCCTGTATTGTTTCTTTGTACGGCGCTGCGAAACACTTGTGGCGCCTTATAAATAAAATAATAATAATAATAATAATAATAATAATAATATAGGTGCATATAAATAAAATATGTAAAAGATTAAGCACAATAGATAGGATTTGTGTTATACACATCTCCCATTTAAACACCCCAAAAAAACGGAGGGCACTTGAATTTATCATCTAAATATGAGTCAGCGCCATATATATATATATATATATATATATATATATATATATTTCAAATACTCAGGCAATATGGCGGTGCGGTCCAAAGGGATATTGAAATGGAACGCAGGAAGTTCCTGTATAATAGATAGCCGACATCCATCTGTCTGGCTCATATCCGGGATAACAGCGATGCATTCCACCGTTGTTTGGGTGAGATGCACGCTGGAGCCAGGCTGACACTAGCGGAGATCCGTCTGACCATTTCTGGAATAATGGCGGTGCGTACCACTGCGGCATCAGTGGAACGCCTAGCGCAATCTTATTGCAAAAACGGAGATATACCCGTTTTTGCCTATGTAGGAAATAGAATATATATTTATGGTGCTCAGAATTTAAATTGGGGTAAACGAAAGATTCTATAAATCACTGTGGGAGCACTTACAGTATATAGATATATATCTGAAACAATAAAACTAAATGCATTGTGGGGCGTATGCCTATTTATATCTATTTACACTTATGCACTATATATACACACCACCAGAAAGGCACTTAGATTTAATTAATTAATCAATCCCTAAAGATATATTCATTATGTTATTGTTTAGAAACACACATAATTTAAGTCAAATTACTTAAGGTAAATGACATATAAAATTATGAAACAGGAAGTGAGGTCACACCTGTTTCCCTATATATATATATATATATATATATATATATATATATATATATATATATATATATATATATATATATATATATATATATATATGGAGACCAGCTCCAAGGTTTCCTCACTTGCTGGCTGGATCTCAAAGAGCACACACATCTAGAATGAGGATAAGGTAAGAAAGCTAATAGTCACCTAAGATGGTTGCAGAGAATGGCTATGGTTATAAATTTTGATTTTGTATTCTCTGGTTACTAGGAATATTTCTTCCAATTCTGAAATATTCTCTTGAATTTTCTTGATTGTGAAATAGAGGTTCTATTGGGACTCTGAATTTTAATTTACTTTGTAAGTATATCTTTTTATATAAAAATTGGAAATCATATATATTTTTAATCTATGTGAAAGAAGTCTATAAGCTAATTAGACCGATTTCTTTCAAAAACAGGCATTGGATTGGTCATATAACTTATCGGGCCTATATAATTAAGGTGCAGTAGCACACAAGTCAAGTTTCCTTGTATTCACATATTAAGGTATGGTAAAATCAAATTATGAAATAAATAGAAAAAAACATCATTAGACATTATGAAATACTGTATTGTAGTCAATAATTACTCTCTCTATGATCCCATTAGGCCTATATACAATTTAAAAAGGCTAAGGTTACTATTGACCTTCCATCTGGGCGGTTCAGAAATCAGACCGTCAGGCATTCAGAGCCTAGATAGGCTTATATGTTATAAAGGTATGTACTCCCATATATATTCTTGATAAATATATTTTTTAAAAATAAAAATTCTAAATTCTATTAAAATAAGAACATAACACCTCCATTATTGATCATTATCTGTGGTTCCCCTCCCACTTATAATTATGAACTATATGAAAGTATATAAATTGTTGGTACTTATGTATTATCTGGGCTCCCATGTTAAATGCACCCCATTTTTTCATACCCCTACTATCCAACTACGCATGGGGATGCGGTCTCATAAGAAAAACGGGAGCCCAGATATTACATAAGTACCAAATTGTCTTCACAAAGTTTCTTGATTTTTTAAATAATTTTTTTAATAATTTAATGTATGTAATGTGAATTTATTGTACATGTAATATGTGATGTCTTATAAATGTATGTCACATTTTTAGAAAAAAAAAACCTGATGAAGTTTCCAAGAGAGACGAAACGCGTTGGGTTCTGATTCAAAGCTCTTGAAAATAAAAGAAAATGATTCTTCAAAGAAGGAACCTACAAGCATTTCATCTATTATACCATTTATTATATGTTTTATTCCTTTTATTGATTTATTGCTGAAGACATCACGAAGCTAGGGCGCTGAAGACACTATTGTGGGTGTATATATATATATATATATGTATAAATATTATATATATATATATATATATATATATATATATATATATATATATATTATTGGTACCAATGCACTCACGGTTTTTTGTATCTTCCTTGCGGTGCTCCAGTCAGGCACATATAAAAATTATATGGTCCAAGTCCATAGAGTTTCAGAACCAGGGCACTCACCAGAAAGCAGTTTTAGTTATTTATTTCTTCATGTCAAAAAATCAGACAGCAAGCCGACGTTTCGGACCCAGCATGGTCCTTAATCATGGCGTATCTGAATCCCACACCAAAGTACAACTGACCTCATGTCTCAAACCACAGCCTTAAATAGGGCTATAATTACAATGACCTACTACACCTGTGTTCCCAGATCAGGTGTCATAAACACTCCCCTATTCGATCACTGCATATATACACACAAGAAAAATCACAGAAAACCACCTCAATATCCATGTATGGTAGCCATTACATATTCAACAAGGTACTGTGTATAAAATATCAGGGCCGTATCGGCCATCAAAGTGTCAATGTATGTAACCATATAGTCATACCAGGGTGGGCATGATCCCGTCCCTCAGCTTCAGCTGTTGAGAGCGTCCGTCTCCAAGACGCATCATCATGATGCGCATCCATTATAGCCATTTTGAGCGATAGTGTTAGGAGCTGCAGAAAAGTGTGGTCCCGTGAAGGGGGCTGCAGGCTTAAATGCATTGATCAAATCAAGAACCAAATCTCCACTATTTATTATCAGTTAATTTAGTGTGTGCAGAGCCCCTACAATGTCTGTTTAAACAATGTGGTCACAAGCCATAGGGCACCCCAAAACTAGGAAAGGTGAGTGCCGATGTTTAGAGTATATATTGTACAAATAAATATATATATATATATATATATATATATATATATATATATATATATATATATATATAATTTGCAAATCAAGGAGAACTCACCAGACTTTTCTTGAAAGGATAAAAAGTAATCTTTATCTTACGTCATCATGTCGTCAAAAACTGTATGTCGATGTTTCGGGCAATGCAGTGCCCTTCCTCAAGGCAAATAACCAGAGGCACAGGAGGCACCTGCTATATAATGTTTACGCGTGAGAACATAATCAAACAAGGTGAAGGAAAAGGTGACGGGTATGACATCGAATTATAAATATTGTTAGGTCTTAATGGGGGTATAATTTCTAGACGGTTGTCTCACCACTGGTTTCCACTTATATATGATGTATTATTTGTGTATATCTATTTCAAGAAAATCGTCATCCTAAGTGTAGAATTGCTGTATCCATGACTCATTTATATCATGGAGAGGGTAATAATGATTTGATATAAGGTCTTTTAATAGCCACTACTAGATGTGAGATTCTGTTATGCGTGCGATTGTCCTTGATGGTTATTGGTTCGGAATTGTGAAATCCTGGATCGGTTATTAAGGGAATTCATAAGAAAGCTCCATAGTTAATATGTTCATTCATTCCAGAGGGTTGCAGTCCTCCCAGGATAAATATCCAGTAACTCTCTCTATAATAGTTCCTGGTTGATGTTTCCTCCTCTTATTCCTAAATGGATTTGTTCAATACCAAAGGCTTTTAGTAATTGAGGATCTCCATGGTGGTGATCATGAAAGTGTTTGGCCACTGCTGTAGTTAGCTGTTTGAATTTGCTGATGTCGGTTTTGGAATTCCTCACTGTACCAACATGTTCTAACACCCTCTGTTTTAGGGGTCTTGTGGTCATTCCAATATAACGTCGATTACAAGGACATAGGACACAATATATCACCCCTGTGGATTTGCAGTGGATATAATCTGTTATTGAGTGCACTTTGTTGTATTTGTCCGTAATTTCAGTGGTCTTGATCATGTGATGACACGCTTTACATCCACCACATCTGTACGATCCTTGTATTGTTGTTTTCTTGTTCCTGGAGTTTGTGAAATGACTATGGACAATCTTGTCTTTCAGATTGGAGGATCTTCTCCAGCTAACGTTAGCTCTTGTACCTAAGTTTTTGGCCAGGTCCGAATCTGTACTCAAGATGTTCCAATGTTTGTTAATTATGTCTTGGATTTCTCTCCATTCGGAACAGAAATCTCCTACCAATCTGATGACCTCCAGTTCTGGTGACTTGTTTTTGTCGGTATACAGGAGAGAATTCCTATCTTTCCGATTCGCTTCATACCTGGCTCTTTTTACTGCTCTTTTGCTATATCCTCTAGTGAGTATCCTAGTTGTTAATTCTTCAGCTCTGATGTTAAACTGGTTCGGATTCGAACAGTTACGTTTCATTCTTAGAAATTCACCATATGGGATTCCTCTCAAGACGGGAGGAAAATGCGCACTTAATCTATGTAGGACACTGTTGGTTGCAGTTTTTTTCCTATATAGGTCCGTTTGGATGTCCCCTTTGGTCTCTCAAAATTTTAAGATCCAAAAAGGTCACTTCCTTTTCACTCGTCTCATAAGTTAATTTGAAATTCAAATCGTTATTGTTTAAGATGGTGATAAATTTGATAAATCGAGCTACTGGAATGTCCCACACAATCAAGAGGTCGTCTATGTAGTGTAACAACATTAAGACATGTTCAGTATATTGTTCGTGTTCCTCACAGAATACTTGGGATGACACCCCACCATTCACCTACAAATTTTATATATATATATATATATATATATATATATATATATATATATATATATATATATATATATATATATATATTTAAATACTATTTTGATTTTGACATGGCTGAGTTTGGAACTACCCTGTGCACCATAGGCATTGACCCAATATTTGAAGGCACTGCCTAACAGCCAGGGGGCTTGGCCTATGCTCATGATGCTTCAGACTCAGTTGTAGTAAAGTGTAGCAAATCCTTGCTAAACTAGAACTATCAGTGATAGACTGCAAAGGGAATGCCCAGCACAGGGCAAGGCCACTCCCCCATATGCCTGCAAAATTCCCAGCTGCCTCCTGGCTGCGAAACCAGGAATATATTGGCTATGTTTCAGTGGCTGCATGTGACATCAAACAGTTACTGTGGCCCTCCCCCCGAGTGGTCTGAGCACACCTGCATTGTCTAGCCTGGTCCAAAAAAAATGGTCATCGTTCCATTGCTGCCCCCTTGAGCTGGCTGAGAGGTGATCCATCTGTATTTTGGGTCCCATTAGTAATGCAATTTATGTTATTACTTTAATTGCTTTTATTAGTTCAATAAGATTAATTTTGAATAATAATAATACAGTCTGTAATGTTTGCAGTAATACATAAAGCAAGATCAAAGTGTTATTGCAAATTCTGATACTTGTAAGCTTTACAGTTGATAAAAGGCTACCCTGACGCATTCCTGCTAAACAAAAACAACAGAGGAGCATCTGTAATTAGTGTCTGTGTTAATTGTAATTTGAACTGTATTACGTTTCTTTAAACATTTCAATTCATATAAACATCAATTTAGCTAATTTGAGACAATAACTGTATGTTATGGTTATTAGGTGTAATGTCATCTTTTGTTGATAATGATAGTAACAATTCTTTATATAAACTTACTTGGTTTTCATTTACTTTATAGTTGTTTCTTGTTGCATTATTCTTTAAAAATAGATACATATCATGCAAAGCCTGAGCGATAGTAGTGACAGCGATGTACACCCGGGAGGGAACAGGATCTTCATGGAAAGTGTGGAATTTTGTAATATTTTCTCCAGTGCAATTTCTAAGGGTACCTCGACTTAATATTTTAAAAACTGCATCCTTAAACTTATTTTTAGACATACAACCACGTTGAGTTATCCAGAGATCCTCCAATAATGGATCATCTGAGTAATTTATTTGATTGTAATTATCTAGAAATGATTCCATCCCAGAGATGTTACTAACAGGAAGTGAAAACACAAGACTGCAATTAGTTGGTACACCATTGTGACTGGGCGAAGTTATCTCTACTGCTGCTGACCAAGAAGCTGGAACTATAAAAGTCTTATTAACAGATAAATGTGCTATTTTATGCATAACAAATCCAATCGTCATGCAACATGAACCACATATTATTATAATCTCAGCAGTAGAACGATAAATTTTCTCCAATACTGTCATTTCTGTCTTTTGATTATGAATAGACATTTTTAAACTATATTCAATACATATCCCATGAGCGGTTAACAGTCTGCTTAGCTGTTGGAGCTCCCGCTCTCCACATTCATTAACTGATGTTAAGATCCCAACCCAGTTCCAGCCAAAGAATTTCAATAACATTACAATTGCCATAAATTGCATCTGGTTATTGTAAGTTGTCCGAAAAATATGTGGATAAATTATTCTATCACTTAGCGCAGGGTCTCTCGCTCCGTAACTGATCTAAAATGAACATTTACAGTAGTTATAGTTTTTTTTTTTAAATAGTTTTTATTGAAATTTTCCAACAAACATACTGTAGGTTGACATTTGTTACAGAAAACATAAACATGGGGGGTGACATTCGATGGAATGCGATTTGCGTTTTTTGGCGTTAATTAGACATCACAATGGCGATATCGCATTTTCCCGTCAAATCGCCAATTTAATGGGATGCGCTAAGGGACTGAAATCGCATATTATGTGCGTAAAGGCATGCGGACCAAAAGTGCGAGATTAATTCGCATTTTTATCGCATCCAGATATTTTCGTACAGAAAAATATACAATTCGCTTATTTAATGCAATGCGTTTTCGCAAATCGCACTTTTTAGGTGTCTAATTATCGCACTTATTTCAGACCAGGTTCTGTTTGGCGAATTGGCCCAGAACTCATTTTGGTCAAGTGCACACATGGTTAATTTCAGCACAGGTGCCCTCATTTTCACTCCCAAACACCCCGACATAAACCCCAACATCATTAACCCCTTACTGCCGCAGCCTGTTTTTGCCTTCCTGACAGAGCCCTTTTTTTCAAATCTGACATGTATCACTTTATGTGGGGATAACTTTTTATTGCTTTTACTTATCCCAGTGATTTTGAGATTGTTTTCTCGTGACACATTGTACTTTAAGTTAGTGGTAAATTTTGTTCGATACAGTCTGTGTTTATTTGTGAAAAATACCAAAATGTCGTAAAAAAATTGAAAATTTTGCAATTTGCAAAATGTTAAATTTTCTGTTTGTGAGACAAATAATCATACCACTCAAAATAGTTAATAACTAACAAAGACCATATGTCTACTTTATGTTGCCATCATTATTTCAACCTCCTTTTAATTTTTTTGGACACTAGGAGGATTAAAATATGAATAGCAAATTCTCAAATTTTCAAGAAAATTTCAAACACTGATTTTTTTAGGGACTAGTTCAGTTCTGATGTGACTTTGAGGGACTTGTATGTGAGACACCCCCATAAATGATACCATTTCAAAAACTGCACCCCTCAAAGTATTCAAAACAGCATTTTGGAAGTTTGTTAACCCTTTAGGTGTTTCACAGGAATTAAAACAAAGTGTAGGTGAAATTTCAAAATTTCATTTTTTTAGCAGATTTTCAATTTTAATACATTTTTCTAAAGACCACAGTAGATTTTACTAGAGAAATGTGACTAAAAATTGATTCCCCCAATTCTTTTGTTTTCATAAATATCCTATATGTGGCCCTAGTGTGCACGTTGACCAAACCACAGGCTTCATAATAGAAGGAGCACCTACTTGATTTTGGAGCCTCCTTTTTATGAGATTATTTTTTAGGCACCATGTAGGTTTCTAGGCACCATAAGATGCTAAAAGTTAGGAACCTCCCCCACAAGTGACCCCATTTTGCAAACTACACCCCTCAGGGAATTCATCTAGGGGTATAGTGTACATTTCAAACCCCCAGGGGTTTCACCAATTTTGGTACAACTGGGCTGTGAAAATGAAAAATTAAATTTTTTTACACAAAAATGCAGTTCTGGCTCAAAATTTTTCATTTTCACAAGGAATGAAGGAGACAAAGCACCCCAAAATCTGTGCCGCAATTTCTCCCGAGTACGGCAATGCCTCCTATGTGACCAAAAAATACCATTTGGGTGCATGGCAGGACTCAGAAGGGAAGGAGTGATATTTGGATTTTGCAGCACAGATTCTGGTGGAATGAATGGTGGGTGCTATGTCGCATTAGCAAGACCCCCGAAGCACCAATACAGTGGAACCCCCCCACAAGTGACCCCATTTTGCAAACTACACCCCTCAGGGAATTCATCTAGGGGTATATTGTACATTTCAAACCCCCAGGGGTTTCACCAATTTTGGTACAACTGGGCTGTGAAAATGAAAAATTACATTTTTTTACACAAAAATGCAGTTCTGGCTCAAAATTTTTCATTTTCACAAGGAATGAAGGAGACAAAGCACCCTAAAATCTGTGCCGCAATTTCTCCCGAGTACGGCAATGCCTCATATGTGACCAAAAAATACCATTTGGGTGCATGGCAGGACTCAGAAGGGAAGGAGTGATATTTGGATTTTGCAGCACAGATTCTGGTGGAATGAATGGTGGGTGCTATGTCGCATTAGCAAGACCCCCGAAGCACCAATACAGTGGAACCCCCCCACAAGTGACCCCATTTTGCAAACTACACCCCTCAGGGAATTCATCTAGGGGTATAGTGTACATTTCAAACCCTCAGGGGTTTCACCAATTTTGGTACAACTGGGCTGTGAAAATGAAAAATTACATTTTTTTACACAAAAATGCAGTTCTGGCTCAAAATTTTTCATTTTCACAAGGAATAAAGGAGACAAAGCACCCCAAAATCTGTGCCGCAATTTCTCCCGAGTACGGCAATGCCTCATATGTGACCAAAAAATACCATTTGGGTGCATGGCAGGACTCAGAAGGGAAGGAGTGATATTTGGATTTTGCAGCACAGATTCTGGTGGAATAAATGGTGGGTGCTATGTCGCATTAGCAAGACCCCCGAAGCACGGTGAAATGATGAACCTAATAATCCATAGATGTGTGGTATATTTTAAAACACTCCTTCATACATAGGCCGGGTTTGTCGGGGCAAGTTTCACAGTGGAAAATAGTTTGCTTTCTTATTCCCTTTTTATAGCAAACTTTGCACCTTTTTTTGTGTCCTGCCCTTTTTTCCAGTGGAGGGGATTTCTTTAGGAAAATGCTGCCCTGATACAATACGGGGACCAGTACTAGAAGTACTGGGGCCAGTACTAGAAGTACTGGGGCCTTCTGCCTGCTGGTTTCCAAATATTAGGCCCTTTATGACTTCCTCTTGAAAGTGCATAAATGTCCCCATCTGGCTGGTAGAACGGAATAGTACGTAAGCGTTATACAGTGCCATCTGGATGATATACACGGCCAGCTTCTTATACCATATTTTTGTTTTCCGCAGGGCACTGTACGGCTTCAGTACCTGATCTGAAAGATCCACTCCGCCCATGTACTTATTGTAATCTAGGATACAAATAGGTTTTGAGGTGTGGGTACTGGTACCTCATACAGGGACGGAGGTGGTACTGTCTCCGTGAATTGTTGTCAGTATAAGGACATCCCTCTTGTCCTTATATTTGACCAACAACATATTTTCGGTGGATTGTGCCCTGCTTTCACCCTTTCTCAGTAATTGGGCAACGTGCGTTTTTGGGAGGCCTCTTTGGTTCTTGCGCACTGTACCGCAAGCTGCTGTACCTCTTGAACCAAGGGCCTCAAACAGGGGGATGCTGGTGTAAAAGTTATCCACATAGAGGTGATAACCCTTATCCAGGAAGGGGTGCACTAAATCCCAGACAATCTTTCCACTAACACCTACGAGGGAGGGGGGGCATTCTGGCGGTTCAATTCTTGTGTCCTTCCCTTCATATACCCTAAACCTGTGGGTGTACCCTGAGGTACTTTCGCACAGCTTATACATTTTTATGCCATACCTTGCCCTCTTATTGGGAAGGTACTGGCGGAATTTAACCCTTCCTTTAAAATGTATAAGTGACTCTTCTACACAAATGAATTTTTCGGGGATGTACATCTCAGCAAATTTGGCGCTGAAATGATCAATGACCGGCCTGACTTTGAATAGCCGGTCAAAGGTGGGATCATCTCTGGGTGGGCACTGTGCATTATCGTTGTAATGCAAAAATTGAAGGATCATCTCAAAACGAGTCCGGGTCATGGCCATACGATGAAGTGGGGTGCTGTACAGAACATCTGTACTCCAATATTGTCTAATTTCTGGCTTTTTAACTATGCCCATATGTAACACCAGACCCCAAAACGTCATCATCTCTACTGCATCTACAGGGGTCCACCTAGCAAATGATGACGTGGGGTTTAGGGCAATAAACTGCTGGGCATATAAATTACTTTGGTCCACCATTAAATTTATAAAATCATCAGAGAAAAAGACTTTGAAAAAGTCAATTTCTTTGAGGCCTGTAGTATCAAATTGGATTTCTGGGTTGGCCAAAAACTCAGGAACCTGGGGCTCAAAATTGTCTGGTGGTGGGGTCCATACGAGATCAATCATTGGGGGGGGTCTCAGCTGCTCTACGGGGGCATATTTGAGGGGGTCCCTCATCACTAGAGGAGGAAGAGGAGGTTAAGACCAATGCGATAAATTCATCGCTTTCATCACTGGCTGTGTCAGTGTCAGAGGCAATAAGGGCATATGCCTCCTCCACTGAAAACAGTCTTTGGGATGATTGGGACATTTTTATTATTTTTGTGTTTGTGTAAGTGTAGTGTTTCAACACGTGTATAGTGTAGGGGGGGTACAAACTTTATTTCAACACGGGGGGTATGTAGTGTGTATGTAGTGCTTTAACACGTGTAAGTGCACTTAAGGGGCAGCAGCTTCAAGGCAGCTTTTGGTACAACCTTGAAGGGGTTAAAAGAAAAAAAAAAAAGCTCCTGCGCCAAAAATTGAGCACAGATGATGGTCAGTAACGTCCGTCACTGATCAGCGCTCAGCGGCCACAGGACACCCACAAAATCACTGTGGGTGTAAAACAAAATTTAAAAAAAGACCCCACAGCACCCTCCAAAATTTTTTTTTTTTTTAAAACTGCTGATCAGTCAAAGGCAACAGGAATTTGATTAAAAAAAAAAAAAATTAGATCAACCCTGTGCCAAAAATGCTGATCAGTGATGTACGTCACTGATCAGCGCTCATCGGCCACAGGACACCCACAAAATCACCATGGGTGTAAAAAAAATAAAAAAAGACCCCACAGCACCCTCCAAAATTTTTTTTTTTTTAAAAAACAGCTGATCAGTCAAAGGCAACAGGAATTTGATTAAAAAAAAAAAAAAAATTAGATCAACCCTGTGCCAAAAATGCTGATCAGTGATGTACGTCACTGATCAGCGCTCAGCGGCCACAGGACACCCACAAAATCACCGTGGGTGTAAAATTTTTTTTAAAAAAAGACCCCACAGCACCCTCCAAAAAATTTTTTTTTAAAAAAACTGCTGATCAGTGATGCAACACTGATTAGCAGTGAGGGGCAGCAGGCGCACAACTTTTGGTGCAACCTGACAAGGTATAAATATTAAAAAAAAACCTGCACCCCCAAAAAGTTGCTGATCAGTTAATTTATACTGATCAGCACAAAAGGGGGGCAGCAGGGGTCAGCAGAGAAAAAATTATATTACACAATGACGCTGCAGCAGCAGCAGCACAACAACCAGGAAGCACCAACAACCAGGAAGCACCAGCAGCAGGCAGCACGGATGCCACCACACCACCAACGCTGATCAGGTCAGTATAAGAGGAAAAAAGTTTCAGAGGCAGCGCTGATTCATATAATCATTTAAAATTTATTAAAGAACAATAAATACAATTTTGTATTCAGATACCGGCCGGTACTTCAAATATATAAAATGCACATTTAAATCACAAAATAAAAAGAAATAATAGCAATAATACGCAATGCAATTGGTTAGTGGCTTGCTGCAATGAATGGTAATCCACTCTCTTTCACTCCAGTTTTAGTATATGTAATTTTTAGTGAATAGTGAACTGTTAGCTCTCTCACAGCTTAGTCCAGGTTAATAAGTTATGGCATGCATGCTTTTATGGTTAGAAGGGGTTAATTGGTAAGAAAACATGGAGGGAATGAATTGTGCTCAATTGAGCTATAACCTGCTCTCCTCCGGTTCGGTCACTCAGTCAGTCTGTGGGGGATTTTAGTATCCGGCTGTTAATTCCTTGCGGTAGATGCAAAACAGCTCCCAATGTTGGGTCCACAGGCGGGGGTGCGATCACAGAGGTAGGAAATATGCAGGAAATTACAATGCAGGAAGGCACAATGAAGTAGCGGTCAGCGTCTGGTTTCCTTAACGCGTTTCTCGGCCTGTCACGCTCGGCCGCTTCATCAGAAGGACGTAGATTAGCGCTCTGCCACTTCTTTTTTCAGTATAAGAGGACAGATGGGCACGGAGACCACTCTGCACACTGTTCCTGACCGGAATGGCGGCTGCAGGGCTGTCTCCGTTATTTTCTCTGAGGTGTAATGGCTGTGATTGGTCCGACGGACCAATCACAGCCTTGGGGGCAGGTGGGGTGAGGTGGGGTGACCACCAGTGACCCCTTTACACCCGGTGGTGATTGGTGCTGTACTTAACAGCACCAATCACCACCGATCCCTGTGTTACCGAGCGCCGTTATTCGCCGGTACACAGAAAACGCTGCAATTGGCTGTTCACATTTGAACAGCCAATCACAGCGATCGCCGATGGGGGGGGGGGCATCGCTGCCCCCCCTGGGCAATGAGGGAAGATGTCTGCTGTCAGGGACAGCAGCCATCTCCCCTCTGTCACCGCGTCTATAGACGCGGTGACACTTTAAATGCATGACGTACATTTATGCCATGCGTCGGGAAGTACATCCCGACCATGACGTAAATGTACGTCAAATGTCGGGAAGGGGTTAAGGACACCTGTGAGGGTTTCAGACAAGGATATTTTGCAGAGTGTTTTGGAGTTGCTTATCTGTGATGTGGGCCATTTGGAGGAGCTGCGCAGGAGGGAGGAAGCTGCACAACAGATCCTGGTAGCCCCCCGACTACTGCATACCCCACGTATGTATCGTGCTCGCCTGTACTTGGACTCCCTCTCGGATCAACAGGTTGTGGGGATGTTTAGGCTGAACCGCATTAACCTGTTGGACTTATATGAGCAGGTGAGAGATGATTTGGACCCTTTTGAGGGAGGCAACTATGCAGTGTCTGGCCAGCACAAATTAATGTATGCTTTCTACTATTTGGCCACAGGCTCCACTCAGTCTGTGACCTCATGGGCCTTGGGGGTATCACAGGCCACTTTCTCTAAGCTTTTTACTCAAGTGTTACTTGCTTTAAAGAAGTTTTGGCGGACATACATCAGTAGCCGTTACTTTTCTGGTAAGCTCATGTGGCCTGTACTCCAAAATGTACCTGTACTGTAAGTGTAGTCATAAACAAATTTTTGACCAATACCATCTGTTTCCACCAACATTTAGCCTAATACACAGTGCCCAACGGATGAACATGGTGGTGATGACCTATCCCTTGCTGGTATCTAGCTTGTAAGTACATTTGATATATGTATGAATGTAGTTTGCAGTCAAACATGGCTCACTGGTGTTGTGGAACTACATGTGCCAGCATGCCCTGACACACTACAACCATTACAGTCCAAACCATGAGTGTCAGAGCCTGCTGGAATATGTAGATCCACAACCTTTGCCGGCCTTGGAGTTACCCCACACTACTTTAGTGCAATCCCATTGTCATATACCATTACAATATGTTATAATTCACACATTAATTGTTTTTTATAAAAAGACACAAACACAATGGTATGCGGTTAGACATTTTTACTTCTGTCTACTTTTTCATGCGCAATCTGCATTTTTGCAGGTGAAAAATAACAACTCTGGAGGCATGTCACAAGAAGTTTGGGATTTGACAAAATTAACAAACATATATATCAGCTACCTTCTCCCAGCATGAGGCACCCCTACACCACTTCTAGACCCTGCACCAAGCCCACCACGGGTCCTAACAATCCGACAGGGTGGGGAAGTGGGGGAGCCACTTTTTGGGGGGCCTGGATACACTGCTGAGGGTTGATGCTGCGCCACCTCCCACATTGGCTTCCAGCTGCTGTATTTGGGCCTGCATAGCTAGTAAGGCATTGGTCTGCGCTGTGCATGATTGGGTTAGTGCTGTGTGTTCTGCAAAACGGGTGTCAATGCTGTTAGCAATGCGCACATGAGTGCCTACACCTACCCGTACACTACGTGCAATTTTGCGTAACTGAAGGAAGGTGTCACGCATGTACCCCTGGATGTTACCTATTTGGAGGCTTTGGGAGGCCATGAATTCTAACTGTTTGTCCTTGAAATTAACCAAGGAGTTAGCTACTTGGGAAGCAGAAGCTGCTGTATGGGGTGTGTTGGTGGGTGGGGGTGGGTTGGGAGACACCCCACTTGGGGGAAGATCACTCTGTGACGAGGTCTGTATTTCTTCCTCTGCCACAAAGGTGTCGACCGGATCAAGAATGATGTCCATTTCGTCTAAGACCAGTATTGAAGAATCTGTTTGGTTGGACCCTAGTTGTATAGCACCTGTGGATACAGATGAAGAGGTAAGTACTGATGCATATATAGGCCACACTGTCGTCTATACTGTTTTACATAGGGCTAGAGATGCTGGACGCACATACCTAGGGGTGTTATGTACTTACACATGTACCCCGATACAGCATGTAAAATTGACATGAATAATATGTCACATGCCTAGCTCAGATGACATTCATTTCCGTTGCAATGTAGAAGCAGGAGATGAATGTAGTGTGAGATATTGTTCATGTGACATGGGTGTGTGTACTATATGTGTAATGGCGTTTTTTTGGATCATTTACCTGCTTCCGCAGATTCTGCAGCAACGGGCCTTCTTGTCTTGGATGCGTGAGCACTTCGGGATGGACAATCTGTGCAAGGAAAGATGGGCAGGCATTATGGACCTTGCAATGGCTAAGCATTTTCTGCAAACATGCATTGAAATGACAATAATGGACAATACCCTTTGGATAAGGACTGCATTATTTCTTCACCACCTTTTTTTTTGTTTAAACCCAAAGATTTTTTTTTAACATTATTATTAAACTATTGTACACATGACAACTATTGGATAATCTGTGGTATGTAGGCATGCCAGCTAAACCACCATTACACCTCTGGGTTTTTGGCCACATACATGTTAGGCTGCTAGAAAGAATGTTACAGTGTTAATCAATATGAGCAGTTGTGGAACTACAAGGCCCAGCATTATGAGCAATTTAAAAGTAGTAACAGGCAATTTCTTGTGCATGACTTTGCTGGGCTATGTAGTTCCACAGCAGCACTTTACTTAGCATAACAATACAAGTGATCATTATAGTTATAATACATTGGCATGTATGTTTAAGAATGCATAGGGTCACACTTACCAGCTCTGGATGGCGTTTGCGGCCTATCGGAATCTGCCACGTGCATGCCAGGCAGGACCTCAGGGGGTATGATGCGCTTCAGCTTCACCTCATATGAATTGTAGCACACAGTGGTGGGGCTTCCTCCTCCAGTCTTGGTGGCCTCCTCCAACTCCATGGCCATTTTATTTTTCAACTGCCTTTTGATGTCGTTGAATCTCTTTTTAACATTGCGGACGAGGCGCTTGTGCTGACTGACAGCGTTCACCGCCTGGGTGATGTCCTTCCACATAGCCCTTTTGCGCTGTGCTGTGGTCTTGTGGTGAGATTTGCCAAGCAAACGGTCAAACACTGGCAGGATAGCCCGGACAAGTGCTGCATTTTCCTCATATGAAAAGCGGACCTTTTGGCCACTTTTTGTGCGGCCAGCTTCCACCTCCTCCTCCTCATTTTGAACACCAGCCATGTAGCCCTCCTCCTCCATGCCAGTGTCTTCCTCCTCCTCACCACCATCTTCCTCCACCTCTGACATGTGGCCCTCCTGCAGCTGGTTTGGGGTATGGTCAAGGTCTTGGCTGTAGGATGTGGATGCCAGCGGATCCTCCACCTCCTCCTGCTAGGGCTGGACGCCCAGGGCCTGGTGTGGGGCTGCCCTTGTTGTGGCCATGCTGCCTGCCACACTGCTGGCTCTTCCACTTGTCTGGCTGCTGCCACTGGTCCCTCTGCCACTGGTCCCTCTGCCACTGCTCCCTCTGCCACTGCTTCCTCTGCCACTCCTCACTCTGCCACTGCTCCCTCTGCCACTGCTCCCTCTGCCACCAACACCTCTTCCTGTACTCACACTGCCACTGCTCCTCTCCATGCTCCTTACTTCCTATCAAAGAGTGAAATGGCGCCAATGCCCCTTTATATAGGGGGTGTGATGCATAATGGAGGGGACAGAGGTGGGTCAATAGGTTGGGGGGTTCTTAGTCATGCGGAGACAGTTTTGTAAATCGCACTCCGGTTGGTCCAAAACTCGCACATGACCGGCGGAAGAACTCGCACTTTTTGGTTACTTAAAATCGCACCACTTCGCCGCAAATCGCACCTCTTCGCAATTTTCAGCCTCCAATGCGCATCACATTAAATATGCGAATTATGACTGAAAAGTGCGATTTGAAAAAGGGCGAATTGCGGCGATGTGGTGCGCTAAAAAAACGTGCGCATTTATCTCAATCCATAGAATGTCACCCATGATATCTACATATAGTTGAGCAGTAGTTCACCATTTGAGGAGTACAATATTAGCAATCATCCATTTCAAGTGATCCCATACTGCAATCATAATACTTTTCAAGTTATATATACACTACATTGTATACACTACACTCCAATATAGCAATTTCGGTCTTGTCACTACTGTTTTTCCGTAACCGTATTCACCCCAATAATGTTTTAAATCAGTCTATATTATCTTACATAACCTGTTAAACATAAGAAATAAAGAATATGCATATGCATTAAAATTATAGACAAAAGACAGACAAAAAGGGAGAGAGGGAGAAAGGTAGAGGACGACTTGGGATATATCAATGGTGGTGTCAAAATTGAATAAGTTTTGAACCAAAATTACAACTTAATCGAGGTAATAAATCTTATTCTAACCATCCGTTGCATATCAAATCAGACAAATATTATACATGTACATATTTTCGAAGATAGATAGAACATGTTCCCTAGTAGTAGTATCCAGAGTGTCTATAAATAGAGTCATCTTTTGAGAGAACCTTTTAGACCCTTGTGATAAGTCCAGCCGTGCATATTTTATCTTGAAGTACAACATTTGCATAAGTTTTTGTTTTACTGTAGAAAGTTGCGGTGCTTCTTTCCCTGTCCAATGGATTAATATGCATTTCCTTGCTATTGTGCTTATTAAGATCAGAAGAGGAAGATTCTGTGTTTTGATCTTTTCAATCGGCCAAGTCCTAAAAGAAAGTCCCATAAGAGGTTCCATAGGAAGTTGTATTTTAAATATATTGAAAAGGTAGTTCAAAATTTTATACCAAAATCTTTTAATCCTATAGCAGTCCCACATGCAGTGTGCAAAATCCGCTACTTTGACTCTACATTTTTGGCATGCTCCAGTTTCTTCCTGATTCATATGTACACGTCTGTATGGTGTTATATAAGCCCTATGGATAGTGCGTAAAAACACTTCCTGTAGGTATACAGAATGTAAGGCTTTAAGCGATACAGAATACATACCAACAAGATCTTCCAATTGCTCTATCTGCGGTATATCTTTTGTCCACTTATCTAACAATAAACGCCACTGTATATGATCCGTACCACTTTGCTTCATTAGTAAGACATAGAAGTATTTTATTTTAAAAGCCTTTGTTATAATAAAATTCAAAAGTGTGTCTATAGATATGATTTTGGAAGGTACTATTATTGTCTGCTTGGTTCTGGACTAGGAGCCTTTATTGAGGTCAGGAAGTGTCTCACCTGAAAATACATGAATTGGTGTGTGCTGGGCAATCCATATCGCTGTGAAAGATCTGAAAAGGAGCTTATAAAGCCTCCAGGGTCGAAAATTTTATTTGATAGGTCCAAACCCCATTCCTTCCATAAATTAAATTGTTTGTTATGAATTGAAGGTACAAAGGAAGGGTTACCCCATAAGGGAATATTTTGAGATAAATGTGGGTTTCTATTGCATAATTTATTCATATATACCCACATAGCGTGTGTGTCCCTAAATAACATATGTGATTTTATCTCCATTGGAATATTTGTTCCTTTAGTTTGAATTAGAGCTCCTGGCGCCAAGGGATAAAAGATGGATTGTTCTAGGGAATAATCTGTATAAGTTGACTTAAGATCCAATCACTTATATATCTGAAAAATACAGCGGACGTGTGTTTCCCCAAATCCGGTAGACCAAATCCACCCTCAGATGTCAGAGTTTGAAATTTTTATTTGGCGATTCTGGGGCGTTTATTTTGCCATATAAATTTTGAGAACATTGACTCAAGGCGAGAGATATCAGCTTTCTGCAATGCTATGGGAAGCATTTGCATAAAATAGAAAATCTTTGGAAATATGATCGAGTTTATGATAGCTAAGCGTCCTACTAGAGAAACTGGAAGATCATTCCAGACCATCAATTTAGTGTCTATTTTTGTTATTGCCTGTAAGAAGTTTAGTGAGTATAGGTTGGCAAGAAAAAAGGGGGTGTGGATCCGCACAGACTAGAACATAATTTTTATATATTTATGAAAAACATTGAAAAGACCAATATACTGGACTGATCTTATAAAATTAAGGTAGTCTTGGATTGGTGGTGCGCCCAACACATTCAGTATTTGTGACTGAGTGAAGGGGGGTGTTTGCAAGAAGCAAACCAAAAGACAAATGTGCCTTTTTGGGCGCACTCTTTATATAGATTCGATATGGTTACTGCATTAAAACATAACTTTTAATAGGCTTCTTACACTAAAATATTGAGAGCATCCGTCAGTTTTTGATCAGTCATTTAGTATATATTCAATTGACTGTCACTCAAAAAATCACATATAACATTCAACTGAGACATGGACGGACAAACATTTAAGAGACATACTATATTAGTAGCCTGAGCATCATGATATCAATCTGATATTGAATTGACTTGGTACAATACCAATTTCTCTGTTGGATTATCAAAGAATGAAAATATTAAGTGCCTTGGCAAAACATCAACTTGTAGCTCAGCCGCTTCAGTTCGGACCATCACTCATGCTCTTGAATAGAAATATCGAGTCACTTGCTATACCTTGAGAACAGATGGAAAAGGGAGAAATCACTAAAGATGAATGGAGATATGAGAAAAAAGGAAAGAAAATGACCCCCGTGAACAGTACTCCTACAACCGGTGGCTCCTGAGTGTCTACTGTTCATTCACCCGTCTGAGTTACCAACCAGTCAGTTCACCAGGAGTCTCCTCTCTGGTTAATGAACTGGCCCCATCCAGGTATTACTGGATTATGGCCTATGGGGGGGTACGTAGGTAACCTGTTGGACTGAGTGTTGAATAAGCGTACCAGGTTGGTTGTTTATAGGGGAGTTACGGTACAGTGCACTTCTGCTTTCCACTCCAGCTCTGTGAGTCACCCTGGTGCTTTTCAGTATTGCAGGGAGACACTACAGGCTGGATGGATGAGAGAGTGTTTATGAAATGAGTGAATCCCAGTAATGAGTTGCCAGTTGACCAATCAATTGGGCTTCTGCTTTCAGAGATCTGCAAGCATCGAATCACTAATGAGAGAGTCCCAATTGAACGGATACCTCACCAGCATTGGAGAAAAGATTTATAAAAGAAAAGTGGGAATGTAGCAGAAGAGGAAAAAAAAATATAGGAATTAGATTAGACAATAGCGATCTCCTCCAGGTGTTCTATACTATTGTGCACTGGGTGGGTGACATACAGCACAACTCTGGATGTCACAGTGTGTACCGAATCCCAATCAATTAATTGGTAGTACCCTAATTGGATAAATTGTCACCTGAGGGTTTTTTTTAGCAAGTGCAATAGTTTATATATAAGACAGTCAGTTCCTATAGATGTTAGATTGCTACTATATTATCTAAAATGGATACAGTCTAAATTTTATGCATGTATTCAGACAAAAGTAACATTTGCACCGAGTAATGTTACATAAATGCACTTGCTGACATTCTATATATTGTTATCTTAAACTATCCATTTAATGAGAGGTCAGATAAGTGCACAGTGACGCATCAGCTGAAAGTGAAACATCCATATATCTGGCACCGTTTAATGAGATGAGTGCAACAAAAACGTATCAGCTGAAGATAATACCTACATACATCTGGCATTAAAAAATTCAACTGTATCCACACTGATTTAACCATAAAACAGGTATAAGCTGCTATTCAATAAATATATGAAGGAGCTTCTGTAACTTATTGGCACAGCTAAGAGATAAACCAAAAAGAATAAACCATTAGACCATGTATGTTACATAGACTGAGAAGTATATGCTGCCGACAATAAACTTGAAGCTGCAAGTGAAAAAATAGCTGCATGAGTTGGCTAGAGTTCAATCTATAAAAGATAATAGACCAATCTGCGTTCGCTGTACCAGTTAGGCTCTGCTCATTAGCAGATGCAGGCTCATTACCGGTGTTTTGGCTATTTGAGCTTAATAGCCGGCCAAAACACTTGTACATACAATGAATCCAATAATTAGCATATATCCCGCCTGCATAAGTACATTACCATTATTAATCCACATAGATAAACTGTACATATTAGGGAAAAGAATAATGCTCCTAACTACAATAGGTCACACTGCAGTTTGTATTAACTCAATTTAAATCTGCAGTGCCCACATGGCGGACTGAGGAAGCCCCAGGCGAAACACGTCCCCGCCACCGCCAGCCGTACATGGACGGACCATCCTCTGCTCTACACACCGACAGAGTAATAGTGAAGTTACCAGCTAGCTGCCGCATCTGAGAAACGCTGTCCCCGGCTGCAGAGTACTAGCGTACACAGGAGGTAACTCACGCCGCAGCTCAGCTGAGCCTGCGAGCGTTGGACACTGCAGATTTAAATTGAGTTAATACAAACTGCAGTGTGACCTATTGTAGTTAGGAGCATTATTCTTTTCCCTAATATGTACAGTTTATCTATGTGGATTAATAATGGTAATGTACTTATGCAGGCGGGATATATGCTAATTATTGGATTCATTGTATGTACAAGTGTTTTGGCCGGCTATTAAGCTCAAATAGCCAAAACACCGGTAATGAGCCTGCATCTGCTAATGAGCAGAGCCTAACTGGTACAGCGAACGCAGATTGGTCTATTATCTTTTATAGATTGAACTCTAGCCAACTCATGCAGCTATTCTTTCACTTGCAGCTTCAAGTTTATTGTCGGCAGCATATACTTCTCAGTCTATGTAACATACATGGTCTAATGGTTTATTCTTTTTGGTTTATCTCTTAGCTGTGCCAATAAGTTACAGCAGCTCCTTCATATATTTATTGAATAGCAGCTTATACCTGTTTTATGGTTAAATCAGTGTGGATACAGTTGAATTTTTTAATGCCAGATGTATGTAGGTATTATCTTCAGCTGATACGTTTTTGTTGCACTCATCTCATTAAACGGTGCCAGATATATGGATGTTTCACTTTCAGCTGATGCGTCACTGTGCACTTATCTGACCTCTCATTAAATGGATAGTTTAAGATAACAATATATAGAATGTCAGCAAGTGCATTTATGTAACATTACTCGGTGCAAAAGTTACTTTTGTCTGAATACATGCATAAAATTTAGACTGTATCCATTTTAGATAATATAGTAGCAATCTAACATCTATAGGAACTGACTGTCTTATATATAAACTATTGCACTTGCTAAAAAAAACCCTCAGGTGGCAATTTATCCAATTAGGGTACTACCAATTAATTGATTGGGATTCGGTACACACTGTGACATCCAGAGTTGTGCTGTATGTCAACCACCCAGTGCACAATAGTATAGAACACCTGGAGGAGATCGCTATTGTCTAATTTAATTCCTATAATTTTTTTTCCTCTTCTGCTACATTCCCACTTTTCTTTTATAAATCTTTTCTCCAATGCTGGTGAGGTATCCGTTCAATTGGGACTCTCTCATCAGTGATTCGATGCTTGCAGATCTCTGAAAGCAGAAGCCCAATTGATTGGTCAACTGGCAACTCATTACTGGGATTCACTCATTTCATAAACACTCTCTCATCCATCCAGCCCGTAGTGTCTCCCTGCAATACTGAAAAGCACCAGGGTGACTCACAGAGCTGGAGTGGAAAGCAGAAGTGCACTGTACCGTAACTCCCCTATAAACAACCAACCTGGTACTCTTATTCAACACTCAGTCCAACAGGTTACCTACGTACCCCCCCATAGGCCATAATCCAGTAATACCTGGATGGGGCCAGTTCATTAACCAGAGAGGAGACTCCTGGTGAACTGACTGGTTGGTAACTCAGATGGGTGAATGAACAGTAGACACTCAGGAGCCACCAGTTGTAGGAGTACTGTTCACGGGGGTCATTTTCTTTCCTTTTTTCTCATATCTCCATTCATCTTTAGTGATTTCTCCCTTTTCCATCTGTTCTCAAGGTATAGCAAGTGACTCGATATTTCTATTCAAGAGCATGAGTGATGGTCCGAACTGAAGCGGCTGAGCTACAAGTTGATGTTTTGCCAAGGCACTTAATATTTTCATTCTTTGATAATCCAACAGAGAAATTGGTATTGTACCAAGTAAATTCAATATCAGATTGATATCATGATGCTCAGGCTACTAATATAGTATGTCTCTTAAATGTTTGTCCGTCCATGTCTCAGTTGAATGTTATATGTGATTTTTTGAGTGACAGTCAATTGAATATATACTAAATGACTGATCAAAAACTGACGGATGCTCTCAATATTTTAGTGTAAGAAGCCTATTAAAAGTTATGTTTTAATGCAGTAACCATATCAAATCTATATAAAGAGTGCGCCCAAAAAGGCACATTTGTCTTTTGGTTTGCTTCTTGCAAACACCCCCCTTCACTGAGTATAGGTTGGATAAGTTTGCGCTAATTTGAATCCCTAGGTATTTAAATTTTGTATTAGTAATAGTAAAAGGATTATTCAAGTGACTTATGAGATTTGGATTGGTATTACCCAGTAGTTGCACTTCCGATTTAGTCAGATTTCTCTTATATCCAGATATCAAACCGAAGGAATCTATAAGATGTAACAACGCCGGGATAGAATGAAAGGGATTCGAAATAAAAATCAATGCTATTTTTTACTCCTCAGAGTTAATTTCGAATACCTTGTATGAGAGGTGATGTTCTAATAGCCACTGCCAGAGGTTCTATCGCAGTTGCAAATAGCAACGGCGACAGAGGACATCCCTGGCGGGTGCCTCTCCCAAGTTTGGACATTGAGGAAAGGAGTCTGTTGCATGCTATCGCAGATTTAGGTGAGTTATATATTGTGCGGATCATCCTTACAAATTTAGGGGGAAAACCAAACTGCTCTAATCTATTAAAAATATGAGGCCATAGCACCAAATCAAAATGCCTTCTATGTGTCCAAAGTAAGCACCATTTCTGGATTTCTTTCGGTGGCTGAGGAGGCATTTGATTTCTGGATAGCCGCCAGTACTCTGCGGACGTTTGTAACCGAATGTCGGCCTGTGATAAAACCAGTCTGGTCTTTGTGGACTATAACTAGCAAAATGGGTTTCAATCTTTCTGCTAAAATTTTTGTAAAAAGTTTATAGTCCACATTTAAAAAATATATAGGACGATAAGAGCCTGCTAGACTGAGATTGTGTCCTTCTTTTGGTAACACCTTAATAATAGCGTCTGAGAAATAATCAGGGATTATACCTTTCTCTATTATGTCATTAAAGCATGCAACCAGAGAGGTGGCTATATGTGGTTCCATAAATTTGAAGAATTCTTTAGAATACCCATCAGGGCTTGGTGCTTTAGCCAATTTTAACTTCTTGATAGCATCTATTACCTCCTTTATTGTAATTGGACTGGTCAAAGACTCCTTTAAATGCTCTGGTAGTTGTGGGAGGGATAGTGTATTCCAGAAAAGATTAGGGGGTTTTATAGTAGGGGAGTTACATCCGTTAGCTCCTTCTGGGTAGCCAGAGGAGGAGAATATAGGTCTTGATAGAACTGACACAGGACCTCGGCTATTTGGTCATCTGATTCCGCCATGGAACCATCTGCTTTCAAAAGGGAGTGTACAACTGTTTTTTTGACGTGAACCCTGCAATAAGTTTGTAAGCAGTGAGACAATTTTAATCCCGAATTTATAGAATTTTGCATTGATATTGAAGAGATATCTGTCACCTTGAGTCTGCAAGTGCTCTTCAAAATGTAACTTAGCATTCTGGTATCCTAATTTAGATTCTTTAGTATGGTTTTGTTTAAAAGTTTGAAACGCTTCCATTAGACAAGTTTGGAGGTTGATATAATTAGCTGACGTGGATAGTGGGGGTATGAAAAGGTCGTAGGACGCGTACCGCCGCCCCTCGCGGGCTCGCTGCACTCGCCATGCTTCGGGTTGGCGTTGATAGTGGGGGTGGTACAGTGTGAAAAATGTAATTTGGGGTGCATTTAACATTTTTGCTACTAATTTAAATGCATTTGCATGTATTTGTGATCAAAAACGCATGCCATCGCATCGCATGGCATGCAATGCGATGGCATGCGATTTTTCACAAAAATACATAAAAACCAGTAAAAATCGCATCGCATGCCACTACATATGGCATGCGATGACATGCGATGGGAGCCGTGATAGTATAGAAGTACCGAAATTTGTAAAAAATAGGTGTATTGTATCCAGAAATACACTTATTTTTTACATTTACTATGCCGAAAATACGGCAATTCGTATTCGTATTGATAGCACATCAATACGAATACGAATTGCCGTATTTTCGGGATAGTAAATGTCAAAAATAAGTGTATTTCTGGATACAAATACACCTATTTTTTACAAATTTCCTTTAGTATATTTCCCCCTAAATGTCAGGTAGACAACCACACTCGATCCACAGGTTTTAAAGTGGGAACTAATTTGCATTTTCTATCAGCAACCTTCTTATAGTTGCTGGAGGCTTTCAAAAGAGCAGATTGAATATATGTCCAGACCTTATTAAATCGTTTAAAGTGTTAAGTCAACTGCTGAAACAGATGAAGCTGCGAGAGGCTGGAATTCTGGCCCTCTAGGATAAAATCCATAATTAGTGAATAATTTCGTGGAGTTTAAAAATCTGTGGTATTGATTATTATGACAGTATTCTGCCCATGGGAGTTCTGCCCAGTCAGCTTGAGAACATACAGGCATAGCAAGGACTCCAGGCCTTGGTTGACTATTTCAGTCTGATTATTCTTTTAGGATGGTATGCAGTACTAAACTTGAATTTGACATGAAGTATAGCACAGAGACTTCACCAGAACATAGAAACAAAGTGAACTCCTCAATCAGATGATTCCAGAGGTAGACCATGGAGTTTGAATTTTTCACGAACAAAGAGTTACGTTTTCTCTGACAAAATTAGCAATTTTAGTCACCGAGTTGGTGTTAAACTTGGAAGATTTGACAAGATCGGTGACAGTTGATGGTGAATCGATGCTGACCAATGGTACAGTTTAAGGACAACTATAGAAGTTTTAGGAATCGTCTGGAACTGAATGGATATAACAGCATAACCACTGGATGGAGCCAGACTGTGCAGCAAAGTGGTGTATATTGTGCAAAACTGTAATACAGCAGGATTTCCACAGGATCAGATTCACAATGCTCCAGCTATGCTGGAGATATCATTGCACTGGTAGATTGCTAGTCCAGATCCAGCATTATAATATTACCTACTACCAGCTGATAGGCTGTTTACTTAGATTAGTTTACTATATATACTTGAAATACTTTTTCACTATATATTAATTTTTTATTTCTTAATGTTAGTTATATTCACAATTTTTACAATATTAATTAATCAACAATTCATTGTCACATTTATTTACATAAGAATTTAATATCCACAATATATTATCACTGCACAATATTACTGAGAACTGTATATTGATTTTCACATGCACTTAATCAACCAGATAATAAATATGAGTTTGTACATCAATAACACGGCTTCACATCAAGATATAATGATAACTATAAATAAATATATCTCACCATTTAAAATTAACAAAATACCATGATAATTCTAAAACAATAATTAGGAGTACTTACGATTCACGTTAAGAGTAATAATTATTTCAAGATTTTGCCTATGGGGAACACACCTAATTAAAGATAGAACCTTGTTCATATAGTAATAATATTTCCATACAGTTATAATGCAATAATGGATAAGATCATACATCTGAGAACATACATATAAAAATAAAAATTACAAACATATAGAATAGTACCAATCAAAATCCAGTGAGTTAACAACAGAATAGAAATTATATAGATGAAATTAAATCTAACCACTCCTGGAGATTCTATTTGTGAATAGACCTGTCAATCAATTATATTTAGACAGAATACAAGTGTGATAGGTGTCAGAGAATATGCTGATGTCTATTTAGCCATTCATTGGATAATGGTCACGTCACTCACAATGGTCAGATAATTCATTGGTCAACCTTCACAATAAAAACCCCCTCCAGCCCGACAGTCGGGTTGGAACGATGATTAATCTTTATGTGAAACGTATGTCAGGACGCCAACGGGGGGATGCGGTGCACATGGTTCATGTGACCGGCCCTACCCACTAGACGCTGCCTGTTAAAAATGTGTTTCAATATTTAAACATATTTATTTAAAATTGAAACTGTTCTGATTCTGCCATTACACAGTCTATTTTGAAACTTCTAAATTGACATGAGAAAGTCACGGACTGGCAGATAAATACAGCCCGTCTCGTTAGTGCCGCCAAATTAATTAACAGCTTTAATGGACTAGCACTGATAGAGTCTATACTCAGAATCGAATATATGTGCTTTATATATTTGAATACAATTGTGGATTATATTTAATGGTTCCACTATATTCAAAGACCACATTAAAAAATTGTGGATGACATAAGTGAGTTGGCAACCCTTGTTCATTAAAAGTGAACAGCACGATTATAATAAAATACTATTCCATACTGATCATTTACTATTCCTGGGATTATACTGTCCGTTTCACAACTTCTCACATGACAAGATAAAGTTATAGGCTGTTTGATATACACAACCCGTCCCGTTAGTGCCGCAAATTAATATAGGGCTGTAAGGGACAAGCACTGATATAATGAACATTTAGAACTATGTGATTTGCATATTGGAATGTAACAGTGGATCAGATTTTATTGGCATATTTAAATACCATATTATAATCGTGGATGATACAAATATGTTAGTGACTTGTGTCCATTTAAAGGGAAAAGCACAGTTACACTAGCCGCTTTAAGTCACTGGTATATAGAGATTTCCTACAGATAATAGCCACTTAGAATGGCAGACTTAAGTGTCTAGGACAGTGGTTCCCAAACTGTGTGCCGTGGCTCCCTGGGGTGCCTCGGGACACATGCAGGGGTGCCGCGGCTTGGTGGTCCAGGACCAACTTAAACTATTAATGGTTAATTATTTAGGAGCAAAGCCAGTGCTGGTGGCTGCCAATCATAGAATGTGTACAAACAGAAGCAAATCCTGTCCTTTACCACATAACTGCCTCTAAGAATTGCATATAAACCCAATCTAATTAATTTTTTTTGGACCTAGGGGTGCCGTGAAAAAATTCTGATTCTCTAGGGTGCCGTGAATCAAAAAAGATTGGGAACCTCTGGTCTAGGAGAACTACATTATACTATATATCACCTATATAAGTCTGTATCACTGTTTTGATTATCGATAGATGATGTTACTTCATGAAATTAAGTCCTAAACAAACTTATTTATTGTGCCAGTTGAGCTATACTAATATGTACACAGAAATTGAATAGAGTGTAAAACTCCAATATAACTACACTCCATACTCAGTGAATTGTTCCCGATAACCATAGGCATGCGCAGCACATTTTATTAGGAGGTGCACCATAAAAGGGGTGTGTATAGTACAACTTATTGGGCATGTCTAACACCACCCATAAGGTGTGTCTAACACTGCCACTCAGGCGTGTCTACCATAATCTATTGGTACTTGCTACAATATAAAACGTCTCTCAGACGCGCACACCTATGTGCGCACACCTATGTGCGCACACCTATGCCGATAACACAGGGGGCCCAGCACTCACTACTACAACAAACTAACTCACCATAACATTCAAATTATCAATCAATAAATAATAGGGTTTTAGTTCATGAATTGATCATTGCATTTAAGCTTGCAGCCCATCACCAAGGGACCCCATTTCACTGCAAGTCCTCAGGGAGCGCCCCAGGCGAGTCGGGGTGGGTGCGCCCCGTTGCCGGGGGGAGGGAGGGGGGGTAACTAGCGCTTCCGGCGCCGCCGCGCGCATAGCGCTAGTTATTTGCTATTCACTACAGGGACCCCGCCGGCCGTAGCCAGCTTTATACACATAACGGCGCCGCAGGTACCCTTACGGCTCGGACACCCCTGACAGCCCCAGCACTGCAGGGATGCCAGGGCAGCAATTTTTTTACACAGTTCGCTGGGGGTGAGGGGCGAACTGCCGCCCTCCAGGTGCCGGCGCCCTAGGCAAATGCCTAGGACTGCAAGTCCTACACTAACAACTGGTTATCTTAGGAACCTGGCAACTGCTTACACATCATAGCTAAAATGAACATGTGTTTTTTTTTCTTGGGTTAAAGCTCAACTGCCAAGTACCTTATGGCTTTTAAAGGTGAGACAATCCCAAACACAGCACCTGAATTAGTACTAAAAGGGCAACTGTCAGTGTGTTTGTATTTACTAGAGTGTGTGGTCACAGGCCACTGCACCCACCCTGGGAAGCTGGGAAGTGGGTGCTGTTTGCACCCCAATCCTAGGAATGGCAAGTGTGTTGGTACTTCTGTGTCTATCTATCTATCGATCTATCTATATATAGTTGTAGGTTGTTTGGGACTTTGGATTATGAAACAAATGCCGTGGTGCCTTCAAGTTCAATAGTATATGCAAATATCCCCTCGGTACCTTTGCAGGTTCCTTGTAGGAATTATATATGTATATATTTATTTATTTATGTGTGTGTGTTTGTGTGTGTGTGCTGGAGAAGACAGGGATCTGGCATAGGAAAAATGCAAAGGGATTAGTATAGGGTGGAAAATGACAAAGAGGTTGGCATATGCAAGGGCCTGGCACAGAAAATAGGGAAAATAGAATATTTTCCCTTCCAGCATCCCTGTTCCATGTTGGAATAGCAGCAGCACTCTTGGGACTGGTTACAAAAAAATATTTTATTTAGCAAAGGATCTTGATCTCGTAGATTCGGATTCCATAGATTAGGAATCTATGAGATTACTTTTCTAAATAAAAGATTTGTTTTGCATGTTTGTAACCAGTCTCCAGAGTGCCACTGCTATTCCAACATCTATTTCATCGTCTGCGGAGGGTACAGAGTAGCCACCCACAGGAAGCTAATATATATATATATATATATATATATATATATATATATATATATATATATATATATATATATATATATATATATTTTAACAAATTCGGACACTCACAGGATGCAGGGAGATATATTGCCAGGTGGCCTCCAAAGGTGCACCCGCAGGACACCAATGTCCTAAGTCACGGGTGTCAAACACAAGGCCCGCGGGCCAAATCCGGCCCGCCAGACCTCGTCATGTGGCCCGTGCGAGTAGATAGCACGCAGGGCAGTGTGTCCCAGCTCCTGCCTAGGCCACCTCCTCTCACCCACCCCACTGCGACCGCCTTACCTGTTCCTCCACTGTCGGCGGCCATGTTCCTGTAGGCACATATGTATGCGGCTACAGAAACATGGCCGCCGGCCTCCACTGCTACGTGGAGGAGGGCCCGGCCGCCTGTTCCCTCTGATGCCCGGCAGTGACAGCCACTGGGTGGGGACGTCATTACGATGACGCCGCCCGCCCATGTGTCTGTAGAGAAGTAGGAGCAGGCAGGGAAGCTGGACCGGGAGTCGGGGACAGTGTGGCCGCAGCAAGCAGTGAAGAAAAGCTGGAAGCCACAGCAGCTGCAGGACAGATGGAGAAACAGTAAGTGAGGATGAGGATCACACTCACACTAAAAAAAAATATATATCTGCTGTTTCCTGAGGTGTCCCCGTGTATAATAATAATAATGCCACGACACCACAGGCTGCTCATCCTGTATAATCATTTATGTGTCATGGCATTACTTTTATTATATTATACAGGGGGAGCAGTCTGTGGTGTCATGGCATTATTATTATACAGGGGGAGCAGCCTGTGGTGTCATGGCATTCATTTTATATTATACAGGGGGAGCAGCCTGTGGTGTCATGGCATTATAATTATACAGGGGGACCTACAGATACAACCGGCCCTTTGAGGGTGACCAAACTGCTGATGCGGCCCCAGATGAATTTGAGTTTGACACCCCTGTCCTAAGTTATTTGCGGGGTTAGGTGGCACTCCAGTCAAAAAAAAAATACTGAAAGCCAAAACTTTGTAGACAACATTTCAGTACCTTTTATGTGGTCACCTAAGTTTACCACACCATATACCCCTTATACAAATAATGCAACACAATAGTAAACCCCTTATATTGTACTTGCCTCTTCCACAGTATGCCACCTAATGTGTAAGAGTCAAAATTCACCATATGCCACACAGATGAAGGCACTGTGGCACGTGGACTGAGCCAAAATACACACTATACTAAATGGATTGAGCCAAAATTCAAAATATGCTTCACAAACAGGGACATTTCGTGCCAAAGGCGCACATTAAAATGTTACACCATAATCCCCATTAGATTATAAGCCGCAAACCATAATGTCCATTATGTATTATGCCAAACACCATAATACCTATTACAAATTATGCTATATAAGTGCTGCTTACCTATATGCTCATTGCCAAGGGTACCATGCTCATTGCCAGGGGTTCCATGCTTGTTGCCAAGGGGGAATACATGCTAGTGGTAACTGGGGGACAGCTGCCACCAGGCAGAAGGGACAGCCCTTGACAGCCCTGCAAAGAGCAGGGGGATGTCCGGCTGTATTCAGAGCACTGCAGGTCCTGGCTATTTCAAATAATACCCCTTTCACACAAAAAAATGCAAGGACTCATCTTACCATCAATTAGGACAATGATAACTGAAAAGAGAATGTTCACTTGTAGGATGCAATGTAAACCATCGCTGATGACAATGATAACTGAAGAAAGAAGGTTCACTTGTATGATGCGATAGTAACCATTGCTGATGTGTCAGAGACAACAATAACTGCAGATAAGTAGAAGTAGCTCACCAGTATACCAAAAACACAGGCACAGGAGGAAAGTAAACTAATGATGACAGATGGTTGATGTTACGCCACTGATGGTGACTGTATAGATGATGACTTTCTGAGAGGTGTCTGGTAAAGGCAGGTGGTATTGGGTAGAAGAGTTGTAGCAGAAGATGATAAGTAGTGGTTGTAGTTAACAAAGATGAACCGATGATGAACCAATGGTGAATCAGATAATCACTGTAGAAATGGCAGGAGCCAAGGATGACTGGAAACAGTAGGGTTGGAGGCTGGCTGGAAATATCAGGATTGGAAGCTGACTGGAAACAGCAGGATTGGAAGCTGACTAGAAACAGCAGGGGTTAACACAGTAGGAACTGCTAGGAGTCAGGCTGTGCTGGAGATGACAATAGTACTGGTGATCCTATTGATGCTATTAGGCTGTAGACACCAATTCACCAATGAGGTCTGAGCATTCTCACAACATACTTAAAGGAAGAAGTGGAAGGTGATTGGAGGAAGTGGAGTGATGTCAGCAATAGGCAGACTGTATTGGTTGTAGTGCATCATGTGAGACAAGGCAAGATGGTTGCACCCATGTCAGCGGACTGGTGTTAACTCCAGCGTGCTGAATATGCGACTGCGGACTAGACACCAGGTGACACAGGACCACATGCAGGAGCGCTTAGTGGAGGTCTCTGTAGGAGATTATACAGCAGGTACAGTGGAGACAGCGGAGATGCTACTGGGCATACGCAACATAAAACCACCAGAGGGTGGCAGTCCCGAAGCATAGGTACTGTATGACAGTCTATTGGGAGAACACCTTAACGCTAGCCTGAAGCATTCAGAGGTTAGATAGGTGCTTCTGAGAGTCTGGATCATGACAGAGCCCCCCTTTATGGGTGGCCCATGGACACCTGTGAGGCTTGCGAGGAAATCTGCAATGAAACTCACGAATCAGCTGAAGGAGCATGGACTTCATTTGACCAGGAACCATATCCTTTCCAGTCAATAAGATACTGCAGACGATTGTACAGGATATGGGAATCTAGAATATTTGCTACCTCATACTCATCTCCTCTCTTATTCTGGACTTTAGGTGGTGGTGGAAGCTTAGAGTGAAAATTATTCAAAATGAATAGCTTGAGTTAAGAAATGTGAAACAAGTTTGGAATCTTTAGAAATCAAAGAAGTTTCAACCTGTTATATGGAGAATGGACCACTAAACCATAGGGCAAATTTCATTGAAGGAGCTCTGAGTCTTAGATTCTTAGTGGAAAGACACACTTATAATTATCAGATGCTCTTAGTAGTGATGCTTGGATGGTTTTCCAGATTTCTTTGAAATAATGGATATTTGAGTTCACAGCTTGCACAGATGTGGAGACTAAAGTTTGGAATTCTGGAACTCTGGGGTGGAACCCATAGATAGCACAGAATGGTGTAGAAGAAGAAACTGGTTATGGCGGCAGAATTCAGACCAGGGTAGTAATTTCACCCAATCATCCTGGGATGAAGAGATGTACAAGCGTAAGACAGTTTCTAAATCATGGTTGACACTTTCAGTCAGGCCATTAGACTATGGATGGTAGGCAGTGCTGAATTTTAGCTGGACTTGAAAAGAGGAACTCAGGCGGTGCCAGAATCTGGCCACAAATTGAACCCTTCGGTATGAGATAATTACTTGGGGAAGTCCATACAACCTGAATATCTCTTAAATGAGAAGTTATGCCAGCATGGAAGCTGATGGAAGTCTTAAAAGTGGGACAAAGTGAGACATTTTGTGAGTCGGACAATGATTACCCAATTTGTGTTCTAATGGATGATTCTGGTAGAAAGGTAATGAAATCCATGGACAGATGGGTCTATGGATCATGTGGAATGGACAATGAAATAAATTGTCCAGCAGGATCTTGACAGCCGGATTTGTGCTGAGCACATTTAGAGCATGAAGCAATGAATTCCTGAGTATCTTTTTTTCAGTGGTGACCACCAATAGGACCTGGACAAGAACTTGTAGGTTCTTTGGATGCTTAAATGACCGGCAAATCTTAATGCAAGAGCTGATAGGAGAAGTTTCTGGTGGAGAGTGATTCACAAAAGACTTTCCAGGAGGTGGAGTGGAACCAACTTTAACCGAGGAGAAAGCTAAAGGAATCAATAATAAGAATTTTTTCTTTGGAATTCAGCTCTGTATCCTGCTCCCAGGATAGGGAAAGAGCATCAGCTTTGCGCTCCAAGACATAATGACAGCTTGAACATAAAATGAGAGAAAAAGAGAGCACAGCGGGCTTGGCGTAGGTTAAGACATCGGGAAGTTTTAAAGAAAAAAAGTTTCATATGATCTGTAAGAATGCAAATCTCATGAGTAGCTCCTTCCAAGAGGTAACACCATTCTTCTAAGTGTAGCTTGATGGCAAGCAGTTCTTGGTACCCAATAGCTTAAGTTCGGCCAGCAGGAGAGAATTTATGGTAAAAGGAGCCACAGGGATGCAAATGACCATCTGAACCTCTCTGGAAAAATACCCATACAACTCCCACCAACTTCCAGAGTAAATTGTAAGAAAGCATCTGGCTGTATATGGACTGAAGCAGAGATGGACTTCTTTTTTGAGAGGGTCGAAGCTGTAAAAGTTCTTGTTAAATTTACAATAATAATTAGCAAATCCCAGGAAGTGCTGAACACTGTGAAGCATCGCAGACATCGGCTAATCTTGGATAGTTTGAAGTTTGTTGGGATCCAGTTTGATTGGCTCAGAGTCGAGACATAACTTTTTCACCCAGTGATGATGTTCTTCCAAGTTATTGGCATAGATAAGAATATTGTTTAGATATACCACAACATGATGATACAACAGGTCACAGAATAACTCGTTGCCAAAGTATTGGAAAATTTCAGGAGCATTACTAAGGCCAAAGGGCATGACCAAATACTCATAATGGCCATCCCTAGTATTGAATGCAGTCTTCCACTCATCGCCTTCTCTGATGCATATAAGGTTGTAGGCCCTCGAAGATCAAGTTAAGTCAAAATAGTGGCTCCACTGACTCGGTCAAAAAGTTCTGTAATTACAGGCGAAAGAAAAAAATGATATAGAAATCTATATCAATTCTAAAGGCGCTTTATATGAGTGTGCTTGGCTTAAGCAGCAATCTATACACAGGAGGAGTCACCTCCAGCACAATATACAGAGAAAAGGAAAGTGGGCGATTGCGCTAATTAATAATAAACAATTAAATAGATAAATACTTGGATAAAATAGAAATGGTCAGGTGTGAATAATAAAATATATTTAATTATGACATATGAATAAAAAAAGAAATTATTGGCAAGGAATAAAAAAATTGTAAAAAATGGACACTGAATCAATAGTCACCCTTGTTTGGAGAGGGTATGCCAGTCCATTTAGGGAATTATCCCAGATGTTTTATGGAGAGTCCAGGAAATATTGTAATCCAGACGGTTGGGAAACACTCCAGTGCTGTTGCCCCTTTGGTATCTACGAATTGTAACCGGGCTTCCTTTAGCAGGTGGCGTGCCTCCAAGATGGTAGTTTTGCCACGGATGGTGGTAAGAAGGGCCAGTCCACTTGTAGTTGCATAAGAGTGTCCCAAATGAGGGCAATGGATAGTCTCCAACTCCAAATGTATGTGACTGGGGTGCTGGTGATCAGGGTCCCATTAGAAATGCACCTACGCGTTTCGCTGTCTGTGGCAGCTTTTTCAAGGTGACTTGCTTCTTCAAACAATGGGGTTTAAATACCCTCTAAAGTAATTAATCAAACACACCTGACCAAGGTGATAATTAATTAATAAACATAATTACTAAGAAAACATATATAATAATGATGTTTGAGTACTGGGGGGAGACAGACCTACTTAATTATATATTTTTAAAAGCCGATGATACAGAACATACCTTTAAGAGAACAACAACAATGTGCCGATAAGGGTTCGTAGCGTACCGGAAGTGTGTAATACCCGTAACTTCCGGGATTTGGAACGCACGCCAACCAGCGTGCGGAAGTGTTGTGTGTTTATATTTGGAATAGTGTCCGGCGCATAATAGCGACGTGGACTCCTATTCATGTCTCCCATCATATACGTGTGATGTAGGGTGAGGATCTTTTAATCTAATTAAATTAATTGAAGTGATGTGCGCGGATATCCTGGTTAATGGAACGCATGTCTTCTATAGTATGGAACGCACATCAGAATCACTTAGCCGGCAGAATGTTGTTGTTTAATTAAAGTAAAAATAAACATAAAACAAAAACTGACATATACAATTCAACGTTAATTTGCAGAACCATTTTAGTATGATGATTTTTTTATTATTTCATATAAGAAAATATATATCCAAGAATTAGTGTTTTATAAATTCCTTGGGAATTAAGACATTTTATAATATCTGATGATAGAGCTCAATGATAATATTAATAACATTCTTTTGACATTTTTTTGTTGTGTTTTTTACACTCAGTTTCATATGCATAAAAATTACAAAAAATTACTATAAAAATTCTTTACATATAAATAAATAATATATACAGTAAAACAATATAATAATGAAAATGGTAAATAGAGGTTAATGACAAAAACATTACATGTAACATTTTTATCTATGTATATAATAAATCTGATGAATAAAGGAGGGTATACAGAGTAAGTACACACACGAATGTGTGCACAGCCGCATGTATATTTATTAATTTAACAGTGAATGGGGCAGAAAGAAGTCTATTGGTTATATAATTGTGTTCAGTTCAATGGCTTCATTTAAGCCGTCTGGATGGATTGATTGCATTTTGAACATCCAATAGACTTCTTGCTTACATAAGTTTTTATATCGGTCCCCACCTCTTGTAGTTTTGGGTATGTGTTCAATGCCTATTATTGTCAGGCCTTTTGGGTTGCTGTGGTGTTTTGTGGCAAAATGTTGAGAGACACTGTGTGTTTGAACTTGTTTTAAAATATTTCGTCTGTGTTCACAGAACCTAGTTTTCAACTTTCTAGTTGTACGTCCAATGTATCTAAGATCACATGGACATTTTAACATGTATATAATAAACTCTGAGCTGCAATTTATGAAACTATTAATTGGACGAATGTTTCCTTCGCAGTCTTCTATCTGTGGATTAGATTTATTCGGAATATAAGTACATGTAATACAGTTTGTTTTCCCGCATCTGAAGAAGCCTTTCGGGGAGGGATTTATCCACATTTTTGGGTTTTCATCACTGAGTGGCCTCAAATTTTCTTTGTTGATAAAACTAGGTGCAAGGGCATTTTTTAAAGTCCTGTTTTTGCGAAAAACAAAAACAGGTTTTTCGGGCAGTAAATCAGTTAAATATGGATCTTGTCTTAGTATTTTATAGTTTTTTCTAATGATTTTTTGTATCTGAGAAGAATGATTATTGTCAGTGGATATGAATGCCATTTGGTACCGATTTTGTTGATTATTTTTTGCAAAGGGGTTAGTGGTAATACTTAGTGAAGTATCTTTTTTGCAAGGATTTCAGTTCTATCTAGATTTTTAACTTCATTGTATGCTTTATCAAGTAGAGATTTTGGGTATCCTCTTGATTCAAAAGAGGACATCATCTCTCTAGCTTGTCTATCGAAGATGTCCTTGTCTGAACAGTTTCTAAAAAGACGAAGCAGCTGCCCTTTGGGTATCCCTTTCTTCCAGGGGATGTGGTGTGCACTATTGTAGTGTAGATATGCTCAAGATTCCACTTCTTTAATGAAGTTTGAGGTGACAATAGTATTGTCATAGATCTCTAGAGTCACATCCAGATAGGAAATGCGATCCCGGTGCATGGTATGGGTGAATTGTAAATTATATTGGTTTTGATTAAGGTGATTAACAAAATCCAGTGCTAATTGTGATTCTCCATCCCAAATAATAAATAGATCGTCTATATAACGGCCATAGAGGACCAGGTTCGCTGCAAGGTGACTATTCCAAATAAGTTCTTGTTCAACCTCTCCCATATATGGATTTGCATAACTGGGTGCGAACCTGGTCCCCATGGCCGTCCCCATCACCTGTAAGAAGAACGTGTCCTGAAATAAAAAGTAGTTGTGCTGTAAAATATAAAGAATAGAATCAGTGATGAATCTCTTGTGTCTATCCCCCAAGTCTCCATCTTTGGCTAATCTTCTTGAGATTACTTGTGTTCCCAGATCATGGGGAATATTGGAATATAGACTTGTGATATCGAGGGTTAAGAATGAGTATGAATCTTTCCACTCGATATCCTGTATTAATTGCAAAAAATGTGTTGTATCTTTGATGTGAGACTTGAGGGTAGACACTCGAGGTTGGAGGAAGGAATCTACATTAAAAGAAAGATTAGAGGAAAGTGAATTAATACCGGAAATTATAGGGCGCCCAGGTGGTGAAGTGAGGGACTTGTGAATTTTGGGAAGGTGATAATAAATAGGGACTAGTGGGTGCTCACAGTAGAGGAATCGCAGTTCCTCTCTGGATATGACTCCATCTTGTTCAGCTTCTTTGAGTAGGCTAAAGAGTTCGATTTTGAATTTTGGTGTGGGGTTATGATCCAGTACAGAATAGAAGGTAGGGTTTTGTAATTGTCTATTTGCTTCTAATAGATAATCAATTCTGTTTTGTATGATTATACCTCCCCCTTTATCTGCCTCCCTTATTATGATTGATGTATCTTTTGTTAGATTTCGAAAAGCACGTAATTCATTTTTTGTAAGGTTTGATTTTTGTGAATTTTTGTTGTGTGATCTTATTGATTGGCACATATTTTTAAAGTCATCGAGAGTGACTTTATAGAATGACTCAATATTAGTACCCTTTGATTTTAGAGGGTAAAACTCTGATTTTAAACGAAATTTTTCCCTTGATATGTCAAACAATTTGGTTTCCTTTGGTGATTCTGTCCCGATCTCTTCTAGGAGTTCTGTGAGTGCATCTAATGCTGGTGCATCACCCTGTTCAAGGATTATAGCAGCTGCTTCGTCTTTATTCTTATTTAAGATTTGACGAAAGAATGTCTAGGAGACAGACCTACTTCTCTAGATGGGAACAGCCGATTTTCCCTAAAGAAAATATTAATCCAACATTAAAAGAGGATTTCTTTCAATTAGAAAATCTTTTAAAAACTGAAATAAAACACTGGTTAGACAGTACAAATCTCCAGCGTTATATAGACAAGAATATGATTCCGAGGGGCCTGAGACTTTTTAAAAATTCCATATTTCAACCCGATAGCGTACCCCAAAAAGAATGGGAAGAGACCCTAGACAAGTGCTCTCTTGAACTGATTAAAATCGTCATTAAATATAGAAAGATCCAAGCAGAAAAAAACTGAAACAGAAATCACTAGTTTAAAACAAAAATTAGAACCATTTAAACACACTAAGGAATTTAAAGAAAATGATGAGGCTTTAAATACCAAAATAGCTAAATTTGAACAAACCACAATCGACACAAAATGTAGAAAATACCAACGTGATTCAGACGACTATTGCCTGAACAAAGTAAGATCCTATAAGAAAAAAACTTACAAACAGGATGCCACTAATACAGAATACTACAATAAAAATCGTAAACAGTCCAATAACAATTCCTATGCTCCTGGACGACCTGGGAGGGGCAGGTCCCGTGGATATTCCGGGAACTATGGAGGGAGACAGAGGGTCCACTCTGGTCCCTCCACACCTGGTTACCAACATGGGCGTTCCCCACCCAGATCGTCCTATGAGCATAAACACAACTATTCCAAAGAACCCACTAATATAAATGCACCAAAAATACTAGGAGCACGCCCAAAAGATAAAAATACTCAATCAACAATTAATGAGACAGTTTTTTTAGAGAGAAGGTACCCCCTAGAAGGGGATTATTTAAAACAAAAGGAACAGACTTCCTCAAAAAGAAGCAGAAGCCCCCAGTCCGAGGACGAAGAGGAGGCAAAAAGGAGCAACAGAAAAAATTGAGGAAACTAAAACTTAAGAAAAATAACATGTCCCCACAAAAATGCATATTTAACCTTTCCTCAAAGAAACTGTCCAATAAGGCCTAAATAAGGGTCTTAAATTTTCACCCACTGCATCCCCCAATATTTTTGAGTTATTTGTAGAACTTAATCGCTTCATTAGAGGATTATGTCGCAAGAGATTCTTTGCAAACAAATAAATAAGAATAAAGATGAAGCAGCTGCTATAATCCTTGACCAGGGTGATGCACCAGCATTAGATGCACTCACAGAACTCCTAGAAGAGATCGGGACAGAATCACCAAAGGAAACCAAATTGTTTGACATATCAAGGGAAAAATTTCGTTTAAAATCAGAGTTTTACCCTCTAAAATCAAAGGGTACTAATATTGAGTCATTCTATAAAGTCACTCTCGATGACTTTAAAAATATGTGCCAATCAATAGGATCACACAACAAATATTCACAAAAATCAAACCTTACAAAAAATGAATTACGTGCTTTTCGAAATCTAACAAAAGATACATCAATCATAATAAGGGAGGCAGATAAAGGGGGAGGTATAATCATACAAAACAGAATTGATTATCTATTAGAAGCAAATAGACAATTACAAAACCCTACCTTCTATTCTGTACTGGATCATAACCCCACACCAAAATTCAAAATCAAACTCTTTAGCCTACTCAAAGAAGCTGAACAAGATGGAGTCATATCCAGAGAGGAATTGCGATTCCTCTACTGTGAGCACCCACTAGTCCCTATTTATTATCACCTTCCCAAAATTCACAAGTCCCTCACTTCACCACCTGGGCGCCCTATAATTTCCAGTATTAATTCACTTTCCTCTAATCTTTCTTTTTATGTAGATTCCTTCCTCCAACCTCGAGTGTCTACCCTCAAGTCTCACATCAAAGATACAACACATTTTTTGCAATTAATACAGGATATCGAGTGGAAAGATTCATACTCATTCTTAACCCTCGATATCACAAGTCTATATTCCAATATTCCCCATGATCTGGGAACACAAGTAATCTCAAGAAGATTAGCCAAAGATGGAGACTTGGGGGGTAGACACAAGAGATTCATCACTGATTCTATTCTTTAAAATTATACAGCACAACTACTTTTTATTTCAGGACACGTTCTTCTTACAGGTGATGGGGACGGCCATGGGGACCAGGTTCGCACCCAGTTATGCAAATCTATATATGGGAGAGGTTGAACAAGAACTTATTTGGAATAGTCACTTTGCAGCGAACCTGGTCCTCTATGGCCGTTATATAGACGATCTATTTATTATTTGGGATGGAGAATCACAATTAGCACTGGATTTTGTTAATCACCTTAATCAAAACCAATATAATTTACAATTCACCCATACCATGCACCGGAATCGCATTTCCTATCTGGATGTGACTCTAGAGATCTATGACAATACTATTGTCACCTCAAACTTCATTAAAGAAGTGGGATCTTCAGCATATCTACACTACAATAGTGCACACCACATCCCCTGGAAGAAAGGGATACCCAAAGGGCAGCTGCTTCGTCTTTTTAGAAACTGTTCAGACAAGGACATCTTCGATAGACAAGCTAGAGAGATGATGTACTCTTTTGAATCAAGAGGATACCCAAAATCTCTACTTGATAAAGCATACAATGAAGTTAAAAATCTAGATAGAACTGAAATCCTTGCAAAAAAAGATACTTCACTAAGTATAACCACTAACCCCTTTGCAAAAAATAATCAACAAAATCGGTACCAAATGGCATTCATATCCACTTACAATAATCATTCTTCTCAGATACAAAAAATCATTAGAAAATAATATAACATACTAAGACAAGATCCATATTTAACTGATTTACTGCCCGAAAAACCGGTTTTTGTTTTTCGCAAAAACAGGACTTTAAAAAATGCCCTTGCACCTAGTTTAATCAACAAAGAAAATTTGAGGCCACTCAGTGAAGAAAACCCAAAAATGTGGAAAAATCCCTCCCCGAAAGGCTTCTTCAGATGCGGGAAAACAAACTGTATTACATGTACTTATATTCCGAATAAATCTAATCCACAGATAGAAGACTGCGAAGGAAACATTCATCCAATTAATAGTTTCATACATTGCAGCTCAGAGTTTATTATATACTAGCTGACCCGCCCGGCGTTGCCCGGGAAAACCTTGGGGTTTCTTTATTTCCAAAATTGCTGAAAAATTTAATCTTACAGTATGCTGTGACAAAGACCTAAGATTGTAATTTGTTATAGATTCCACCATAATGTTAGAATGTGTTTGCATTGATACTCAATGACGGAAATGAAATCAGGTGTGGTGTTGTTGTTTGAAACACAACGCTCCTGAGTTGAAAACTTGTATGTGTTGATGAATTCCACATCCACTCCTGAGATTTAGCACCTACTGTATGACATATCCTCCAACATCTGAGGGTCAGAAATCGGTACAAAATCAGAAAGGGACATGTCCACACCTCAATTTCTATACTTTCAATGGTACAGTTTCTAGGGTGTGTAATTACAGGCGCTGAGTGCGTGGGGTCCGGGGTGGGCGTTACTTACCGTGCCATAATTAATTAAAAATTCACTGCTCCCTGCCACTGCCACTCCCCTCACCGAACCTGCAGCAGTCTCTGAGGTCTGGGGATCTGTAAAGCACATGCACTGAGCATCTCTACCAAACAGTGGGGCAGCCCCTCAGTGTGGGAGCAGGTCCGCGGGCCTGGCCACATGATGTGGCCACACTATCCGCACCACTGTAATGCACCACTGTGAATGGGTGCAATGGGCCAAATTCTTCCCTACACCCGCCGGGCCAATCCACTGATCCAGCCATCACAATCATCAATGGATGCATTGATAAGGTTTGGAGTTTAAGAAGTTGAAGAATAAGACTGAGAAAAAGAATTGCCATGTTACAAAGTGTACAATTTACTCAATAAATCGTGAACAAAATGTAAGTGTACATAGAAGTACAATCATGAAATGAAAGTAGGATTAAAAAATAAGTTCTGATTCAAACTGATAATTGTTTGGATGGGGTGGGTTGTGAAACAAATCTATAGGTGAGTGTATGGATATTGTGGGCATAATTGGTGTTTGTTACACCTACAGGGGGCCCTCAATTGATGGGATATTCACTACAGTGTCACGGTCACAGTGTCACCATAGGGGGATTCCCAATTGGGGTCCAGGTGGTCTTTTAGAGACCCTTTACAATCCTGTAGGTCTCTTCTCCTTGAGCTTACAGTCTCCCTTAATAATAGTCAATCCCTGAGGGAGACTGTAGGCTCCAGGAGAAGAGACCAACGGGATTGTAAAGGGGTCCCTAAAAGACCACCTGAACCCCAATTGGAAATCCCCCTACGGTGACACTGTAGTGAGAATTTCTCATCAACTGGGGACCCCCTGTAGGTGTACCAAACACCAATTATGCCCACAATATCCATACCCCCTCCACCTATAGATTTGTTTCGCAACCCACCGCCATCCAAACAATTATCAGTTTGAATCAGAATTTATTTTTTAATCCTACTTTCATTTCTTGATTGTACTGTACTTCTATGTACACATATTTTTTTCACGATTTATTGAGTAAATTGTACACTATAACGTGACAAACCTTCATCTCAGTCTTATTCTTCAACTTCTTACACTCATAACATTCAAACAAATGCATGCAGCGCTCATGCCCATCGACCAAACATTATCTATGAACCAAAAGAGTCTGGGAAACCCTTAAGGCAGAGCAGTGCCTGATATCCAACTGACTAACAGGGTGAGTGCAGTGTACCCACTTTGTATTGATCAATGGGTGCATTGGCCAGGACAAAGATTTCTCAGTGCAACTGGCCGGGGAGCGCAGTGACAGGATGGAGGACTGGAGAGACGGATATGGGGAACAAAGTGGAAACGGTACATTAGGTACAGTTTTTATTTGCCGGTACAGACGGTTAAATAAACGGCAAATTATTTTTTATGTGTTCTGTGTGTTTGTGTGTGTTGTACTGTTTTGTGTGTGTGTTGTAGTGTATGTGGTTGTGTGTGTTGTATTGTATGTATCTGTCCAATGCGTAAGTGTGTGAGGTGTGCTACGTATATACAGTATGTGTGTGTTGTGTCTTTGTGTATCTGTGCAATGTTTAAGTGTGTGTTTTGTGTGTGTGTGGTGAATGTGGGTGTGTGTTGTGCTGTTAGAGGTATGTTATGTGTGTGTGTTGTGTGTATCTGCCCTATGTGTAAGTGTATAAGGTGTGCTATGTATAAATCTCTGTGTGTGTAGTGTGCTGTATGTATCTGTGCAATGTTTAAGTGTGTGTTTTGTGTATTGTACTGTTTTTGGGTGTGTGTTGTAGTGAATGTGGGTGTGTGTTTTACTGTGAGTGTTGTGTTGTGTGTATCTGCCGAATGTGTAAGTTTGTGATGTGTGCTACGTATATATGTGTGTGTGTAGTGTGCTTTGCGTATCCTGGCAAAGTTTAAGTGTGTGTGTTCTGTGTGTTTGTTGTACTGTTTTTGGGTGTGTGTTGTAGTGTGTATGGATTTGTATTGTACTGCAGGTGGTGTGTTGTGTATCTGTCCAATGTGTAAGTGTGTGAGGTGCTCTATGTATAAATGTGTGTGTTGTGTGCTATGTGTGCGTATGTAATGTACTGTGTGTGTGTGTGCGTGTACAATGTGTATGTGTGTGTGTTGTGTGGTCTATGTATATCCTCAATTATTTACTAATTGTTTAAAGCCTTCACCATAATGTTAGAATGTGTCATTCATACTCAATGACAGCAATGAAATCAGGTGTGGAGTTGTTCCTTTGCTAACGGTTTCCCAGATCATCGATCTTTCCCCCAGAACATCAATGAAGGTAAATTACAACTTGGTGTTTTTTAAATTTCTAAGTGAAATTTCCCCAAAACGGCTTCGAGATGCACACCACCGGGTCCAGAGGTATCTTGTTGCTCAATTTGGTGTCTCTGAGTGCCACGGTGTGTCCGCAATGCGACGGACACGCACACACACACACACGCACACAGACTCTTCAACTTATTATATAGACATGTTATAAAATGTCCATGTGATCTTAGATACATTGGACGTACAACTAGAAAGTTGAAAATTAGGTTCTGTGAACACAGACGAAATATTTTAAAACAAGTTCAAACACACAGTGTCTCTCGACATTTTGCCACAAAACACCACAGCAACCCAAAAGGCCTGACAATAATAGGCATTGAACACATACCCAAAACTACAAGAGGTGGGGACCGATATAAAAACTTATGTAGACAAGAAGTCTATTGGATGTTCAAAATGCAATCATTCCATCCAGACGGCTTAAATGAAGATACACACAATTTAGACAGCGCAGACTGGACACAATTAATCAATCAATGAGTTAAAATTTAAATCTGTTTATTTTATACAAATCTCTTAGAAATATAATCAGACTAAAAAAGGTCACCGGCCGTTGGGGTTCATACAATACATAAATGGTACCATAGAATTAGCAAAATACACAAAATCGCTAAAAAGTAAAAAATATATAAAAATAAGAATAAAGGCAAAATTCAACAATAGTTCCTCTCAGCCTGGTTAAGCATATGCAGGGTTGATTGCTTGTTTGTAAGCAGGGTTAGATGTAAATCAAGCTGTTTGCCAAAGGGCTGTTAGTAGACAAGTTGTTAAGCTGTGCTGCCTGCACAGAATTTGCTTTCAGCAGCTTTATAATTGATTTAGTCACTCAGCCATACGTTTAGTACCAGACTTAACACATAAATTGAAGCAAGCAGAAATAAAGCAAATTGATATACTTATACTCTGCGACTTGCGTGATGCTGGTTATTTGTAATCCACTCTTGGGGGATAGAGACTGGTTCTGCCTTGGATAGGTTCCCAGCTGGTGTAGTGCAATCTTCAGCTTTATCCAGAACACTCCGGCTTCCAGGTCACCCCACACAGCGGTGCCTCTCGTGCCTCTCGTGTAAAACAAACAGGGGCTGATGACGCGTTTCCCCGCCTCTCCTTAGTCAGCGGCTTCCTCAGATGATGTGGGGTTCTCCCCTTCCCTGTATTTGACACACTGCGCTCCGCCCATACGGGCGTGTGATTTGTTGTTTACTTGTCTTGTTCTGACATCATTTTCTCAACGCGCACATGCGCAGTAGTGTTTTAAACCAAGCCTCGGTCTCATGTTTACTTCCTGGTGGGGATCGCAATATGCTCCCTTTTTCTTTTATCGTTATTAGAATGTCCAGGCTTCATTTTATTGCGTTTACTCATTTTCTATATATGTTAAATTATTTCCTTTACTCAAAACGAGAAAAACAAAAAATTCCAAGAGTTCATATATATACACACATAAAGCTACAGGATTTGTGTAGCCATATCAATGTGTCGACACGTCGCCATAATCAATCAGTCCAATACAGTTTCTACACATCTATTGGGGTATTTGGTATTTGGATGCCCAATATAAAGGTGCATATTGCTCAGAAGATCTATATATACAGATAATATCGATTGATCCTTCACAGAGTTCCTATATTACTAGGCAAAATATAAGATATTGAATTATCTACAGACTTAGAAAGAGAAGAAAAAGAAAAAGAAAAAAGATTTTTTCGTTTTTTATATATATATTTTTATGGTCATATAAAGAGAAAGAGAATAAAAGGAGAGAAAGAAATGTATATACATATATACGGAAGATAAGGATATTTTTTAGACATTAATTGAAATATACTTGAACAATTCTAATCAATGATCAGTCATAGTTCATACATATTAAATATTAATTAAATATAGTTCACAATCTGTGTCCCTATCTTATATTATAAAAAAGGAACATTTAGTCATACCTTCATTTTATTTATTTATATGAATCATAATCCTTTTTTATTATTTATTTTTTATTATTTATTATTTATTTTTTATTTATTATTTTAAGTTGATTAATTTTATGTCGATCATTCGTTTTATTCAATACAATCTCAGAATAATCGATTTGTAGTACGTTTTTTTTACAGTACGTTTTTTTTAAACACACCGCTTTAGATTGTTCGTAGACTGAGGAAATGCATTTTTGTTTAGACTGACATGTAGAGTCTACATTTCTATTTTGATAAAGGGAAAAAGGGGTCAGTCACATGTATCTCAGGTCACGGCTGAAAACTTCCAGCCGAACCAGATCCACATGTGGGCCCCTTTTAGTCGGGAGGAATAGGGAAACAGTTCTTCTTCATCACTAATTTCTATCTCACTATAAACACCTTTATGGAGCTTTATAGGAAAAGGAGATAACAAGGCAATAATTCACATCTAGCTATACATTATTTATTTATATAAGGCTTTCTAAGAAAAGAAAAAAAAGGAAAAAAAAGGAAAAAAAGGCGCATCTTTGGTACTTTCTCAGATATTATTAAGTTCTATGGTGTCATTTAGGCCGTTCGGGATTAGTGTCCCTAACTGGAAAATCCAGTAGGCTTCTCGCCTACATAGCAGGCCAAATCGATCCCCCCCTCTCTGGGTGGTTTTATGTGTTCTATTGCCCTAACACGTATATTTTTCACGCATTGCTGTTGACAATGGGCTATATGCTTGGAGAGCGGATGTGTTTTTATTCCTGCAAGTATATTTCGCCTGTGTTCCATATAGCGTGTGTGGAGAGTTCTTGTAGTACGGCCCACATATTGTAGGCCGCATCCACAATCTATTAGATATATGGCGTAAGAGGTCTTACAACTTAAAAAGCCTTTTATCTGATGGATACTTTTATTAGAAAAGGAAACAAATTCTATAGTTTTTTGTTCCCCATACATACACGTGTGGCACCTACTGTTTCCACATCTATGGAATCCGGTGGGTAGCTTAGACAGCCAGTTTTTACTTTCCTTTATATTGCCTTTTGGGTTTTTACTTTTATCTGTGAAGTGGCTACTTACTAGCTTAGATTTCAGGTTCTCCCCTTTTCTAAATATTACATGATTTTTAGATCCTAGAGTTTCCTTTAATAGGGAGTCTTGTTTCAGAATAAACATATTGTTATTAATAATTTTTTGTATTTCATGTGCACAATTATTGTATTGCGTAATGAACGCAACATTTCTATTTTCTGAATCCTGTTTATGGTTTTTCTTACCTATGGTGGATGTAGCAAGAAGTTTCTCCCTGTCTATTTTCATGACTTCTTTATAGGCATTTTCAACTAAATCTTGTGGATATCCCTGTTGTCTGAAGGACTCCATCATTTCTTTAGATTGTTTTTGAAATGCTGTTTCAGATGAACAATTCCGCTTTATTCGGATTATCTGGCTCTTAGGGATGTTCTTTTTCCAGGCATTGGCGTGGGCGCTGTCGTATTTCAAGTAGCAGTTTTGAACCACTACTTTAACAAAAGTTTCTGTTTCTATTTTGTTGTCCCTGATGGAGAGCGCAATATCCAGGAAGCTAATATTAGAGGTGCTATGGGTAGAAGTGAATTTTAAACCATACTTATTTGTGTTCAAACTATTAGTAAATTCCATAATTGAATTGCTGTCCCCATTCCAAATAATAAATAAGTCATCTATAAACCTGCCATAGAGGACCAGGCTGTCACCGAGCTCTTTCCCCCATACATGCTCCTCTTCAAAGGCACCCATGTACAGGTTTGCGAAGCTCGGCGCAAACCTGGTCCCCATGGCAGTCCCCCGTGTCTGTAAATAGTACACAACACTTCCGCACTAAATCAATTATAAAGCTGCTGAAAGCAAATTCTGTGCAGGCAGCACAGCTTAACAACTTGTCTACTAACAGCCCTTTGGCAAACAGCTTGATTTACATCTAACCCTGCTTACAAACAAGCAATTAACCCTGCATATGCTTAACCAGGCTGAGAGGAACTATTGTTGAATTTTGCCTTTATTCTTATTTTTATATATTTTTTACTTTTTAGCGATTTTGTGTATTTTGCTAATTCTATGGTACCATTTATGTATTGTATGAACCCCAACGGCCGGTGACCTTTTTTAGTCTGATTATATTTCTAAGAGATTTGTATAAAATAAACAGATTTAAATTTTAACTCATTGATTGATTAATTGTGTCCAGTCTGCGCTGTCTAAATTGTGTGTATCTTTTGACCTTTTTTGGTATAGGAAGGGCCGAGTATCCCTTCCAAGACAGCAGCAAGGACAACTATTAGTTTTTTTTTTTTTCCTGCGCCTGGTTTATAGTTATTTCTGTTGGCTTAAATGAAGCCATTGAACTGAACACAATTATATAACCAATAGACTTCTTTCTGCCCCATCTCACTGTTAAATTAATAAATATACATGCGGCTGTGCACACATTCGTGTGTGTACTTACTCTGTATACCCTCCTTTATTCATCATCATTATTATATACATAGATAAAATTGTTACATGTAATGTTTTTGTCATTAATCTCTATTTACCATTTTCATTATTATATTGTTTTACTGTATATATCATTTATTTATATGTAAAGAAATTTTTATAGTAATTTTTTGTAATTTTTATGCATATGAAACTGAGTGTAAAAAACACAACAAAAAAATGTCAAAAGAATGTTATTAATATTGTCATTGAGCTCTATCATCAGATATTATAAAATGTCTTAATTCCCAAGGAATTTATAAAACACTAATTCTTGGATATATATTTTCTTATATGAAATAACAAAAAAAAACATCATACTAAAATGGTTCTGCAAATTAACGTTGAATTGTATATGTCAGTTTTTGTTTTATGTTTATTTTTACTTTAATTAAACAACAACATTCTGCCAGCTAAGTGATCCTGATGTGCGTTCCATACTATAGAAGACATGCGTTCCATTAACTAGGATATCCGCGCACATCACTTCAATGGATCACGCAAGATTAAAAGATCCTCACCCTACATCACACGTATATGATGGGAGACATGAATAGGAGTCCACGTCGCTATTATGCGCCGGACACTATTCCAAATATAAACACACAACACTTCCGCACGCTGGTTGGCGTGCGTTCCAAATCCCGGAAGTTACGGGTATTACACACTTCCGGTACGCTACGAACCCTTATCGGCACATTGTTGTTGTTCTCTTAAAGGTATGTTCTGTATCATCGGCTTTTAAAAATATATAATTAAGTAGGTCTGTCTCCCCCTAGTACTCTAACATCATTATTATATATGTTTTCTTAGTAATTATGTTTATTAATTAATTATCACCTTGGTCAGGTGTGTTTGATTAATTACTTTAGAGGGTATTTAAACCCCATTGTTTGAAGAAGCAAGTCACCTTGAAAAAGCTGCCACAGACAGCGAAACGCGTAGGTGCATTTCTAATGGGACCCTGATCACCAGCACCCCAGTCACATACATTTGGAGTTGGAGACTATCCATTGCCCTCATTTGGGACACTCTTATGCAACTACAAGTGGACTGGCCCTTCTTACCACCATCCGTGGCAAAACTACCATCTTGGAGGCACGCCACCTCCTAAAGGAAGGCCGGTTACAATTCGTAGATACCAAAGGGGCAACAGCACTGGAGTGTTTCCCAACCGTCTGGATTACAATATTTCCTGGACTCTCCATAAAACATCTGGGATAATTCCCTAAATGGACTGGCATACTCCTCTCTAAACAAGGGTGACTATTGATTCAGTGTCCATTTTTTACAATTTTTTTATTCCTTGCCAATAATTTCTTTTTTATTCATATGTCATAATTAAATATATTTTATTATTCACACCTGACCATTTCTATTTTATCCAAGTATTTATCTATTTAATTGTTTATTATTAATTAGCGCAATCGCCCACTTTCCTTTTCTCTGTAATTACAGGCAATGGGTATTTGTTTTTGATAGTAATGTTATTGAGAGCTCTGTAATCAATGCAAGGCTACAAACCTCCATCTTTGTTTTGATTAAAAAGAACCCAACTCCTGCTAGGGAGTTGAAAGGCCTAATGAATCCCTTGGCTAAATTCTCCTTTATGTATTTGAACATCGCTTGAGATTCTGGAAGGGATAGCAGATAAATCGGACCTCTTGGAGGAGTCTTTCCAGGGTCGAGATCAAATGGGACAATCCTAAGGACAATGTGGAGGTAAAAATTAGCACTAGCTTTGCAAAAGATGTCAGTGAAGTCTCTGTAAAGGAGAGGGGGCACATCAGAGGACAGAAGTGGTAGAAGTTTGAGCAGGAATTACTTGCTGGAGAAAAGCCTTAGAGCAGAGATGATGAAGAGATGATGCAGAGTGTACAGGGGAGATAGCGGAGATGCACAACATTGAACCACCAGACGACAGCGCACCTGGAGCGGAGGTACTGTATGACAGTGTATTAGGATAACACCTTAACTAAAGCCTGGAGAGGCATTTAGATGATAGGTGCTTCTTAGAGTCTGGACCGTGACACATGATTTGATAGAGGTTATCCCAGTTAGTTTTCTTCCAGTTTGTTTTCTCACTCCTCACTTAAGATCTGCCTCGGTTCAGGGCACTCACTGTGTTAAAGCAATTTAACATTTGGAATAAATTGAATAAAACCTTATGTTTAGCACATTATTATTTGCCGCTCACTCCACTTGGTATTACTAGAATATTACATATTCATGGAGACCCCGCCCCCCATACCTTTACAGATGTAAGTAAAAAATATTGCTTACCTTCTACTACTGCCTACCTTCAGATTTTTACCCTGGATGTTGGTGTAAACCCACTTAATTTGATTTTCACTGTATCCACAATACAAATTGTAAAAACTTGAGCACCATACTCTATATTATTCTTACCCTCTCTCCAACAGTATTTAAAGAATCATTTCAACTGGCTTGGGAACATGACTTGGTTCTTGATATGGACAATGAGGATTGGACTCATATTAGGTAATGGGAATCTAAAGTTTCCATTAATACTAAATGTAAATAAAACTCATACAAAATACATTCCTGATGGTATTTGGTACCTGAACTATTATGCAACATTCTCCCAGGATTATCAGAAGTTTGCTGGCAAAACTGTCCAGAAAGGGAGGTATTTCCATGTTTGGTGGAATGCCCTATAATTACAAAATACTTGGATAAATTTGGTTATTTTAATATCTAATGTGGTACGTATTTAACTATCTAAAGATCCCTTACTTGTACTTCTCTGCAAACACCTTCATTCCCCTTCATTCACTACCCAAACGTTTATAATGCAGCAAAGATTGTAATTGCTGCACACTGTTAAAAAAAAAAAAAAACACCTTTTAATTCTAATTTAATTAAAAAATATGGTATTTGGGGAGCGTGGCTGGGCCATGTACACGGCAGGATGCATCTCCCAAATGCTCCTGCATAGACCCGCATAACTGGGCTCTTTCCCTGCACCCCTGGACACAGGGGACCCCTCCCGAGACCCATCCTACCGAGCGTGGTCCCTTTGGAGCTGGAGCAGTCATGCGGCAGAGCTGGGGAGCCATATCTTCGGTGCTGACTGGTTTCGGCCTTCCCGGGTACTGAGACGCAACCTCACTTTCGGTGGGTGGTCGGCAGCTGAGCTCCAGCATCATGGTGGGCAGCTGCAAAAGGTGTGTTACAGCCCTCAGGAGGACGGCGTTGGTGGGCTGAGGTGAGCACCTCTCTGCTGCAGCCCCCTTCCCCATGATCTCAGACCCCTGAGCCTCCATTAAGCAAAGGGGCTTTGTATATCACCATCCCTCCCTGCTAAAGGTGGCCATCTTGACCTCCATCTGGCCTGACCTGTGGGTGACCTGGATTGCAGTGTCTGTGCTATTCCTCACTGCTCCCTCCCTATGGCCATCCATTTACACAGACATCACCTACAGACATCCTGCCTGCCAGAACCCAGCCCCCCCCCCCACACACACACACTTCTGGCTCCCCAGACTATCATAACACAACACAGCTCTGTTAGGTCTCTGACCACTAAACTCCTGTCATTTTTCACCCGTCAACAGCTGTGGGAGGATTAAATATCTAGTCCACATGCCTTAATCCTATTGGGACAACACTTCCCCAGCACTCCTGTGCTCAGCTATTAGGATATCTTGAAGTAGCTTTACTAAGGAACTTTATCTTTCCTGATTGCTATATCACAAGGTGACTACATCAGAGTGTTTTCTATTCCAATCCCTGCTCTTTCCACAATGCTGACTAAACATAAGAAATACCAGGCTGGTGTTCCCCCAGTGCACTTTTTCAAAACTACCGCCCAACCGGTTCAGAACGGCAAAAAGCAATGATAGTCCAAAAACCCATTTTATGCTCTTAGTATACCTATCAATCCTTTGGCTGCACCCCCCAACTCTCCGTCACCTCTGGGAGATAAAGCCCCACTGATAGTCGGCTGCATGGAGCAACTACTTGCCACCTTTAAAGTGGACATGTCCCTAGAAATTAAATTTGCTATTCAGACATGCCAACAATCTATTGTTGCAGGAGGCCAGCAGGTAGATCACCTGGAAAATAAGCTTGGCGAAGTGGTCAAGTCCCACAATGTCCTGATCACTCTTCATGAAGACCTACAACAGGAAAATACAGCCTTTGGAGACTTGGAGGATATATCCTGTGCCAACAATATAAAAGTTTGAGGCATCCCGGAGTCCATGCCCAATGATGACTTAGTAGAGTACATTACCGATCTCTTCCTGAAGCTCTTACGACTGTAACAATAACGCACTTTCTTCTTGAATGAATTCACCGCATTCCTAAAGCTAAAAATGCTTCAAAGAATGCCCCGATAAACACTCTAATGCGGTTTCTTTACTTTCAAAAGGTTAACTTTACTTTAATAAAGAGCAAGTACTCCGCACTGCTAGACCCTCAGATGTCAATGCTAAAATCTTGGGAGATCTTCAGATATATGGAGACCTATCTGCATCCACGTTGGCCCTCCAATGATCCTTTTTCAAGGTCACCGGTTCCCTCAGGAAAGCAGACATCCCCTATTGGTGGGGCTTTCCTACAAAACTGATCATCAAGCAGAAAGGAGATACTCTGCACTTATGTATTATCTGGGCTCCCATGTTAAATGCACCCAATTCTTTCATGGGATGCGGTCATCTATTAGAATGAACTTAGGTCTACAGTCATTAGGTCGACCCCACTAGGTCGACTGGCAGGAAGGTCGACCTGACTTAAGGTCGACATGGGCCAAGGTCGACATGACTTAAGGTCGAATTTGCATAAAGGTCGACATGAGGAAGGTCGACTGGTCATAAGGTCGACATGGGGTTTTTCACTGTTTTTTAAACCGACATGTGCCGACAGGCGGTATTTCATGCCCTACCATCCACTAGGGCGTGGAGGAGGTTATTAAAGCTGTGGCGAGCGAAGCGAGCCACCGTGCCCGAAGCATTGCGAGCGAAGCGAGCGATGCGAGGGTCTGATTATTATTGCAAACTGTGTCCATGTCGACTGTGTCGACATTCGGATAAAAAAACAGTGAAAAACCCATGTCCACCTTATGACCAGTCGACCTTCCTCATGTCGACCTTTATGCAAATTCGACCTTAAGTCGTGTCGACCTTGTCCCATGTCGACCTTAGGTCAGGTCGACCTTAGGTCAGGTCGACCTTCCTGCCAGTCGACCTAGTAGGGTCGACCTAATGACTGTAGACCTAAGTTCATTCTGACAGATGTACCGATTCCTTTTTTCATACCCCTACTATCCAACTACGCATGGAGTTGATTTTATATAGTGTGGTGAGCGCAGCGAGCCACCGTGCCCGAAGCGTGGCGAGCGCAGCGCGCCCCGCGAGGGGACTTGGTCTCATAAGAAAAACGGGAGCCCAGATATTACATAAGTACCAGATACTCATAAAGGGCCTTATTTTGGTTCATTCTTTCTGACAAAATCCTTCTTAGATGGACAAAACCAGGGCTATTTTTGTGCAGGCTCCAGCAGGAACTGAGGCCCTTATTCTAGTTCACTCTTTCTGACAAAATATTTCTTAGATGGACAAAACCATGTGCACTGCAGGTGAGGCAGGTGTAAAACCCCACCCAAATCTAATTATCTCTGCACAAGTAACACCTGCCTCACCTGCAGTGCACATGGTTTTGTCCATCTAAGAAATATTTTGTCTGAAAAAGTGAACTAGAATAAGGGCCTCAGTTCCTGCTGGAGCCTGCACAAAAATAGCCCTGGACAAAACCATGTGCACTGCAGGGGGGGGGGGGGGGGGGGCAGATGTAACATGTGCAGAGAGAATTAGATTTGGGTGAGTAATTTTGTTTCTGTGCAGGGAAAATACTGACTGCTTTATTTTTACACTGCAATATAGATCTCACTTTGAAGTAAAACCCCACCCAAATCTAATTCTCTCTGCACATGTTACATCTGCCCCACCTGCAGTGCACAAGGTTTTGCCCATCTAAGAAGGATTTTGTTAGAAAGAATGAACCAAAATAAGGCCCATAGTCTCCACCCCTGCTGGGGGCATGCAGCACCTTGCAGAATGGAATTTGGAGGACATTGCTCCCAACATGGCAACCAGTACCAGAATTACACAAGACTGGTCAACAGTGCACCATACATATGAATTTAACGTATATTGCTTATGACTGACAATTGCTCTGCTCCTTGTTTTACATAAATATTCTGTTTATAATGTTTGTGGGTCCTGGTTGGTGGGTTGTACAGTTTACGATGGTGTTGCAACTGGACACTACTTGAGTTCCTGTCCATCGGCCTGGGCACCCCACCATTCAAAACAGTTTACTCATATGCATAGATGTTCTCGTCTGGTCTCTCTACATTCTTTATAGTTATTTTTTTCTATGTATTGTTTTCAGTGATGTGTGACTCTAATGCACTTTTTATATATATATATATATATATATATATATATATATATATATATATATATATATATATATATATATATAGATAGATAGATAGATATAGAGAGAGAGAGAGTTACTACAATCTCCCACCACCTTTCTAATTTTTTTTTGTCCAAGGTAAAAGTCCCCCCCTGGAGTGATAGGGGGGGTCACAGTTCTAGCCCCATACCCCAATGTGTCACCAAGTTCAGTGGCCTTATGCGGCACCTATTTGGTGCACTTTTCTTTCCCTATTTCTTCTTCTCCCCAACACTCCCCCATGTGATTGTCTATATTATAGTATGTTCGAACAGGAGAGAGTGTATTGTCCAGACAATTATACACTCCCCTTTTCCTTCTCCATGGTGCATAATCTAAAATATGACACCAACAAGTTCACTCTCCCTCTCAACTCAGTTTTAGCCACACAGGTATCTAAACCTGGGCACTCCATCCTACTTGGATACAGGTTTCAGAGTGAATGCTCTCAGGTCACCAATTTTGCTATAGCTTCATTTGGTAAAATCAGTTATTTTCCTCAAGCCATTTTCACAGACCACAAATGGTTAACATAGTGCCCTAAATGTTAAAGGCCTTAATTCTCTGAATAAAGTACATGTTGTTGCCCACAGTTCACAAACAACAAGTTTCCTTCCTGCTTTAAATCCAAAGAAGAAAGCAGGTGTAGCAGTCTTAATTTCGCACTTCTGTACTTTTGTATTAGACAAAAAGATTTTGGATTCTGAAGGCCGATTTATATTTCTCCTACGAAAACTGAGATAGACAAGTTACCATTGCTAATGTATGTGTAGAAACAAATACCATTTATTAGGAAACTCTGCATGACTCTCCAAACCTGTTTCTATGGATCTGTGCTGTTCTAGGGTGATTTTAACCTAGTTCTAGACCAAACTATGGATAAATCATCCCCTCAACACCCCTTAAAATCTCCTCCCACTAAAGATCAATCTCAGGTCTTTAGACTCATTCTTTATGAATTTGTTTTTTTATGATATTTGGAGAGCAAGGAACCCCGACTGCAGAGACTATACCTTCTTTTCTCTGGTTCATAGATCTTATTCCAGAATAGATATGTCCCTATCAGATAAATGGACTCTCCAACAGGTTAAGTCGGCCTCAATTCTGTTAGTATCTTTGTCTGACCATTCAGCATTATTGATTAAATGGGACCTGAATTCTATTAAAATTCCTCCCTAAGCCCTGGCGACTTGCCGATTATTTACTATCTGATACAGAAGTTAAATCCTCTACAGCACAATCTCTTACCTCATACTTAGAAACTAACCTTCCAACCGACACAATGGTGCTTACCACTGGTGCACTCTAAAATCAGTAGTTAGAGGATCTATAATCCAAGCTGCTACGTAAGCAACAGGAAGATATTGAATAGCGACTGGTTGAGTCAGAACGTAAGCTGTGAGTTAGAATGTAAGCTTAACTTCAGACATAGATTCCTTCTTAAGTCAACTCAAGCTTCCTTCACTGGACCAGATGGCTAACCAAGCTCTGGAGCGCCCATGGACACTGGAGGAAGTCCAAAAGATATTCATCAGGTCCAAATTGGCTTTGTTATGGGAAGGCAGGTAGATATTGAATAGCGACTGGTTGAGTTACAACGTAAGCTTAAATCAAGACCCACTGACAGATCTATATACAGAGAGCTCCTTAAAACTAGGGATGAATGGAACACTAGGACATTGAAGGAAGTTCATAAAAACCTGTTTGAACTAAAACAAAAGTTCTATACACAATGTGATAGAGCAGATACATTCCTGGCCAGAAAATTAAGAGGGAAGTTGGCGAAAGTATGAATTAAAGCTGTAATGACTTCAAAAGGGACTTTCGTTTTTGACGTCGGACATTGCTAAAGCATTTGGCAATTATTATTCCTCCCAATACAATCTTAAAATAGACCCATTGACCCCTCAGCCCTCAACTTCAGACATAGATTCCTTCTTAAGTCAACTCAAGCTTCCTTCACTGGACCAGATGGCTAACCAAGCTCTGGAGCGCCCATGGACACTGGAGGAAGTCCAAAAGATATTAATCAGGACCAAATTGGCTTTGTTATGGGTAGGCAGGTAGATATTGAATAGCGACTGGTTAAGTTAGAACGTAAGCTTAAATCAAGACCCACTGACAGATCTATATACAGAGAGCTCCTTAAAACTAGGGATGAATGGAACACTATGACATTGAAGGAAGTTCATAAAAACCTGTTTGAACTAAAACAAACGTTCTATACACAATGTGATAGAGCAGATACATTCCTGGCCAGAAAATTAAAAGGGAAGTTGGCGAAAGTATGAATTAAAGCTGTAATGACTTCAAAAGGGACTTTCGTTTTTGACGTTGGACATTGCTAACGCATTTGGCAATTATTATTCCTCCCTATACAATCTTAAAATAGACCCATTGACCCCTCAGCCCTCAACTTCAGACATAGATTCCTTCTTAAGTCAACTCAAGCTTCCTTCACTGGATCAGATGGCTAACCAAGCTCTGGAGCACCCATGGACAGTGGAGGAAGTCCAAAAGATAATTGATAATATGCCAACCAATAGAAGCCCCCGGTCCCAATGGTTATACCAACAGATTTTTAAAATCATTTAAAGATACATTGGCCCCAGTTTAGATCCACGCTTTCAATGAAGCTTCATCATGTGGATCTCTCCCAAAAATATACAAAGAATAGAAATAAGTCCCAAGGCGCAAACACCCTTCTTCAGCCAGACCCACAGAACAGGGTCACCACTCAACCCTTATGTAGGAAAGCTTGTTTGGAGAAATGGACCAATGGGCGATGAAGGGATGTATACACAGATCTCCAATGTTTTTCTCAGGAGTAGGAGATATACAAAAATAAATAATAGCAGGTGTCAGCAATAATTCCGTCAGGTCTACGGGATATTAGTAGGTTTCACGAAGTGGGTAACCACAAGCATACCCTCACTCACGGTTAAAACAGGCAAATGGTGCTCATAAAGGTATCCTTTATGGGTACACCATAGGTGCAACATCAAAGGTAGAGGATGCGTACCATACTCACAAGTGAATGTGTGGCTACAGACGCATCATGGTATCATAGAGAAAACCTTCTTATAGACAAACCAAAGGAGTTTAAAGAAACTGGTGCTAACCTTGCTTTTATTTCAAATTATAGTAGTCACCATCGCCAAGTAGAAAGAATTTTTAACCAAAATTGGAATCTGCTTTTACGTGACCCCATTTTATCTGACATTTTACCAGAGAAACCCAAAGAGAGCCCCAAACATCAAAGACAAATTGGTCTCTAGTGCTTTTATAGAGAGACCTTTGGGTGGCATTATTCGGAATAAAGGGTTCCATAGGTGTGGGGATTGTGCGATGTGCAAATCCTGTACCAGTACTGCCAAAAAAACAGTTGAACTAACATTAAATAATCAGCTGTTTAAATTAAACTACTTTATGACATGTAATTCGAAGTTCTCCATCGATGTCATTATGTGTACTCGTGACAAACTATATGTGGGAAAGACCACCAGGACCCTAAAGATCCGGTGGTCCAAACACATTAGGAACATAAAGAAGGGTAATTTAGATCACCCATTTTCATTGCACTTTAAAGAATCCCACCAATGTAACCCCAAACCATATCAAAGGATTTTGGGGCCTTGAACTCGTCAAGGATAATTGGCGACATAAAAATAAAGACCAGAACTTGGCCAAAAAGGAAATGAGGTGGATCTTAATTCCCTATCCCCTCATGGCCTCAATTCAGATTTTGAATTAAAGTGGTTTCTCTAATTTTTATCTCAATAATTACCAGTTTTTATGTTTTTATTTATATCCATATTGAAGTATTTTTTAATGTATTTTATTTGCATTTGTACTTTTATCTGCTGTTTATTGTAAAAGTCATATTTATATGTGTACATATCACTTTAAATGTAATCCGTTGCACTGAACTTGTAATGTTCTAAGCGCAGAATCAGGCCCCTTCCGGAATTAACAAATCTGTTGTAAGCTAGCTGCCTATTTTGCGCTCCAGCTGCCAAGGCCGGTGCGTTCCATAGCACTGACATCTCGGCGCTGGCTTGAGGAAGCTTATCCCCGAAAGTGATGTTTGCGGTCCGGCGTCCAAGATTGATTCGCTCCACAGCGCTATAAGCCAGACGCTATGATAATCCCGCTCCTGGAAGTGACGTACACCCCGGAAAATGTCATGCGTTCCAGCACTGACTACAGATGCGTTCCACGGCGCTCGGAGATCAGTGCTGGGCGCTCTATTATACCCCATTTAATATTCCTCAGTTCTCCTGCTTAATAAGCAGGTAAGATGTATAACTACCATCTAAGACTAAGGAGTCTTCATATCCTAATTAAACATAAGATAGTTTCAAGGGAACTTCCACCTGGACATCACTTCCGGCGGAAGTAAGCCCAAATGAATGTGCACAGGTATAAATATGGGCTTGGAATCACTCCTCTCCAAGCTTTGAGGAAGACAGGTTACCCTATCGAAACGCGTTGACAGGAGAGGAGCGTACTTGCTGTATTACCACTGGGACTTTTGCTTATGGACGGTGACGGCCTGGGGTATAAGGCCAATACCCCAGCCACAAGGTACTGTGTTTTGTTCCATCTAGCAAATCCCAGTTTATGTATCCGTTTAAAATAAATTTATCAACATTGAAAGTGGGATCTCTGTCTCTTTATACCCTAATACGGAGGTTTGACACCTTTATGAGAGGAACCCACCTTCCTAAAATAAAGATACCATGATGCGTCTGTAACTACACATTCACTTGTGGAGTATGGTATGCATCCTCTACCTTTGATGTTGCACCTGTGGTGAACACATAAAAGATTCCTTTATGAGCACCATTTGCCTGTTTTAACCGTGAGTGAGGGTACGCTTGTGGTTACCCACTTCGTGAAACCTATTAATATCTATATAATAGACCTGACAGAATTATTGCTGACACCTGCTCTTATTTATTTTTGTATATCTCCTACTCCTGAGAAAAACATCGGAGATCTGTGTATACAACCCTTCATTGCCCATTGGTCCATTTCTCCAAACATGTGGAGCTCTCCCGACTGAACTGTTGGAGGCTAGAATAGTGGCATTACCCAAACCTGGAAAAAAACCACTGTACTCTCCAAGTACCATCCAATCGCCCATTTAAACTCGGATGTAAAGCTCTACGCTAAACTCATTGCAAATAGATTAAATCCATTACTCAAAACGACTTATTCATCAGGACCAAATTGGCTTTGTTATGGGTAGGCAGGCCCTCGACAACACCAGGAGGACTATTAATATTTTAGATGCCTTCTCGGTGTCACGGGACCCATTTCTTTTGCTTTCTCTTGATGCCAAGAAGGCATTTGACAGATTACACTGTGGTTATCTGCACTCGGTCCTCCGTAAATTTGGAATCAGAAGTAAAGCCCTATTTTCTATCTCAGCCCTATATTCCAACCCAATGGCTAGAGTTTTGGTAAACTGCATGCTTTCAACCACTTTCAGGATTACAAACGGTACCCACCAGGGTTACCCTTTGTCTCCTCTAGCTGAGGCTATACAATCTTCAAAAAAGAAGAGCTAAAGATCTGCACAGACTAACAATCTATGTACCTGTTTTGAAACCAACTTTTAAACTACAAACTGGATGGATTCTGGTAGTTAGATAGTTGGCGGTGCGCCCAGCGTTTGGGATCAATGATTATACACTGGGAATTTTTCTGTCAGAAAAGAGGCTGACAAAGAAAGAAAAAAACGCTTTTTGGGCGCACTCTTTTGTTAATGAATTTATTGAATGATTTAAAACGTAGCTTTTATTAAGGACTTTTTGCTAAAAAAAGTTGGCACGTTTGGTTAAAAATGTAGTGTGATCCTTTGAAATAATGTAATTTAATTTAAGGATTATTCGTTAATTTGTCACACATTACTTTATCATTTGAGCACTGTTGTGATCATAGGTACAATTACCTGTGATCATAGGCAGTAAAAATGATTCCAATCCCCTGGGTTTGTGAGATAATGTGCTTAAAGACACAGAATCTTATACCCTAAATGGTTAATATGGGAAAAGAAATAACACAGCCTCTAAAAATATTATTCTTTTAATAGAGAACTCACTCTGGCAGTCATTGGTACAGATTTAATTGATACGGCGGCTATTGCCCCTCGATCTTATGTTGCCACACCTGGTCTTCCCCAGGGGTCTCCCACCTGAGTCCTGGCCCTCCACTGCTTGGCTTCCAAGTTCGAAGAGGGTTTGGGCAAACCAGCGGGGTATGGTGGCAATGTATCAGGGTTTGGTATCTCAAGCAATTAATCTGTTGGCTGCAAGTAGAAATGGCGCAACCTGTGGGTCTCACAATTAGGTAGACAGAATGTTAGGCTTTAAATGGGAATAGGGCCATAAATGATACTGGCTGGTTTCCCAGTCTCTGGTGCCGAGTAGTCAGAGTGGTATGATGCATACACGATAAACAGCAAACGGGCAAACAAGGATGCTATATAATTCTCTGATCCTCAAAAGATGAGGTCTAAGAATCAGGAAAAAATGGGTTTTTACAGAATTGATGTATGTATAACAATATATATATATATATATATATATATATATATATATATATATATATATATATATATATATATCACTCTTAAAGTAGTATATATATCTCAAAAAGGTATATGTATCTGGAGAAAAGAAAGAGTTTTTTTAGCAAGAAGCCTTACAGGCGAAACACGTGTCCAGCTCAAGCCCAGCCTCACTCCTCTGGATCCTAAACAGTACGTGAACGTCGAACGGCGGGATTCACACGCTGTCATCCACAGCTTTAGCTCCGGCAACAATACCAAACGGACCGGACCTCCCGCACACCGCGTCCGTCACTTCAAAGTACCTAGCGGGTTCAACTCCCCTCTTCCACGGAACGGCACCATTACCTGGACCGCCACATCAGCCGCTAACTAAGGCAGCGGCAGAAGGTAGACGAGCGCTCCCTCACTGCTGGCTGCAGCTGGGAGACGCTCCACTATTCAGTGTTTGTTTTTGTCCTTCAGCCCCCCTGCTATCTGTTGTGGCATGTTACATTGTATAACAAATTACATCAGGGTCTCAATACAAAATAACTTTTTGCCAATTGGCTAATGGTGATATATGCAACACTGTGTGTGATAGACGTTAAGTTGTGGAATACTAAGAATAATCATCTTAAAAATCTTTAAACGACTGGGAAGATTCGTTTTCTCCCCCTTTCTGGGGCACCAGATACATAGCAACCGGGACATTCTCTTTATATGTATTCACCTCGTTCAGAGGATCATTAATCAGTGTGTCTGCAACAAGGGACGGTATCACAGAAATTAAGACTTCATAAAAATTATAAACAATCATTATGTGACACCAAAAAAAAATATATATATCTGTATATCAAACAACGCTCTCCTAAAAAAACTCTTTCTTTTCTCCAGATACATATACCTTTTTGAGATATATATACTACTTTAAGAGTGATATATATATATATATATATATATATATATATATTGTTATACATACATCAATTCTGTAAAAACACATTTTTTCCTGATTCTTAGACCTCATCTTTTGAGGATCAGAGAATTATATAGCATCCTTGTTTGCCCGTTTGCTGTTTATCGTGTATGCATCATACCACTCTGACTACTCGGCACCAGAGACTGGGAAACCAGCCAGTATCATTTATGGCCCTATTCCCATTTAAAGCCTAACATTCTGTCTACCTAATTGTGAGACCCACAGGTTGCGCCATTTCTACTTGCAGCCAACAGATTAATTGCTTGAGATACCAAACCCTGATACATTGCCAATATACCCCGCTGGTTTGCCCAAACCCTCTCCGAACTTGGAAGCCAAGCAGTGGAGGGCCAGGACAGTACTCAGGTGGGAGACCCCTGGGGAAGACCAGGTGTGGCAACATAAGATCGAGGGGTAATAGCCGCCGTATCAATTAAATCTGTACCAATGACTGCCAGAGTGAGTTCTCTATTAAAAGAATAATATTTTTAGAGGCTGTGTTATTTCTTTTCCCATATTAACCATTTAAGGTATAAGATTCTGTGTCTTTAAGCACATTATCTCACAAACCCAGGGGATTGGAATCATTTTTACTGCCTATGAACACAGGTAATTGTACCTATGATCACAACAGTGCTCAAATGATAAAGTAACGTGTGACAAATTAACGAATAATCCTTAAATTAAATTACATTATTTCAAAGGATCACACTACATTTTTAACCAAACGTGCCAACTTTTTTTAGCAAAAAGTCCTTAATAAAAGCTACGTTTTAAATCATTCAATAAATTCATTAACAAAAGAGTGCGCCCAAAAAGCGTTTTTTTCTTTCTTTGTCAGCCTCTTTTCTGACAGAAAAATTCCCAGGCTATACAATCTTCCCCTGATGTCTCTGGCCCAACTTTATTTGGAAAATCATACAAAGTATGCCTTTTTACAGATGATATCCTTCTATCTATAACTAATCCTGCATTTTCACCTTAAAGGGTTACAGGATGTGATATTACGAGAATACTCCACCATTCATATTATAAGCTGGACAGCTCGAAAAGGAAAGCTCTCCCTCTAAATGTCCCAGCGGATTTACTAGAAGAGCTGAAAGTAACATATGAATCTGCCTGGCAGGCTAACAGCCTAAAATACTTACTGTAGGTATTTAAATTCCCTCATAGCATGCATCTATCTCCCATTATTAAATAAACTATCACACATTCTAATGATTGGATGCTACTTCACATTTCATGGCTAGGATGAATATTCGCCCTAAAGATGGTCCTACTTCCTAAATTGCTATATCTATTTAGGACTATCCCTATACTCCTCCCACACTACTTGCTGGCCAAATTTAGTTCCCTGTTTATGCATTACGTCTGGAAGGGCAAGAAGCCCTGACTCGCTAGGAGCAAAATGTCTCTCCCAAAGTCGGAGGGTGGCTTGTCCTTCCTTGATTTACACTCCACCAGGTAGCATGTATCCTTACACCTAGGAGCCTGATTTGCAAAGGACAACATCAAACCTTGGGTCCTCCTGTAACAAGGGCTACAGTATTATGGCTACCCACCTCTGAGAGACCAAAACCATCTCACAGTCCTCTGTGCTATACTGCACTAGACACTCATGGTTGTCATTTGTATCACTGATTCATGAGATCTCTCTACCCTCACTAGAATATTCTTTGAAAGGGTTAGCGTATCTAATTCCTGACCTATCGTTAGAATTGTGGACTTCTCAGGGAATAACTTCTTTGAAGTAAGTTACATTAGATTGCATTCTAGTTACCTTTGCTGTCGTTCAATCTAATTTTGCTATACCCACCCAAGATTTCTATAAATACCTCCAGTTAAGACATTGGCTGCAGAATGTCTGCAAGCTGCCACATGCGCTGTCGTCAATGCCGAAGTTAATCTATCACAAACTTACTAGAACAGACTCTGTTCCATTTCTTGGTGGTATGACTCATTAGTTGTATCTTAAAAAGCCGCTAAATTTGGCTCCCAGACTAAATGGGAATTAGACTTGGCTTGTACCTTTACTGAAAAAGAATGGCAAGTCATATTCCATAAGTGCTTCCATGTATCCAAATGCCAATCACACATTAAACAAGTTTATAAGCTCATCCATCGGCAATACCTAACCCCCACTTTTTTGCACTGAATGTGACCCTCTGCACCTAATGCCTGCTGATGACAATGCACTAATGTGGGACATCTTCTAGACTTGTCCCATGATTGCTGGACTCTGGGCCCGGGTATTCGATCTAATTTCTAAGATTCTAAGATGTTGACTACAGTCTCTCCCCATCCAAAAATAGCTCTGTTTCATACACCACAACGACCAATATGTACTTGGCCATATTTTAGCTTCTACCAAACTATTCTTAGCAAAAATTGGTGCACTTCATTGATTCCCACGACTTTAGCTATAGAGGAGAATGTTCAAACACATTATGAATCTAAAACTGCTGGCACAGCACACACTTCCCCATTCATCAGTTACTTAACAAAATTGGCTGCCTGGAGTGCTTATAGAGCATTTAACAGTAGGTGAGCCCTTAAGTTCACCCGGCAGGGTATCACACCTATATGGAAACACAATATTCGATTGAACCCACCTCTATCGACTATATGATAACTCCTGTTATAGATTGTTTCTATGGTTTTGAGTCTCACTCTGCGTTGACATAAAGATACATGGCATTCACTTTCATCATGTTCTCTCGTGGCAATCCATATAACGTTATTCATATACTACTGTTATGTATATTACTAGGACTATGTCAAAATGTGTAACTGCTTTCATGTATTTATGTGTACCCATTGCCCCCTCTCTTCCTTCTTTATCCCTCCCCCTTTTTTTGCAAAACTTTAATAAAAATTTAATTTTTTTAATAATATGGTATTTGGGGTCCATAGAATATATCACGGCTCTACTACATGACTCATTTTTAACATTCCATTTAGCATGGGACCCATGGTTCACCACATACCATAGACCAGCATTTTTCAACCACTGTGCCATGGCATACTAGTGTGCCAGGAGCTGGTCTCAAGTGTGTCCCCAGATCAAGATATACCCAAACCAGTTTATAGCCCCCACCAGTTCAACTGTTATTTACTGATCTCTTCTATTCATGTAAAGGGTCAATGTTTTTTTGTTACCTGTGGGGACCAGTGTGATAGTTTTTTTTTTAAAGGGGCCTAAAGGTTTGTTTGTTTTTCTGTGGGGGGCAATGTGTTTTGCCCTGTGGGGATCTCATGGTGTGCCTTGGCAATTTTAAAATCTTATTTAGTGTGACGTAAGGTAGAAAGGTTGAAAATCACTGCGGTAGGCGTTTTCCCGGCCTTCAGTGAAATGAGTCTCTTTTTGCTTTATTCTGCAACAGTTCGCCTATAGGACATTTCTACCCATTTATTTTTACTTAACATTCATAATTCTTGTTATATTATTATTCATGTGATTTCAGTTAAAAAATATATAAATATAAACAGTTGCAATAATTTTTTTTAGTATTAACAATAATAACCCCTTACCGACGCAGCCTGTTTTTGCCTTCCTGACAGAGGCCTTTTTTTCAAATCTGACTTTGGGGATAACTTTTTTTTGCTTTTACTTATCCCAGTGATTTTGAGATTGTTTTCTCGTGACACATTGTACTTTAAGTTAGTGGTAAATTTTAAATACAGTCTTTTTTTTTTTGTGAAAAATACCAAAATGTCGTAAAAAAATTGATCATTTTGCAATTTGCAAAATGTTAAATTTTCTGCTTGTGAGACAAATAATCATACCACTCAGAATAGTTCAAAACTAACAAAGATCATGGGCCAAATGTAATAGGGTGAGAGTTTCAGAAAGTGAGAGATTTTGGGAGAGTTTTCCCATGGTTTTTAAAGCAGCAATCAATTACATGGTAAAATCAACCTGGTTTTGCAGTGTAATTGATTGCTGCTTTAAAAAACATGGGAAAACTCTCCCAAAATCTCTCACTTTCTGAAACTCTTACCCTATTACATTTGGCCCCATATGTCTACTTTATGTTTTAATCATTATTTCAAACTCCTTTTATTTTTTTTGGACACTAGGGGGCAGCAGAGTCAAAATTATACACCTAACACCGTAAACGCTGCTTTTGGCTGTTCACGTTTGAACAGCCAATCGCAGCGATCGCTGAGGGGGGGGGCCTCGGTGCCCCCCCTGGGCAATGAGGGAAGATGTCTGCTGTCAGGGACAGCAGACATTGTCCCTCTGTCACCGCGTCTATAGACGTGGTGACAGTTTAAAGTCATGACGTACATTTACGTCATGTGTCGGGAAGTACATCCTGACCATGACGTAAATGTACGTCAAATGTCGGGAAGGGGCTAATATATACAACTATATAGTATCATCTATATGTAATTCTGATGGATTTGGAAATTAAAGATATAGATAGATAGATAGATAGATAGATAGATAGATAGATAGATAGATAGATATTAGATCTCAGGAGATCCCGGCAGGGGCTAGTCCCAAGAAACAGGCGGCACTCAATGGGCTAAGGATAATATCCAAATTTTATAGAAGCAAAATGTGCAGCATGTCAGCATACAGTCATGTCAACGTTTCAAAGCCGGTGCGGCTTTTTCCTCAGGACGTGGAGTACGTTAAGGTGCATAAGGTACTCCACGTCCTGAGGAAAAAGCAGCACCAGCTTTGAAACGTCGACATGACTGTATGCGGACATGCTGCACAGTGGCGGATTCAGGGGGGGGGGCACCCGGGCACGTGCCCCCCTGTCATTTCAGTTTGTAGCTGAGGACCAGGGCTTTCCAACGAGCCCAGCCCTGTATCTCTAGCCCCCCGGGAACCGGAGATGTCGCCTGGCAAAGCTGTAACGTTTTTTTCCCCATAGGATAATACGGGACCCGTCACTTCCAACCCCCACCCTGTTCCGATGGCTGCCAGTTCACCCCCTGGCATCACAGAAGCTTGTGGTTGATCTCATTCAATTCCAAATCGCTGGACATTCAAAATGATACCAGGCTGGTCCATATCGGTCAATTGGTTTCAGAGATATTGCGTGTAAACCGATTGTTTTTTTTGGAAATGTAATTTCATGGCTGTTCATGTTCTTTGAGGGCAGATTACTCTGGAACCAAACATTCCAGTTTCACTGGACCAAAATCATTCAAAGCCCACTCAGAAGTTCTTCAATATGATACTTGTCTCATGTAAATGGGTCAGTTGGTTCCGAAGATATAGCCGGTTAAATGAGATAACTGGTTAAAGGGGGGAGGGTGGTTTTCTCTCCCCCTCACACCAGAAAATGCAGGGACTAGGCTGGTGTAAAAGGGGCCAACCTGGGGTATTATTTCAAATAACCGGGACCTACAGTGCTCTGAATACAGCCAGGCTCTGCCACTGTCAGTGGCTATCACTTCTGCCTGGCGGCGGATGTCCCCCATTTACCGTGAGCATGTATTCCACCTTGGCAATGAGCATGTAATCCCACATGGCAACGGGCATGGAACCTCTGGCAATGAGCATGGAACCCTTGGCAATAAGTATGTAGATAAGCAGCACTTATGTAGCATAATTTTTAATAGGCATTATGGTGTTTGGCATAACACATAATGGACATAATGGCGTGTAACTTAACGTGTAATGGACATTATGGTGTAAATATTTAATGCTTGCCTTTGGTGGACAATGTCCCTGTTTATGAAGCGGATTGTGAATTTTGGCTTAATCTGTGTGGCATTATGTGAATTCTGGCTCAATCCATGTGGCATTATGTGAATTTGGCTCAATCCGTGTGGCATTATGTGAATTTTGGCTCAATCCATTTGGCATTATGTGAATTGTGGCTCAATCTGTGTGGCATTATGTGAATTTTGACTCATTCCATTCGGCATCATGTGTAAGGGGCAAGTATAATGGGGTCTAGTATTTTGTTGCATAATCTGTAGAAGTTGTATATGGTGTTGTACACTACACTCAAGGACATGCCCCCTGTTGAGTGGCCACACCCCCTTTTCCGGAGCGCGCCTTCGGCGCGCGCACAATTACATCCTTCACTTTTGTCGCCATGGTGGGCCTGTGTACTTTAAATGCCAGGGCCTATTTTTAATCCCTTTCCCACCCTCTCTCTGCCACTCTCTTAGCATGTACACTGGCACCACTAACACTGCCCCTCCCCCACCTAAACCCTCTTTTATCATGGTGCCCCCCCTGTCATTTTATCCTGGATCCGCCCCTGATGCTGCACATTTTGCTTCTATAAAATTTGGATATTATCCTTAGGCCATTGAGTGCCGCCTGTTTCTTGGGACTAGCCCCTGCTGGGATCTCCTGAGATCTACCTTCTACAATTTGTGAGGAAGGCACCTGGGTGTTTGCCCTTAGTGGACGAGAGTGCCGACCAACCCCCCTGCTCTCTCTCATATATATATATATATATATATATATATATATATATATATATATATATATATATATATATATATTTATATATATTATATATTATAGAAATAATATATACACTAAACATCGGCACTCACCTTTCCTAGTTTTGGGGTGCCCTATGGCTTGTGACCACATTGTTTAAACAGACATTGGATGGGCTCTGCACACACTAAATTAACTGATAATAAATAGTGGAGATTTGGTTCATGAATTGATCAATGCATTTAAGCCTGCAGCCCCCGTCAAGGGACCCCACCTTTCTGCAGGTCCTAGCACTATCGCTCAATATGGCTACAATACACATAGCTATCACATCAATGTTTGAATCCAGGCATGCTATCTGGTCTAAAGCTCACAGCAGACTGTGCTTTTATAGGTGAACCAAATCTCCACTATTTATTATCAGTTAATTTAGTGTGTGCAGAGCCCCTACAATGTCTGTTTAAACAAAGTGGTCACAAGCCATAGGGCACCCCAAAACTAGGAAAGGTGAGTGCCAATGTTTAGTGTATATATTGTTTATTAGATTAATTAGTCTTATTGTGGTCACATTCTCTCATGCACCCTGTTTTAACCCATAATGCATAGCTTATGTTAACCAGTTCCCTAGATGATTAGTGACAGGTGTGTTGGTAACTGCTCACCTATAATAGCACAGTCTGCTGTGAGCTTTAGACCAGATAGCATGCCTGGATTCAAACATTGATGTGATAGCTATGCGTATTGTAGCCATATTGAGCGATAGTGCTAGGACCTGCAGAAAGGTGGGGTCCCTTGACGGGGGCTGCAGGCTTAAATGCATTGATAAATTCATGAACCAAATCTCCACTATTTATTATCAGTTAATTTAGTGTGTGCAGAGCCCCTAAAATGTATATATATATATACACATATACATATACACATACATACATGGAGCACAGGGGTCCGGCACTCAAGATGTTAAAACAGTTGCTCATGGTGACCTTGCCATCAATACACACAGTTCAACACAGGTCTATACAGACCGGGACGGCACTCTAGAGACTGACACCAAACAATAAAGAGACTACAACATGTCGGCTGGTGTCACATTTTGAGACTGATACCTCAAGCGGCGCAGCCTTGAGCGCAAGTGAATTGGAAGCAGGAGGTGATTCCAGACCGGGATTCTCCAAAAAGAAACCCCCTCCTGGGGTGGACACCAGAGCCCAAAAAGTCGGCACCATCCAGTCTACACCAAACGTGCCAGCCAAAACGAGAGGCAAAGGAGGAAGGAAAATGGACCTATGAATCTGGTATTCAACCTGTCTAACAGGGTACTTACAGCACATGAACTATTAGTTCTTAATAAAGGACTTAGTTATGTCCCTACCAATGTTTCAAATGTCCTACCCCTGATGCTGCAATTGTATATCGCCCTACTCCACAATCACAGTGACAGCAGAGTTTGGAGGGGGGGGGGGGGGTCAGCAAGGGGGAAGCTTGCTCCCGTAACATGCAGAGCAGAGGAGGGCAGAGGCAGGAGCCCAAGCATCTCCTGTCCTTGCAGTGCCTGCTTTGCCTCTCCTTCCTCTGGCTCACACAAGGGGCTGGGGAACATACAGAGAAGGGTGGGGGCAGAGTGGGGGACATAGAGTAAAGGAGGGTCAGGCTGGAGGACATACAGTTAATGGAGGCACTGATGGCCATTCAGAGAAGGGGGAGCATGGGCAGGCTTGGGGACATACAGTGAATGGGGGCAGAGTGGGGTACATAGTGAATGGGGGTCATACAGTGAAGGAGGGTCAGGCTTGGGGACATACAATGAATGGATGCATTGATGGACATTAAGAGAAGGGGGCAGGCTGGGGGACAGAGTGAATGGGTGCAGAGTGGGGAACATACAGTGAATGGGGGACACACAGTGAATGGGGGCAGGCTGGTGGAAATACAGTGAATGGGAAGGCTGGGGGACATACAGTGAATGGAGGCAGAGTGGGGGACCATTCTGATGTGATAAATGATTCAAAGAATGTCAGGCTGAATGGTCGGCCCCCACACATTTACACTTCACCAAATCTGGCCCTCGTCACAAAAAGTTTGGAGACGCCTGAACTAGAGGATCCAGGGGTGTATGAAAAATTGACACAAGACCCTACCCAGAGCTACAAAAATGAACTGCATGACATCCTTTTGAAGGCACGGGAGAAGAATCAAATTACTAACAAAATTTATGAAGCCCTAACATCTGCATTTCCACGAATTCTGTTTTTTTAAATGATTCCGAAATTGCACAAAGACCCCCTGAACCCGCCTGGGCGGCCAATCATTGCTGCAAATGATTCTTTGTATTATGTGGTGTCACAATTCCTAGACCACTACCTCCAACCGGTCATCCAGCATCAGCCTACATTCCTCAAGGACACAGTCTTCTTGCTTGACAAATTAAAACCATCTCTCCCTTACAGGGTCCACATTGGCTGGCCACCATCGATGTGGTTAGCCTCTATACCCCGATTCCCCAATCCCGAGGATAGACCGCCACTTTTCAATTAATCTCCAATAGTCCTTTATACAAAGGACCTGACATCCCCTTGTTTATGTCCTTACTAGAGCTCACACTCATCCGTAATTATTTCCTATTTAATGGTGAATTTTTTAATCAGAGCTACGCAAATGCGTACATGTTTAGTGTCGAACAAATGGTCTTTTTTTTCCAACCCCGATATTGTCCAGCATCTTACGATGTTTTGTAGATATATTGATGATATCTGTATAGTGTGGTCTGATGACAAAACATTGCTTGAAAATATGTTGTTTGGCCTAAACGATAAGGACACAGATACAAAGTTCACTTTTGAATATAGTGATCACCAAGTACATTTTCTGGATGTCAATATAACCTTAGATCAAAATGAAATTCTTACATCATTGTATCATAAAAAAGTGGAAAGAAACACTCTCCTACAGGGAGGTAGTTACCATCCGCCAGCTCTGAAAAAGGGTTTACCTTTTTCTCAGTTTCTGTGCATCTGGCGCATTCGTATGGACCCCCAGGTAGCTGAGATTGAGATGGATAATCTTATGGTTAAGTTCTTGGAGTGAGGTTATAGTAAATCTAGTCTTCTAGAAGCAAAACAAAAAGCTAAGAATCAGCCACAGATATGCCCACCCAGACAGGATGATCAGGACAGGGTTAGAAACAAAATCATCGGTACTTATGTATTATCTGGGCTCCCGTCTTTCTTATGAGACCGCGTCCCCTCGCGGGGCTCGCTGCGCTCGCCACATTTCGGGCACGGTGGCTCGCTGCGCTCGCCACACTATATAATATCAACTCCATGCGTAATTGGATAGTAGGGGTATGAAAAATGGGGTGCATTTAACATGGGAGCCCAGATATTACATAAGTACCAAATCATCTTCCCTGTAAATTATGCCACGCACTCAGAACAACTTGTGAACAAGGCCAAATCCCTATGGCCGATGATTAGTTCAGATTCCTCTTTACAAATTTTTAAGGACAAACAAATCATGCCAGGGTACCGTAGGGGTAAAAATTTGAAACAGTGGTTGGTCCAAAATGATATTTCCGGATTTAAAAGTAATCCAGCCCCACACTTTCTCTCTAGCAAACCAGGTAACTATCTTTGCCTGGGATGCACCACTTGCAATGCTCTGGAGGTAGGAAGTACGTTCTCTCACCCCTCCTCCGGTAAGAAATACCAAATTAGGTATCCACTCACTTGCACAAGTACATATGTTGTCTATTATTTAAAATGCCCATGCGGTAAATTGTTTGTGGGCAAGACTATTCGAATGTTTAAGGAGAGGTTTGCCTTATATCGATCTAATCTGAGAAAAGCCCTTGAGGGTTCTGCTAATGACGCGCAACGGAATCTGCTGCGCTATATAAGAAACTGTAAATAAATAAATAAATAAATATATATATAGGACAAGATTGATAACATCCGAGATGAAATGGTATGCTCTTCCACAACCTCTAACCCTCTTTCTTTCCCACCTGAACCCTCTGGCACTTTCTCTTCATTTGAGCCCACAAATGAAAAGGAAGTATCCGCACTCTTCTTATCCTCTTACTCTACTACCTCTCCTCTCGATCCTATACCTGCACAAGTCATTAAAAATCTATCTCCTGTGATTATTCCAACCTTAACTAAAATCTGCAATCTCTCTCTTACTACTGGTACTTTTCCTTCTTTGCTCAAACATGCAGTGATAACTCCTATTCTAAAAAAACAGAATTCTGACCCTAACTCTCTCTCTAACTATCGTCCTATATCTCAGCTCCCATGCCTCTCCAAGCTACTGGAGAGACTTGTCTACTCTCGCCTCACAAACTTTCTTAACTCTAACACCCTATTAGACCCACTTCAGTCAGGTTTTCGCTCTCAACACTCCACTGAGACAGCACTGACTAAAGTGGTGAATGATCTGGTAACGGCTAAGTCTAAAGGCCATTACTCACTACTTATTCTGCTTGATCTTTCTGCTGCATTTGACAATGTTGATCACTCTCTTCTCTTACAAACACTACACTCCCTAGGTCTTAATGATACAGCCCTTTCCTGGTTCACATCTTACCTATCTGATCGCTCTTTCAGTGTTCGCTTCTCTAACTCTACTTCCTCTTCATTACCTCTGTCAGTCGGAGTTCCGCAAGGTTCAGTCTTAGGTCCTCTGCTCTTCTCAATCTATACCTCCTCTCTTGGCAAACTAATCAGCTCTTTCGGATTTCAGTATCACTTGTATGCTGATGATACTCAAATCTATCTATCAACCCCAGAGTTGTCACCAGTGGTTTAGGTCGAGTTTCTGATTGTCTCTCTGCCATCTCATCTTGGATGTCTTGTCGCCAACTCAAACTCAATATTTCCAAAACGGAATTACTTATATTCCCGCCAACTAAGAACAGTTACCATCCTGACATCTCCATCGCTGTTGACAACTCGATAATCTACCCTTCCCCACAAGCTCGTTGCTTAGGGGTCATCCTCGACTCTGAACTGTCCTTTCTTCCCCACATTCAATCTGTCTCCAAATCATGTTACATGCATCTAAAAAACATATCCAAAATACGACCCTATCTCACACAAGACACTACCAAATCTCTTATCCATGCACTCATTATATCCCGCATTGATTATTGCAATAGTCTCCTAACTGGTCTTCCCAAGAACAGACTCTCACCACTGCAATCAATTTTAAATGCTGCTGCTAGGCTGATCTTCCTTGCAAGACGCTCATCGTCTGCTGATCCGCTCTGCCAGTCCCTCCATTGGTTGCCTGTATATTACCGTATTCAATATAAAACACTTCTACTTGCTTATAAAGCTATTAACCATACTGCACCAGCATATATCTCTGCACTTATCACAAAATATCTCCCATCTCGACCACTACACTCTACACAAGATCTGCGTCTCTCTTCTGCACGGATCACTAGCTCCCATTCATTATTACAGGACTTTTATCGGGCTGCTCCCATCCTATGGAATGCCCTTCCACGCACATTAAGACTCTCCACCAGTCTCCAAACTTTCAAGCGTTCCCTGAAAACTCACCTCTTCAGGCAAGCCTATCATATTTAAGTTCTACATGCATAACCCTCTGAGGCACTTATGTATTATATAGCTTCCCTTCTGGACTTGTAACTGCTATGCTATTACTGGTGCCTGTCCTTATGTTTCCCCCCTATATCCCTATAGATTGTAAGCTTGCAGCAGGGCCCTCCTACCTCCAAGTCTGTCTGTTGTTACCCAGTTTGTCTTATCACGGTCTACTATTGTAAAGCGCAACGGAATCTGCTGCGCTATATAAGAAACTGTAAATAAATAATAAATTAATAAATGACCAGCCAGTGGGCCCGCCACTGTAGGGAATTTAACCACCCAATTTCCTCCCATAGATGTAAAATAATAGACTGGGTCCCCCCTTCCATTCGTGGGGGTGACCGTAACAAAACCCTGCTCCACAAGGAAGCCCAATGGATAGACAGCTTACAAACTGTAGCTCCAAGGGGCATGAATGAAATGCTCAGCCTGCGATGTTTTCTGTAGTCTGGCAAAATACCTATATATAGGTCTACAGATTACTGCTCGTTTCAGCTCTAGAACATGTTGATGAAATGCAATAATATGCTGTATACTGTTGCTAAAATGTATAACCTGTCATGTCTGTTTTTTTATAGATTGTTTCACGTGTTGTTTATTTTTGGTTACCATAGAAACGATGAGTGCTGGCAAACACGCCTACCGGGGCAGTCAGCTGAGACGCCGCTGCATGCAGCATCTTGATGATGTCAGCTTGATGACCGCCGCTGCCGCACGAGGGAGGGGAATATGGTTGGTAACCTATTCATTCTGTTTTTTTCTATCACTGTTGTTGTATGTCCTGACGAAAGAGGTATTAAAGGACCTCATAAACGTTGAAAAAAAAAAAGAAGACCGCAGCCGACATGGTGTAGTCTCTTTATTGTTTGGTGTCAGTCTCTAGAGTGCCGGCCCGGTCTGTATAGACCTGTGTGGAACTATATATATTTTTTTCTATCCATCTGTTAAAGCTCTTTTGAACTCCTGATTGTTACCCACTTTTTATTTTGTATTTCCTCTCCAGGATCCTGGTGGAACAAATATGTTATCAAAGTTTTGTATTGTAATAAATAAATATGATTGATAATACTTTTACTTGGAATGTTTTTCCCTGCTAGATGGCATCAGCATCACAGGCTATTATATTCCTCTCCCTTATAGTCACATTGGAATATATGAATTGAGTTCAGTGAAGGGCAACTAAACTAATAAAAGGGATGGACAGAGCTTAAAGTGGTCATGCAGAGGTGGGGGGAACTCATTTCTCTATGCCACCTAATTATCCCTACTCCCCTAACCCAATTAGGCAAAGACAGGGCCGGGGGTAGGGTTTTTGGCACCCCCCTGCGAACTAGAATGCTTTTCTGTGAGAATTACCGTGAAGGGCCAATGTGAAGGTTAAATTGTTCCACCTCACCATTAGAGGTGTTGGAACTCAGTTCCACCCCGTTCCCCCTCACTTTAACCCTTGGGGATGGATAACTTAAACTAGGAGGACAGATTAAGAACACAAGGTATGTTCACCCTGGAAAAAAGATGTGTAAGAGGAATGCCTCCTCTTAAACTTTTATTTTTCCAGTGTGAATCTACCTATTGTTCTTAATATTTGTTGCTCAACATTTACACATATATCTGGGGACAATAGAACAGCCAAGCTCTTTACTCTAAGGAAAGTGACTAGGACACGAGGGCATCTGCTCAGATTAGAGATTCCAAAAAGAAAAGTTTTTTTATGGTAAGGGCAGTAAAGGTATGGGACTCTCTGCCAGAGCAGGTGGTGTTGGCAGACACATTGAATACATTTAAAATAAGGTTGGACAAGTATTAATTGAAAAAAAAAAAAAGTTGTATAATCCATAACTGTTAGTTAATAAAAAAAGTTAAATAATAATCCAAGTTGGGGTTACCACACCTAGACAAAAAAAGGTTGATGGATGAAAGTCATTTTTCAACCTCAACTACTATGTTACTATTCAATTTTATAGCAATTTTAAAAATAAAGTACTGTACAGCACTTACCTGTGTATACCCATATAAATTCAGCACCTGTGCCATTGGGATGGTGGTGTAAGAGTGCAGATCTCCAATAAAACCAGCTACTGTGCCATGGTTCATACACCTGTAATTAGGAGTCAACTTGTTGTGTCCGGACAAGATCCAGAAAACATCTTCCACAGCTTTCTTCTCACTTCCACAGGAATCATACAGCTGATAACCCAGAGTGATATTGGGCAGAATGTCTGGGTTCCTGTTAATTTGATTAATTGCAAATATAAAAGCTCTGAGATGTCTGTATTCTCTGTAGGATATACTAAAAAATGTGCATAATTAATTACTACTTTTGTTATTCTTATTCATTTATTTTTCATTTATTTTCACAAGGTTAAAAAGGTTGTTCTCACATTTATTCACTGTCACACTTTAAAAAAAATTACCTTTATACATATAACCCACAGTTAATATAAATGATCAATACCTTGACCTAAAAACCAGACAATATAATCTCGTCACATTCCTGTCTAATACTACTGTATTTAAGGTCAGAAAAACCTTTGTCCAGATCACCTGATGCAAAGGGACATACACAGATCTTGCCACGCATGTTTGGTGAGCCGGCACACTGAGGCAACCCGCCCCTGCAAAACATCCACCAGGAAAGGGGTGTGCGAAAGACTCACACTCTTATGCATCCATTGCAGCAAGCATGTCACTTGCACGTGCACCTCATTCTCGCTGTTGTGAGCCAGTAGACATTTAAATGAGCATGACTCCATCTTCATATGTCTCAAGCTTATATTCAAAAGTATGAGTAGCCGGTATGATTTCTTGTATATACACCTGTCTTCTCCTGTTTCTTCCTACCAACCGGTTTTCTGTTCTGGGCACTGTCTTCTTTAGGCTGCTTCCTGTTGTCCCTGCTCCATTTCTGTGCTATGTGGACAGTACAGGTGTTGTAATGTTTAGCATTACTACACCATACCTCCCAACATGACCCTCTCCACGAGGGACATAATGCTCTGTTTATGGACTTCCCTCTTCATTTATGATTACATCACCTGTGCTGAACCACCTTTCTTTTCATTTAACCTGTTTAAAACAGGTGACAGCAATCATAATTTAAAAGGGAAATCTAGAAACAGAGCATTGTGTCCCTCCTGGAGAGGGTTATGTTGGGAGGTATGGAGCATTGTGTCCCTCCTGGAGAGGGTTATGTTGGGAGGTATGGAGCATTGTGTCCCTCCTGGAAAAGGGTTATGTTGGGAGGTATGGAGCATTGTGTCCCTCCTGGAGAGGGTTATGTTGGGAGGTATGGAGCATTGTGTCCCTCCTGGAGAGGGTTATGTTGGGAGGTATAGTATTCTACACAGTATGATGTTTGAAGTTAAAATAAGTCAGCTCCTTAGTCTTTAAATATATCACATGACTCCCTAATGCTCTGGTTTCAAAAGTCCTCCATAAATTAGTGAGGTATTAATTACTTTTTTTTTTGGGGGGGGGGGGGGGGCACTCTTATAAAACACAGCTTTTAACATGTTACAACTAGTAATGAACGATTTTGGTTGTCTGAAATCCGAGCCCCCGAACTTCCAGATGTGAGCCAGAGTCTGAGTCCAGCTTGGGATTTCCCACCAGATTTGAATCCCAGATTGAGGAAAAGCATCATCATCCCATTGTCTGATCTTGTGGGGTTTGAATCCCAAATATGAGACGCCGCTAATCTGAGTGAGTGAGGGAGACTGTCTCTCGGTGGGTGGTGGAGTGGTGTGCGCTGTTATGGGTACTGTACATTGTACAGGTGTGCTGTTCTTGGGCACTGTCCTGAGCAGGGGCGTAGGGAGAGTGGAGCTGGTGGAGCACAAGCTCCGGGCGCCCAGAGATCAAAAGGCTCTGGAGCTGTGCAACCCGCTCCCTCCCATGCTGCGTATGCTGTTGGACGCCATCTGCCGCTCGCTCGCCTGTCAGCACTGCAGCTGGCTCCAGGCATATTAGTTGCGTGGTCGCACAGGGCACCGCCATATTGGAGCCAGCCTGCCCGTGCTCAGTGCGTGCTGTGTGGCATGGGCGTATGCGTCTGATGACAGACGCCGGTGCTGCACAGCACGTAGAGAGACACTTCACTCGGCATCGGTCCGCACACCCAACTTGCCCGACTCACAGTCTGTGAGTGCCGAACACCATGTTCCTATTGGCGCAGAGGAGCTGATGGGTGACTTTGGTCGTGTTGGTTAGGACTTTCCCAGTCATATCGCTCAGGATGGTCCTGTATACGGATTAGAAGCGACCGGGCCAGGGACAGTGAGACGGGGGACGCCGCACACTGAGGAGACCACACTGAGCAGAGAACACGAGGATGCACCCAGCCAGGGGACATCATGATGGATATAGACTTGCCTCCCGCACAGCACTTAAAGCAGGTGAGGGTGCACCTGGGGGCGGGGTCCTGGGGCAGCTTTGCTACTGCACACCCTGATGGTTGCCAAATCCCTCCCCAACCCCCTGAGCCAACACGTGATTGGCAGCACATGGGGTCTGCTGGCCCCGGGGGTGACTCCCTAACCTCTATATTACATGCCAGTGCAAGACATTGTATCATCCCACAGCTGCTGTCATGGCTTCCAGCTGGGATTTGTAGTTCCACATCAGGTGTACACACATGCCCCTCCCCCCTAGTGGACCAACCCTGGTATGGAAGCCTGTCCTTGCTGTGGATTACTTTGTGGCCTCTGCCAAACCTCCTTTATGTACTGTATGTATGCAATATGCAGTCTATCTTATCTAATGGGCATCATGTGTGGCCTTATGTTGGCATTATGGCATGTGGCTTTATGTCGAATTACAAACTTTACTAAAATATGCACTGGTCGTTATGGTGGGTGGTATGTTAGGCCGCGCCCCCCTTTTCACCATAAAAGAGCCCTGTCTACTACAAATTGGGGGGGGGGGGGGCACTGTGGCACCTAGCTACACCACTGGTCCTGTGATCCTGTCCTGTGCTGTTAGGTGTGCTTTTGTGCTGTAAAGGGATGCTGCCCTCGCCTTCTCTTCTGTGCTTATAGTGGTACTGTACAGGATTGCTGCTGTGCCATGATGTCATGTGCTGTCCTGCGCTGTTCGGGGTTTTGCCTGGGGTGCTGTATTTAAGTTGTGCTGTACTGCCCTGCTTTGCTGTTTAAATCTGCCATATAAATCCAGTGATGCTTCTCTGTCTTTCATAATTTTAGGGGTGTCCTGTCTGCCATAATTCCATGGATATTCTGTCTGCCGTAATTCCAGGGGTACTGTGTCTGTCATAATTCCATGCATGCTGTATAGGAGTGATAAACAAAAAATAGGTTGCATTGAAGACACACTGGTGTATGATCTAGGTACTGTGGTATAACGTCAGAGGTCAACTGAAGATGAAGCCAGTAGTCATATTGCAATGCTAAAGGTGCCCTATCTGCTGTATTTCCAGGGGTGCACCTTATTGGTTTGTTTGGGCCTCCACAAAAAAAAGGCATTTAATCTCTCTCTGTAAAAAAGGTTTCTATAGAGGCAAGATGTCCTCATCATCATCCAATTCCTTACCCCAATTGTTGTCTTCAGACTATTAATATGTCCCCTCTGCCCTTTCGCTAGGTAATTGCTGGTAAAGGTCTTCATGGTGGAATTTCTTATTCATTTTGGTGAAGTAACCTCCTATGCCAATCGTTGACAAGGTTGCACTAAAAACTCTTTCACATACACTGGAGGTTGTGCAAATTAAGTAAAACAAAGCCAGTTTGTGCAAGGGCAAACCAAAAATTGGCTCTTATTTCCTACCAATATTTTAAATTGTAAGCTTGCAAGCAGGGCCCTCGAACCTTCATATTGGTTTGTTACCAGTTTCATTTATCACTATTGTTCCAATTGTAAAGCACAATAGAATATGCTGCACTATATAGGAAACTGCAAATAAATCATAAAAAAAAATAATAATAAATGGACTGTCTGACCTGCCTACTTGGATGGTGTCACTGAAACAATCCTCCCCCATTCTTTCAATGGTAACAGCAATGTCAGTTACTGTAATTGTCAGTCAGTAACTGTAGCAGGTGTGTTTGGAAAATCTAGTATTCTCTGTCAGCTGCAGGAGAAAATAAAGGGGTACTTGTTTCCTAACACATCAGATCGGTTGCATCGCATTGCATGTGACCAGATCGCATGCGATGCGATGCAATGTGATTACACCTGATTTTTAATTGTACACCCTCCCTCATGGGTAATAAGTATGTTAAATGCCCCCCCCCCCCATTGTTAAAGCCAGCCCACTATCAACGTCACCCTGAAGCGTGGCGAGCGGCGGCGGTACGCTGGCTCCAACCTTTTCATACCCCCAGTGTCCATGTCGGCGTGGAGTTGATTCTATATAGTGTGGCGAGCGCAGCGAGCCACCGAGCCCCATGAGGAGACGTGGATTACCTCACATGTATTCCGCATCCCCTCACTGCGCTCACCACGCTTCGGGCTCGGTGGCTCGCTGCGCTCGCCACACTATATAAAAAAATCAGCTCCGTGCCGACGGGGATAGTGGGGGTATGAAAAGGTCGGAGGACGTGAACAATTGGTTTATTGAAATGAAAACAACTTTTGGAAGGAACTTGGGAATGTTGTGGAGCTCTGCCCTGTCCGAGTGAAAAATCAAATAAGGAGGTTTACAAGAAAGCACTCACAATTCTGAAACCCTTCTTCCCGAAGCCAAAGCAAGAAGCAGAACCATATTCAAGGATAGATATCTCAAATCTACTGATCCAAAAGGTTAAAAAAACTGAGGATTGTACAAAGGATAGAACTGACTACAGGTCCCAAGGAGTGTTATGAGAAATAGAGGGACTACGCCCTGAAAGAAACTTTGGTACTTGTTTCCTAGCACGGCCATAATCGCGGCCATCGGGGGTAAATTTTAGTGGCCTGCGACGCGACCAACGCGATGCCCCCGATTTTTCCATTGAAATGCATTGAAAACAGTGAAAAATCTGGTCGGTCGCGTCGTATGCACTTAAAAATGCTTAAATGGTCCAGACGTAATGCCCCCGATTTCCCCATAGGGAACAATGTTAAATGCCTCAATTTACCCGCGATGACCACGATTTCCCATAGGAAACAATGTTAAATGGATCAATTTACCCAAATCAGCATAGGAACAATAGTAAATGGGCCAAAAACACCCCTGAACATTGAAATGTCCCCCCAAAAGTAGTTGACGCCACCCCGCCATCAACGTGAACCCGAAGCGTGGCGAGCGCAGGGAGCCCGTGAGGGGCGGCGGTACGCGTCTTCCAACCTTTTCATGCCCTACTATCCACTAGGGCGTGGAGTGAGAATAGAATAGTGTGGCGAGCGCAGCGAGCCACCGAGCCCGAAGCGTGGCGAGCGCAGCGAGCCCTGCGAGGGGACGCGGATACCTTCACAGGTAAACGTGTCCCTTCGCGGGCTTCCCAGGTGTCCGCGTCACCATGGACACCTGGGAAGCCCGAAAGGGGACGCGTATAACTGTGAAGGTATCCGCGTCCGCTCACCACGCTTCGGGCTCGGTGGCTCGCTGCGCTCGCCACACTATTCTATTCTCACTCCACGCCCTAGTGGATAGTAGGGCATGAAAAGGTCGGAGGACGCGTACCGCCGCCCCTCGCGGGCTCGCTGCGTTCGCCACGCTTCAGGTTCACGTTGATGGCGGGGTGGCGTCAACTACTTTTGGGGGGACATTTTTATGTTCAGGGGTGTTTTTGCCCCATTTCCCATTGTTCCCTATGATAATTTGGGGAAATTGATCCATTTAACATTGTTTCCTATGGTAAATCGTGGTCATCGCGGGTAAATTGAGGCATTTAACATTGTTCTCTATGGGAAAATCGCGGGCATCACGTCTGGCCCATCGCACCCGATTTTTTTGCGGCCGCGATGGCCCCGATTTTACCTCCGATGCCCGCGATTAAGATCGTTGTGGCCGTGCTAGGAAACAAGTACCGAAACTTTGCTCATCCAGCAAAAGAGCTAACCTTTTAGCAAAGTACATAAAAAACAATATGATGGTTTCTCCAATTGCGCTCTATTTGCTTACTGTCCACAAAGTAGAAAGTATAAATGAATAAAAAGGATAAGTGAGTTTTCCCTCTTCTTTTTTTCTTCCTCTCCTTGTTTCCTCAAGGACATATAAATCCAAGAAAGAAAAGAGGGAATATAGTGTAGTATGTTTACAAAAGTAAAGTGATTTCCAATATGTGGGAAACAGTTTTTTCTTTCTTCCTAATGGGTGGTGTTGTAAATTTCTTCGTAAAGGGTCACCACAATGGCCCTTATTCTGATTGATGCGTACTTTTCCGCATACTTTCGGATAGCGTCTTTACGGCGTCTGCGCATGCGTGGAGAACGCAACGCGCATGTGCCACGCATTGACTCCGTACCTGTTCGTGCAAATCCCGTACAAAACTGTGCACCGCAATCAGTCTGGAAATAAGGGCGTATTATGGGCGTCATGCGGAATGACACATGGGCGTAGTTTCAAAGTGGGCAAAACTGGGAGGAAACATGGGCGGACACGGGGGAGTACACTTATGTTGGGGGGCGTGCATTCGGATAGCACTCCGAATGCACGCGAACAAAACCGATAGAAATGTGCGGTGTCCATAAGCAAGTATTGCTTTGCGGAAACCACTCGGTCCTGCGGTAGGCGAACGGAACGCCTAATGACTACAAGCATTAACACCTGAACCCAATACAATCGACTCCTTTACTCATTACTCACTAATGGCACGCTTGTCAGTGCTTTAATTGAAACCATTGCTGCTTCAAGGAACCTTTACTAAACACACACATATGCTGTACTTGTCACACACTTTTAAACTGCTAAGAATGGACATCACTGAATATTAATACTATCAATACACATGTGTATTCTACATGTACTAATTAAACCACACAATTTTGGTTAACTAAAGAAATTTATTTAAATACATTTCACAGACAATGACACTGTGAAGCAATAAAAACAAAAACAAATAAAAAATACCAAAAACCATGCCAGGAATGTACCGAAATAAATTATAATACAAAATAAATATTATTGCACACATTCATAGCCACAGCAGAATCATTTGGAACACAAAGGGACTTAGCAACATCACTTCAAGTACAGCTGACAGTAATGGCAGGCAAAAGAGGGCAACAGGGGAACCAAAAATGACATATGAAGCAAGGGCTCATCTGGTTACCCTCAGCACGTGATTGGACACAAGAAGCTGACACACACAGCACAATGAAAGAGTTGGGATCACATAACGGTGGAGATTAATGCAGCCACAAGTTCATTTGCGAGCACGTTTGCCCTTGGTAGGCTCCTTGGCCTGTGCAGCAGCTCTTCGGCCACGGCCAGATGCTGGGGCAGGTGGAGCAGATGCTGGTGAGGGGGTGGATGGTCTACCCCTCCTGCCAGCAGGGAGTGTTGCTGGTGGTAATGCACCAGAAACGGATGACATTAGGACCCTATTGCTGTTAACTAGCTCCACCATAAGCTCATTATGGTGGAGGAGGAGATCATTTTGACGCGTGGCTTGCTCGGCCAGCACCTGAACACTTGCAGCCATGGCCTGATGCGCCTCAGCCATGGCCTGCATGCTCCCAGCGATGGACTGCTGGGTGCTGACCAAGCTCGCCATGACCTCCTCGGTCCTACGCATCTGTTCTGATGCCAACTCTCCCTGCTGGTTAATGTCCCCAAGCATCTGGGCCAAGCTGGCATAATTGGCTTGGACCGATGCCTGCTGCTGCACAAGCCTACCTCTGGGGCCAGGTGGCACGGACTCCTCCACCTCCTGAGAAGAGTCTTCACCAAGCAGTGGGGTGTCTGTTGAAAATGATAAAACACAATTAGGACACATTCTAAGATAATTACTTGCACAAGCTTATGGCATGACAAATATTTACCTTCCAGAAAAGACGCAAACACTTCAGCTGGGGCCTCGCTATCCATCGTGCTCACCCCCCTGACCTCCTCAACTGATACACAGCACTCGGCCATCAACTCCAGGGGGGTGAACTATAGCCCTGATGGCATGGGCCCGGCCCCAGATCTCTGGCTGTGTTCCCACCGCTTGGTCATCTTCCTCTTCAGGTTGGTTTTGAAGTCGTGCCACCTGCAATGTAAGTTGACATATTAATACAAGTCACTCCAGATGTTTGCTGTTGCAGCCATTGCTCTGTGCTACATATTACGACATGTGCTTAATGTCAAAAAGATAACATTACATTCAACTATGATATCAACCGTTACAATACACATTCACACTCACCCTACTCTAACTCTCAACTAAATAACATGGCAATAATGTCTGTGTATCGTACCAACCTCACCGGCCATTTGCCAAATCCATCTAAGCATGAATTCAAACATTACTTGTCTATTACTGGGCACATGTATCACAAAACAACTTGCCTCTTCTTGACGTGCTCCATCTCACGAACTTGTGGCGCCACTTCATTAATCTCTGCCGTTATGTCTTCCCAAATCTTCCATCTGCGTGTGTGTGTCAGCCTCTCCGGTGGACACTCAATCCAATCACGTGCTCGCGGAACCAGGATGGCAAGCTCCTGTGCTTCATATGCCTTATTTCTGGAACTTGGTTCCTCTGTTGGCCTCTTTTTCCCCTTGCCACGTCCATGCCCACGCCCACTGGCACGTGTCGCTGTACTTGAAGTGCTGGCCATGGTAGTATCTTGTGAAGTCCCCGGTTGTGTTCCAAATGATTCTGCTGAGGCTGCATATGAGGCAGCTGCAGGTTGCCCTGGTGTAGAAGGGCCAGGTGCAGGTTGCCCTGCTGTAGAAGGGCCAGGTGCAGGTTGCCCTGCTGTAGAAGGGCCAGGTGCAGGTTGCCCTGCTGTAGAAGGGCCAGCAGCCTCATCATTTCCCACTGGCTGCCTGTGCAGTGGCACATAGGAGGTGCTGGAGTCCATCCTGTCAAACAGTAGCTGCAACTCCTGGTCCACCTCTGATTGCGATCCAGACATGTTAGCAGCAACTTTGTCACATTCTAATACACCTTTATATACTGTTTGTGTATCCTGTTTGGCGTCCATCAGCGGCAGCTGCGTTCCGTGCGCGAGCGTAACGGCCGCCTGCGTACGGCGCGTTTTTTTCGCGCCGCATACGCCACGGCCATAGTTGCGGAAATGCCATTGTGTAAAACCTGGCGAAACTTCTACATGAAATATTGGTCACCAATTCTAACATTGCATAGAATCTTCTGATACACCTGTGACTATCGCACAATATACATGCTATTTGGTATCATGACATGACATTTGGTTCATGACTACTGTGGTATTGTTGAGTTTGATTGCAATCTAAAAGTAGCCCAATCCCTTAGAAAATCCAGGCCACAAGTCATGCAATACTCATCACTACTGTTATAGACAACACATGTGAGAGGCCTATAAATAGTGAATTGCTGCTAGAATCATTTGTCTCCAGATCTGTAGTTGTCAGGGTCTAAGGTAAGCTCTTCCATGGTCCTTGTAGATATGATATACATTAACAATTTAAGTGTATGAATGTATGCACCATTGCCTCACTGACTACAGATTGTTGGGCCAGCAAAGGCTTTGTAGCATTATTGCAACATGTCACATGTTCACTATTTCACTCACAGGTCTTAAACCTGTGTGTGTCCATCTATTGCAGGACAACATGTCCCAGCAATAGGTGAAATGTCTCATATAGTACATGATGTCGGCAACAAATGCAGACACCTTTGATACTCAAGTAGTGTTTAGTAGTTAGATGTTGTAAGCATCTGTGTGTTTAGGACGGTGTGTATTGAGTTCATATTATTGTTACATCATTATAGAGTCAAATGGATATTCGTGATTTCACGGGGCGGCCATCTATTGTACGTATTGAAGCCTACAAATCTATTTGTTGTCGGATATGGCCATTATGTGCATAGGTGCATCATTATTTATGTTCATTTATTTATAGGTTGCTGAAGCAATGATGGCATTCATGGCAAGGAGGCTAAGGGCACTTGCGGCTCTCCCCACTCGTCGCCCAAGGAGGCCAGGACGTGCTAGAATCTATCGCACACGGGTGACTCTGTTTGGTATGCCCGATGATGAGGTACTTACTAGGTACCGGTTACCGCCACATGTCATTCTGGATCTGCTCTCGTTAATTGAGAGTGATCTGGAACCTCTTCACGGGATCACGACAGCAATTCCGCCTCACACACAGCTGCTGGCGGTGTTGCATTTCTGCGCCTCAGGATCATTCCAACAAGTAGTGGCAGTACTTGCTGGAATATCTCAGCCGGCCTTCTGCCGAATCCTGAGGCGTGTGACGTCGGCCATGTTTAGGCGCAAGGGGCACTTCATGGCCATGACATTTGCCACCGAGACCCTGCGCAGAAGCCAGCAGGCCTTCCATCAAATTGCTGGCTTCCCTAATGTGATAGGGGCTGTGGATGGCACCCATGTACCATTTGTGCCTCCATCTCGAAGTGAGAAGATATATAGGAACCGCAAATTGTTCCACTCACTGAACGTGATGGTGGTATGTGGCCCATCCATGGAAATTCTCTCCTTCAACTCGAAGTTTCCCGGAAGTGCCCATGACTCTCATGTTATCCGACAAACCGGGATTTGGCAAAGACTACAAGAGCTGGAAGGCCGTGATGCGTGGGTTCTGGGTGACTCCGGTTACCCATGTACGCCCTGGCTACTTACGCCGTACAGCTCCCCAGCACCGGGCCCACAGGAGGCATTCAATCGGGCGCATGTTGCCACCAGGCAAGTGGTGGAGCGCTCAATTGGCCGTTTAAAGGGTCGATTTAGAGTGCTCCACCGCACTGGTGGTGACTTACAGTATGCGCCTGAAATGGTGTCGAGGATCGTGGGCCTGTGTGTATTTTTCCATAACATTGCTGTGCGGCGTGAGATACCCTTTGATGAGTGGGAGGTTCCATCTGAGCCGCAAGATCCGCCCATGCGCCCATCCCGCGCCCCTGAATGCCGGAGGGGATACCAGCTGCGGGACTCTGTGGTGCAAAGATTCTTCAGGTACATTTTATATAGTTGACCAGAACACACCAATTGTTGTAAAAATCACCCCTTCAAATAAGTACAGTGTGTTAGTTGTCAGTCTTACAAAACGACAATTAGCCAGCCTGCCCTCCTAATGGCAAAGAAATAGGAGATATTTATCATATGTGCTTAGTTTTGGTGGAAGTACAATATAGGTGGGCATTATTATACCTTGTGCAAGGGATCTTATGTGTTTGTTATATCTTCATTATTGTAGTTGATACTATCACTGATGTCTGGTGAGTACATTGATTTATTCTCTAATGTGGTGGTGACTTTTTTCTGTGTTGATGTATGATTTGTTTGCATATATATATATATATATATGATATTTGAATTTATTAACATGTTTAGCAATTTCAAGGAGCAGCCAGGCAGGCAGGCAGGCAGGCAGCGCTGGTGTATAATGGTGGACTCAGGATACCTGCAAGTATGTGTATGTGTCTTTTAAACATAAATGTACACATACACATAGATGCATAGAGTAAGTAATGCGAAGTCAAGCTATGCGTTGCCAAGCTATAGCACGTGTTGCTTGGCGGTGCGATGCGTTATTCGATTTGCAAAGTGCATACACACTGTGTTTTATATATATCAGATTTGTTCATTGCCATACATCAGCACTACCGTTTTTAAGGCATGCGAATTTTTCGCCATTTGTGTTGGCGCAGAGACGCTGTTCATGTAAAGATGAACAATAAAGTTATTAACACAAATAACTGTGATAAACCAATGACAGCACATGATTGGTTGATTGATGCCAGTGCTAACATGGCGGAGACACGCAGAGCACAGCCATTTTCACCTGCGGAACTTAGGGCTCTGGTCTCCGTCATGGAGACAAGGCTGGGCCGTGCAGGGCCCTTTATTACAAATGGCCAGAAGCGGTGGGCCTATGCTGCGGCAGGGCGCCGTATTTACGCCCGCACCCGGGTGCGGAGGAGCATCGGCCAGTTAGAGAGGCGCTGGTCAGACCTCCGCAGGCGCCAGCCCCAGCTACTCCAAGAGATTAGGAGGGAGATAGCTGTTTGTGAGTATTTTCGCTATGAAATTTCGCACTTACATCATAGCATATATAAACAATAAAAATTGTCTAATGATAACTGGGTGTCCATGGGTTTAAAAGTCCATAGACTGTTATGTGTGCTTCTTCCTGGTTAACATGCAGTCATGTGGCTTTTATATGTAATTACATAGCATTCTTGATTCTGATGCATACAATGTGCCAGATCTAATATGTGTTAAACATTGATAAATGCAAGGGTTGTCATGATTGAACAAATTACTAACAATCACATAATAACTTATATGTCACATTTTGGAGTCCATTAACAGTAAGGAGCAACTTTCAAGCATCGTTTTCGATCATTATCACCCTTCCATGTATCTCTTGTTATGGATTAATACATGTGCCCCAATGACCCTACATTGACAATGATGTTTGTTTTCTACCACACAGCACGAGCCCGAGCACGACAGGCACGGGAAGAGGCCGAGGCAGCCCAGGCCGAGGAGGAGGTGCCTGAGGAGAGGGAACAGCCTGATGAGGAGGTGCCGGCAGTGGTCCAGGAGGAGGATGTGCTTGTGGAGGAGGAGGAGGAGCAAGTGGAGGAGGAGGAGCAAGTGGTGGAGGAGGTGGAGGAGGAGGAGCAAGTGGTGGAGGAGATGGTGGAGGAGGAGGAGCAAGTGGTGGAGGAGATGGTGGAGGAGGAGGAGCAAGTGGTGGAGGAGATGGTGGAGGAGGAGTATGTGGTGGAGGAGGTGGTGGAGGAGGAGGAAGTGCCTGAGGAGGTGGTGGTGGAGGATGTGGAGGAGGTGTTGGTGGCGGAGGAGGATGTGGAGGAGGTGTTGGTGGCGGAGGAGGATGTGGAGGTGTTGGTGGCGGAGGAGGTGGCTGAGGAGCCCAGGATTGTCCCGGAGTCGGCCGAATCAGAGGGGGAGGAGGCGTGTGAGGCGGTGGAGGCCGAACAGATCGGTATGTATACATAATGCATCATTCATGAATTAGTTGTACTGGTATTTGTTATGTAGCACTGGTGAGGATAAATTTTGTTACAATGCTGTTAATACATAACCCAAAGTGGGTAGCTACAGATACAGGTACGGGTTAGATGGGGTGTCCAAGGCATCCCTTTCATCCAGGACACCTCTTAATTACACAGGTTTGTGGGATGGCTTGGAGCTCCATTTTGACTGCCACATAACTGTTGTAGTTAAACAGGATCCTGGAGTAAAGGGATGAGTGTATCATTTGTGGATTAAATTCACCTGCTGCAAGCGTAGATTCTGTCCCATCATATAGCGGAATATATGTTTTAGGTGAATGTTATTTATAAACTATATGATGTATGCTATAAATGGAGTATGGGCCGGCCTACCTTGGAATGGAGTCACAAGTTGACAGTGTCCCTGGAGCCTCCTCTACCTAAACACCCCCTGTAGTTCAGATTGTTTTTTTCCCCTCACAGAATTGTAGGTTGGTTTAGACTGAATTATGATTTTGAGGATGTGTACTGTGCATTCCTGACATTTGCATAACTCCCATGCCACGAACCATCACTGAACTTATACTGAGGAGATTGTGACAAGTTGTTATTGACGGAGGACATGACATGCTTGTCATTGGTTAGTCATGGGTGGGTTGTGAATCAGAAGAAACACTATGACTGTTATGTCTTGTGCAGAGTAAAGGGTAGAGGGACAAAAACACAGTATTTATTAAATAAGTTTGCATGTATGTAGATATGTATGTGTCATATCTATTTATCTATGTGTGTCTCTATCTCTCTACACATATATATATATATATATATATATATATATATATATATATATATATATACACACATGTCACCTAGCATTTCTGCGATTTATGTAGCAGTATGTGAAATGTATGCATGAATATCATGACTAATTTTTGCCCCTTTGACATGCCCACAGATGCCACAACACCAGCAGATGAGGGTGTCCGTGGGGCCCTCATGCGGATGGGCCACCATTTGCGGCTCCTAATTGCTGACCTGCAGGACCTCCGGGACTTGCTCCTTTAATTTTATTTTTTTCGTCCTTTATATTTAAATGTTTCATTGTTCAAAAAATAAATATTTTATGCAAGTTCGAAGTTGTTGGTTTTCTTTGCACATTAAACAGTATATGTGTAGATTGTTTATAATATTTTACACAGGGACAAATACAAACCATTGCACTTCAATTGCTGTAAGGGTTAATGTGTGCAATGCATGTGTTAGGCATGGTTGTAAGGATATATTGGCATGTAATTGATTCCAATTCCAAATAAACATTTTTTTAGGAGGATAGGTAATTGAATAAGTGGGTCATGTGATGTATTGCAGAATAGACATAATAGTGGGTAGTTTTGCGTAAATACACCGCTTCCGTGCGGATGCACCGCTTGCCATCCATTCGGATGCGGTATCACCGTGCATACTCTGTAATACCGTGCAGAATCTGAGTGTTTCCCCCGCACACGCATGGTTTGTATGTCGTCCGTAAACACGCCCTGTTCTTAAAGAGTGAGTCCGTCCGAATGCGGAGGACACGTGGGCGTTTCTACGGACGATGGCCGCACGCGGCCACACTGACTGGCGTGCGGACCGCACCGTAAGAATTCGGGAATATCCGCACCGATCAGAATAAGGGCCAATGTGCAGAAACGAAGGATAGCTTACATCCAGCTTACATTCATTCCAATTTTAAAACACACATAAAGGTATCTTTATGTAACTCCACCAAAACCACAGATCAATAACAGATGCTCACACAATTGCTTACACCAACTAGATGTATTGACTCCTATCACGGTTTCTTTAAAGTAACTCCTCTTGGCAGGGCCGGTGCCACCACTAGGCAAATCTAGGCATTTGCCTAGGGCACCGGCCACTGGAGGGCGGTATTTCGCCCCCCCTTGCCGCCTGGGTACCTGTCCTGCGGCGTATATGTGCGTAAAAGCTGGCGGCGGCGGCAGTGGGGGGTCCCTGCAGTCAATAAGAAATAACGAGCACTATCCGCCGGGCTATGCGGAAGCGCTTCTGTTTTGGAAACACTGGCCGCACGCTGATTGGCTGAGATTCAGCCAATCAGCGTGCGCCGTGTGGCCAGTGTTTCCAAAACAGAAGCGCTTCCGCATAGCCCGGCGGATAGCGCTCGTTATTTCTTATTGACTGCAGAGACCCCCCGCTGCTGCCGCCAGCTTTACAGCGCCGCGGGACAGGTACCCGGGCGGCAGTCACCTGGGCGCCCCCACCCCGACTTGCCTGGGGCGCTCTGGTGCCTTGCACTGGCCCTGCCTCTTGGCTCCAAAACCATGGTCCTTTTATTTTCTTTTTATTTCAAAAAGTTATTACAGGGGGCGTGGCCTGACCAGCAGAGAGGATAGCAGCGTCTCTCCATAGCTCCTGCTAAACTTGCCCCATACATCCAGTTTTAAGCCTCCCCCCACGGCTGATTCTGCCCTGTCCCCCCTGCGTGCCCTCCACTAGACACCCGGAGAGTAGACTGGTAAGTGCCGCGGAGCCGGGGGGCCTGTTATCAGGTCCCTGCAGGTTGTGGCCTGCCAGGTCTGTGAAGCCGGGACCTCTATTAGAAGACTCTGCCCGCTCCTGAGCTCCGTGACGGAAATCGCGGGTGATTGTGACCGTGCAGGAAGCCGGCGCTAGCCTCACTGAAGTGCTGAGCCCCCCCTGAACCCTCCGCCGACGCTGACAGCCGCCCCGCTGACACTTACTGCGGGAGAAGAGGTGCCCAGATCACCGCTCCCTCCTATCTGCATTCCGGCGGCGGCCATCTTGGATTTTCAGCACAGGAATCCTGTGTGCTGCGACAGCTGCTCCTGAGCCCCCAGTCAAAGGAGCTCTCAGGTACTGGGAGGGACTGGCCTTGGGGGACACCTGAGGAGGAGGGGTGGAAGCCTTTGGGGTACAGACTGAGGTCCACAGAGTGCAGACAGCCACAACACAAGGGGTGTCGCCAGGTGTCCAGAAATACTGCCTCTACCTGTGGTGAGAGCGCAAGGGTGTTGGAAACACTCACAAGCACCATTAGAGGTGCAATACCCACCTCATTTCTGCAATACCCTAGAAGTGCTCTGACCCTCTAACTTTCAACCACCCACTGATCCACACCTAGAAACCTATCAGGTGCAAAGTATATAAGCAAAGACCCACCAACTTTCTACAAATATACTGCTCTGCCATTGCCCAGGAATAATTCCTCTCCTTATACAAGAGCGCCACCTGGTGCCTCATCCCAAATTTGGCATCTTTCATCTTAAAACACTAACTCCAATACCTGTGATGCACCCACTAAAATGACCCCCTCCCAGAAATGAGATGTTGAGACGTTGCTGAGTCCTATGCGTGCGTAGGTCTTTCTTTCTCCCTGGGGGATGTGACCGACGGCCATACATGATGTTAAGCACACGCAAAGTCTGACCCACTACCTCATTACCTGAACTCTGCATGTCACGTTAGCTCCTCTAGGGCTAAAAACCACATGGGTAAACGTGGGAGAAGCCTCTCAAAGGTAAAAACCCCTAAAGGCCCAAGCCCCACCCCCCAGCCTGACCTTCGCCACTTTCTGAGATCTCCTGAACCTCAAACGGCTCCACTAGACGATACTCCGCATCCAACCACCCCCACTACCTCCCCACCTCAGCAGCCCTCCCTACAGGAGGCAAACACAGGAATGGCTTCCGAGGGGGCTCCAGACCTTCCCGCAATAATGCTACTCCTTAAATCGTTACCAATGAAACAGGAGCTACCATCAAAAAAAGACTTTGAGTTACTTGAGATACGCCTCCAAGAAACAGTTCGCAAAGAGGTAGCGGAGCTTAAAACGGAGGTATCTGTGCTATCAAACAGACTAACCCTTGTGGAAGAGAGCAAGGACACCCTGTCTGAAGAACTACATGCCCTAAGAGACACAGTTCGGCACCAAGCCACGGGGATACTAACCTTACAACAACAACTTGATGAAATGGACAACAGAGGGCGTAGAAACAATTTGAGAGTCCGAGGCCTACCAGAAGACATCCCAACCCAGAGCTTGATTGATGTGCTGTCCAAGATCTTTAATGAAATACTGGAAGGTGACCCGAGTTCCAGCATTGCATTTGACAGAGCACACAGAGCATTGAAACCTAGGGGAGACCCCTCGGCAAAACCCAGAGACGTGATATGCAGACTTCACTACTATACTCAGAAAGAGGAAATACTGCGTAAACTCCGCAATCTAGATGAAGTGGACTTTAACGGTAACAAGATCCAAATATTTCAAGATCTATCGTGGCGCACCCTACAGCTCCGCCGCTTACTTAGACCTCTAACGGAAGCTTTGCGCTCAAAAGACAGAAGGTATAAATGGCTGTTCCCGTTTGGTCTACAATCAACCCATAATGGCAAATCCGCTATATTCCGAGACCGCCCTGATTTAGACAACTTTTGTACAGTGCTAGAAATCTCCGCTCCAGACCTACCCAACTGGGATGAAACCTATCTGGTCCCTCCACCTCCTCGATCTGATCCCACCGAGAGGGACTTCCAACCGACCCGTGGTTCCAGACGCCAGCAGAGGAGGAGACTCCAAAACGAATCACAAGAAGTAACTTGACTTTCATTATAACCAGGTTTAACTTTCTCCTCTTGCTTCTGATATGTTTGCCAGAATAAGCTGGAGACTCATCCTAATTACCTAGTAAACTTAGGTACTTGTGCCCCATATTGTTGGAAGAGACATCGATCGGGACCAGTTGTCTATGGTTCTGATACGTGTTCATTGTAACCCCTTACTGTTATAGTCTAGATTATAGTTACCAAGGTGCTAATTGAGGTGAGGACTGTTTACTCACCTTTTCTACAGAGTTCAGTTAAGTCGTTCTCTCCACTGGTTGGAAGAACGATATACGATAATGTTTCCAATCTCAAAATTGGTCAGAATGCTAGCCTATTTAACTACCCTACAGTCTTTGTTCAACACCTTCACTGTCCTTTTATCTCAGAAAAGATATTAGTGTGTCTGTCTTACACTGAAGTTTGAGCAATAGACTCCTAATGTTTCCTTATAAGTGTGGCCGTTGGCACTACTCCCCCAGTGCCCCAATACCGCAAGCAATTCTCCTAAGCATGCGGAGACACTTATTTGTTCTCCCCATGTGTCTTAGGAGCGGTATTTTTCCAGATGTGTTTTTTACTGCTTTGTTACTCACTTTCTATTCTACTACCTTTCTTACCTCCTCTTCTTATGCTACCTCCCCTTTCTGTCCTCCCTCTTACTCCACCCCGTCACCTTATCCCTGGGAACCACTCCTGCAACCACCACTACCTGTCACGCTGTGCCTAATTCTCTACCCAGAGCTCTGGATCACAGCCGAGATCTCCTCGGACCCCCCATATGATGAACCCAACTCTTAAAATTATATCTATTAACGCTAAGGGTTTGAATGTCCCAGAGAAAAGATCCAGACTCCTAAGAGAGCTTAGAACGGATAAAGCAGACATCGCCTTTATTCAGGAAACCCACTTTCAGGAGGGCAGAGCACCAACTTTACGCAACCGAGACTATACTGACTCATATTACAGCAACAACAGCCTGGGTAGGACACTGGGAGTGGCAATACTTTTTCATCGTAAACTTTCCCCATCTAATGTGGAAACCCATGTCTTAGCTGAGGGTAGGGGCTTACTAATTAAATGTAAAATATCCAATCAAACTTTTACATTTGTAAACTTATATGCCCCAAATTCTAATCAACATTCCTTTATCGACAACATGCTCAACCAGATACATGCCCTGAAGGCAGGTGTTATGATTATCGGGGGGGACCTAAATTGGCTTATGCACCCATCGCTAGATTCATCCTCTTCCCATTCGAACCGGCCAGACAAATGGCACCGCAAGGTGTGCCGCTCCTTACATGAACACCAACTAGTTGACACGTGGAGGTTACGGCATCCAACGGATCGCGACTTCACTTTCTACTCACATCCTCATGACAGCTACACTAGGATAGACTACCTCTTAATAGATCACCAGCACCTACATATGCTGGTCGATGCGGAAATCGGACATATTACATGGTCAGATCATGCCCCCGTTTCCCTTACCCTTAAGTTTTCTCAAAACCAGCCCAATTTTCGCACTTGGCGACTAAATGAACTTCTTCTTCAAGACTCCTATTGCACTGACCAATTAAAACAATGTATTGTGGAATATATCAAGCTTAACGACACTTCTGACACCTCAGCGGTTACATTGTGGGAAGCACACAAATGCGTCATTAGAGGGAAACTAATCCAACTCGGCACATATGTTAAAAAACAAAAAGAGGAACAAAAAAAAGGTTGTTGCAAACAATTCATAACCTAGAAACCAAACATAAATCCTCCTTATCGCACGCAGTATTCCAAGAACTTACTGAAACTAGACACGCCCTTAACAAACTCATGTTAGATAAGATCAAATTGGACTACACAAAATGTAGAAGCCGCTTTTTCCAGTGGGGCAACAAACCTAGTAAAATGCTGGCAAAAGCACTGAGGGCACAAAGGGCCTCCATGCATATACAAGAGGTAGTAGATGACAGTGGACAGAAATGCCACTTGACATCTGACATTGCGAAGGCATTCCAGGCCTATTACTCTAAACTCTATAACCTGATGGATGGCTCTCCTGGTGCCTCCAGTCAAATAACCGATGATACAATCCTGAACTACCTCAAGAACTCAGCCTTTCCAAAGATCTCAGATGTTGAGGCGGACCACCTAGACAGGCCTTTCACTCAAGAGGAACTGAATGAGGCGATTAAGCGCACGCCATCAGGAAAAAGTCCAGGGCCAGATGGCCTCCCGATCACATACTACAAAACGTTTAGTGAGTCCTTGCTGCCTATTATGCTCCGAGCTTTTAATGCGATATCAGATAAAAGGTCTTTCTCAGCCCAATCACTAGAAGCCTATATCACCGTAATACCCAAAGAAGATAAAGACCCCTCCCTCTGCCCCAGCTACAGACCCATCTCCCTTCTAAATGTAGACTTAAAACTATACGCTAAACTAATTTCTAATAGACTAAAGTTACTGTTACCTGACCTAATCCACACTGACCAGGTAGGGTTTGTGTTGGGTCGAGAAGCTCGCGACAACACCACCAAGACGTTAAGCCTAATTCACCAGTCAACCCAGTCCTCTGCCCACACAATGCTACTATCCACCGACGCCGAAAAGGCATTTGATCGAGTAAACTGGAAATTTATGAAATGCCTACTCGAACACATAGGTTTAAAGCCCACTTCCCTACATAGGATAATGACACTCTACAGTAACCCCACTGCCAGAATTAAGGTCAATGGAAGCTTATCAGACCCAGTGATTATTTCGAATGGGACACGCCAAGGCTGCCCATTGTCCCCCTTGATTTTCGTTTTATGCATGGAGGCCCTAGCAAGATCCATACGTGCAAATCCTAACATTGCAGGTCTGCGGATAGCTGATAGGGAATATAAACTAGCATTATTTGCTGACGACCTCTTAGCAATCATCACCAACCCAAGGGTCTCCCTACCAAACCTAATGAAGGAATTCAAAATCTTTGGAGATTTATCCTATTTTAAAATCAATTATAGCAAATCGACTGCTCTTAACCTCACCATCCCCTCAGACACACAAACTCATCTGCAGCAGATGTTCCCGTTTAAATGGAACCCCACATACATCAAGTATCTAGGGGTCCTCCTTCCGAAACACCTCACATCGACGTGCTCTCTAAACCTCAATCCGACAATCACCAAACTCAGACACGAACTTACCTTATGGTCTTCCAAGGGCATATCTTGGTTGGGGAGGATCAATGTAATAAAAATGAATGTCTTACCCCGTATCCTCTACCTACTACAGGCACTGCCGGTCCTAATCCCTAGGGGCTGGTTCGTAGAACTTCACCGGATGGTCCGAAATTTTGTTTGGAGCGGTAGATCTCCCCGATTCAGACAGGATTACTTATACAGAAGGAAACATCTGGGAGGCTTCCAACTCCCCCATTTTGAAACATATTATGTAGCCATTCTGCTAAACAGAATTTATGAATGGGCCGATCCTAAAACAACAAGACAATGGGTGACCATAGAAAACTCATTCTATAAGACTCCCCTGGGGACTGTGCCATGGCTACCTCACATACCCAAGATCATACACCCGACTATAGGCCCAACCCTTGAAATATGGAAACGAAACAGAGGTAAGAAGTACATCTCATCAGTATACTCCCCTATGACACCACTGTTCGATAACCCGAAATTCTTACCGGGAGACTCCAAAATGGCATTCAAGGCATGGTATGAGGCAGGCATCTCGAGAATAGGCCAACTATACAACTCTTCGGGTGTGTTGCCATTCCCAGAGGTCCAATCCAAATGGCTCCTCCCCAACAAGGAAATGTGGAGATACCTCCAAGTAAAACATTTCCTCCAGTCTAAGGAAATTAAGGAGGCAGGCTCTAGAGACCTTACGCCCTTTGAACAACTAGTTTGTTCACAGAACATGTCAGCGCATCTTACATCACACATATACAAATACTTAATTGAAAATCAATTCTCCACTTTACCAAAATTTACCACAGACTGGGAGAATGACCTGAACCTGACAATTAGTGGGTCACAGTGGACTTCCATCTTTGAGAAGTCATGGAGCAGCTCCACTAACATACTCACCTTAGAAACACACTTCAAAGTTATTTCCCGTTGGTACCGCTGCCCATCCATGCTCTCCAAGATGTATCCGGAGGTCTCGGCAACTTGCTGGAGATGTGGCTCCGATCTTGGTTCCCCAGTACACATTTGGTGGACATGCCCGACATTACGACCCTTCTGGAACAACGTGATCGAGATCACAAAAGAAATATTGGGCCCAGAGATCCCAGATAGTCCAGAATTCTGGCTACTTAACCTACACCCCTCCCCTTTATCAAACTATAAAAAATCCGTTCTGAAATATCTTAATAGTGCAGCGAAGGCAGTCATACCAGTCCATTGGAAATCCACCTCCCCACCATCCCTCTTAAACTGGTTCCAAAGAATAGAGCTTTACAGATCAATGGATGACATCATAATGTCCTCCCCGGACAAATTCCAAACATATTCCATGATCTGGCTCCCTTGGCTAGAATTCTGTGAGACAGACAAATACAAAAGTATTGTTAATAAGCCTCAACCTCCGTCCTGAGCCCAAGCACACAAATAGGAAACAGCGCAATCCTCGCCAGATGCATTAGTCGGTTCCCACACCCAACCCCTTCCCCTCCCCCTTATTCTCTCTTTCTTTCTTTCTTTCCCCCCTTTTCCTTCCTTCATAATATATTACTAAGACATATTTTATGTTAAAACTGTACACAGCAAGTTCACGCTTGAAATGTTTGTTGGGAATTATAATCAAATGTAATGCTATCCCCCATGTCACATTCCTGATTTATACTTGATTACAACACTCCCTCTTTTGTGACAGATGAGACTGTTTAAGTGCGAGCCTTCCAAAATCGAAAAGAAAATGTTCCAACTGTTGTAACTTTTCATTTGTATTCTAACTCAAATAAAAATTTAACATGCAAAAAAAAAAAAAAAAGTTATTACAATACAAGATCCACATATGATGATATACAATACAGAATGGAAAAAATGGGCTGTAGTCAAGGTGACCAATGAACCCGGACACTCTCATCTCAACCAGCACCCAGACTGTATATGTTGAGCTCCTAAAAACACAACACCAACGCATTTCGACAAGGATTTGTCTTTTTCAAGGTGATAATACAATGCCTCCTGGTTCGCTCTTTTATACCCATGGGGATAATAAGCCCACCTATGGGGGGGGGGAACACACTTCCGTATAAGTAGCTGGAAATGGTATATTCTCATAATTCATATGCCTTGAGGGGTCAGACCTTTATAGGTTATCAGTGGTTTATACCCCCTTGATGTAAATCCGATTAGAATGGGTGATTTAATGTGGGGAAACACTGAAGAAAACGCTGTGCGTTCCACCACTGTGGAACGCACGCACCTCCACCGGAAATTACACTGTTTCCGGCTGGAGACAGCTGGCGGCTCTCCCACCCGGATGTGTGCTTGTCACACAGATCCTGTCCCTCATGCATTCCACAGCAATGGAGCGCTCATCTTCCGGTGTCGGGTATTATTATGCTTGCACACTAGCCGGGCTGAATAGACCGCTTACCTCACCCGGAAGTGTGTTCATGACACATAGTACATCCTACGTGCGTTCCACGGTAGTGGAGTGCACGTCTTATGTCCATGGTGACAATATACAATTATATCTGGCATTACTAAAAATACCGGAAGTGGCATTATGTGTCTATACTCAGGGCTATGGTGTTGTATTTCTATACACAAGGCAATAATATAAATAGTAGTATACACATCCATATAAATAATATGACAGGGGCATGCTAGAGTACAGGACTTTGCCCGTGCTGCACCCCTTCAGTGGAACGCACTCCCTCGCTCCATTAGACTCTCCCCAACCTTGCAAAGCTTCAAACGGGCACTGAAAACTCACCTATTCATCAAAGCGTACCCTTCCACTGCATAAACTAGCTGGTTCTCTGACCCCTTGCCTGTTTACATCCTGCTATCTAACCACCACCCACTTTCTTGCACCTCTTGTAATCTGTTTGTCTCCCCCTCCTACTAAATTGTAAGCTCCTCCGAGCAGGGCCCTCTTCCCTCCTGTTGTCAAAGCCCTCTTCCCACATTCCACTCACAGCTCTCCTTTACTCAAGCACTCAGTCACCATCTTTGTCCTCATACTCATCTCTATCATTTGCCTCAAGCCTCTGGTTTTTATGTTAATTGAGTTCTCACTACTTATATTTAAGCTGTGATGTGTATTGAACTGTGGCGCTCTTTATTAGTATTCTATTTTTGTTATTCAATGTTATGCCAAGTTTTGTCTCCCTGTACTGTTCCTCTGTACAGCGCTGCAAAACACTTGTGGTGCCTTATAAATAAAATAATAATAATAATAATAATAATAATAATAATAATAATAATAATAATAATAACTGTGATCCTACACAGGAACAAAGTATCACATATTGTTGTGCTGTAGATCACAGACATGCCTACTGACCCAGAGTGAGATCCTGTAGAAACATATTAATAGAGGAGTGATCAGTGCGCTACTATCTGCAGCTGGTACTAGGATTTGTCAGGTCCTCAGAAAATATAGGAAAAAAGGGGGATGTGTACCAGCGCTGGCTGAAAGAAATATAAGTCTAAGCAAAAATTTGCAGAACGGTATCCTGTACAATAAAAAGCTGTAATAGCATATGAAATTTGCACTTCATAAAGGGGGGTTACAATAATATATAAAAGTGTAAACATGTGGACATTCAATTCTCAGCACAATATGAGTATTTGCAAGTATAGCATATAATTTGCATATTACCACAAGAACATCTTAAGATGTAGTCCCATAGTAGCAGGTAACCAGGTGGCCAATGGCGATCCCAAAGCAGAGTCCAGATGGAGAATTAGGTGTCTCTGATGGGAAAGATGGTAGAACCTGGAGGATGAGATGATTTCCGTATCTGCCTCGGATGATGAGTCCGGATGGGATGGTGCAATGCACAGGGCGATGTCCTGGTAGTGTGGATGAGCTCAAGTTGTAGTGGTGTGCTGGAGGTAGAATGATCCACTTGATAAAAGAGGCTCAACATGTTTCCCTGGGCCAAAACACCCAGCTTCTTCAGGAGCAAGATATAAATGAGTCCTTATGCTGGGCTGTATAAATACCCCAGTAGTGATTAGTGAAATGATTACAGCTGTACAAGTGTGATAGTTTATATAGGATACCGTTCATAGTAATAATAAAATAGGGTACTTATGTATTATCTGGGCTCCCATGTTAAATGCACCCCATTTTTTCATACCCCTACTATCCAACTACGCATGGAGTTGATTTTATATAGTGTGGCGAGCGCAGCGAGCCACCGCGCCCGAAGCGTGGCGAGCGCAGCGAGCCCCGCGAGGGGCCGCGGTCTCATAAGAAAAACGGGAGCCCAGATATTACATAAGTACCTAAAATAGTGTCGGACTAGAAGGCAGAACTTACTTATTCATTAATACATTAATGTAAACATACAAAATTATGTATAGAAAGCACTTTAAATTCCATCTTATTAATCGCTGGATGTACATCATGTGACCTATCACGTGACTTATGTGTCATACCCAGAAGTCCAAATACGGGTTTTCATATGGTTTTACTGTTTTACACAGTTTACATATATGGGTATACTGTACATCGATTCATATACTATTATCCTACATTCAGTGTGTTCCGCAATGGTATCACCGCAAAAGAACGGGCGTCAGACCACCGGTGCACACATATATATACAAACATTCATTCTATCAATGGCCGGTCACGTGCACGCGCTGGGCCAATCAGGGCCTGCCGCATGGTGTGTAAGATGTATACAAGCATTCACTCTATCCAAGGCCGGTCACGTGCACGCGCTAGGCCAATCAGAGCCTGCCGCGTGGTGTGTGAGATCACAGATCACATGGTATGGTTCCTGTCTCATTCGTTAGGAACGTTCTCTTTAGACTAATGGCTGTAGTTCATTTTTATTCAGCACATGGGGATTGTTTGTAAACAGTGTTGTTAAATATGGTCATTCAGTCACATGCGCATCAGCGACCAATCAAAGGTCAATCCCATAGAATATGTTTAGGATCACGGAAATGGTATTAGGGTCATTGTCTCATCGTCATGGAGACCGTATGTTGATTTTTAAAAGGAGAACAAAGTTTGAACTTCTATTATATTCTTCAAAATAGGAGATCATAGTGTTTTTACAAATGAAGGGATATGATTAGTCCTATCAATCACATAACATATTAGTTATAATAGATATTAAATAATGTATCAAATTTTGCTGTGGGATGGATGTCTCACAGTCAAGGACCCCCACTGTCCCAGTCCAGTCGTCACAGTGCGCAAAGGCTGGGGCAGTCTAGGAGGTCCCGGGCGAAGAGACATTCGCCCCAACATGAAAGGAGCAAAAGAATGTTTTGATTTGTATCGTTAATATTATTTTCTTTTTATATACAATATGATAGTAACAGAGAGAATTACAGTGGAGGAAGAGTTAGGAGAAATAGGGACCAAGCTAATTATACTGGTTTATCAGGGCTATTAGTAATGTATGCAAACAAAGGGTTACACATGATGATATGATGTCATTGGATTATTGAGTTCAACTCCATACTCTCATTCAACCCATCTGGATGCATGGAGTTGGACTTTAGCATCCAATACACCTCCCGTTTGCAAAGTTTGTTAAATCGGTCACCCCCTCTTTGTGTTCTTTCAATTAGTTCGAGGCCCACTATTGTTAGAGAGGAGGGGTCGTGGTTATGGCTTTTTGAAAAGTGTCGAGAGACACTGTGTAGATTGTTTTGATTGATGATATTTCGTCTGTGTTCCATAAATCGGACGTGAAGGGGCCTAATCGTACGTCCGATGTATGGAAGATTGCACCCACATTAAAGTAAGTAAATAATGTAATTAGAATTACAGTTCATACAGTAAATGATTTTAAATTATATTGTTCGTCTGTATTGGGTAGGTTAATTGTATTAACCCTTCTCGGGATGTGTTGGCACATCGTGCGTCGGCCCTTGCCGCATTTAAAGAAACCTTTTGGTTTATTTGTTAACCAGCTGGTTCCATCTGTTTCTATTGTGGTTTTTTGTAATGCGTTTAGATGGCTAGGTGCCAATAATGACTTAAGCGACCTATTTCTCCTAACTCTTCCTCCACTGTAATTCTCTCTGTTACTATCATATTGTATATAAAAAGAAAATAATATTAACGATACAAATACAAATCAAAACATTATTTTGCTCCTTTCATGTTGGGGTGAATGTCTCTTCGGCCGGGACCTCCTAGACTGCCCCAGCCTTTGCGCACTGTGACGACTGGACTGGGACAGTGGGGGTCCTTGACTGTGAGACATCCATCCCACAGCCAATTTGATACATTATTTAATATCTATTATAACTAATATGTTATGTGATTGATAGGACTAATCATATCCCTTCATTTGTAAAAACACTATTATCTCCTATTTTAAAGAATATAATAGAAGTTCAAACTTTGTTCTCCTTTTAAAAATCAACATACGGTCTCCATGACGATGAGACAATGCCCCTAATACCATTTCCGTGATCCTAAACATATTCTATGGGATTGACCTATGATTGGTCGCTGACGCGCATGTGACTGAATGACGATATTTAACAACACTGTTTACAAACAATCCCCATGTGCTGAATAAAAATGAACTACAGCCATTAGTCTAAAGAGAACGTTCCTAACGAATGAGACAGGAACCATACCATGTGATCTGTGATCTCACACACCACGCGGCAGGCTCTGATTGGCCTAGCGCGTGCACGTGACCGGCCTTGGATAGAGTGAATGCTTGTATACATCTTACACACCACGCGGCAGGCCCTGATTGGCCCAGCGCGTGCACGTGACCGGCCATTGTTAGAATGAATGTTTGTATATATATGTATGCACCGGCAGTCTGACGCCCGCTCTTTTGCGGTGATACCATTGCGGACCACACTGAATGTGGGATAATAGTATATGAATCGATGTATACCCATATATGTAAACTGTGTAAAACAGTAAAACCATATGAAAACCCGTATTTGGACTTCCGGGTATGACACATACGTCACGCGATAGGTCACATGATGTACATCCAGCGATAATAAGATTGAATTTAAAGTGCTTTCTATACATAATTTTGTATGTTTACATTAATGTATTAATGAATGTCAGTTCTGCCTCCTAGTCCAACACTATTTTATTATTACTATGAACGGTAAGGACTCATTTATATCTTGCTCCTGAAGAAGCTGGGTGTTTTGGCCCAGGGAAACGCGTTGAGCCTCTTTTATCAAGTGGATCATTCTACCTCCAGCACATCGCTACAACTTGAGCTCATCCACACTACCAGGACATCGCCCTGTGCATTGCACCATCCCATCCGCACTCATCATCCGAGGCAGATACGGAAATCATCTCATCCTCCAGGTTATACCATCTTTCCCATCAGAGACACCTAATTCTCCATCTGGACTCTGCTTTGGGATCGCCATTGGCCACCTGGTTACCTGCTACTATGGGACTACATCTTAAGATGTCCGTGTGGTAATATATAATAGAGGAGTGAAGCATCTTTCTAATCCAGATATTGAAAATTTAATGAATATGTCAAATTAGCACCAAAGTTCTTGGAGGCTGGTGACATTTCTTTTAATAACACAGGGTTATACTTTATACCATTAGCTATATATTATATTCAGTATGTTACTTACCCTTGACATGCTATATCTCTCATATGACCTTTTGATAAATGTATAGGCCAGCTGTTAGCTGTGAATATTCCACCTATAATGATATTTCCAGCTTTTGAATATTTACCTGTCATTACATATTTATTCATCGTAGTAAGCTGACATCCAGGTGCCGGCTTCTGTGCCGCCCATGTGCAGGGTGTGATGCTGGGGACACACAACCAAATCATTTGGTAGAAGAAAATGAAATATAATATTGAATGGTAGAAATGTAATTTAATTGTTGTCCTTTTCTTTATATCTCCCCACTGACAGCTGCATAAATTGTAATAAAATATAAACACGTATAAAAGCCTCAGTGAGCCATGAAGAGGTTGCAATAAATTCACGTAATAATAGGAATTTGGTACTCACCGATAATTCTGTTTCTCCTAATCCACAGGGGACACTGCCATTAACCATGGGGATTGGGATGTGATCTGGAGGAGCCGGCACTTTAAGAAATTTTGAACTGCTGGCTACTTCCCCTCTCATTCCCCTCCAGACTGCAGTCTTAAGAAAAAATGGTGTCCGAGAGGAAAAGAGCCCCAGAATCTCTGGGAAGAATAACCAACAGCCATATACAGAATTCCATCGCCAGTGAAGACATATACTACATTCATACACGCTAGACTAACAACCAAACAATAAAAATAATAATAATAATAATAATAATAAACAGAAGCGCTGGGCGCACAGTGTCCCCTGTGGATTAGGAGAAACGGAATTATTGGTGAGTACCAAATTCCTATGTTCTCCCACATCCAGCAGGGGACACTGCCTTTAACCATGGGGATGTACTAAAGCTAACCCCACGGGCGGGACAGCGCTACTCTCCCTTTAACTCAGCCCGGCCAAAATTGGCCTCCGGCCTAGCAAAAGCATCAAATTTGTAAAATCTGACAAAAGTATTAGCCCCTGACCAGGTGGCCGCCCGGCACACCTGAGACAGAGACACTCCTCTAGTGGCTGCCCAAGAAGTCCCCACTGACCTCGTGGAGTGGGCTGACACTACCGCTGGAATAGAGCGAGAAAAAAATATATAAGCCTCACAAATAATCAGGCAAATCCAACGTGCTAATGTCGCCTTAGATGCTGGATAACCTCTTTTCACTGCTTCATAAAGAACAAGTAAGGAGTCTGATTTCCTGATTGTATCCGTACGAGTGACATACAACCGAAGAGTTCGAACGATATCAAGAGATGCCAGTTCTCCCGATAAGACTGGTACCACAATTGGTTCGTTGATGTGGAAAGCTGATACCACCTTCGGCAGATAATCCTGGCGAGTCCTTAGTTCTGCCCTGTCTGCGTGAAAAACTAAAAAGGGCGAGCGGCAAGACAAAGCACCCAAGTCTGAGACTCTACGAGCCGAAGCCAAAGCCAATAACATGAATGTCTTCCACATCAAATACCGTAATTCTACAGTCTCCAATGGCTCAAACCATTCTGACTGTAGAAATTCTAGAACCAAAGAAAGGTCCCACGGTTCCGTAGGAGCCGAAAAAGGCGGCCTTAGCCGAAGGACCCCCTTCAAAAAGATCTGGACTTCAGGAATTAGAGCTAAATGCCTGTGAAAAAAAAATCAATAGGGCCGATACTTATACCTTTAAGGTACTTAGACTTAGGCCTGATGTGAAACCTGACTGTAAAAACTGAAGAAGTCGTGCTAAAGAAAAAACAGCTTTTGGCAACTGACGTCTTTCACACCATACTATATACGATTTCCAGATTCGATGGTAATGTGCTGACGTGACCTCCTTCCTTGCTCTCACCATGGTCGGAATTGCCACCACTGGGATACCTTGTCTTTTTAATAATTCGGCCTCAATAGCCACGCCGTTAAATGAAGACGAGGCAAGTCTGGGTAAACGCACGGGCCCTGAAGAAGCAGATCTTCTCAGCAGGAACCTCCATGGATCGTCTAATAATAGTTGTCTCAGATCCGTGTACCATGATCTCCTCGGCCAATCCGGGGCGATTAGAATAACCATGGCGGATTCGTTCTTGATCCGTTTGAGAAGCCGAGGTAGAAGCGGAAATGGTGGGAAAGCATATGACAGCTTGAACCGCCACTGAGCAGAAAACACATCCGTCGCTACTGCCGCCGGGTCTCTTGATCGAGCAAAATATAGAGGCAGCTTGTTGTTTCTACTGGATGCCACCAGGTCCACCTGAGGAATGCCCCACCTGAGAGTCAACTAATGAAACACCTCTGGATTCAAAGCCCATTCCCCTGGATGGATATCCTAATGACTCAAGTTATCTGCTTCCCAATTATCTACTCCCGGCAGGTACATGGCTGAGAGGCTCAAGGCATTGCGCTCTGCCCAAAAAAAAATTGGGCGAACCTCCCTCATTGCAGTTCGACTCTTGGTGCCTCCCTGCCTGTTGAGATATGCCACTGCTGTGGCATTGTCTGACTGGATCTGGATTGCTTTCCCATGCAGTAGATCTGATGCCTGAATCAGTGCCAATCGAATGGCTCTTAGCTCTAGCAAATTGATGTGAAGACATGGTCTCCTGTTGTGACCAACGGCCCTGAAACGATTGTCCCATAGTCACTGCTCCCCAACCTTGAGGACTGGCATCGGTCGTCACTATTGTCCAGTCCGTAATACCAAATCAACGCCCCTCCAAGAGATGATCCGTGCAAAGTCACCACATCAAGGACAGTCCTGGGTGTGGTTTTAGTTTTATGCACCTGTGCATCTGAAGGTGACACCCCGACCATTGGGAAAGAATGTCCAATTGAAAGGTCCTGGACCGGAACCTTCCATACTGAAGGGCTTCGAAAGATGCCACCATCTTCCCCAACAATATTATGCATAGGTGAGCTGTTAGATGTCTTGTTTCCAGAACCAGCCTCACCAAGGCTTGGAGGGACGAAATCTTGTCTCCGGGGAGATACACACGTTGTTGTACTGTGTCGAAGAGAAGACCCAGAAAAAACAGTCTCTGAGTCGGCTCTAACTGGTATTGGGAAAATTGATTATCCACCCATGCTGAATCAAAAATTGATGTGTGAGGAAGGCATCTGAAATCAATCTCTCCCTGGACGGAGCCTTGAGGAGAAGATCGTCCTGGTATGGAATGATTGTAACTCCCCATCGCCATAATGCCGTGACCATGCATGCCATCAGTTTTGTAAAAATCCGAGGTGCAGATGGCAGGCTGAAGGGGAGAGCTCGAAACTGGAAATGCGCTTCTAGTGCTGCAAAACGCAGAAACTGATGATGCGGCTCCCAAATTGGAACATTAAGGTATGCATCTCTTATGTCCATTGACATGAGAAACTCCCCTGGCTCGAGGCCTGCCACCACTGACTGTACTGATTCCATTTTGAATCTGCGGTAAATAATAAAGTGGTTCAATCCTTTTAAATTCAGGATTGGACGGAACGTGCCATTCGGCTTGGGCACCAAAAAAAGATTGGAATAAAAGCCCTGTCCTCTTTGATCCACTGGTACTGTTACAATTACTCCTGATTGTAACAGTTTGTGGATTGAAGCCTGGAGTGCTTCGTGCTTCAACTCCAGTAACGGAAGACCGGTTAAAAAAAATTTGGGGAGGAAAAGTTGTGAACTCCAGCTGGTATCCTCTTGATACCACCTGCTGGGCCCACGAATCTGTGCAAGTCTGTCGCCATGTCTCCACAAAAGCCAACAGCCTTGCCCCCACCTGGGCACCTCCCAAGTGGTCCTGTCATGCCAAGGGCTTGTTGGGAGCTTTTTGCTCCTGGCAGCGTGAAGTAGCAGCTTTAGGAACTGATGTGGCTGCTCCTCTGCCACGCTTTCCTCTGAAGGCTGAAAAAGCTCCTCTACCTCTGCCTCCTGATGCTCCTCGGAAGGCCCGAAAGTATGGCCCTCTATAGGGTCTCCTAGAAACCGGCACCAGGGAAGGCAGAAAAGTCAATTTGCCATCGGTAGCTTGCAAAATCAATTTGTCCAGCTCCGGTCCAAACAAAACTTCACCATTGAAAGGCAGAGCTTCTTTCGCTTTTTTAATCTCTGCCTCTGCCTGCCAGGATCAAAGCCATAACGAACAAAACAGCAGAAGCCGAAATCCTGGCTCCCAAAGCTGCCGTATCTGTGGCTGCACCTGCCAAATATCCAGCCGCATCCTGAATATACTCTGCCAAAGGCAGCAACTCCGCCCTGGGCCTATTATTATTAAGACCTGCCACAAGCTGAGCTGCCCATTTCAACACAGCCTTGCTCACCCAGGCTCCTGCCAGAGCTGGCCGTAGCAAAATCCCAGAAGTGGAATAAAGGGATTTTAGAGTGGCCTCCAACCTGCGGTCTGGACCCTCTTTCAGTACCACCGCCCCTAGAATGGGGATGGCGGTACGCTTGGACAATCTGGAAACAGAGGTATCCACCGGAGGGGGAGACTTCCACTTATTCCTGAGAACAGGGATATAAAACCCTAAATCTCCTGGACACCTGGAATTTTTCATCAGGTGACTGCCAGGCCTCCAATAACAATCTATCTAATTCCGGAGACTCCGGAAAACGGCTTTGGAGACCTCCAAAAAAATGGACCTTGGAACCGGGACTTCTGGATCTGATAAATCCAAAGTCTGCTAAACGGTTCTAATAAGGGCATCAATACCCTGAGATTCCTCTTCTGCATATTCCTCCATGGAGGGTTCCGCTAACTCTTCCACCAAAAATTCTCCCTCCTCTGCCAAAGAAAATTCTTCTGCATCATCTGACTGCACTAATGCAGCCGGACCCTTCTCTTAGCTTCCTGAGAAAAAGGATTACCCTGAGATGAGGAAGGAAAATTCCTGGCTAAAGAATCCACTGACCTTAACAAGGATCAAGCCCATGGAGGTTCAACAGAGGTTACATTTTCAATCTGTGCATACAGTGCTTCCCTTTCCCTGCGAGAAGCTGTCAGCTCTGCAGCTAAATTAGACAGCACAGCTGTAAGGGATTCGGATGGTTGCTGCTGCTGCGGGGCTGTCCTTGAGGACTGACTTGCCCCATAACAAGTCTCACAAACAGTTACTCCCTTAACATGCTGAGTATACTGGACTTTGCATATTTTGCATGTATACAGTTTAAGGGCTGCTTTAGAGGTATTTCTCTCAGCCATACCTGCAGACAACCGTGCACACAGACCCCAGTGGCGTAACTATATATTTTGCGCCCCCCCGCCAAATTTTTTCGGCGCCCCTCCCCCCCATACTCATACCTGACGGTCACTGTCCCGTCCAATCTCCCTCAGTCACCGCTGCGCTGCTGCCCGGCCGCATCTGCGTCACTGTCCCGTCACTCGCTCCCGGCGCCGGCTCCTGCTGATAATGAAAAGTCACTCTTAGAAAATGGCTGCCAAAACTGTCTGCAATACGGGGGCAGCCATTTTCTAAGTGTCACTTTTCATTATCAGCAGGAGCCGGCGCCGGGAGCGAGTGACGGGACAGTGACCGCAGATGCGGCCGGGCAGCAGCGCAGCGGGTAACTATAGCACCGCAGCCCCCCAGGCGCCCATAGTTACTCTGCGCCTCCCCGCCATGGTGGGGGCTGCGGAGGCTTAGTTACGCCACTGACAGACCCCCACAAGTGTATACACTGACCTGGGTCTGAAGTGGAACAAGGGGAAAGCAGCCTTAACCCGAATTCCTCCCACCACCAGCATCCCCAGACCACAGTACCTGAAGTTTTTAGGGGAAGCTTGCTTTGCTGCCGCTGCTGCAAAGAACAGGCAATGTGGGACCTCCTGCATCCTGTTAATACAGGAAGCTAATCCGGCACGGATCCAATTCAGGGAACTGATTCTGCCTCCGCACTTCCGGTCCGCCCCCTCTGCCTTAAAGTGACATTGCACTTTCACCGCCTGACACCAACAGCAAGAAGTGTCTCCGGTGAGCGGGTAAGACGCCTACCGGCTATGTTACTGCAGGAAGAACGCTCCCGCGACTCCCTGCTGCCTGCCTCATTACCTGGTCAGCTAGCTAGGCTGACCAGGACCACACGGCGCTCGGCGCCAGCATCCCTGGAGGTGTGTGGTAGCCTCTGGACCCATATGCAAGATGTATGCAGCTGCGGTGGGCCCCCGGGAGTACACCCCGGTGGCTGAGCTCAGGAGGAACACTGAATGCAGTGTCGACCTGGCTCCCTCCAGGGACATGTGCAGTAAGAAAACACTGCCATAAAATAAAATACAAAAAAAAAATGTCTTCGGTCTCAGAGAGACCTACACACGGGCGACTCCTCCGGACACTTTTTTCAAAAGACTGCAGTCTGGAGGGGAATGGGAGGGGAAGTAGCCAGCAGTTCAAAATTTCTTAACGTGCCGGCTCCTCCAGATCACATCCCAATCCCCATGGTTAAAGGCAGTGTCCGCTGCTGGATGTGGGAGAAAAATGCATTTTCTGCAAATTTGTTAAGATCATGCACGTACAGATTTAACAATTGTATTTATATAAACATTTACATGTATTTTGTAGAAATGTGCACAGAACCTTGAGTTCTGGTTCTAATTTCATCATGATGTTCTGGTTTTTCAGTACCAAGTGTTTTGGGTTCAGAATTCAGATTCAAAATCAAAACCTTGAGTTCTGTTTTTCTTGAAAATGGATAAAACGCCTAAAAATCATTTTGCAAACCAAAATCTATATTTCGGATCCACAAAATTCAAGTGGGTTCAGAGTTCTGAAGAACCGAACATCATAACTCTAGTATTTTGTACTTGCAACCATGGGGAAAATGTAATAGGATGAGAGATTGTGAGAGATTTGGTAAGAAAGATAAAAGTGAGAGTATGAAATCTCCAGGTTTTTTAAAGCGGCTATCACTTAAGGCGTTTACACACGGCAGTGATATGGGCTGTAATCGCTGGAAATATGGTCGCTGGCGACCATATTGCCAGTGATGGGAGTGTGCCCCGGCGTTATCGCCGGGTGTGCGCTCCCGTTTTCAGCCCCATTGTAATCGCTGGTCGCAGAAGCTTGCTCCTGCGACGAGCTGATTACCTCGGCGGATCCCCCGGCAGAGGTTCCTTTTCATCAGCGACCATCTCTGGTCGCTGATAAAAAGGAGACGCTGAACAATATATTGCTCAGCAATATATTGCTAGCAATATATTGCTGAGCAATATATCTCTCCTGTGTGTACGGGGCTTTAATGTTTTCCATGTCTCCTCACAGAATCATAAGTGAAGTAATTAGCTCCACCTTTGGACCATTTATAATGTGTCAGTCAGTAATGAGTGCACCTGTGCCAGGTGATCTAGAAAATGTGAACTGTTGGTAGTTCTCGAGGACTGGAGTTGGCTACCACTGACATACAGTATATTTGGCCTCAGCTTTCTCCACTCACTACGTACTGGGGCAGTACAGATGGTGTAACGGTTATCGTTACCGCCTCAAAGCACTGAGGTCTTGGGTTCGATTCCCACCATGGTCCTAACTGTGCCGATTTTGTATATTCTCCCCGTACTTGTGTGGGTACTCCAGTTTCCTCCCACAATCCAAAATTATACTGGTAGACTAATTGGCTCCCAGCAAATTAAACATACTGGGCCAAATGTAATAGGATGAGAGTTTCAGAAAGTGAGAGATTTTGGGAGAGTTTTCCCATGTTTTTTAAAGGAGCAATCAATTACATGGCTAAACCAGGTTGATTTTGCCATGTAATTGATTGCTGCTTTAAAAAACATGGGAAAACTCTCTCACTTTCTGAAACTCTCACCCCATTACATTTGGCCGAGAATGTCTGTGTGTGCACATGCATGTGGTAGGGGATATAGATTGTAAGTTCCACTGGGGCAGGGACTGATGTTAATGTTCAACTATTCTCTGTTCAGTGCTGCGGAATATGTATGCGCCATATAAGAAACTGTTAATAAATAATAAACAAATTAATACTACACTGGGTAATAACTGTGCTGCAGATGGGCCACACTGACAGGTAGTAATGAAGTCACCTGTGTAGCATGGATATATATACAACCTGGATTGTAATAGAAGAGTATGCAGAACTCTGCTTTATACTGTTAATATGGCAAATATACTAAGTTAATATCATAGCCTACCAAAATCCTGTTTTATTTATATACATTTGCAACCTACCGTAATATAAAATAATATTACTATGTTATCAAAAATTTAAAAAATTATAATGATTAACTGTAAACTTCTAAATAGCAGCTGTAACTATAGTAAACAATACGGCATTTGCATATATCAGTTTGGCACGTGTTACATCAAGTTTGTATCATTTATATTACTATTCATATCGCACCAATATAATGCACTGCACTGTAAAATCAGATGGAAGCTTTATTTCCATCTGCTACTGATACCCCTTTCAGACATACTACCCAGGATTTAAGACCCGGTTCAAACACGGGTTTTTAAAAATCCCGGGTCCATTGCAGGTGCGAAGGACCCTCGATTTTAGAGGACTAAAATTCTGGGTAGAGCCTTTCAGACATACGCTAGTCCCGGGATAGTGCGCGTGAACGTGAAAATCCCAGGATTTTGCCATATGTCTGAAAGGGGTATAAGTCAGGGAAGCTCAAAATCTAATGGTACTTGTTTCCTAGCAGGGTGCCCAGTTCACTACGTACGATACCGTAGTGAAACCACATTGCATGCCGTTTTTGCATGCGATGCGATTGCATGTGATGCAATTTGCCTTTGAAATTTATTCACTGCTATTCCACCACCCCCCCCCCCCCCCGGGCGGTGCAATTGCATCGCATGCGATTGCATAGGGTGCGATGCAATGTACTTTACTATATAGTTCTATGAGATGCAATGAGATTGAGGCACCCCCCCAGTATCCACGCCACCCCGAATCGTGGCGAGTGCAGCAAGCCCGGCGAGGGGCGGCGGAATGCATCCTCCTGACCTTTTCATATCCCCACTATCCACGACGGCGTGGAGTTGACTTTATATAGCGGAATATAAGTAATGTAATCCGCGTGCCCTCGTCACGCTTCTGGCTCGCCAAACTATATAAATTCAACTCCACGCCAACGTGTATAGTAGGGATAGGAAAAGGTTGGGAGTACATCACGCTTCTGGGTGGCGTGGATACTGGGGGAGTGCCTGAATCTCATTGCTGAATACATACAAGTGTATTGTAACGTAAATGGCATCGCACCCCATGCAATCGCATTCGATTTTGCTGTGCAATGCAATTTTGCGGTGCATTGCGATGCGATCGCACCGCCCGGGGGGAAAAAACAAAACAGTGAATGAATTACATAGGAAAATCACATCGCATGCGATCGTATTGCACGCAAAATTTTCTTAAGCAGGATCCCCCGCTAAGCAATTTGCTTAGTGGGCGCCCTGCTAGGAAACAAGCACCAATCTAATTTCTACCTCGGGCACATAAACATATGAGGCATTTTGTTCTGGTTATAAGGAACCTAAAGGTCCATTACATGCTAGAATATTATCTTTCCAATCTGGCTGGTTGGAATGAAAATCTGGAATTTTGGGGAGCAAATGACAATTGACCATTTTCTCCTAAACACGGGACACTAATTGTTCCTACAAACAAATTGGTCAAATTCAGGCCCATACACACTAGAAGATATGAACAATGAAAGATATTGGTGAAGCATTTCCCTTGAGCTGATCATGAAAGATATTGTGCATCCACACTGAACAATGGGTGCAAATGGCATGAGCAATATTGGCATGTCCGGAAGATGTCAATAGCGGTAACAATGAGCTGGTGGTGGTGGTGGTGGGGGGGGGTTACTTTGTTAAAGATATTATGCATACACACTAGAAGATATTGCCATCAATATCATTTAGAAGCCCTTTTCTGAACGAGATTGGTGCCAATATCTTCTAGTGTGTACGGCCTTTATGCAGATGACTGCTTTTCAGGAAAAAAAATATATATATATAATGTTATGCTATTAGGTGCTTATTAGAAGTAAAAAAGGATTTTTGGAATATACATTTTATTAATGAATCAGTTACATATTGATACAAATGATTAAGAAGCTGCAGGCTTCTAGCGTGTTAAGGTCTCCACACTCAGTATGTTTGCTTGATGACTGCTTTTGTTCATTTTTCAGAGTTTGGGAGCAAATAGTCAATTGTTATTTTCAATTGATTTTCATTCCAACCAGCCAAATTGGAAAGATAATATTCTAGTGTGCATGGACCTTAACGCTATTCCTCTGAGAAACACAACGGCAATGAACAAGGGGAGGGGGACACATCTACACTGTGATTACTGCACAGAATGATTCTGCAATGATCAGATGTCAGCCCAGCGACTCTGCTATAACAGGCGGTAACACTAATCACCACCCTACTAATTACTCTGCTGTGTGTTATGGAGACTGCAAAACAAAGGAATATCAGATTACTGGGAACCAATTATTGTCAGCAGAGGATTTTACATTGTGATTACGGAACCACTTCATATTTACATTAAATATTGTGACACTAATGTTGTCTTAGTAATACATTATTATTTTTTTTAAGAAAAGTACAGTAAGAAATGATACAACAACACAGATGGCATTTAATAGCGGAGGGTTAGAAAGGAATTGGCCACAATAATATTATATTCGGACTAAATCTGCTTTGTTCTTACAATTCTAAGAAACACTGTAAATTAGGAATATATCTCTGTCTTCTGCTGTATAACATCCTGCAGATATTTAGGAATATAACAGATAAAGGGTCAGGTACAAATGGGAGACAGAGATATTCTGCCTGATATAAGACACAGAGAGATGTGAGCAGTTACTGAGCAATGCACAGAAGTTATTAGGGATTCTCTGTATGACATGTCCCTGTAATACTGCTTGCAGCATCTATTGTACTTACATCATGCAGATGACACTGGATAAAATATTCCATCCATTCCACTGAGATAATAACCTCGTACATCGGGTGACTATTCCTGCAATAATATTATCTTCTTCCTGAGAATAATTACATGTAACTGTATAATCGCTCACTACCAGGTGACAGCCGGGTGTAGAGTTCTGTGTCTCAGATCTGCAGTGTGTCACATACAGGACCAGCAGCAAAAAAACAATAAGTAAAAGATTTAGCCCCATTGTTACAGATAATCAGGTGCATGTGAGATGGTTTCTCCTCTCCCCAATCCCAGCACTGACAGCTGCACAGGAGTAGTATGGAATATGCAGGGCACAGGGTAACAGGAGCTAGTGGGAACCTTATATACATTGCAGGTTACTCTTCTGTCATGGACTAATAAAAATACATCAGTGTAAATAGAACAATGCTGCATTTAAAAAGAATACCAACATTTATTTAAAAAAATAACCAGTTACAGCACCACTATACATAGAAGCTGCTTTATGGTTTTCTCATAGTACAATATAAGCAGGTGTGCTCATAAGGGGGTTAAAGAGAAACTAAACTAAGTTAAAAAGAAATGATAAAATAAACTTTATGCTGCTTTATACAGTATAACTTGGTACCAATGGCTTTGGCCACTTACATATTGAAGACCTGGGAAATGTGCACTGTTAGGGGTCTTTGAGGTCCAAATTTGCGATACATTGATTTAGAAGAATTTTTCTTTTTTGCACCTGCCACCAGAATGTGGTTACTGTCTATCCGTCCGTCTGTGAGCATGGCCATGGATGGAACTAGCAGCTGTGCAGCCGTTGCATTGCTCTGGGACCTGCTGCTATGTTTCACCCAGAGGGAGAGGAGGTGCAGTAAGGATAGAGATGCCTCCCCTCAACTCGGCGACGGGGTGAGTGTGGGGGGGGGGGGGCAGCAAGACATTATGGGACCATCAGGGAGAGAAGCCGTACTGGGATCAGGAATCATATGGGGGAAGGCGATGGAGGGGGCAGAGACACAGACAAAGTCCTGGGACATAACAAGGGTATAATCGGGGGTAACTCTCAGGGTGCATCTGGAATGTCATGTAATAAAATGTTATGTTGTAAAAGTCATGTTACCCCATTAGAGTTCTTAGATACAGATGATCTTAGTATACGTTAAGGAGGGAAGGACAGAGGAAGAAATCCCAGAACTATAAATAGGGCAGGCAGTGTGCATGGTGGGGAGGTCTGTAGAGAGTCTACTTATGGGGAGAGGGGAAAGAGGAAGCTAGTAAAGAATTCAAATGGGTCCTGGGGTGAAACTCATCACAATATTAGAGCCATATCTAAAAATAAACATAAATTAAAATGCTTACTGGCTAATGCAAGAAGCTTAGTGAGTAAAATCGGGGAGCTAGAAACGGTGATCAGTAGGGATGACTACAACATCATTGGTATTACAGAAACATGGTGTAATGAGTCGCATGACTGGGCATTAAACATGGAGGGATATACACTCTACAGGAAAGACAGGGGGAATAGAAGGGGCAGGGGTGTATGCCTATATGTAAATAATAACTTAACATCATGTGAGAAAAATATGAACACAGACCTAGAAGAAGACAACTCAGAGACAGTGTGGGCAGAGATAACCGACAATAATAAAAAAACAAAAAACAAAATTATAATAGGGGTATGCTATAGACCACCAAATACAAATGAAAGGAAAGAGTCTCTTCTTTTAAACCAAATCAAACAATCATCAAATCAGGGTCAGGTATTAATTATGGGGGATTTTAATTTACCCGACATTGATTGGGAAAACGAAACAGGTAAATCAGCAAGAAGCAATGGGTTCTTAAGCTTACTGTCACACGCAGCCGCGGCGGAGTGCGGCGGGTACAGTACTCACCCGTCCGCGCCCGCCGCCGGCTAGCGTGTTGCGGACTCTGGCATCGGGGTAGCAGGCAGCGGAGGCCTAGGGTAGGGGCGGCAGCAGGGGAGCTCCGGCAATCTACGCTTCCGTCATTGGCGGTGCCGGGAGGCCGGCGTCGCCATCTTGCTTTAGGGCAGGGAGCTGATTGGCCCAGATCTGAGGTCTCCGCCTATTCTGCGCTGACAGCCAATGGCAGCCGCCCCCTTGAGATCTGCTTAGGCTGCTCAGCGTCAGTGCAATGAGTCTTCTGAGTCCTTCACAACTCCCAGCTGACTCCAGAATCCCGACTCTTCTCTCCTGATTCTGGTGCCTTGCTCTCTGCGCCCGGCTACTAGGGAAGTTACCCTCCTGACACCAATGCTGCAAGTCCTACCTAGCTCCAGTGCCTGCTCGTATCCCTGAGCTACCTGGCACAGCATTCCTCTGGTTCCCTTCATCCAGTGATTCACCTCTATCATCTTTCAGTCTTTCGGATCCATTTCTTCTGTCACCAATATCAGCCTCTTTCTGGATCATTATCTTCTTCTATGTACTCTGGCCATTCAAGTGTACGTTCAAAGAACTGCCTGCCCCTTTTCCAAGTACCGTTCTGGACTCTATTATGATTTACCCCTAACTGCCACTTAAAGAAGTATTTGAGTGAAGTTTATCATTTATGAAATCTGTTATTAAACCTGCACATTTCAACCCTTCTCCTTCTGGTCCGGCTTCGGCTCCTGTGCACCACACGACTTAATCCAGCCCATCAGCCGTGACAGTTTGCACTGACCCGATGGAATCGGGTGAAGCACAGGCTTCCATGACGGACGTTTTTCAAGGCATCATGGCTCGCTTGGAACAAGTAGAGGCTACCCAGCGTCAAGTGGCTCAATTCCTCCAGACCTTGTCACCACCTCAGACGGCTCCCTCAGTTTCGGCAGCTCCAACCTCCGGTGCTTCAGTTTCAGCTGCCCCACCAGGGCCAGTCGCTCCTCATCATCTACAGCTGTCAACCCCCAGTAAATATGATGGGTCACCGAAGGGATGTCGTGGGTTCCTGAATCAATGTGACGTTCACTTTACCCTCCAGCCTTCCAACTTCCCTTCTCCCAAGGCTCGGATGGCATATATTGTGTCTCTCCTGGCAGGCCCGGCCCTGGAGTGGGTATCTCCTCTTTGGGAGCGCGCAGATCCCATACTCAACAATTATGAAGAATTTGTTGCCTCCTTCCATCGCATCTTCGACGAGCCTGGCAGAGTGTCCTCCGCAGCCACGGAGATCTTAAGGATTCGCCAGGGTAGTCACCCAGTGGGACAATATGTCGTACAGTTCCAAACCCTGGCTTCAGAAATAAGATGGAACGAAGAGGCTCTCATCTCCGCCTTCTGGAATGGCCTTGCTGGTCGCATCAAGGATGAATTAGCTACTCGTGACTCCCCTTCCACTCTGGCTGAACTTATTTCATTGCGTAGCAAAGTCGATCTGCGGCTCCAAGAACGCCAACTTGAGAGGAACCGCTCTGATCGCCTTCGCCCTCGATTTGCATCCAATGTCGCACCGGTCCCCAAGCCAAATCCGCCTTCTGCTGTGCCACTAGATGAACCCATGCAGATCAACCGCTCCCGGCTCTCCTTTGAAGAGAAGTCCCGAAGATGACGAGAGAATTTATACATGTACTGTGGCTCCTCAGCCCACTTACTATCTTCCTGCCCGCTGCGTCCGGGAAACGACCGCTCCTAATCTCCCCGAAGGAGGTCCGATTAGGAGTCTTGCTTCCATCTCCCTCCTCAACTGTTCCCACCATTCCAATTACCCTTGTGTGTCCCCAAGGGAGAAGTAAAGTTCAGGCCCTATTGGACTCCGGAGCGGCGGGGAACTTCCTTTCTTCTTCTTTTGTCACCCAACAAGCCCTGCCTGTGCAATCCTTTGATCATCCGCTGGTTCTCACCGCAGTGGATGGGAGTTGAATCTGTAGTGGGCAAATCACCCATCAAACCACCCCAGTGACCTTGCTCATAGAAGCTCTACATCAAGAGTCCATGGAACTCTTTGTTCTCCCGCAGTCCTCACACCAGATGGTTCTGGGTCTTCCTTGGCTCTCCAAACATAATCCTCACATCGATTGGACCAACATGGAGGTCAAGGCCTGGGGGGCGAATTGCCTATCTACTTGCATTCCCCAAATCCTACCGGTCTACCAGACCAATCCACAAAGAGGAGGTACCAGTCCTCCGTCCTTTTTAGCTCCACCCTTGTCCATACCCGCACCATATCGCTCATTCTCAGACATCTTCAGCAAGGGAGGTGCTGACACCCTGCCTCCTATCCGTCCTTGGGACTGTCCGATAGAACTGGTGGCCAGGAAGTTTCCTCCTCGTGGCCGCATCTATCCTTTATCCCTACCCGAGACCGGAGCCATGTCCACGTACATATAAGAAAACCTAAGCAAAGGCTTCATTCGACCATCTACTTCTCCGGCTGGGGCTGGGTTTTTCTTCGTGAAAAAAAAGGATGGAACTCTCCGGCCATGTATCGATTATAGGGGTCTGAACGACATTACTATTAAAAACCGCTACCCATTACCCCTTATCACTGAACTATTCGACAAGATCAGAGGGGCGTCAATCTTTACAAAATTGGACCTGCGGGGGGCTTACAATTTGATCCGGATCCGTCCCGGTGACGAGTGGAAGACGGCTTTTAACACGCGTGACGGTCACTATGAATGGTACTTGTTTCCTAGCACGGCCACAACGATCATGATCGCGGGCATCGGGGGTAAAATCGGGGCCATCGCGGGCATCGCATGCACTAAAAAATCGGGTGCGATGGGCCAGACGCGATGCCCGCGATTTCCTCATAGAGAACAATGTTAAATGCCTCAATTTACCCACGATGACCCCGATTTCCCATAGGAAACAATGTGAAATGGATCAATTTACCCAAATTATCATAGGGAACAATGCTAAATGGCCCAAAAACACCCCATAACATTAAAATGTCCCCCCAAAAGTACTATACGCCACCCCGCGATCAACGTGAACCCTAAGCGTGGCGAGCGCAGCGAGCCCGCGAGGGGCGGCGGTACGCGTCCTCTGACCTTTTCATACCCCCACTATCCAAGTCGGCGTGGAGTTGAGAATAGAATAGTGTGGCGAGCCACTGAGCCCAAAGCGTGGCGAGCGCAGCGAGCTTCCCAGGTGTCCATGGCGACGCGGACACCTGTAAAGCCCGCGAAGGGACGCGTTTACCTGTGAAGGTATCCGCGTCCACTCGCCACACTATTCTATTCTCAACTCCACGCCGACGTGGATAGTGGGGGTATGAAAAGGTCGGAGGACGCGTACCGCTGCACTCGCCACGCTTCGGGTTCACGTTGATCGCGGGGTGGCGTGAACTACTTTTGGGGGGACATGTCAATGTTTAGGGTTTTTTTGGGGGGTTTCTGGCCCATTTACCATTCTTCCCTATGATGATTTCTGTAAATTGACCCATTTAGCATTGTTGCCTATGGGAAATCGCGGTCATCGCGGGTACATTGAGGCATTTAACATTGGTCCCTATGGGGAAATCGCGGCCTTCGCGGGTGGACCATTTAAGCATTTTTGGCCGCATACGACCCGACCGACGTGATTTTTACTGGTTTTCAATGCATTTCAATGGAAAAATCGGGGGCATCGCGTCGGTCGCATCGCAGGCCACTAAAAATTACCCCCAATGGCCGCGATTGTGGCCGTGCTAGGAAACAAGTACCCTATGAATACCTGGTGATGCCCTTCGGCCTTTGTAACGACCCCGCCGTCTTTCAACAGTTTGTAAATTATATTTTCCGGGACTTTCTGTACCACTCCATCGTAGTCTATCTAGACGATATCCTCATCTTCTCCCCAGACCTTCGGCTTCACAGACAGACAGTGTCCGAAGTCCTACGACGTCTTCACCAAAATCAGTTATTCTGCAAGTTAGAGAAGTGCGTCTTCGAGGTCACCTCTATCCCGTTCCTGGGTCACATCCTTTCCGCAACTGGGATAGAGATGGACCCAGAGAAGGTGAGAGCCATCCAAGACTGGTCAGCACCTACCACGCTCAAGGGAATCCAAAGATTTCTAGGCTTCTCAAACTAATACCGTCGATTTATCCGGAATTTATCTACCATCGCTGCTCTTCTCACTGCTCTCACTCACAAGGGGGCAGATCCAAGCCTATGGTCGCCAGAAGCGTCCTCTGCCTTCCAGCAACTGAAAGATGCTTTAGTTACTGCACCAATCCTCCTCCAACCGGATCTTGACAGACCCTTCATTCTCGAGGTGGACGCATCCTCAGAGGGGATCGGTGCCATCTTGTCCCAAAGAGGTGAGGATCATGAATTACACCCTTGTGCCTTCCTCTCCAAGAAGTTTCTTCCAGCAGAAAAGAATTACCCCATAGGGGAGCAGGAGTTGCTAGCGGAGTGGCGATACCTGCTGGAGGGGGCACGACATAAGATCACCGTGTACTCAGACAATAAAATCTGTCATTTCTCAAACATATTCAGTGCCTCACTGCCAGCCAAGCCCGCTGGGCCATGTTTTTCGAACGTTTTAACTTTCAATCAAATACCGACCTGGAACCCTGAATGCTAAGGCGGACGCCTTGTCCTGTTCCTTTGAAACTTCTTCAGATCTAGAGACACCTTCTCGTCCAATCCTCGACCCAGTGGTCTTTGCCCAGGTAACCTTACAGCCTTCTCCCCTTCCAGGCAAGACTTTCGTTCCTCTCAAACTCCGCAAGAAGGTATTGTCCTGGGCACACTCTTCCCGCTTCACAGGGCACGCTGGAGCACAAAAGACCTTAATGTTCCTATTACGTTCCTACTGGTGGCCAACCATTCCACAAGATGTAACCAGCTTCATCGCCTCTTGTGTGAGGTGTGCTCAACATAAGACACCCAGAACATCTCCCGATGGCCCTCTCCGTCCTCTAGCCATACCCACTGAACCATGGACCCATGTGTCAATGGATTTTATTTCCCAACTTCCTCCTTCAAAAGGCCATACAGTAATCTGGGTAGTGATTGACCGGTTCTCTAAGATGGTTCATTTCTACCAACTGAAAAGTCTTCCATCTGCTCCAGTACTGGCTCAACTATTCATCTCAAATATCTTTAAACTTCAAGGGCTGTCCAAAGAGATTGTATCCGACCGCGGAGTACAGTTCATTGCGAAGTTCTGGAGAGCTCTCTGTGCCGCCGTGCAAGTCAAACTCAAGTTTTCTACCGCTTTTCACCCCCAGACCAATGGCCAGACAGAACAGGTCAACCAGGACTTGGAGGCCTTCATCCGACTGTTTGTCTCCTCTTCCCAAGATGACTGGGTGGATCTTCTGCCTTGGGCAGAATATGCTCATAACAATTCCTATCACTCCTCCTCCGGCACCACTCCTTTCTTTACTGTATTCGGCAAACATCCATCTCCAGATTTCTCAGACTTATCCTCTCCCGAAGTCCCTGCAGCAGCTTCTTCATTACAACGCTTTGCTAAAATCTGGTCGGATGTCCACACCGCTCTCCTTAAATCTTCCGCCCGATACAAAAGGATGGTGGACAGAAAAAGAAGGGCAGCTCCCAGTTTGAAAGTTGGAGACCGGGTATGGCTGTCCACTCGCCACATACGCCTTCATTTGCCATCTATGAACCTGGCTCCCCGGTTCATTGGGCCATTCCCGATCACCCAAGTCATTAATCCGGTCGCTTATAGACTCCAACTCCCTTCTTCCCTAAGGATTTCAAACTCTTTCCATGTTTCTCTTCTCAAGCCTCTAAGATTGAACTCATATCAAAAGAAGATACCCAAACCGCCCAAGATTAACTCCGAAAGAGAGACTGAATTTGAGGTGAAACACATCATAGACTCTCATTGCCGCAATTCTCGTACCCAGTATCTGGTGGAGTGGGTTGGATTTGGACCCGAAGAGAATTCCTGGGTAGATTCTATAGATCTGCACGCTCCAAGTCTGGTAAAGCAATTTCTCCAAAGAAATCCACACAAGGTGCGTAGGTGCCCTGGGGTCACCCTAAAAAGGGGGGGTACTGTCACACGCAGCCGCAGCGTAGCACGGCGGAGCGCGGCAGGTACAGTACTCACTCGTCCACGCCCGCTGCCGGCTAGCATGTTGCGGGCTCCGGCATCGGGGTAGCGGGCAGCGGCGGCCTAGGGTAGGGACGGCAGCAGGGGAGCTCCGGCAATCAACGCTTTTGTCATTGGCGGCGCTGGGAGGCCATCGTTGCCATCTTGCTTTAGGGCAGGGAGCTGATTGGCCCAGATCCGAGGTCTACGCCTATTCTGCGCTGACAGCCAATGGCAGCCGCCCCCTTGGGATATAGGGGATCTGCCTAGGCTGCTCAGCGTCAGTGCAATGAGTCTTCTGAGACGTTAACAACTCCCAGCTGACTCCCGAATCCTGACTATTCTCTCCTGATTCTGGTGCCTTGCTCTCTGCGCCCGGCTACTAGGGAAGTTACCCTCCTGACACCAATGCTGCAAGTCCTACCTAGCTCCAGTACCTGCTCGTATCCCTGAGCTACCTGGCACAGCATTCCTCTGGTTCCCTTCATCCAGTGATTCAACTCCATCATCTTTCAGTCTTCCGGATCCATTTCTTCTGTCACCAATATCAGCCTCTTTCCGGATCATTATCTTCTTCTATGTACTCTGGCCATTCAAGTGTATGTTCACAGAACTGCCTGCCCCTTTTCCAAGTACCGTGCTGGACTCTATTATGATTTACCCCTAACTGCCACTTAAAGAAGTATTTGAGTGAAGTTTATCATTTATGAAATCTGTTATTAAACCTGCACATTTCAACCCTTCTCCTTCTGGTCCGCCTCCGGCTCCTGTGCACCACACGACTTCATCCAGCCCATCAGCCGTGACACTTACTTAAAGACCAGTTTATTACACAAACGGTAGAAACTCCAACTCGTGATGGGACACTCTTGGACTTAGTATTAACAAATAACACAGACTTAGTTTCAAACACAAAAGTAATTGAACAATTAGGGAACAGTGATCACAATATGGTTTCACTGGAAATCAACTACAGTAAATTACATCAAAAAGGATCTGCAAAAATACTAAACTTCAGAAAAGCAAACTCGGAATTATTCAGGGAAGCCCTAACAGGAATTGGGTGGGAAACGGTTATGGAGGGAAAAATGCAGAGGAAATGTGGGATACTCTAAAAAAAGGTGCTTGATTCACTAACTATTGAATACATTCCTAAAGTAAATAAAGGTAAATTCAATAAAAAAAAACACCATGGTTGGACAAAAAAGTAAGGTCAGCTATCAACAATAAAACAAGAGCATTTAAATTCTATAAAAATAACTTGAAATAGGAGGCGTTCGCAAAATACAAAGAATCAAACAAAACTTGTAAAGGGGTAATCAAAGCAGCTAAAAGATTATATGAAGAGCGCATAGCCACTGAAAGCAAAACCAACCCAAACAAGTTTTTTAAATACATAAATAGTAAACGTTTAATTAAGGAAAAAATAGGCCCACTAACTGATACTAGTGGAAAAAGTGTTACTGAGGACAAGGGAAAAGCAAAACTGTTAAATGAGTTCTTCTCATCAGTATTTACTAAGGGAGAGCAGACTGTGGAACGAACATTTACCACAAACAAGACAAATAAGCCATATCTCATTGTGGATTTCACGCCAAAGAAAATAGTACTGAGGCTAAGCAAACTCAAAACAAATAAATCACCAGGGCCAGATGGGATTCATCCGAGTGTATTAATGGAATTAAGGGATGAACTAGCTACTCCCCTACATTATATCTTTAGCAAGTCACTATCGTCAGGTATAGTACCAAAAGATTGGAGAATAGCAGAGGTAGTGCCAATATTCAAAAAAGGAAAAAAGGAAGATCCCGCTACTTACAGACCCGTTAGTTTAACATCAATTGTGGGTAAATTATTTGAAGGATTTTTAAGGGATGGTATCCAGGAATATTTAGACCATCATCGTCTACTCAGTACTATCGTTCATGCCAAACTAATCTACTAGGGTTCTATGAAGAGGTTAGCAAAAACCTCGATGGAGAACCTAGGATTGGGTGAAAATATCTGCAGATGGGTAGGGAATTGGCTATGTAATAGAGAACAAAGAGTGGTTGTGAATGGTGTCGTATCAGATATGATACCGGTACTAAGTGGAGTGCCCCAGGGTTTGGTTTTGGGGCCCATTCTGTTTAAAAATTTTACTAACGATATTGGCATAGGGTTACTCAGCAATGTATCCATCTTTGCGGACAATACAAAACTTAGCAAAGTCATCAAATCATCAGAAGATGTCACCTTCAAAATGATCTTGCAATTCTAGGTGAGTGGGCAAAAAAATGGAAGATGAGGTTCAATGTAGATAAATGTAAGGTTATGCATCTTGGGAGACATAACCAGTGTGCAATTTATACTGAATAGAAGGAGGTTTGGTGATCCGCACCATAAATCAAATATTCATATTTTTATTTTTATGTTAGTATTTTTCTCTTTCTGGGTAGAGAAATACTCGCCTACCAAGAGTTTTTTCAAAATATAGTTCCTGGTCTGCTAGGGTGCAGCCCCCTGATTTGTCAGTTAAGCAATGTAAACAAGAGAAGAAAAAGAAATCAGTTTGGAATGGGACGCACTCCTTACCCAGAATGTCTCTTATTGGACTTTTTTCATAAAAAACGTACCTAATATTAGGTGTATATTTTATTGGTGTGTATTTAACACATTAGCCTGTCTGGCCATCACTTTAATTTATAATACGGGTTTTCAACTGTATTAGTTGTATTAAACCTTTATATAATTGATTCCCTTTACAAGGGATGAAACGTAGCGAAAATATTAAAAACAGATAAAGATATAGAAAAACAAAGAAATAGAAATTTTAAAACGTATCTCTGTGACCTTTTTGCAGCTTATTTGAGAGTAGCTTGTTGCTGTTATCTAGAATCTGTGTTCGTTACAATTGTAATAAAAGATATTTATTTCTTAAACAACTGTGTTTGGTGTTAATTTTTCAGTTGTTATTATAGTGTGTATCCACCCAGTGTATTTTGTGTCAATATAGTCTGGATACAATTATTAGTGGAATTACTTTCTGTTATAATGTATGTCACGTATTCTCTCCAGTGTGTCGGGGGTCACTTCTTCTGACTGTTCAGATGTGACTACTTTCCCGAGGTGTAATTGATCTTGGAATATAGCATAAGTAGGGAAATGCCTGCCGTACAGCCCAGTACTCCTCTTGTTAGGAATATACAAGGATCAATGAACAGGGATTTTTTACATAGATGTGTGTACAAGTATATCAGGCTCCCTTTTCCAGGTACCCACTTGTTGGCACAAATTATTTAAAGTGTTACAGTAATCACATATATGTGTGCAGGTAGATATTCTTATTCGTTTATACAGTCAGTATAATTAACATCTTAGTTGTATTGTTATTCACGTTTATGTACAGATCTCAAGATTCTGTTTTTTCATCAGGCATTATGCTCCTGCATACACACCAGGCGATTATCAGATTGGACTTATAAGTTCACTTTGCGTAATTCCGCAAGATATTCACTGCCACTCCGCAGTGTATGAAATCTAGTGTGCAGGTCGGGTGGCCACACGATTTAATTTGTGATATTATTGTGGTTTCCCTTCTCCAGATACACATTTATTGGCATAGATTTGTTATAGTATTACAATAATCATACATATGTGCGCAGGTAGATATTCTTAATCCTTTCTGCAAGCAGTGTAGTTAACACCTTAACTGTATTATTTGTTCACATTTATGTGCATATCTTAGGATTCAGTTTTTTAGCAAGACGTTATGCTCCTGCACACACACCAGGCGATTAACAGATTGGACTTATAATTCACTTTGCGTGATTCCGCATGGTATTCACTGCCAATCAATAGTTTGTTACTAGTCAGTGTAAGTGCAGAGTTGGTTAGATCCTTTCTACTCCATTAAACATACAAATGAGTCTGATTTTTCATTATTATTCGCATACACATGTGGCAATCTGCCGATTGGTCTTAGAGATTGAATCTCTTTAGCTCGTGTTTTTCATCACACTGTTCAAATACCAAATGGTAACTGGATGAGAATAAATTTTTATTAAGTTTGCAATAGAGAATTTCACTTTTATTTTCTCTCAAATTCGTGCTGACAACTGCTGGTATTTTGTGTCACTTTGTTAGAATGTATTTACTCCCTATTATATCCCTATTGCCGCACAGCTACAAGAATTATGGCCAGTGCTTAAGAATTAGATAATGCCATAAATGTTGTATTTATAAAACTGTGTCCTGACATACAGTCATGCCGCTTATTATATCAGCCGTTAGTCATCGCTCTGTGTGGCTGAAGTGACGGATGTCAGTGTCACCTATGTTTTTTTGGTGACAGGCTAGATCTCCTCCGCTGGCTTGTATTGCCACAATAGTTAATAGTGTGTTTAGGAGATTTGCGTATAATAGTAAGGGATTATAGGAGTGTTAAACAGAACGTGCCGGTGGATGCCTCCAGCCGGAGATTGCGTCTCACTGACTGGCACGCTCCGCCGCAGCAGTTATCAAGCACAAATGCGATAAGCCGCCCCTAAGCCAGGGAATGAATCTCTCTGGCTAGTGTGCGCTCATCGCAATAATATCACATACATTAGTACCGCTATATCGGTTACACACAATATTTAAAACACCAAACAATTATACATTTAAACACAGATCATTGCTACAAGGTCACAGAGTGAATGCCGATGCGCATTTCGCTCAGTAGCTTTTTCGAGGCTATCACCTAGGTATCTGGCCCGCCTCCATTGGGCTATATTTATGGGAAATGGTCTGAATAGGGCGTTTTTACATTTGGACCAATGGTGATTTTTTATCAGGATTTTCAAATGTAGCATTGCGGTCTGATTGGTAGGTACTCAATTGAGAGTAAATATCCCTTATTTCACTGTCAGGATATTTATTTATACTGTTCTCTTGTTCTTAAAAACCTTCCATCTCCATTATTACATTGTACATAATGATATTTATCGGAAATCATGAATTTATTCTTCGCACTTATTGTGTTATTTTATCAATTGCGACTAATGCCGCATTTTTAGTTTTATTTTATAATTCATTGATGTGGATGATCTTACTGTACTCTCATATTTATTGGAATGTGTTTTTAATTTTCGTGCTTTGTCTTTATTTCTTTAACAGAAAGAGAGAAAGAATTTGTTTTTATTGATATTGTTAACGGTTCACATATTTTATTAACTTGTTACTTTTATTTATTTCATATTTAATTAGATTGGTGAAGTGATCTTGATTTTAATTATTTATTACCCTTGAAACATGGTATCCTTAGTGGATGTTTTTTTTGGGAACGATGATTTGAAACGTCCAACTTGTGTAGGTATTTAGGTGATTTTAAATTTTTATAGTTTTTATAATTTTTATATAAAAAGTCTGTTTTGTGTGGAAATTAAAAGTGCAAAAAATCATATGTGATAAAAAAACAAAAAATCAGTGAGTTTAAACGTGAAATTATTATATATATATAGCTTTGGGTGATATAAGATTAAATAGAAAAGTGTATAAAGATTAATCTGATGATGTGTTACTATTATATAGGCATTACATTCCGCCCATACAAAATATTGTGCCTAATAATTTGGTTATAACATTGTTGAGTGATGTATTGGTGCAATGTGATTTAAGTGATGACCTATAATGGTGCACGTGATGAGTTATATGTGGACATATCTGTATTCCACAATATTTTTAATAAATTTAAGTCTTATAGTGACCTGGATAGAATTCTGTTCATTAAATATTAATCTTAATTTCATTTATCCTGAAAGTGATAAATGGATGGTTGGCTTTATTTCCTCTAGACCTTTAATGTTTAGTCTGAACATATTTCGGATTCATTGTTATGTGAATTTCCTGATTCAAAATGGTTTCAAGGGAAATTCTTTATAAGAGTAGGAGTTTTTGAAGTTTAAATATCATTATGAGGGTTGTTCCGGAGTTATGCTAATCTAGGTAGATACAGGTTATCATTTTTTCTCTCTTCTTTATCACATAATTTCTGATATAGTCACTCTCGGACTGGTCATGGGATATTATGTCTGCATATAGTTCACAGAAAGGCAGAATAATGTATCTCTTCATTGAGGCCATGTGGTCTCAAGCTGTTCATTAGGAAGATATATCTTGATTCCTTTTTGAGGAAAATTTTCCCCCCTTTTTGCCCTAGAAAAAGTCAACCTAGGAATCAGAGGGGGAGATATTACACATGAACTCCTCAAAAAGGAATCAAGATATATCTTCCTAATGAACAGCTTGAGACCACATGGCCTCAATGAAGAGATACATTATTCTGCCTTTCTGTGAACTATATGCAGACATAATATCCCATGACCAGTCCGAGAGTGACTATATCAGAAATTATGTGATAAAGAAGAGAGAAAAAATGATAACCTGTATCTACCTAGATTAGCATAACTCCGGAACAACCCTCATAATGATATTTAAACTTCAAAAACTCCTACTCTTATAAAGAATTTCCCTTGAAACCATTTTGAATCAGGAAATTCACATAACAATGAATCCGAAATATGTTCAGACTAAACATTAAAGGTCTAGAGGAAATAAAGCCAACCATCCATTTATCACTTTCAGGATAAATGAAATTAAGATTAATATTTAATGAACAGAATTCTATCCAGGTCACTATAAGACTTAAATTTATTAAAAATATTGTGGAATACAGATATGTCCACATATAACTCATCACGTGCACCATTATAGGTCATCACTTAAATCACATTGCACCAATACATCACTCAACAATGTTATAACCAAATTATTAGGCACAATATTTTGTATGGGCGGAATGTAATGCCTATATAATAGTAACACATCATCAGATTAATCTTTATACACTTTTCTATTTAATCTTATATCACCCAAAGCTATATATATATATAATAATTTCACGTTTAAACTCACTGATTTTTTGTTTTTTATCACATATGATTTTTTGCACTTTTAATTTCCACACAAAACAGACTTTTTATATAAAAATTATAAAAACTATAAAAATTTAAAATCACCTAAATACCTACACAAGTTGGACGTTTCAAATCATCGTTCCCAAAAAAAACATCCACTAAGGATACCATGTTTCAAGGGTAATAAATAATTAAAATCAAGATCACTTCACCAATCTAATTAAATATGAAATAAATAAAAGTAACAAGTTAATAAAATATGTGAACCGTTAACAATATCAATAAAAACAAATTCTTTCTCTCTTTCTGTTAAAGAAATAAAGACAAAGCACGAAAATTAAAAACACATTCCAATAAATATGAGAGTACAGTAAGATCATCCACATCAATGAATTATAAAATAAAACTAAAAATGCGGCATTAGTCGCAATTGATAAAATAACACAATAAGTGCGAAGAATAAATTCATGATTTCCGATAAATATCATTATGTACAATGTAATAATGGAGATGGAAGGTTTTTAAGAACAAGAGAACAGTATAAATAAATATCCTGACAGTGAAATAAGGGATATTTACTCTCAATTGAGTACCTACCAATCAGACCGCAATGCTACATTTGAAAATCCTGATAAAAAATCACCATTGGTCCAAATGTAAAAACGCCCTATTCAGACCATTTCCCATAAATATAGCCCAATGGAGGCGGGCCAGATACCTAGGTGATAGCCTCGAAAAAGCTACTGAGCGAAATGCGCATCGGCATTCACTCTGTGACCTTGTAGCAATGATCTGTGTTTAAATGTATAATTGTTTGGTGTTTTAAATATTGTGTGTAACCGATATAGCGGTACTAATGTATGTGATATTATTGCGATGAGCGCACACTAGCCAGAGAGATTCATTCCCTGGCTTAGGGGCGGCTTATCGCATTTGTGCTTGATAACTGCTGCGGCGGAGCGTGCCAGTCAGTGAGACGCAATCTCCGGCTGGAGGCATCCACCGGCACGTTCTGTTTAACACTCCTATAATCCCTTACTATTATACGCAAATCTCCTAAACACACTATTAACTATTGTGGCAATACAAGCCAGCGGAGGAGATCTAGCCTGTCGTACAAGGGAAACAACAGAAAGTCTTTTTTTGCGGTGCACCAGGAGAAGAGAGAAAAAGTATTTAAAAAGTAACTTTTATTAATTAATCAATTAAATGCGAAATATAAAATCAAAACATACAACATAGATTGACACTGGACTTGTTAAAAAGGGTGAGAAAAACTCCCCTTATCGTAGCGGGGGTAGATTTATATATAATCGCTGGTTGCTTAGTGTGTACCCTGATACACTGGGTTGTACAATCTATGGTCACTGGTGTTTCTTCAAGAGTATACGTGGAACCATGTCCATTTATTATATGAGCACCTATATAGAGTAACAGGAACCCTCGTTTGTATCAATATGCGGTGTGGTAGTAATGCTATTTAAATGAGCAATTCACATGTAGCCGGATAAACATACAATGTTTCTAATGCGCACCGTGCTGTGAAATCATCAGCTATGGTCACGCTTAGGGGGGGGAATCTGCAGGGACGGCGTCCCGTCTACAGCTATCACCCCCTGAAGGCTGCGTGTGCTGCCGGTATCGGCTGGTAGGCACACAGACAAGCCGCCAGTGGAGTCAGGCTCTCTCTGGCGCTAACGGCTACACCACTGACCACCGCGTGTGATTAGCCGGCAGCGGTATATGCTGTCGTCAGGATATGACTCGCATATATCACCGGCTAAACATCGGGGCACTTAATCACATAAATTCACAATCAAAATACATTTCCCAGCTACCCCCACTAAACGACCCAAACACCCTCCCTCCCCATTGCGATCTAGCCTGTCACCAAAAAAACATAGGTGACACTGACATCCGTCACTTCAGCCACACAGAGCGATGACTAACGGCTGATATAATAAGCGGCATGACTGTATGTCAGGACACAGTTTTATAAATACAACATTTATGGCATTATCTAATTCTTAAGCACTGGCCATAATTCTTGTAGCTGTGCGGCAAAAGGGATATAATAGGGAGTAAATACATTCTAACAAAGTGACACAAAATACCAGCAGTTGTCAGCACGAATTTGAGAGAAAATAAAAGTGAAATTCTCTCTTGCAAACTTAATAAAAACTTATTCTCATCCAGTTACCATTTGGTATTTGAACAGTGTGATGAAAAACACGAGCTAAAGAGATTCAATCTCTAAGACCAATCGGCAGATTGCCACATGTGTATGCGAATAATAATGAAAAATCAGACTCATTTGTATGTTTAATGGAGTAGAAAGGATCTAACCAACTCTGCACTTACACTGACTAGTAACAAACTATTGATTGGCAGTGAATACCATGCGGAATCACGCAAAGTGAATTATAAGTCCAATCTGTTAATCGCCTGGTGTGTGTGCAGGAGCATAACGTCTTGCTAAAAAACTGAATCCTAAGATATGCACATAAATGTGAACAAATAATACAGTTAAGGTGTTAACTACACTGCTTGCAGAAAGGATTAAGAATATCTACCTGCGCACATATGTATGATTATTGTAATACTATAACAAATCTATGCCAATAAATGTGTATCTGGAGAAGGGAAACCACAATAATATCACAAATTAAATCGTGTGGCCACCCGACCTGCACACTAGATTTCATACACTGCGGAGTGGCAGTGAATATCTTGCGGAATTACGCAAAGTGAACTTATAAGTCCAATCTGATAATCGCCTGGTGTGTATGCAGGAGCATAATGCCTGATGAAAAAACAGAATCTTGAGATCTGTACATAAACGTGAATAACAATACAACTAAGATGTTAATTATACTGACTGTATAAACGAATAAGAATATCTACCTGCACACATATATGTGATTACTGTAACACTTTAAATAATTTGTGCCAACAAGTGGGTACCTGGAAAAGGGAGCCTGATATACTTGTACACACATCTATGTAAAAAATCCCTGTTCATTGATCCTTGTATATTCCTAACAAGAGGAGTACTGGGCTGTACGGCAGGCATTTCCCTACTTATGCTATATTCCAAGATCAATTACACCTCGGGAAAGTAGTCACATCTGAACAGTCAGAAGAAGTGACCCCCGACACACTGGAGAGAATACGTGACATACATTATAACAGAAAGTAATTCCACTAATAATTGTATCCAGACTATATTGACACAAAATACACTGGGTGGATACACACTATAATAACAACTGAAAAATTAACACCAAACACAGTTGTTTAAGAAATAAATATCTTTTATTACAATTGTAACGAACACAGATTCTAGATAACAGCAACAAGCTACTCTCAAATAAGCTGCAAAAAGGTCACAGAGATACGTTTTAAAATTTCTATTTCTTTGTTTTTCTATATCTTTATCTGTTTTTAATATTTTCGCTACGTTTCATCCCTTGTAAAGGGAATCAATTATATAAAGGTTTAATACAACTAATACAGTTGAAAACCCGTATTATAAATTAAAGTGATGGCCAGACAGGCTAATGTGTTAAATACACACCAATAAAATATACACCTAATATTAGGTACGTTTTTTATGAAAAAAGTCCAATAAGAGACATTCTGGGTAAGGAGTGCGTCCCATTCCAAACTGATTTCTTTTTCTTCTCTTGTTTACAGTGTGCAATTTACAACCTTAGTGGAGAGGAACTGGGTAATTCCATACTTGAAAAGGATCTAGGAGTCCAAATAGACAGTAAACTGGGATGTAGTGCCCATTGTAATGTAGCTACAAAAAATGCCAACAAAATTTTGGCATGTATTAAGAGGGAAATGGAAACTAGGGACTCAAGGGTAATTATGCTACTGTATAAAGCATTGGTGAGACCTCACCTTGAGTACGGAGTGCAGTTCTGGGCCCAACACTATAAAAAGGACATCATAGAATTAGAAAAAATCCAAAGGCGAGCAACAAAGCTTATTAGGGGAATGGAGAATTTAAGCGACGGGGAGAGATTAAGCAATTTGGGACTATTTACATTGGAAAAAGAGACGTTTAAGGGGGGACATGCTCAACATGTACAAGTATATCAAGGGCCAATATAAGGAACTGTCACACACCCTCTTTTCTACTAGAAAGGAATCTAGGACATGAGGGCATGAGTATAGATTAGAAGAAAAAAGATTTCATTCAGCTAGTAGAAAGAATTTCTTTACGGTCAGAACAGTCAAACTCTGGTACTCTCTTCCTAGAGAGGTGGTAACGGCTGGCTCATTAAATGCATTCAAGGCAAAGTTGGACAAACATTTACTGGATAAAAACATCCATGGGTACAAATAAGAAATATAATTTGTCTGTAAAATATCAGAACCTACCAAATCAGCAATGGATATCTATACCAGTTTGAACTAGATGGACACAAGTCTTTTTTCAGCCTTACCTACTATGTAACTCTATCTTGCCCCTGTGTGGCTGGGAATGACTGGGTGATGAGGGGGAGCTGCTGGTGTCTGAATCAACAGTGAACCTTTCAAGTGGGATTTGAGCTTTGCTGCAACTGACACTCCGGTCACAGTCTTCAGTTCAGGTTCCCCTCTTGGATCCAGTATACCCTGATAGGGTAACAAGGTAAGGCACTGGAATTTTTGTAATTGTCTAGCCAGGTCGGGATACGGTCACTAGGCCACCAAGCATCAGGTCGAAAAGAATTAGGTCGACCACTGAAGGTTGACATTCATGAAAGTCGACGTGGCTATTTGTCGACACGGTTAGGGTGACTGGTCATTTTGTCTACATTTTTGTCTCAAAAAAGGCAATGTGACATATAGTTTAGAAATTACAAAATCATTTTGTGGACACTAAATAGCAGGGATGGCGTACCAAACTCACACAAAAAGTAGGGAAGAAATGCCTATCTTGTTTCTTTATCTTAAAGTGATAGTAGTGCATGTTGAAGACGTACCAAACATGCAGTTTAAAAGAGTCAAGTTAAGTGCATAGTGGCTTCTTGTATGAAATCTTATTTATTCAACCACAGTCTTCAACAGAAGGATACCATACTCAAATATAATGTGAAAAAATATATATATATCTCCAGGAGGTGTTGCACTCAGTTTTCAGAATAAACAAGCTGTACATGCAATTCTTTTATCAACGTTTCAATCTTATTAGGATTTTCGTCAGGATACAAACAACATACTGAAAAATGAGCTTACCTTATGCCCCCAACACACCCACGTGCAATATTCAATCAGTGCCATTCCTCTTCCGACTCGGAAGCTGAATTGTGATGTCACCGTGTAGCCACACGGCGCACGTCAATCATGTGATATAAAACCATAGTAACAACACAACAATCTGAATGTGAAGTGTACGTATACACAAATGGTGTGATCCCTCCACCGGCGCAAAGTGCAGCGAGATGAAACAATACGCCCCTACTTGGGGGGTAGCGTATCCTCTTCTCCGCCTCTGAGGTGGGGATATAGCATTCAGGATTTCCCCCGTTACTTATATCAGGATCCTCCTCTCCACCTGCAGTGGGCTTGCTCACCAGGTATATTAACCGTGGGTTGCAACAGGGGACTAAGCACAGATGGATCCAAATATAGTGTAGTATTTATTGTCATACAAAAATATATAAAGTATTCACATGAAAAATATATACAATCCTATAAAAATAGCCAGGTTGCATAGAGGGCGTGAATGGACAATTACCCTTAAAGGTGGAGAACTGTGGTTTAGGCAGCTCTCTAAGATCGCATAAGGGCCAGATGTAATGATTAGGCCCAGGCACAACATTCTCCCTCTTTTTGACCACCCCCTATCTCTTTCTTAGTGGCTCTCTCATTGGCCCCCCTGCTAATTTTTCACCCTGCAAGGCCCCGATGGTAACAGGGAGGATTTTTCTGCTGCGGGACCAACAGCAGAAGCACGCTTGAGCTCATTTCTCCACCAGCAGGGCTCTCTCATTATAAACTATACAGCCATACCTCACTGAATCGACTGGTACCATCCGAACCCAGAAGCTAAGCAGTGATGGGCCGGCCAAGTACCTGTCTGGGGAACTAACAGGGTGTGTCCTGTGCCATCAGAACTGCTATTTCATACTTTGATGACAATCGGATGTCACAATCATTTTCTGTTATAGTTTTCATGCCAGGAAATAGCTATATGAGTGACTAATTTTCGCTAAGTTTACCTGCAATTAAGTATCTGACAGAGTCAGTATAACTTTGATTTATTGTTTGGAGGAGGAGGAACTAATTAAACAATTCTGAAGTTCCTCAGCAAATGTATACCCCCTATTATGCGATATTTGTATTTTAAGTGTTTAAAAGTTAAAAGTTACGTTTTAATTAATAGACACCATATCAAACGCATATTATTATTTACAAGTGTGCCCCAAAAAACCTTGTCGGGTTCCCTTTAAGTCTTCTTCAGACTTTCCTTTTCCAGATGAAATGATCTTGGCAGGCACTGGTAAACCTTCCTCAATCTCCTAGTCCTTCACTGGTCCACCACGTGTCCTGTGTGCTCCCCACTTCCCTCCAACATGTTTCAACCTCCACTGAGGTCTTTTTCAAGGAGAACATTTTCATGCTCAGACCTTCAGTTGCATAGACTGCATGTGTGTATTCCAATGAGCACACAAATCTGTGAATTAGCAGCTCCACCATTGTGTGAGTGACATCAATCTCACTCTGTGAGAGTGCTGAATCAGCACTTACCCACAGGATGTGATGGCGTACCATATCTGTATTGCGCAAGGAACACGTCCATTAAGGCGCCAACGTTATTAATCGTAATTTCATTGCTTTTTGGAGTTTGAGTGAAAGAGTTACAACAGGTTTCTAAAATGCCAGATCATGTGTAAGAAGCCTTAATGGGACATGTGAAACAGTAAGGTTTTTTGTCTATGGAATTGCATTGCTGTTTTCAATTTATTTTTTGAACTCAGAAATTTAAAATTGTACTGTAAGAATAAACATTTACTTTTTTAAAGTGTCCACTCTTTCCTGCATCCAACAGCCCCTCCTCTGGTCAGTACAACCTTTATATACAGTAACAGACACACTGCATGCCAGTAAGAGAGTATTGGTGGACTTCTCTCTGCAAACTACCAGTTTGTGGGTGCCTAACTGCAACTTGGTATCTGTTCACTGTGAATGCCCTTCATATGTTGGTCTCTGAGTTCTCCTATAATTTCCATTCCTTTCTATAGCTATAGTTTGTAGGTATTCCTGATACTCTAATTAACCCATGAAGTCTGGTGTGCACTCCAGGGAGTAGTACCTTATATAATGAATAGGTGAGGTGTGCTAGATACCTCTATCTCACCTTTACCGTCTATCTAAGGTGGGAAACTAATCTACTACTCGGAAGATGCCTGAATCTCTTCTCCTTCTACTCAAAGATATTAATGCATCCACACAGAGAATCCTTGATGCATTTGAAAAAGCTTACACCATTTCTTCAAAACCTATGAAGTATGTAATTCCTATGCTGGCTACATCACTGAATTATGAGGATCCACCATGCCATGTAGTTGCTACTACTTATACCTCTGATACTGCTCCAGATCCTGCTTCTGAGGGTCTGGTCTGTCGCTAGGGTATTGCTAAAAAAATCACTTAATTTGTTAAGTATATACTGCTTTCACATGCTTCTAAGTCCCTGGATGGATGAGAACTCTGGAACTTATGCCTCAGTGCTCCAGGCTCCACTATGGATACATTTGGCTATTTGATGGAGGGACTGCTATTTATATGACTCTGTCAAAAAGGAAGATCTGTCTGGACTTCCTTTTTATGCTAATGTGTCTACACTCCTGGTCCCATGAGCACTCCTGTATATGGCATTTTTTATGTTTGCCTTAAAATATTTACACTCTTTGCTGAGGTACTAGTGCTCTAGTGCTCTTTTTCCACTATATATATATATATATATATATATATATATATATATATATATATATAACAAGGGGTCCGGCACTTCACAGCTACAATTCCAGCGGCGGGTGCCCGCAATACACAGCGTGTTATACAATCCAACAAGAAAGCAGCACTCCAGCCAGTAAATGTGGAAAAACTTTTAGTAAAAGATGTGAAAAACTTTACGTTTCGACACAAGCGTGTCGTCTTCAGGCTCACAACAAACACAAATCAAACGGCCCTTAAATACCTGTAGGACGCCAACCCTGAGCGCGGAAATCCTCCTTGCTGCAGGACGCGACAATCACCAATGACATCATCAACAGATGGCCCAGCAGTGCCGGGCAGTGTGTAGTGAGGTTGCCATGGACACCACGGACGCGTGCGGCAAAGCTCTGTCCCTGCGTCAGCGTGGTAACCATGGCAACCCGTTTCAAAACAATTTATATAGAAGGCGGAACACAGTAAAAGTGCGCTTTTTAACATTGCACATATATAACATAGTTATACAGACGGACATACAAATACATAACAAGGCATATCAGCGGGGTCAATACCACAGTATTTAAATCATATGGTTACTTAATCACGTCTAATCTGCACCGCAATCAATAGACCTCTGTGTGAACAGACCTTATCAGGGCTCGATATTGCATATAATACGGCTCTTCAGTGTATAAACTTATTCAATGCATGATTATTACCTGAATATAGGGCTGATATAGCTTCAATCTTTAAGGTATATCAATGTAATAGCTACATACAGTAATGCTAGCTTGACAGAATGGTATCCCACATCATACAGGGTTGCTAACTCATGCTGGCATCAGCCATCGACTGTAAAGTCTCCCAGAACCAGCTATGCTTCTGCATAAAAAGTATTAGACACAATCACTCCCCCAGGAAATACTAGCCCTAAGGGTTTAGCCTAATAGTGCGTTGATCCCGGTGGATTCATTCAAACCCTTTGGGCTTACAGTATCTAACCTCATTATCCAATATGCCTCTCTTTGTAGTAGCTTGAGGCTTCTATTCCCGCCCCGTAGTGACTGGGGCACATGATCCAACATACGGTATCGAATAGAGGAGACAGAATGGCATGCTGACAAAAAATGGCGCGAAGTGGGAACCTGTCTCGATATAATTTTAGCATCTGATGTGTAGATAAAACTCTTTGTTGTGGCTACTATACTTTGTACAGCAAAGTGGGTACAGATGAAACTGGTTTGCCTAGATTACTTCCCTGAAATACTTCACTTGTTATATTATAATAATGCCTGATGTCATATCCCTTGCTACTATTTTTTTCTCACCTTTAGGAAACAGGGTTTGCAACACAATGCTCGTGACATTACTGTATGTTATTATTCTGTTAAGTGCCCTGTGTCGTCCATATGGCTGTTATCCTATATTTGGGAGGGGAGTGGGAGGGATAGAGGGGGTACTTTAGATTCACTGGTAAGGTCAGGGTAAGGTCAGCTTAAACAGAGTTATTTAAATCCTCTGGGTGGGACAGTTCTAGATTAGTTTTGGCAGAAGAACACTAATTTACCACCTCTTAAAGTTTAATGGGAAGATTGGTGTTAGATAGTGTAGTTAGTAGGGTGGGGATAGATTGTTATTGGGATCCAAGTTTGCCTGGGTTGGGGATAGGCTATACAGGGTATAGGGTAGGGGGTTATGGGGGGGTTTGCTTTGGAGGGTTTTTTTTTTTTGGGTTTAAGGTATAATGTCCTTATGCTAAGCGGACAATACCACTAGGACACTTGATCATATTCATTATGTGGCCATTCTGTTTACATTTTTTGTAAGCTGGTCCTATATGCTCTACCGTACAACAAATATCTCCTTATAAGTTATTGTGTATAACTAGTGTATAACTAGTCTGATAAATGCGAATGGCACCTTCAGATAGTCTTGCTAGTACATCCTGCCAGTGGCATATACAGATTTTACACATGGTCCTATATCATTGTTTTGCAGCATAACGACTTTGTTCAAAGCATATACTGTAATATAGGGAAAAGGATTCATGTTCTTTATTTTCTGTGTGTGTTTATTGCAAAAAGCAATACAAAATATTGGATATAAAAAAATACTTTAATACCTGAAAAATATCAACATAAATTCCAATTTTTTATACTTTTGTCTTCATATTTTACTGCACAATTGAAAATTGAATAATTGTAAAGTGCTGAAATACTCTTTTAAATTATTCAAATCTGTTTAATTGTACGTTAAACAACAATACAAAAAAATAACTTACAAGACAAGGTTTTTAAAAAATGTTGTTGTTTTTTCAATTACAGAAATTGCACTTAGTAAAACCAATTACATATTGGCCCTTATTCTGGTTCGGACGGTACGGCCCGCGTGCGGCCGTACCGCCGATGTTTTTATTCTGCACATGCGCAGAGGTCAATCTGCGCATGTGCAGCCCCCTTCGCCGCAGACGTATTTCGTCCGCCGCAAAGGGGGCGTATAGGGGCGTGAGGGGCTTCAGACCCTCATTTCCCTATGTGTACGCCCCGCGTTTCATGGGCGTTCCCATGCAAACGCGGGGCGTATGCATGGTAATGAGGGTATGACGCAACTCATGGGGGCGGAAAGCTGACGTCGCCGGATGTCAGCTCTCAGCCCCCATACAAGCTAGCACACGGACGATTGTCCGTGTGGTCTCAGCTTGCGGGAGCTGCCGGGGCGTGCGGACCTGCCTTCGATGGTCGACGACCATCGAATGCAGGGGGCAGCTCCCACCATGGTGGAGGCGTACGCCTCCACCATTTTTATGCGGATCGCCAGCCGTCCGTGTACGGACGGCCGTGGCGATCCGTCTCGTGGGCGGGGATTGGTTTGTGCGGCCGGAGCCCCGTGTGCGGCTCTGGCCGCACCAACCAGAATAAGGGCCATTATCTCAGATGTTGAATTGTAATTTGAAATACCTACTAAACATGCTAATGAAACATGAAAACTTTCAAATTTCAATATTATTAAAAAATTCTATACATATCCACCATCACAGAATATTTTAATGTTAATTCAAGGCTTCAGATTTGTAAAACCTTATGACTGTAAAACATACTGTACTATCATCTCATACTATGCATTATAAGTCATAAAATGTTCTTAAATAAGTGTTAAAAATGATCTATACTATTGCCATTTTTTTAAAACGGATCCGAAAAGGTTATTTAAATTCACTATAAAATTCTATATTTCCTTCTCCGTTAACATGTAAACAACCAGGCCATTTTATCAGATTCTCCCACCAAAACTCCATTTATGACTTTATTCAGATCTGATCTCAGTACAAATTTGTTTAGAAAATGGGCACAATCATGTGCACTGCAGTTGGGGCAGATGTAACATGTGCAGAGAGAGTTAAATTTGGGTGGGGTGTGTTGAAACTGAAATCTAAATTGCAGTGTAAAAATGATGCAGGCAGTATTTACCCTGCACAGAAACAAAATAATTTCCGAAATCTCTATTCATGGTTCATCTGTCCCACCTGCAGTGCACATGATTTTGCCCATTTTCCAAACAAATTTGTACTGCGATCAGATCTAAATAAAGGCCTTAGTGTGGAAGAATTGGCCTTCTCTGACTTAACATGACAATGAATTGAATAGTCCAGGGAGCTAACTCCCAGCTGTTAAAGTCGAATTGCACACATGCCATTTTAGGATAGTATGGCTGCCATTTTGGTTCGCAGAGTTGCGCAAATAAAGTATAATACCCGAGTCTGTGTAACGAAGTGGACCATAAGCGCAGCCATACTAATACACATAAATTCATAATATCATACTTACACCAAATAAAATATAGTTAATTAAAGGTTTAGTGCACTACACATAGTTTAACCAACAATACACAGTTATTTCTGTATAATGTTTAGTATTGTTATGTTCCGTTTCTCATGCGCAGCACTCCGGTCGTAGCGAAAAATTCGCAAATCATAATGTCCGATAATTACGGACAAAATCCATCTTTCATGTACTATTTCTGTTAGAACTGTGTGAGACAAAGGAATCAAGTTATAACCGGTTCTTGTTGCTTTTTACGACCCCGACGACGATGCCAACACACAAAGGACACCGAAGTACACTCCCCCTGCACCAATCCAAATCAAGTGTAGTACTTTGCTCCAATCCCTGAGGACTTGACATTTGAACCCTTGACCAATGGAAACGACCTTTGACCCCCCCTTTTTGGACCCTATAAATATAGCTATCCCTTAGCTGTCTCGGTCACTTCGACACTGCATCTATCCCTTCACCATTGACCGGGCTAAGTTCTATTTGAACATAGCGAGCTCCGACCGGACTGCGCTGTGCATATTTGATGAGACGGTAAACGGTTGCATTCCTTGTGCTTTCTTTTATTGTTAATTGGCTGATTGTATTCTGTACCTGTTTTCTTTCCCCTAGTAGTGTCTCACTCGTATTTAGTATTGTTAAGCAAACTGTATCACGTGTTATACTGTATTTCTTCTTTCTGTAACCCCCTGTTGTCCTCTAGGGACTAATACATTATTAGGAGATTCAATCTCCTCACTTTATATAGTTATATCCTTGTCTCGACTCTCATTCGCATCTGGCGGTAATGGTTTATTACGGACATTGTCCTTAAAGGGTATTCACAGTTTAGGTACTAAGTACTGCGAAGGGATACTCAATTACTGGTATTGATCCAGAGTGTACAATACATGGAAAAGGTCCGCTACGCTTTGTTCGCATGTAGCTAGGGTTAAATGGTACGCAAGTTACTGAAAGAGTATGTAAACTGCGCATTTTACTTATTGCCCTTCTGGTTACATTTATATCAGTATTAACAATTGGGGGCTTCGTCCAAGCGTTACACTCTCTAAAACACTGTACCAAGCGCACTACTTGAGCCTATACCAGCAAAAGGGTGGAAAGTGATCATTTAACCATTGCTGGAGAGGTCAAGTCGGCGGCGGTACAGGGTTTGAGAGGTGCTAGCGTATGAACCCGAGGCATAATAAGTGAAATCCAAAGAGACATTACGTTATGTGTTTAAAGTCTATAAAGCTGTACTTCGGTCTGCCACAAGTAGTTTAACGAGGTATAGTGTCTTGAATTGCTTGTTTATTATAGTACATGTGCTGCGTACAATAAAGTTTCGCACACGTGGAGGCAAAGGCCTGTGTTTATTATAGTACATAGAAGATCCCTTCTGTGCAAAACTATAATCTCTTATTGTTAGTTACTGCAGGGCCAGGGACTCCGCCACGTGGTGACAAGTTCTGGGCCTTTACAGTAACGTGAAGCGTCTGCAGTGTATTACGTGAGGTACGCACACACGTGCTTACGTTAGGAAATTTCGCATCTTTGTACATAATTTACGGATTTTGTGCGGGATTTATTTTGCATCTTTATACGTAACTTTCGGACCGAGTAAAGGGATTTATTTCGCATTTCTGCGCAATTACTGCGTTCAGCGAAACCCGATCGCGACCTTACAAATACACTGTAGAACACGTGGGTGGGCGATCCACCGGCAGCCTGTCAACAGGTTTTAACAAACACTAGTGCATACGTGGCTGTTCGCGGGCACTGTACACGCAGCACACATAGGAGCCTAGAGGTGGCTAGTATTAATCACAAGCTCTATTTAACAGCATACTAACATACTGCTGATAAAGTGGTAATTAATACAAGAAAGTATAGTGCTTTCAATTCATTTTTTTCTCAAAAGCAAGCAATTCAAGCATTATTTTATTGGATTCCTATAGCCATTTAAGGGGTTTATACTCGCATAAGCATCTAGTGAGAAACTACCAACCAGGGAAAGTTTTCTGTACAGAAATATTTCAAGTTTAAGTGTAAGGCCCAGGTGTAAATAGCATCAAGTGTGAAAATTGGGTGAACGTGCGCATGACGGTGTGACCCATAGCGCAGTCCAGCTAGAATGATAGTATTTGTGTGTTGAAATAAGACATATAGGTGTGCGTGATGATGTGCCCATAGGAACTGCCCCTTTCGTAGATCCGCCTATTTGGATCCACCGGAAGGGTACAAGAAGCAAAATCGGAACCCAGTGATCTGATTAGCCCCTTTAGCATCAGTTTTGAAGGATACAGGAAAAACAAGTTTTTTTGTGTTCTGCAAAATAACACTAGTCGACTAGTGATTCATTTTTAGCCGAAAGCGAGTGGTGATTGAGTACACATCCTCGTAGACTGAGTGTCACGCTTGAGTGTGGAAACGCTTCAGGATATTGAGAAGGAGTGTTTGGGTACTGCTCACTGATAAATTACCCACCGGCCTCTCTTGGCTTGAACCTCTCATTCCCATAATGGGGAACTGTAGCTCACACCATGGGGTCGAGCTACATAGGGAAGAATTATGCCGACCACAAGGATCGACGGCATTCATAATGTGCAGGAAGCATGGTGAACGAGCAGTTGTTTACCAAGGTAAATGGAAGAAGATGACACAGGGCAGCAAGCTAGAATTTCCCAGTGTTGTAAGTTTTGATCCAGAAATCTTATCAGCAGTCAAAGATGAAATATGTTTACTCTCCTCACTTAAGAAAAGAGTAAAGCACATTGAAATTCTTAACTTGTGGCAGAAGGAAGGTCAGGAACAAAGGGGAACTGGACGTCCAGCAATTGCAGATACAATCAGCCGTAGGAATGCAACCGCAACTGCTCCTCCCCCCCCATATGTGCCGGAGGGGTTAATAACCGCTAAACAGAATATGAGCAAAAATTTAACTGTTACTAACTTGTACCCTGTTTTATCCCCTTACAAGGAAATCACAGAGGAAAATGATCTGCTGTTGACATCGGCGTCTCCTATGCAATTAACATGCATGAAGGGAAGGCAGAACCAGCAAAACCTGCTGCTGGGGCTCCAGCACAGGAAGAGGAGATAGCTGATGCAGTGGCGTAAGTTCGTCCCAGTTGCCCAGAGGCAAGATGTGTATTGCTCCCCCCCCCCATACACACACAAAACCTTATATAAAGTTTATACTGTATGTCTGTTATTAAATATAACAGGCATATATACAGTATGTATACAGTATATCTATATCTAGAGAGAGAGAGAGAGATAGAACACATATTTCAGAACTCCAGAAGTGATATCAATGGCCTTCAATTAATGGATTTAAAATTGCAGGGGAGGAGAGGTGCCCCCTTGAGAGCAGGAGCCCGGCGGCAGATGACTCCATTGCCTCCCAGAGATCTGCCTCTGGGCTGATGCCAACCTCATAGTTGTAGACCCAGGTAAGAAAGCACCACACAGCACAGACACAGTCGACTCCTTACCAGGATCCAGCAATGCGGACATGGTGCAAACATACCCAGTACGCACACTGGAGGTTCCCTATGGTAAGGCAGACAGAGAGGGTGTGATACCTACAAGGAAAATGACCATGTTAAATCCATGGACACGGTTGGAGCTGCGGTCCATCATTTCAGATTTCCCTGATCCTAGGAAAGATCTGGCATTGTGCCAGAAATTTGTTAAGGATCTGGGAAACTCTGATGAACCCAACAACAAGGATTGGAGAATCATGTTGAGGGCCTGTCTCCCTACCCACATAGACATCCTGAAATTCATTCAGGATAGTGGGTTGAAAGGGGACAAGGAAATAAATGATGAGATCAACCAGGAAAATATACACCTAATCAACTTACAATTAGGGGTACATTTTCATGCGGCAGTGGAATATAGCAAGATATTCACCATCAAACAAAAGGATGGTGAACTCGCTTGCGATTATTTCATCAGGGCCTTGCAAATGGTATCAAAACACACTGGTGTCTCCGAACCTAAGGACAACCCTCACCTGAGGGAGATGATTTTCTCTGTGCTTGTGGAAGGGCTTAGAGAAAACCTGAGAGTTAGAGTTCAGACATCCTTCCCCAATTGGCGTGGAATGACAGTAGATGCCCTACAGGAATCTGCTGTCGAACACGACCGGAACATAAAGAAAAAACGAGAGCTGCAAACCGAAAAATTTATGATGGTTAGCATCCAAGCTTTCAGTAATGCCCCTAACAAGGCCACACACCATCAGAGCACCAGAGACACAGGTAGAAGGCCAAGAGTATGCTACAACTGCAATAAGGAAGGACATAACTCCAAAAACTGCAGGTCAGGAAACCCTAGGAGATACAATGCACATAGACGAGACTGGGAGCCTCACCAGGGTGAGACACAGAGATACCCAACCCCTAGACAATGGGAGGAGGCAGACAGGTCACGCAACATGCCTCCTCCCCATTTGAGGGCTGACTCAGTGCTAACGGCAACACAGGTGCGACAATAGGAAACAGGTCATACCTTTATGCTGCAGCCAGTTAGATTAACACAACACCTTAGAGAAGAACCTCAGGTAAAGGTTGATATAGCTGGGGTAAGGCAAACCTTTTTGGTTGATACAGGGGTGGGCAGATCTGTTCTCAATACTCCTCTTAATTTGGGTTTCACTGATAAATTAATAGCAGCAATTGGGGTAACAGGAAAAGTGCAACATTAACCGCTGACGAAACCAGCAGAGGTTACAATCGGGCCTCTGCATACCAAACATTCTTTCCTGTTGGCTGCAGTAGCTCCGACTAACCTCCTGGGTACAGACTTACTATGTAAGATAGGATGTGTCATCTATTGCACCCCCGATGGGGTATTTCTGGATATCCTAGAAATCTTACACAGGAAGTGCAAGATTTGCTGGACACTCCTCAGAGGCTAATGTTGCATTCAACTGTTGTAGATTCAAATCCATCTAGGGTAGCTGAAATTACAGCACAAATACCGAGTTCCCTTTGGACTAAAGATGGACAGGATGCTTAGTTGATGACAAATGTAGCTCCAGTAGAGACTCGTTTAAAAGAAGGCAGGATAGCCCCAAAAATACCACAATACCCTTTAAAACCTGAAGTCAAACTAGGTGTGTACCCTGTGATCCAACGATTGCTCCAACAAGAAATCCTAGTTTGAATCTCTAGCACAGCCAATAGTCCCATCTTTCCTGTAAAGAAGAGTGGAGGGAGGGGCTACAGACTAGTGCAGGATCTAAGAGGTGTAAACAAAGTAGTTGAGAACCAATTCCCCATAGTGCCAAACCCAGCTGTCATCCTGATGTAAATCCCACCTCACTGTACACATTTTACAGTCATTGATTTGTGTTCTGCCTTCTTCTCTGTCCCTTTGCACCCTGACAGCCAATACCTTTTTGCTTTTACTTACAGAGGAGTACAGTATACCTGGACCCGACTCCCTCAGGGATTCATAGACATCCCTAGCATCTTCTCCCAGGCCTTGCATGATTGTTTACAATCCTTTCAACCTTTGAGTGGTTCGATACTAATACAATATGTTGATGACTTAATGTGGTGTTCTGAGTCACTGGAGTCATCAGTGGATGACACTCGACAACTGCTGATGCACCTCTCAGAGACAGGAGATAAAGTATCGAAGGATAAATTACAATTATGCCAGACCAGGGTTAATTATCTGGGCCACTGTCTTACCCAAGGGTTGAGACACCTTACTGACGACCGAATCCAAGTGATTCAAAACATGGTACTGCCACAGACCCAGCATCAGATCCATACGTTCCTAGGCATGTGTGGATACTGTCGCAATTGGATCCCAGGATTCTCTATCCTGGCATTACCACTACAAGAAATGGTTTCCTCAACTAAGCCAGATCGGGTCTCTCATACTGAGGAATCTGAACTGGCTTTCAAGGAACTAAAGGTGAGCCTAACAAAGGCCCCAGCACTGGGAATGCCAGATTACGGGAAACCCTTTGAACTGTACGGAACAGAATCAGCTGGGTGTGCGGCAGGAGTACTTGTCCAAAAACATGGTGATGCCAACCGACCAGTAGCATACTACAGTGGCCAATTGGACACAGTAGCATGCTCACTCCCAACTTGCTAACGAAGCTTAGCTGCAATAGCACAACTAGTAAGCAAGAGTGGTGGATGTGGTGTTAGGACACGATTTAACTGTTCATGCTCCCCATGCTGTCTCTGCTCTCCTAAACTCTGCCCAAACTCGACATGTGTCCTCAGCACAGTTCACAAAGTGGGAACTGGCGCTGATGGCCCCAGTAAATATTACCATAAAAAGATGCAACACATTGAACAAAGCCACATTCCTACCTCATGTGCCCTCCAAGGCACAAAGGGTGGGGGTTGATGGGAATGTTGCTGAAAATGGTAAGGCAGAGTTTGGTGAGAGTGAGGACAAGCATGATTGCATGACCTACCTGAATCAGACCTTTACAGCACGTCCTGGCATAAGCGACAGCCCATTAAGTGAGGTAGACATAACCTTATTCACTGATGGTAGCTGTCATAGATAAACAGAGACGGGAGAGCTGTGCACAGGCTACGCGGTAGTAGATGGAGAAGGTATTGTGGAAGCTGAACCCCTAGGACCACCTCACTCGGCACAAGTAGCTGAACTGGTGGCATTGACCAGAGCATGTGAACTGGCCAAGGGGAAATCAGTCAACATATATACCGACTCCAGATATGCTTTTGGAGTAGTGCATGATTTTGGGGCTCTATGGTGCCTCAGAAATTTCATGATAGCAGCTGGCACACCAGTGGCGCATGTGACATATATCAGAAGACTTCTGGGAGCTATCCAGCTCCCAGACAGAGTGGCTGTTATGAAGTGTAAAGCCCACACATCAGAGAAGGACCTGGTGTCCCTTGGTAACAGCCGCGCTGATGAGGCAGTGAAAAGGGCCGCAAGCCCTGTAAATATTTTTACTTCCCTTACAAACCTTTGTACACTAAACATGGTATCCACATCAAAACTGATAGACATGCAGAATTTGTGTTCCCCACAGGAAAGAGCAGTATGGAAGTCGAAGGGATGTGGCCAAGAGTCCACCGGACTTTGGAGAGATGGACACGGGAAACCAGTGGCCCCCAGGGCATACCTTCCTAGTCTAGCCGAGGCGGCCCATGGGCTGACACATCTTGGGAAGGAAGGTATGTGCAAGCTGGTAAAAGCCTACTGGTGTGCACCAGGGTTCTCTTCTCAAGCAGATAGAGTGGCAATGTCATGCCTCACCAGTTTGAGGAAGAACACTGGAAAAGCCATCCCAACAGAGCCATCCCACATCCTACAGAAGGCCCTTTCCAAGTAATACAAATGGACTTCATACAGTTACCACCCTGTAGAAATTTGAAGTATGTGTTAGTATGTGTTGACATGTTTTCCAGCTGGGTGGAGGTTTTCCCCGCTGCCTCCAACACTGCTATTTTTACAGCTAAGAAAATATTTCAAGAGTTTGTCTGCAGATATGGTATCCCAAAGGTTATGGTTATCGAGAGTGACAGAGGCACTCATTTCACAGGAGAGGTCTTCCAAATAATGTGTAAACTCCTGGGAATTAATAGTAAACTTCATACTCCATATCGACCCCAAGCGAGCGCCAAAGTTGAGAGAATGAATGGTACTATTAAGAAAAAATTGGGTAAAGTTATGTCCGAAACAGGGTTGTTATGGCCAGAGGCACTGCCCATTGTGCTGTATAGCATTAGGACCACTCCCAGAGCTCCGCTTAACCTGTCCCCCTTCAATATATTGTTTGGCCCGGCAGCCACACGTCATGATAGACCCACAGGATGATCTAAAATGTAACAATGAACTGACTGTGCAATATATCCTAAAGCTAAACAAACAGCTGAGGAAACAGCAAAAGGAACTGAACTTGTTGATACCTGACATGCCTGTTGGAGAACTGTCATAATCTTAAACCAGGAGACTTTGTTAGGATCCGCAATTTTTTACTCTCAGGTTGTTTGATAGACCATGCACAAAAAGGGGTTTGACAGGAGAATGTCTGCGCACAGGATTGCAGCTATATGTAGATTCTGTGGGTCACTACACTCCCACTCACTCCAATACACCAACAAAAAATGAAAATACACTGCAGCGCTATCCTTCCTCTAATTAAAATTCCTAAGACAGATCTTCAGTGTTGCTTGAAGTTATTTCATCAAGATGAGAACCACAAAGATCCCTACTGACCTCTAAATGGGTCCCTATGTTCACGTAAGGGTATCTTTATGGTCCTTCTCAGTCGATAAAATGCTGATACATCAACCAAAACCTCTTCAGACACTGGATAGATATCCGTTACTGACCTGTATGTAAGGCCCTATTTTCATGTAAAGGTATCTTTATCCCTGGTTTCACCACAACTTCAACATATAGTTTCCACCAATCACATGGACATCCCACAGGTCATATGAGTATACACTCACCTCAAACTGAGGCCCTATGTTCATCAAAAGGTATCTTTGGTTGTTCACCCAGCAATCAAGGATATCATCAGACCACGATCCTCCGTACAAAAGGTATTTATTCACGATAAAACAAACAGTAAAATCGAGTGTTAAAAAACTGTGTGTAGTTTTTTAACACTCGATTTTACTGTTTGTTTTATCGTGAATAAATACCTTTTGTACGGAGGATCGTGGTCTGATGATATCCTTGATTGCTGGGTGAACAACCAAAGATACCTTTTGATGAACATAGGGCCTCAGTTTGAGGTGAGTGTATACTCATATGACCTGTGGGATGTCCATGTGATTGGTGGAAACTATATGTTGAAGTTGTGGTGAAACCAGGGATAAAGATACCTTTACATGAAAATAGGGCCTTACATACAGGTCAGTAACGGATATCTATCCAGTGTCTGAAGAGGTTTTGGTTGATGTATCAGCATTTTATCGACTGAGAAGGACCATAAAGATACCCTTACGTGAACATAGGGACCCATTTAGAGGTCAGTAGGGATCTTTGTGGTTCTCATCTTGATGAAATAACTTCAAGCAACACTGAAGATCTGTCTTATGCTGCTTTCAGACCGCATAACTGGCTTTGACCCTGTATTTGGAAACGTTTCCAAAAACGGGTCTGCCAGATAAAACCCCTTTCACACCGCAGCACTTAAACGGTATATTACCGTTTAAGTGCCGATTTTTTGACACTGGCAGACCCTGTTTTTGGAAACTTTCCAAATACAGGGTCAAAGCCAGTGCAGCCTTCAGCCCTCCCCTCCGTGCAGCTCCCCCCCCCCTCGCGTGTCGACTGAGAGCATGTCGACGCCCCCGCGCATGTCGACGCCCCCCGCGCGTGTCGACGCCCCCCCCCCACCCCGCGTGTCGGCGCCCCCCCCCCCCCCCCCCCCGTGTCGACTTACCCCGTGCTGGTACCTCCGTTGTGGACTGCAGCTCAGTATGCTCGGAAAGCACTTATGAAAAAAGTGTCTTCCAGAAAATGGCTGCCCCATAGGAAACCCTGTTTAAAAAAACTGTCTTCCGTATGGGGGGCAGGCATTTTCTGAAAGACACTTTTTTCATAAGTGCTTTCCGAGCATACTGAGCTGCAGTGCCGGGAACCACAACGGAGATACCGGCACGGGGTAAGTCGACACGGGGGGGGGGCGCCGACACGCGCGGGGGGGTCGACACGCGGGGGGCGTCGACACGCGCGGGGGGCGTCGACACGCGCGTGGGGGGTGTCGACATGCGCGGGGGGGGGGCTCCAGTGCTGTGAATACTTAATGAGCGCTCATTAAGTATTCACTGTGCTAAATTTAGGACCCAGCTCATTGGCTGGGTCCTAAATACCGTTTCTGAGCCGATTTTTGCGCTAAAATACCGGTTCAGAAACGGGTAGGACCCTGCATTTTAACCGGTTAGAAAAAACGGCATTTTCTAACCGGTTAAGTGGGACTGGACCTTTCAGACCGCACACATTACCGTTTTAAAACGGTAAAAAAACGGCAATTTACCGTTTTAAAAGTGCGGTCTGAAAGGGGCATTAGGAATTTTAATTAGAGGAAGGATAGCGCTGCAGTGTATTTTCATTTTTTGTTTGTTTGATAGACCGTTGGGAAGGACCGTACCAAGTTTTGTTGACCAGCACTAAATCAATTAAAGTCACAGAGAGAGACTTGGATACATTCGTCCCACTGCAAGAAAGCCAGAGACCCAGAATCCCCTTGTGTAGAGAGCGAAAGAGAGGAAATATCGCTAGAGGCATTGAAAAGCAGCCAAGGTCGAGCAACCTGTACGAGCAAAGTTAAAGGACAGAGCAATAAAAGACCCCTGGTAAAGAGGATGGAAGGACTACAAGCAACAGGTTCATGGTTCTATTTCTGTTCCCTTGTTTTCTTTCTATTTCCTCTTCTTCACCCAAGGATATTCGGTGGCTGCCACACCCTAGAGCGAATGGAGCGGAGTTCTGACAGTGTACTAATCGATAAACAGGAAGAAAAAAGGACTGTTGTTTAGGGAACGCACTTGGACAAAAAATAATCACATAAAATTTAACTTTTAATGGGTTGTATTTTAAAAAGGTCCCATTACGTAACATGATGGGAAGCCGCAGTGAATTTAAAGAAGTTAAAATCATACGTACAAACATATACACACACAGATGGTGTTTGGGTGATAAAGAATTGAGGAAAAAGTGATCCTAAAAAGATCTTAACTGAAGAATGTCAATTTTATTAAGCAGATTTTCAATGTGTAGAGAAAATAATATATTTATTGTCTGGAGGATATTGTTATTTTATAAATGCCTCTGACAATAAAGATTCTTGTGTTTGGTACACAAAATGTGTTTTTACTATTAGGTCACTGATGCTTTTATTTGACTCTCAGCTAATCCGCTAAAGAGTCATGGGCACTTTAAATGTATAAGGCCCAGGGGTAGGTGTATATTTATCCCCTATGTTATGTTCCAAAAAATAATCCCAGACAAACACAGTCACCTATAATTGGTATCCTTACTGTGGTTGTCAGGTAGGTATTTAACAGATATGCTGCAGACAGTTCCGGCTGTATATCTTATTGGATATTTGGTCAGCTGGGATACTGTCTGTTATTTACAGAAGGGAGCATAACATTAAGTTGCTTCCTGATCAGTATATTGTATTCAGGAAAAAGGATTGCTGATTGCTATGTTTGAATACTGATAATTGGATACAGCCACCTAAATTGGGGACTGGGTGGTCTTAACAATTCTGGCAATAGTTGCCTCTATTGCTGCCACCTATCAATTATTATATGAGCAGATCTGGGAAAGACCTTGCTTAGTACAAGTTTAAATACTTTTGCAGGCAAGGGTGCCCTCTGCTGCTCATGTCAGGAACATAGCATGAGAATCCTTAGTAATCAGTGTAACACATAGGGAAATTCTAAATAACTAAACACATTGAAAGATATTTCTGCTAACTGACATTTCAGTCTAGATCTAACCAACACATGTTTTACTGCTCTACGCAGCTTTCTCAAGGCCGTGTACTAATCGACCCAGATCAGGGTGAAGTAGAATCCCTAAGTAAGACTGATACTTTACCCATAACAGGAGATGGTAAGAAGTATGAGGGAAACGTAGTTCAAGGGCAATGTGATCAGTTATTGTCTGGTGAATACTGTGTTTGTAGATATTGTAAACCAAAGAAGAATGCATCCAGCGATGTCAGTCGATGGGTAAGGCAACTATGAACCGACATCCTTTGAGTGATTACCACTCATTAGTGGGTAAGGTCTTAAACCAAACAGAATGCTGGGTGTGTTCACAAGTATTACACGAAAGGAGTAGTGTAGGCCTAGTCCCATATCCGTTTAAATATATATGAGATAAGCGTCTTAAATAAGGGTAGGCCACTGGATAAGAAATACCTGTATACCAGGTCCCCTAGTCTTAGATTACATCCATACCAGGTGGATAAGTCCCTGGTGTGTATGAACTTCTCTAGTTCCAGACAGATTGGTACTTGGGAAGTGACATGGTACAACCAGACGATAACATACTCCCAGCGTCCAGATGGAGAGCCTATTGATAAGGAATTGTTATTGAAGATCCGCACCAGTGGAAGACACTATAAATATGTTTACACTGTAAGGAAAAACAAAATGATGGCTGGCAGAGTATCTGCCGGTTATTGTAATATGACCTTACAACCAGAAACTTGTGAAGAACAGGTCTGGGAGCAGGGGACGGGAATGTTTTTATGGATAGTGTGTGATAAAATTATGAAATATTCTGTCCCTTATTTTCTCCCTGATGATGTTTATTACATTTGTGGTAGAAGGGCGTACAAATGGCTCTCCATGAACTACGTTGGAATTTGTTATTTAGGTAGAGTGTTACCCGAAGTAATGACCCTTACCCATGATGAAATGGTAAGCATACACAAAGGTATACCTCCTCCTTAAACTCATACCCATTATGACCAAATCCACAAAAGGGATTTAACGATCAAGAAGGAACCCCTAGCCTCTGAATTGATACACAAATCATTCGGTATTAAACTGCTAATTGCGTTAAACATTACCCATACCGCCAGGGGAGTTATTGATTTTAAGTATATTCAAGCATTAGCAAGCTTGGTAGACAACATTACTGAGATTTATGATGACACCTTTAAATACACTGGGAGGGAGTTACAAGCATATAAAAAAGAGCTAGTTCAACATCGGATGGTGTTGAACTATCTGACAGCCATGACCGGAGGATATTGTGTCACCCTCTCTACACAGTTTGGGGTAAAGTGTTGTACTTACATTACAAACAATACTGAAGACCCAGAAGAAATCATCGATCATTGGATGGATGAGATTCTGTAGCTTAAATGGGAATTATAATGACATGCGATGCGACTGACGCGATTACCGCGATTTTACATAGGGAACAATGTTAAATGTCCCAATTGACCCGATTTCACATAGGGAACAATGTTAAATGTCCCAATTGACCCGATTTCACATAGTGAACAATGTTAAATGCCCCCCCCCCAATTGTTAACGCCACCCCACGATCAACGTCAACCCGAAGCGTGCCCACGAGGGGCGGCGGTACGCGTCCTCCAACCTTTTCATACCCCACTATCCACGTCGGCATGGAGTTGAGAGTAGAAAGTGTGGCGAGCGCAGCGAGCCACCGAGCCCGAAGCGTGGCGAGCGGACACGGATTACTTAACATGTATGTTAAGTAATCCGTGTCCGCTCGCCACGCTTCGGGCTCGGTGGCTCGCTGCGCTCGCCACACTTTCTATTCTCAACTCCATGCTGACGTGGATAGTGGGGGTATGAAAAGGTTGGAGGACGCGTACCGCCGCCCCTCATGGGCACGCTTCGGGTTGACCTTGATCGTGGGGTGGCGTTAACAATTGGGGGGGGGGGGCATTTCACACTTCAGGGTGGGTATTTGGGGTCTGTGGGCCATTTAACATTGTTCCCTATGTAAAATCTCGGTAATCGCGTCGGTCGCATCGCATGCGATTTTTGTCAGCATGCGACGCGACCGACGCAATTTTTTTCCTTGCGATGCCTAAGATCAAAATCGTGGGCGCCCTTCCAGGAAACAAGTACCGAGCACAATATTAGCCTGGCAGAAGTAGGTGACAAGGTCAGCGAATGGACCTCCTGGTTGAACCCAATGCATTGGTTCTCCGGGCTAGGAGAATGGGCACAAGGAATCATAGCCAGTATCAGAAAATTACTCCTCTGTATCGGTGGTGCCATCATGGTCTTTGTGATATTGTTTAAATGTGTTAAAATGGTGACCCGGGGAAAAACAAAACGTACCAAAATCATGAGTGTAAGAACAAGGGATTCAGAGGAAGACAAGTGTTTGGTATATGACCCTAGAATTGAAACAGTCACCCACTAACGGATACCATATCTGAAAAACTGTATATATTTTAACCTCCCTTGTTTTTATTTTATCCCAAAAACTGTATATTATCCTTTGTCTCCCTGAGTAGATTGTTCGATAAATGTGACCCCTCGTTTCTCCATAATCCTGGATTGGCCTAGAGCAGATGGTTTACTCCCCTTTTATGATAAATTCAAAGATCCCAAATTGTTTTGTTAGGATTATGAATTTCTGTTGTGTTTTTAGGAAATATTTTGTACTGTGACAGTTTTTATTTACTGTCAAAGGGTGGACTGTTAAAGTCGAATTGCACACACACCATTTTAGGATAGCATGGCCGCCATTTTGGTTCGCAGAGTTGCGCAAATAAAGTATAATACCCGAGTCTGTGTAACGAAGTGGACCATAAGCGCAGCCATACTAATACACATAAATTCATAATATCATACTTACACCAAATAAAATATAGTTAATTAAAGGTTTAGTGCACTACACATAGTTTAACCAACAATACACAGTTATTTCTGTATAATGTTTAGTATTGTTATGTTCCGTTTCTCATGCGCAGCACTCCGGTCGTAGCGAAAACTTTGCAAAGCATAAGGTCCGATAATTACGGACAAAATCCATCTTTCATGTACTATTTCTGTTAGAACTGTGTGAGACAAAGGAATCAAGTTATAACCGGTTCTTGTTGCTTTTTACGACCCCGATGACGATGCCAACACACAAAGGACACCGAAGTACACTCCCCCTGCACCAATCCAAATCAAGTGTAGTACTTTGCTCCAATCCCTGAGGACTTGACATTTGAACCCTTGACCAATGGAAACAACCTTTGACCCCCCCTTTTTGGACCCTATAAATATTGCTATCCCTGAGCTGTCTCGGTCACTTCGGCACTGCATCTGTCCCTTCACCATTGACTGGGCTAAGTTCTATTTGAACATAGCGAGCTCCGACCGGACTGCGCTACGCATATTTGATGAGACGGTAAACGGTTGCATTCCTTGTGCTTTCTTTTACTGTTTATTGGCTGATTGTATTCTGTACCTTTTTCTTTCCCCTAGTAGTGTCTCACTCGTACAGATGTAGCGGGATTCATCTTTGCAGGGGATGGCGATGGCGACACCAGCCGCCATCCTCTGCCCCACACCATCTGTATGCCGTAAGGGGACGCGCGCGCATGAGGTGCGCGCGCGTCCCCTTCCGACGGGCGACTGCACCCCCCGCAGTGCCCTCGGGTCCCCCCCAGCCCCCTCGAGTGGGAGGCGGACAGTATTGCGTCCGCCTCGCCGCCCCGCCGCCCGGATACTGAGACGCGCGTCCGTGGGGGATGCACGCGCGTCTCAGTCAGATGGAGCGCCGTGTTGCTGGCGGATCGCCAGCAGCATGCTGCTGGTGATTCGCCAGCAACACTAAGGCCGGCTCCATCTGTATTTAGTATTGTTAAGCGAACTGTATCACGTGTTATACTGTATTTCTTCTTTCTGTAACCCCCTGTTGTCCGCTAGGGACTAATACATTATTAGGAGATTCAATCTCCTCACTTTGAGTTATATCCTTGTCTCGACTCTCATTCGCATCTGGCGATAAAGGTTTATTACGGACATTGTCCTTAAAGGGCATTCGCCGTTTAGGTACTAAGTACTGTGAAGGGATACTCAATTACTGGTATTGATCCAGCGTGTACAATACACGGAAAAGGTCTGCTACGCTGTGCTACGCTTTGTTCGCACGTAGCTAGGGTTAAAGAGTACGCAAGTTATGGAAAGAGTACGTAAACTGCGCATTTCACTTATTGTCCTTCTGGTCACATTTATATCAGTATTAACACAGCACAATTCAATTGTGCAAAATTAAATTGACCACCTTTATTGTAGGTCGAACCCAATATTAAAACACAAAGAAAAAAAATGTATGTAGTATTTGTTTTAGATAGTAAATAATCCTCTACTGTAGAATGCCTATGAAGGACTTGCAAGCTCGATTTATAAAATAAAGTGCTCATAAACACATAGATTATATACTCAGTTCCCTAAAGACAAGATCCCTTAAAATCTACATTTAGTACATACTTAGTATAACATAGTTGTAGGACTAATAATGGAAACACCAGAATGCATACAAAATTGACAGTGCATTAGAAGTGGATATCAAATATAATATTTTCAGTCAAAAATATACTTTGAAGATACCAAACAGCATTTTCATACTAAACATACAAAAAAAATACAGTGTTCAACTACCATTAAAGTACTATTCTTACCTATTCTAATTACAATAATGCATAACAGTAAAACATTTCGTGTCACTGGAAAGCAAGATCATTCTTTATCATGCTATTTTTGAAAAAAAAAAAGATTATTGATATACCGTACTTGATTTGGATAGGCTATGTGTGTTGAGTATGCATAACCAAAATTTGCACATTTGCTGATATGGGTGAATAGTAGTGATCCAAAAGTGCAATCAAAATCTATTGGATTGTTTTGCTGTTATAATTCTGTTTCTGTGTGTAGACACTTCCCATCAATTTTTCAGACTATTTTATTTTAAAACTTTTCTCTTCTTACTTCATGGCAGCCTGTTTCACAATTGGTTAAGGCCCTTTCTCCTTTAGATAGACAGGCAATTTCTCTTAGGGTCCGCCCCTCTAGTATATAGGTCTGCTCCTCCCCTCCTTTGTTAGTCTTTTTCCATGTATCCAAGTTGTAGCAGGCTAGAGTTAGATTGTTTTTTTTTTTTTTAATTTTACCTGACAGTAGGCTGGTTGTGCTAAAGGAGAAAGGGCCTTAACCCATTGTGAAAGAATGAAAGTGTTATTTCTACACACCAAAAAAAAAATCAAATTAAGTTAAGTGATTTTTTTTTTTTGGTGTGTAGAAATAACAATTTATTTGGAATACTTCATGGCATCATCCATTGCACTAGCATCCATTTTCAACTGTATTTAATGAGTTACTGTTAGTGACATTGCTTTGAGGCCTAGATATAGACTTAACCTTGTGTGTGTGTGTGATTTTTAAAATTAAGTAAAGTCTATATCTAGGCCTCATTAACAGTACCTCATTAATTACAGTTGAAAATGGATGCTAGTGCAACAGATTTGGGAGCACATCCAGCAAATCAAAACTACCACAACAAATTTAGAAATTATCTAATCAAATATCTGCAAAAAAGAGATTATGCACATTATTTTTTTCAATTGAAGAACATATATAGGTTTCTACCAGTGCATTGTTTTTTTTTAGGAAATTTTTCCTCACTATATAAACATTTCAACATAAACTTCACCTGTATTCTACCAATACAATATTACTTGTATTGAATCAAATTTGTCAAAAATCTCAATCACTGATTATAAAATGTCATATTTCAAATCTACCGCCTCACCCATGGCTCCATTAACCAGGCCCATTACTATATTTAAGTTGTGTTTTAACATAACTCGTGACCTCTTACACAATTTCAAACCAGCAGTTCTTGAAATATCCATCTGGAATAATCCATCTGGATTAGTTTTTCCAATATCTCATTTTTTTTATTAATGGAATAATGCACACTATCCACATGGTCAATTCTTTAATTTCAATAATATCTTCCTTTTCTGAAGACATTATTAATGCATTAATTTCTCACATAACTTTAAAGTAGGCATAAGACAAACAGGAAAGTATTCATTTTATTAGCAAAGATCTAAAACATTTTAAACCATCTTTAAATGTTTCAGTACCGTTACAAATTAGTCGGCTCTGTAAAAGATTCATCTCCTCATTTGACAAAGAGCCAACCCTAAGGTGATTCAACAAACTGAATTACAAATGAATATGTGACAAGCTGATGATGAGTGAGTGTTATGCTAGGGTATTTGAATCTCCCTACTAGGCTGCTTTAGCGTACAAGTAAGAACGCAAATGTATTTTTATTTTGCTCTGCTAAGGATATGACACAAAGAGATCTGACTGAGTAAAATAGTTTTTAAAATAAAAAACAGATTTCACTCATCCGGGATAAATGTCATAAATCTTTGTCCCCTTCACCAGAGAGCAGTACAATTCAGACGTCTCTTTCTTTAAATCTTCATCCGAGACGAGCTCCCCATTGAAAGAGTAATTTGAGCCTTAGCCGTATTCAGAAATCACAGGACCATAAAGATAGACTGACATCAGGGAAGCTTGGAATGTTCTTTGTTTAATGTGCTCAGTATCTCATATTTATATCTCATATCAGTATCGCAACGAAATCTGCTGCGCTATATAAGAAACTGTAAATAAATAAATAAATATTTATACTTTAACATACTGTTGCTCTCCTCCCATCAGGGAGGAGATATTAAAAAAAACATACATATTCATATTCAACACACCCCAAAGGTGGGGTTACAATTAAAACTTTGGTTCAGCGTCAAGAACGTGGTATCTCTGACGATAACATAGGCGTTTACTTCTAATGATGGGAGTATTTCTAAGTCACTTCACATAGGCATATGGCATTCATCAAAACTCTTCTCATTAAATGGGATTGCATGTTTTTCTCTTTCGTATCTATGTTTAGGAATGTGGTCATCTCCTACATCCCACAGCTGGTTCATATCCATTTTAATTGGGATTCTAGTAAAACCAAGGACAAGCTGACTATACATAAAGATTAACTATTTCAGCTTCTTGAAGATGAACATACATTTGCTATAATTCTAATAACACATAATACATCTTACTAAAAGGAATATTCAGCTTATATAGACAATATAGTATTTAGTAAGATTCACTCTATCACAACCAAATCATGTGGTAGAAGATAATGAAATATAATATTGAATGGTAGAAATGTAATTTAATTTATGTCCTCTTCTGGTACTTATGTATTATCTGGGCTCCCATGTTAAATGCACCCCATTTTTTCATACCCCTACTATCCAACTACGCATGGAGTTGATTTTATATAGTGCCCGAAGCGTGGCGAGCGCAGTGAGCCCTGCGAGGGGACGCGGTCTCATAAGAAAATTGGGAGCCCAGATATTACATAAGAACCCCTCTACTTTATATCTCCCCACTGACAGCTGCATGATTGGAATAAAAAAATAAACACATAGAAATTCCTCAGTAATACTGCTTTCACATTGCAGAAACGGGTATTGACCCTGTATTCTTAAATGGGACTTTAAAACGGGTCTGAACCTTAAGACCTTTCATATTGCAGGTGAAACCCGTTTTAAAAAGCATTTAATACCATTCACACATTCAACCCGTTTAACCCCCAAAGGACACCTTTCAAGCCATAGTAATAGAGTCATTCACACTGCCTAAAAAAACGGCATTGAAACGTGTAGGACTCTGCTTTTTAAACGTGTTGAAATACCAGTTAACTTTAACCGGTAAATCAACTCTGGCACTTTCACACTTCAGCCTTAAATGTTTTAAAATGGAAAAAAATGGCAAAATACTGTTTTAAAAGTGCAGTGTGAAAGGGGTATGATCCACAAAGGGGTTGCAATCAATTCACGTAATAAATGCCTTTTGGGCAAATTTGTTAGGACCACACACAAACTTTTGCAATTATATTTACATGTACATCTACTGTACATGTATTTTGTAGATATGTACACAGAGTCTTGTGTTTCTTGAAAATGGACAAAAAAGCTAAAATCATGTGATTAATTAATCCAAAAGTCTTATCCCAAAAAATCAAGTCAATTTTGATTTAAAAATAACCAAAATACCGCTGCTTACCTCAGCCAACCAGAATGACCCCCTTTGTTCTGATGATAAGCATACCCTCCAACATTACCCATTCCATTAGGTACAAAATGCCCTGTTCCTGGACATTGTTATCATCACTGAACTAGTTCAACACAGGTGACTGAAATGATCAATTAAGTCCAGTATTCAATGAGACTGATTTGCCATGTTCTACGACCAATGTGTGCTATTTTCATGCTCTAAGGTGAATCTTTTACTGAAAAAGTGAATCACCCTATTCAACGTGCAATATTCGCCGACGACGAACAGTGAATGACGGACAATTCACCGTTTGATAGTCACCGCAATTTGCTGTGGTTTTTCAATGGGTTTTTCAATGTGATTCGCCGTGAGTGTATTAAATGATCAGATTGCTTTCTAAGTGATTTTCGCCGTGTGTCACCGTGTAACAATCGCCATCTTTTTATGGTGGACTGGAATGTGAACTTTTAAAATAAAGGTTGTTTTTTTAAAATTTGGTGTAAAAAAATCAGGAATATTATTATGTGAAGGGGCACATTAATATTTATTTAATTTTTTTTTTTTTTTTAAAGATCTTTTTATTGTAATTTTTCCAGCATTACAATTTGTGAAAAACGGGTTTTAAACAAAAGATAATTGTTTCAGAATTTTACAGGCATAGAATAAAAACAGATCATACAGAGATTAGGTTTACACAAATCTTCATTAGGATTATAAAGAGAATCTCGAAGTTAGAAGTAGGATCCCATTATAGGAGATTAAGTGCAGAGATCAGATTTCTTTAAACAATATGCCTGTTAACCATTTATATATTTAAATCTTCTTTTGTCTAGGGGGGAAGACAAAGACAAAGGACAAAGGACAGAAGACGAAAGACTGGAAACATGAGGGGTGTATAATTGGGAGATATTTTCAAAATTGGATAGAATAAATGAAAGGGGGGGGATAAAGGAAAAGTTAAACTTGCGTCAAAGGGAGACGTATCATTGGGTTATACATCCCTTCAATTTTTCTTCCTGTACATCAATAAAACCTTCCATTGAGTATTTTGTATCATTTATGTTGTTGCGTCTTATTCCAAGGGTTCTATTCATTCATTGATTTGTACCTCTACTTGGAAAATATGTTCGAGAAATACATGAAGTAAACATTTGACAGAATTTTTTTTTTTTTTTTTTGATTTAGTCTTAATTTGACTATAAATTTAGTCTTTAGTTCCCAGTTATACACAAATGTAGTCATTTGACAATTTAACAGGATGGTGAGACGGGTATCATATAAAAAGACATATCAAGGCAAGGTGGAGCATACAAGACAGTAAAAATCAGACATTGTTAAATATAGACAAAATTTGCATCTTCACATTTTCCTCTAGAGTAGCAATAAAAGGTGACCATTTATTAAAGAATTTCTCTGCACCCCTTTGAAGATCAATCTTAGCATATTTCCTATCAAAGTATAGAATTTGCATTAATTTCTGTTGAAGTAGTGTCAACTGGGGAGCTGTTTTCTTGGTCCAATGAATGAGTATGCATTTCTTTGCAACTGCAAGTATAATAATGAGCAAGGAGGTCTCGTTACTATTAATTTTGTCCATTGGCCAAGATTTAAATGATAAGCCCATCAAGGCCAAGGGGTCCATAGGGAAGGTGGTTCGGAACATCGTAGTAATAAGGTCAAGGGTCTTCCACCAAAATCTTCTAATTTTATAACACGACCACATGCAGTGGGCAAAATCAGCGACCCGATATTTACATTTCATACATTCTCCCTTTTCATCCTGCACCATGTGTTTACGCCTGTCAGGAGTTATGTATGCCCTATGAAGAATGCGCATGTGTACTTCCTGTAAGTATGCTGAGCTTAGGACTTTCATAGACCGGGATTGTAAACTTATTAGGTCCTCTAGCTGCGATATGTGGGGAATGTCTTTAGACCACTTTTTCAACAACAGCTGCCATTGCAATGTATTTTCTGTTAATTTATCAATAAGAATTTTATATAAATATTTTAACTTATATTTTTTATTCTCTGTATATTTCAAAAGTTGGTCCACAGAAGAAATTTGAGAGAGAATGGGTGTGGAGTTGGGGATCGTCAGGTGTGTTTTCATAGTATTAAGATAGTGTCTCATTTGGTAATAAGCTAGTAAGTGTGATTGTGGTAAGTGGTATTTCTGGGCAAGTGAGGGAAAGGGAATTATTATGCCTCCTGGATCGTATACCTTGCTGGACAGGTCTAGCCCACGTTCTCTCCAGTTAACATAAACCGAGCTTAGCATAGACGGCGTGAAGGATGGGTTTCCCCATAGATGGATATATTGCGATAAATAAGGGTTTCTGGAAGTTTTTTTATTAATGGCCATCCATAAAGCATAAGTGTCTTTGAAAAGTATATTGCTTCTAATTTTCAGCGGTATGTCTTTAGTTTTTGATTGTATTAAGGCTCCCGGGGAAAAAGGGTAAAAGACCGCTCTATCTAGGTCTGAATTCGTATATGTAGACTTGTTTAAAATCCAGTCCGATACATAACGGAAAAAGGTAGCCATGGAGTAGCAAGTTAGGTCGGGAAGGCCCAATCCACCCTTGTCTCTAGGAGTTTTCATTTTCATTTTAGCTATTCTGGGTCTCTTTCCTTGCCAGACAAATTTTGAGAACATAGACTCCAAACGGGAGATATCTGGGTTAGATAGCTTGATTGGTAACATCTGCATGGCGTAGAAGAGTTTTGGAAAGATTATAGATTTGATTATTTCAACTCGACCCAGGAGAGAGATCGGCAGGTCCTTCCAAGCTGTTAATTTGACTGATATTGCGCTTATTATTTGGGAGAAATTTAGCTGGTATAGCTTAGTTAAGTCTGCACTTATCTGAATTCCTAAATATTTAAAGTGCGACTTAGTAAAGGCAAAGGGGATGTGTAATTGCGCTAATGTGGACGGGTCTACACCTCCCATTAACATTATTTCGGACTTGGAGAGGTTGACTTTGTATCCAGAGGCTCTTCCAAATGACTCCACCATCTGCAAAAGCGCCGGGATAGACTGGTTTGGTCTTGACAAAAAGATCAATGTATCATCCGCGAAGAGCGCTACTTTTAATTCCTGTGACCGTATTTTTATGCCATGGATGTGGGGGGATTCTCGTATTGCTATTGCAAGGGGTTCTATCGCGACTGCGAAGAGCAGTGGCGATAGGGGACACCCTTGTCTTGTACCCCTACCCAATTGGAAATAATCCGATATGAGGCCATTACAAGCTATAGCAGATCTAGGTGACGTATTTAATGCTTTGATTACAGATATAAATTGTGAAGGGAAGCCAAATTTTTCGAGTGTTCTATATAGATGGTTCCACAAAACTAAATCAAAAGCCTTTTCGGCATCAACTGTGAGAACCATTAATGGTCCATCATCACTTTTAGCTATATTGTTAGAATGGGATATAGCCGCCAATACCCTGCGGACATTAGTAGTTGAGTGGCGCCCCACTATGAATCCCGTCTGGTCTTTATGTATAATATTAGGGATTATCGACTTCAATCTCTCCGCCAAAATTTTTGTGAACAATTTATAGTCTGCATTTAGCAGAGAGATTGGTCGATAAGAGCCTGCCATTTTTAAATCTCTGCCAGCCTTGGGTATTACCTTAATTATTGCATCTGAAAAGTATAATGGGATTTTCCCGTCAGCTAATATTTGGTTAAAGCATTTAGTCAAAGTAGGTAGTATTAGGGGTTCCATAGTTTTGTAGCATTCATTGGAGTAGCCGTCCGGGCCTGGGGCTTTGGCTAATTTAAGATTTTTGATGGCTTTTGAGACTTCCTCTTTTGTAATCGGAGCATCTAAAGAGATTCTATCTAAATCTGAGATTTGTGGGTATTTCAATGCTTCCCAAAAGGGTAGTCCTATGTTTAAGCCAGAATGATCCTCGAGATTAGATTGGGTGTCTATATCAGGCCGGGGATTTAGTGGTGGTGTGTACAATTGGTTATAGAAGTCTTTCAGAACTTCTGCTGTCTGCTCGTCAGAGGTGGATATGGATCCATCCTCCTTTACTAATGGGTGGACAGTTGTTTTTGTCCTATACCCCTTTAGTAAGTTGGTTAAGAGGGGGCCTGTCTTGTTCCCAAATTTGTAAAATTTAGCATGAATATTGTACAAGTATTTATCTCCCTGTAGGCCTAAGTATTCTTCAAATTGGAGTTTGGTTTCTTGATATAATTTTTTTGAAACTGGATTAGGAGTTTTTTTAAAGTTTTGAAATGCTTCTGTAAGCTTTTGTTGTAGGTCTAGATATTTTATCTTATGGAGTTTCCTCAACCCAGAAACATATGCTATGATCTCTCCCCTGAGTACCGCTTTAGCCGTCTGCCAATATAACGTATAATCAATATTTTCATCATTTGGGGTGTTGTCCGTTACAAATCTACGCCATGCATCTGTCAGTCTGTCTCTCAATCCCTTAGTCTGGGTCAACTGAGAGGGGAACCTCCAAGTGGGTTTGGCTTTGTGTGTATTCGGTAGAATCAATTCAGTTAGGACTAATCCATGGTCTGATAGAACCGGGGGGAGAATATCTGACAATTTGACAGAAGGGAATAACGGTTCTGCAACAAATATGAAGTCTATTCTCGACCAGGTTCCATGCGTCAAGGACATACATGTGTATTCTTTGTCTATTGGGTGAAGGGATCTCCATGTGTCTATTAGATTAAGTAGTTTCATAAATCCAGGAATTCCTATCTTCGGGGGGGTTGGGATACGTTTCAATGGGGGGGACCTGTCCAGCAAGGGTGACGCCATTAAATTAAAATCCCCACAAACAATTAAGGTTGTGGGATCTATAACTTGCAGAATAGTTAGTAATTTAACAAAGAATTCTTTCTTGTATTGATTTGGAGCATAAACATTACATATGTGTAGGGTTTTCCCTCCTATATCTATTCTATTAAGTAGGTATCGACCTTCTGGATCAGTAGTAGTAGATTCAACTTGAATCCCTAAGGAGCGTTTTGCTAGCGTCACAACACCTCTAGACTTTGTGTTATGATGCGCTGATCCGAGAACAACCCAATCAAACATCTGTAATTTCTTTACTTCATCGGGTAGCAAATGAGATTCTTGTATGCATATCAGGTTAACATTTTGCTTGTTTAGGTACATCAACAATTTGCGCCTTTTGGCAGGTGTATGTATGCCCCTTATGTTTAGAGATCCAACAATCAATGCCATTGGGTGTACCCTAAGAGGTGGTCCAAGATAGTCCCATTGACATAAAGTTCAAAAGTAAAGGGAGGGAAGGAGACACAAATAGGAAACATATAACACACACGGACTGGGGGAAACATATAACCAATACTATTGAGCATCATAAAAGGAAACTTAACTCTAAATAATGCAGCATTATACAGTGCTATAACCCTAACACAGACTTCCATATTCATCCCAGAGGCACAATCTTCCAGTTGTACCTCCTAGAGAGAGAAATAAAACTTTCAACTTAGAAATTAGCCTACCTTGTAGGCTAGAAACAAAATACGGCTAGGCAATGCCGCCAGCCCGCATACAAAATGGTAATTATCAAAAATATATACTATAACCTGTCAACAAAATCGTTATCATCAGTTACTCCCATATTATCATAATAGAATCAAGGAACTAGAATAACATAGTTTGAGACAGACATAAACAACGTTATGTCAATACAATCATTGGAGTCCCGAATAATAGTAGTAGTGTAATACTCATCCTGGTTTCTTCGCCACATAATCAGGAAAGTCAGCCTGGCTTCTGATTAGATTTTGCTTCAGCAGAAAAGTTTTAGCATTTGCTGCATCAAAAAAGTCTTGTGGGCCTGAGTCGGTTATTATTCGGAGTCTGGCTGGAAAAAGCATATAGAATCTGATCTCAGCTTTGATCAATGCTGAGCAAACTGGGGTAAACGCTCTCCTTGCTTTGGCAACCTCACTAGAAAAGTCCTGGAAGAACCTGATTGTGTTGCCTTCCCATTTTATTGGGTTGATTTTCCTGGATGCTGTCCAGACTTCTTGCTTGTGTAAAAAGTTCAGGATTTTTAGTATAACTACCCTCGGCCTGTCAGGTGTTTGGGATGAAACAGATCCCATCCTGTGGATCCTCTCCACAACAATATGTGGTGATAGGGAGTCCAGCTTTAATAATGAAAGCAGGGTGGAGCGGAAAAAAGATTCCAATTGAGGGCCTTTAACACTTTCAGGTACCCCTGATATTCTGAGATTATTTCTTCTCATGCGATTTTCTATATTCTCCAGCCTATCTTCCCACTGTGAAGTGGTTTTTGTGAGAGTCTTAACCGACTTTTGGATTGCTTTTATGTCATCCATGTTAGAGCTTATCTGCTCTTCTGCCTCAGTCAGTCTTTCCGTTATGCGATCTATCTGCGCAGTTATGTCTATTACTGCCTTTTGCAGTAAAGGAGCCATGGAAGCCTGGATAATGGCAATTAAATCTCCTTGGTTTAGGGCAGTGGTAGCGCTAGATAGAGAAAGGACCTGGATGCTTTATGGACGACTCCGTTATCGGCTTCTTTGAAGCTGGAGTTCCCTGGGCATTGTCTGTGTCGTCCGCCATGTTGCCTTCTGAACGCCGTTTATCCTGGCGCTGTGGCTGCGGGAGAAGAGGCTGTTTGGACCCAGTACTTTCGTCCATGGAGCGGGCTGCAGGTTTGTCAAGTCTCCTGGGGGAGCGGGAGCGCGGTCTGTGTGGATTAGACAGGTTTGCAGTGTTTTGTAGCTGGGCTGGCGACGGAGCTGTGAGGAGGCGCTGCTCACTCCTTCATGCCGCACCCGGAAGTCCAATATTTATTTAATTTAAAATATATATTTTCTTTTACACATAAATCAGCCAGCAGGGGGCCGAGAGACGCTCGTTAGATATTCATATATTCACTGCTCCCGATCATTGCATATGCACGATCGGGAGCAGTACAAGCGGCTCCCTACCTGGTCCCCTGCTTGCTCTCCCAGGGGGCAGCTTGTGCTGCCTGGGTCCCGGGGAGCCCTCCTCTCCCCACATACATTCTGGGGCAGGCAGGGAGACTTCCATCTCCCTGCCTGCCGCCGTCCGCCGCAGGAATTAAGAATCGCTGTCAGGGGCAGCGAGCCCCTGCGGCATTGAACAGGGCAGCCGAGAGAGGGGGGGTACTAATTACCTGGACCCAGGTTTGCTGGAGGGGCCCTGGTCTGACCCCTACATTCTCCCTCCATCCCACCCGGGTAGCAACAGCAGCACACACTTCTACAGCATGTGCTGTGCTTACAGCAGGCTCAGCATAAGTGTCTCACTGACAGTGTGAGAGGTCATGCTGAGCCTGTAGTCAGCACAGCACATGCTGTAGGTGTGTGCTCATAGGCGTGCGCAGCCCATTGTTTTAGGGGGTGCACCATTGGAGTGGCGTGTCCATCACTGCCTTCTGGGCATGTCCATCACCACCTTCTAGGCATGTCTATAAACACTTATTGAGCATCAATGCAAACAAAATACAAGGTGACTTATTTATGTATATGCACTTCAGAATGAATCATAACCTTAAATACACAAGAAATCTGGACAGTGCGCTCTAAAGGCACGCTGCAAAAATTTACACTGTAATGCCCATTCCACATAATGCCAAACACCATAATGCCCATTCCACATAATGCCAAACACCATAATGCCCATCCCACATTAAAGCCCATCTCACATAATGCCACACACCATAATGTTCATTCCACACAATACCACACATCGTAATGCCCATTCCACATACTGACACACACCTTAATGCCCATTAAGCATAATGCCAGCTACCATAATGCCCATGAAACATTATGCCCCACACTGTAATGTCCATTACACATCATTCCACCAACTGTAATACCGTTGCAGATGGGACTTACATGCTCATTGCCAAGGGGACTTGCATGCTTGCTGCCAAGGTGTTCATTGCCCAGGGGGTTCATTTTTAAAAAGCAATCTTCCTCCACCTTGGATGAACCCTGCCAGCAGCTGGCTCCTGCTCGGTGTGGCACAATTGCAGGCAGAACTTGCAGGTAACGGGGAGGTGAGGTGGGAGACCAGGCGGGCGGGAGGTGGGATGGAGAAGGTGGGAGACCAGGCGGGGGAGGTGGGATGGAGAAGGTGGGAGACCAAGCGAGCGGGACGGAGCGGGTGTGCACCACGACGTCTATAGGTCAGAGCAGGGCCAGGGGGCTGACATTATGGAGCCAGCACCACAGGTCCATCTGCGCAACAGCAACACCCGTTATGTCTCCAGCCGCCATGATCTATTTGGCGGGCTGGAGACTGGCGGTGGCAGGCAAGTAATGCAGTCCTGACCACCGCGGGTGCTGCTGCTGAAAATCCATTTTGCGTGCAATCCTGTGGGGGGTGCCAGGCCGGCAGTCATTAGGTGCGATACTTGTGTAATATCTGGGCGCCCGATTTTTCATCGCATGCCACTACAATGGCATGCGATGCGATGCGATGTGACCGACCGACCCGATTTTTACATTGTACCCAATGTTAAATGGCCCCACAGACCTGTACAATGTAAAAATCGGTCGCATCACATGCCATTACAATGGCATGCGATGCGATGCGATGCGACGCGACCGACCCAATTTTTACATTGTACCCAATGTTAAATGGCCCCACAGACCCGATTTTTCATTGTATTCCCACCATGATGGTTAATTATTAGGTAAAATTCCCCCTCATTGTTAACGCAACGGCACGATAAACGCAACGCACAATAAACGTGAACACAAAGCATGGAGAGCACAGGAATCCTGCGAGGTGGTGGTACCTGTCCTCCGACCTTTTCATACCCCCACTATCCACGTCGGCGCTGAGTTGATTTTATATAGTGTGGCAAGCGCAGCGAGCAACCGAGCCCGAAGCGTGGCGAGCGGATGCCATGTGAAGTAATGCGCGTGCGCTCGCCACGCTTCGGGCTCGGTGGCTCGCTGTGCTCAACACACTATATAAAATCAACTCCACGGTCGGTGGACGCGTACCGCCGCCCCTCGCGGGCTGTCTGCGCACGCCACGCTTCGGGTTGGTGTTGATCGTGGGGTGGCGTTAACAATGGGGGGGCATTTGACATAGTCATTACCCATCAGGGTGGGTATACAATCAAAAATCGGGTCTGGGGGGGGGGCATTTAACATAGGAATCAGGCATCTGGGTGCCTGTACAATTAAAAATCGGGTCAAATCGCGTCGCATCGCATGAGATATGATCGCATACGATGCGATGCGACCGATTTTTGGGTGTACAATGCCCTGCAATGAAAAAATCGGGTCCCCAGATATTGCACAAGTGCTCGCACCCCCCCCCCCCCCGTGCACACCTATGTGTGTGCTGCTGCTGAGATTACAGTTTTTAGAGTTTTCTTTCACTCTCCTCTAAACAATTTGTGGGCGTGGTCTAAGTGTGGGAGGTTCCCACACTTTGGCCACGCCTCTAAAATTTTACTGGGGCCTGGCAATCCTCTTGGCTGTCTAAACAGGATTTGTTGCACATGCCGAGTATTGTCATTAAATACTGCCCTAAGAAAGAAGGGGAGGGGAGGGCGACACATATGCACTGCGATTACTGCACAGAATAATTGTACAATGATCAGATGTCAGCCCAGAGACTCTGCTATAACAGGCGGTAACACTAATCACCACCCTACTAATTAGGCTGCTGTGTGTTATGGAGACTGAAAATCAAAGGAATATCAGATTACTGGGAACCAATTATTGTCAGCAGAGTATTTTACATTGTGATTACTAAACTACTTCATATTTACATGAAATATTGTGACACTGATGTTTTCTCAATTAACCCTTAATTGCGTACTATACATACCCAAACATCTCCTATATATTTGGCTACATCTGTCACTCAAAGTGGGTGTCTGTGTCTATAACGCTCTGTTCCTGGACTTTCCTCTTAATGTGTGATTGCCTTCATCTGTGCTGAACACCTTTCTGAGAAATTAACCTGTTTAAAACAGGTGATGGCAATCATACATTAAGGAGAAGTCTAGAAACAGAGCATTGTGTCCCTCCTGGAGAGGGTCATGTTGGGAGGTATGTGACAGAGAACCAGCCCAGTGAGCCCACAGACAGTGCCAGACACCCACTGCCTTCCCATGTTGCCCAGCACTGCTACTCCACAGCCACCAGGTGAGCGCCCCCCTCCCGCGATTTGCGGCAAAAAAACCCCTCCGCGCGCCCCCCCCCCTCCCGCGATTTGCGGCAAAAATACCCGCTCCCCCCGCGACCCCCCCTACCGCGATTCGCAGCAAAAACACCCCCGCGACCCCCCCTCCCGCGATTCGCTGCAAAAAGAACCCCCCCACGACCCCTCCCGCAATTCGCGGCATAACCACCACCCCGCGACCCCCCTCCCGCGAATCGCGGCAAACCCTCCCCCGTGACCCCCCCCCCGATTCGCGGAAAAAACACCCCCCCCGCGACCTCCCTCCCGCGATTCGCGGCAAAAAGGACCCCCCCTTGCACGATTGGCGGCACCCCCCCTGCGACCCCCCTCCCGCGATTCGCGGCACCCCCCCCCCCCGCAATTCGCAGCAGCCCCAGGATTAAATGGCACATGCAAAACACTGACATGGCTATGGTCGACAATGAAAAAGGTTGACATGAGTTTTTGAAGATTTATTTTTAATTTTTTTAATTTTTTCATATTCATTGTCATGTGTCGACATGGACACCAATGAAGTGGCACACTTATGTCAACATTTACATGTGTTGACCTTTTTGTGTTGATTTTTTCTTGTGGCGATTCGCGTCACACCCCCCGCAACCCCCCCTCCCGCGATTCGCGGCACCCCCCGTGACCCCCCACCTCCCGCAATTCGCGGGAACCCCTGTGAACCCCGCCCTCCCGCGATTCGCGGCACCCACCCCCGCGACTTCCCCTCCCGCAATTCGCGGCACCCCCCGTGATTCGCGGCAGCTCCAGAATTAAATTGCACATGGAAAACACTGACATGGCTATGGTCGACAATGAAAAAGGTTGACATGAGTTTTTGAAGGTTTTTTGTCATTTTTTGAATATTTTCATATTCATTCTCATGTGTCGACATGAACACCAATGAAGTGCCACACTTATGTCAACATTTACATGTGTTGACCTTTCTGTGTTGATTTTTTTCTCGTGGCGATTCGCGTCACACCCCCCGCAACCCCCCCTCCGGCGATTCGCGGCACCCCGGCACCCCCCCGCAACCCCCCCCCTCCCGCAATTCGCGGCAACCCCCCACCAGAAACCCCATGAACCCCGCTCTCCCGCGATTCGCGGCACCCACCCCCCGGCAACCCCCCCCCCCCTCCCACAAATCGCGGCACCCCCCGAGATTCGCGGCAGCCCCAGGATTAAATGGCACATGCAAAACACTGGCACTATGGTCGACAATGAAAAAGGTTGACATGAGTTTTTGAAGATTTATTTCATTTTTTGAATGTTTTCATATTCATTGTCATGTGTCAACATGGACACCAATGAAGTGGCACAGTTATGTCAACATTTACATGTGTTGACCTTTCTGTGTTGAGTTTTTCTTGTGGCGATTCGCGTCACACCCCCCCCGCAAACCCCCCTCCCGCAATTCGCGGCACCCCCCGTGACCCCCACCTCCCGCAATTCGCGGCAACCCCCCCACCGGAACCCCTGTGAACCCCCCCCTCCCGCGATTCGCGGCACCCAACCCCGCGACCCCCCCCCTCCCGCAATTCGCGGCACCCCCCGCGATTCGCGGCAGCCCCAGGATTAAATGGCACATGCAAAACACTGGCACTATGGTCGACAATGAAAAAGGTTGACATGAGTTTTTGAAGATTTATTTCATTTTTTGAATGTTTTCATATTCATTGTCATGTGTCAACATGGACACCAATGAAGTGGCACAGTTATGTCAACATTTACATGTGTTGACCTTTCTGTGTTGAGTTTTTCTTGTGGCGATTCGCGTCACACCCCCCCGCAAACCCCCCTCCCGCGATTCGCGGCACCCCCCGTGACCCCCCACCTCCCGCAATTCGCGGCAACCCCCCCATCGGAACCCCTGTGAACCCCCCTCCTGCGATTCGCGGCACCCAACCCCGCGACCCCCCCCCTCCCGCAATTCGCGGCACCCCCCGTGATTCGCGGCAGCTCCAGAATTAAATTGCACATGGAAAACACTGACATGGCTATGGTCGACAATGAAAAAGGTTGACATGAGTTTTTGAAGTTTTTTTTTTCATTTTTTGAATGTTTTCATATTCATTCTCATGTGTCGACATGGACACCAATGAAGTGCCACACTTATGTCAACATTTACATGTGTTGACCTTTCTGTGTTGATTTTTTCTTGTGGCGATTCGCGTCACCCCCCCCCCACCCCCCCGCAAACCCCCACTCCCGCGATTCACGGCACACACACACCCCCCCCACGATTCTCGGCACCCCACCCCGTGACCCCCCTCCCGTGATTCACGGCACATCCCCCGCGACCCCCCCTACCATGATTCGCCGCAACCCCCGCCCCCGTAACCCCCCTCCCGCGATTTGCGGCAACCCACCCCGCGACCCCCCTCCCGCGATTCTCTGCAATCCCTCCCCTCCCGCGATTCGCAGCATCCACCCCCCCACAACCCCCCCTCCTGCAATTCGCGGCACCCCCCGCGACCCCCCCTCCTGCAATTCGCGGCACCCTCCGCGACCCCCCCTCCCGCGATTCGCGGACACCTAAGTTGCAATACAGGGCATCTTTCATACAATTCTAACCATATTTCTCATATACAAACGTTCACAAATTAAGGGGGCGCAGCCCCTTACGACGGTGTGAAGAGCGCCCGTAGGGCGCGATGAATCACCTAGTCTCACTATAAAACACTTGAAACTCAGAAAGTAAAACATTTCATGTTGCGGACTATTGCAATACTATGCGATTTGTTCACAAAATGGACATCATTTTTTTATCTTTTTTTTCTTTGTCAGTACAATACCCAAGAAGCATGAAAATATAGAAAAATAAAATAAAAAAGTAGGATTAAGTAGCATCAGGGTTGCCTACCTGACCCTCTCCTTCAGGGAGACTATGCTCTATTTCTGGACTTCCCTGGTAATGTATGATTGCCATCACCTGTGGGGAGCTAGGTAATTGATAAGAAAGGTGTTTCACCACAGGTGATGGCAATCAGACATTACCAGGGAAGTCCAGGAACAGAGCATTTTCTCCCTGAAGGAGATGGTCAGGTAGGCAACCCTTAGTAGCATGCACACATTGAGATGTTTGATAAATGTTTTTGCTAAGCTTTTTAGGGTAGGCAGCTTCCTGGTGTCCAAACCACCCAGAGCCGGCTCCAGGCATAGGCAAATGCCTAGGGGCATACTACGCATAGGGCTGACTCAGATTAAGTAACAATCCATGGTTTAAGACTCAGTTTTACAATGGCCAGTGGCGAACTACAGGGTGTGGGGACAGTGAGACACTTGTGAGTCATCACTGTGTGATGTAGCTTTAATAAGGGACACTATTGTGTGATATAATGTGAATGAGGTTGCATAACTATGTGGCATAATTTGAATTGGGGGTACCATTGTGTGGCTAGTCCCCTTCCCAGCAAGGGCACACCCATTTTTGAGCATGTGTGCCTTATGCTGGCCACACATCAGACCAACATCCAACTAGTTGCTTGGATGGAATAAAAATCTGGTACTGGATGGGAGCAAATGTAATATTTACTTCAGAAATTTGCTCCCAAAATTTGGGAAATGAAAAAACCTGTCGCTCAGACTCGGTATTGCAGTTGAACCTGTTTGATTTAAACAGTTTGACTGAATGTTTTTGTAAATTTTCCTGGGTTTGTGAGCACATTTCTGATTGTCCTTTGCTACCATGCAGTACCAGATTTTTATTCCATCCAAGCAACTAGTTGGATGGTTGGAGGAATGTTGGTCTGATGTGTGGCCAGCAATAAGGCATGCACTTGACAAAGACATCAAAATTTGTAGTGCTATTGGTGAGAGGTGAAGATTGTTGCTGGCTGCTGCTGTGATCTGTGATGCTGGGTGATGGGTGCTGTGCTGAGCGAGGAGTTCTGGGTCAGAGGCAGAACTATCACCGGTGCCAAAATCTTGCCTAGGACATAAAAATGGTAAGTTCTGGCTCTGAGACCACCCATAGAGAGCCCATGCACATACAGCAGGAGTATCCAAACCATTCCTCAACATCTAAAGGTGCCCATACACCAGGGGTGTCCAAATTTTTGCAACGAGGGCCAGATTTGGTGAGGTGAAAATGTGGGGGGCCGACCATTCAGCCTGACATTCTTAAAATCATTAATCACATATGAATGGTCCCCACTCTGCCCCCATTCACTCTATGTCCCCCAGCCTGCCCCTTCAATATATGTCCCCCAGCCTGCCCCTCCTTCTCTGTATGTCCCCCATTCACTGTAGGTTTCCCACTGTGCACCCATTCACTGTGTCCCACAGCATGCTCCTCTACTCTTAATGTCCATCATTGCCTCCATTCATTGTATGTCCCCAAGCCTGACCCTCCTTCACTGCATGACTCCCATTCACCATGTACCCCACTCTGCCCCCATTCACTGTATGTCCCTGTTCCCCCTTCTCTGAATGGCCATCACTGCCTCCATTCACTGTATGTCCCCCAGCCTGACCCTCCTTCACTGTATGTCCCCCACTCTGCCCCCTCCCTTTTCTGTATGTTTTCTAGCCCCTTGTGTGAGCGAGAGGAAGGAGAGGCAAAGCAGGCACTGCAAGGACAGGAGATGCTTGGGCTCCCACTGCTGCCCTCTTCCACTCTGCATGTTACGGGAGCAAGCTTCCCCCTTGCTGCCCCCCTCCCCAAACACTGCTGTCACTGTGATTGTGGAGTAGGGTGATATACAATTGCAGCAGTAGGGGGAGGACGCCAAACACATCTGACTGTGGCGGCCGGCACCTCCTCACTGAAGCAGACAGCAAGGTAAAGGCACGCTCACCTGGTCCCACCTTTAGTGTCCTATGCTGTGCTTCCCACATCTGATAATCTGCCCGCTTCCAGCTCCCGGCGATGTATCTCCCACAGCACATGAAATCACTGGCAATATGGTCACTCAGCAACCATATTGCCAGTGATATGTGCTGAAATCACCCCCGTGTGTACACAGCTTTACAGTTATTATTGTTTCCTTTTATTCCACTCAGGCAATCCCGAGTCCAAAACTCCTACAGTTATTACTGTTTCCTATTCTTGCAGTCTAAGACACTCTCACAGTAGCTTCAGTTGTTCAATAAATACCAAACTTAATTTTATTCCTGTTTCCTACCATCATTGGTCATGCTTTTGGGCTCTGGACTTTTCACCCACACCTGAGATTAACTTAGAAATATCCAGAAAGTAGAAAAGGTAATTGTGATTAGGGATGGTGTGTGGATAATATCTACTGAGGAAACCGTCAGAGTGAAGTGACGGAGGAGGTACTCTTTACTTAGAAGGGCGCCCATCATGGCCATCTCGGGCATTGAATGCACTAAAAAATCGGGTGCGATGCGACCGACGAGATGACCGAGATTTCCCATAGGGAACAATGTTAAATGTCTCAATTGACCCGATTTTCCTGTTCAATGCCTCAATTGACCCAATTTTTCCATAGGAAACAATGTTAAACGGGCCACAGAGGCCAAATAGGCACCCTGAAGTGTATAAAAGCTACCAGAATTGTTAACGCCACCCCACGATCAACGTCAACCCGAAGCGTGGCTAGCGCAGCGAGCCCGCGAGGGGCGGCGGTACGCGTCCTACGACCATTTCATACCCCCACTATCCACGTCGGCGTGGAGTTGAGAATAGAAAGTGTGGCGAGCGCAGCGAGCCACCGCGCCCGAAGCGTGGCGAGCGCAGATACCTTCACAGGTATTCGCGTCCCCTCGCGGGCTTCACAGCTGTATGCGGCCGCTCGCTGCGCTCGCCACACTTTCTATTCTCAACTCCACGCCGACGTGGATAGTGGGGGTATGAAAAGGTCGTAGGACGCGTACCGCCGCCCCTCGCGGGCTCGCTGCGCTCGCCACGCTTCGGGTTGACGTTGATCGTGGGGTGGCGTTAACAATTCGGGTGGCCATTATACACTTCAGGGTGCCTATTTGGCCTCTGTGGCCCATTTAACATTGTTTCCTATGGAAAAATCGGGTCAATTGAGGCATTGAACAGGAAAATTGGGTCAATTGAGACATTTAACATTGTTCCCTATGGGAAATCGCGGGCATCTCGTCGGTCGCATCGCACCTGATTTTTTAGAGCATTCAATGCCCGAGATTTTTTACTAACGATGCCCACGATCAAAATCGTGGGCGCCGTTCTAAGTAAAGAGTACCATGGAGAAACCGGTCAAGAGTGAGAGTTTGAGCACTGTTCTAGAGTACCCAGCGATACACCTCTATTCCATCACCCCAATGCTGAGGAGACAAATAGTCAGGCTGAGGGGGATGCTGTGGGACAAACTGCGTGACAGTCAGCATGTGTTGCTGCAGATGAGGCTGTAAACAGTGGCGTAACAGAAAATTTTACTCCCCCCTGCCGGGACAATATCGTCGCCCCCCCCCCCCCACACGTTAAAAGACAAGACCACCACCCCCCCCCCCCGGGGAGCTGGCAGGGGGGTCCGTGCGGCGTGGGGGGACTCGGGAGAGCCTGGCTGTCCCTTCGGCGTTGATTATGAGTTGCCGGGGTCCCTGCAGCGAAGTGGAAATACTGCGCTACCGCCGTGCAGGGGCACGGGAAGCACTTATATATATATATATATATATATATATATACTAGCTGACCCGCCCGGCATTGCCCGGGAAAACCTTGGGGTTTCTTTATTTCCAAAGTTGCTGAAAAATGTCATCTTACAGTATGCTGTGACAAAGACCTAAGATTGAAATTTGTTATAGATTCCACCATAATGTTAGAATGTGTTTGCATTGATACTCAATGATGGCAATGAAATCAGGTGTGGTGTTGTTGTTTGAAACACAACGCTCCTGAGTTGAAAACTTGTATGTGTTGATGAATTCCACATCCACTCCTGAGATTTAGCACCTACTGCACCTTCATCTCAGTCTTATTCTTCAACTTCTTACACTCATAACATTCAAACAAATGCATGCAGCGCTCATGCCCATCGACCAAACATTATCTATAAACCAAAAGAGTCTGGGAAACCGTTAAGGCAGAGCAGTGCCTGATATCCAACTGACTAACAGGGTGAGTGCAGTGTACTCACTTTGTATTGATCAATGGGTGCATTGGCCAGGACAAAGATTTCTCAGTGCAACTGGCCAAGGAGCGCAGTGACAGGCTGGAGGACTGGAGAGACGGATATGGGGAACAAAGTAGACACGGTACATTAGGTACAGTTTTTATTTGCCGGTACAGACTGTTAAATAAACGGCAATTTTTTTTATGTGTTCTGTGTGTTTGTGTGTGTTGTAGTGTATGTGGTTGTGTGTGTTGTATTGTATATATCAGTCCAATGCGTAAGTGTGTGAGGTGTGCTATGTATATACAGTATGTGTGTGTTGTGTCTTTGTGTATCTGTGGAATGTTTAAGTGTGTGTTTTTTGTGTGTTGTACTGTTTTTTTGGGTGTGTGTGGTGAATGTGGGTGTGTTGTGCTGTTAGAGGTATATTATGTGTGTGTTTTGTGTATCTGCCCTATGTGTAAGTGCGTAAGGTGTGCTATGTATAAATCTGTGTGTGTGTGGTGTGCTGTGTGTATCTGTGCAATGTTTAAGTGTGTGTGTTCTGTGTATTGTACTGTTTTTGGGTGTGTGTTGTAGTGAATGTGGGTGTGTGTTGTACTGTGAGTGGGGTGTTATGTGTGTGTGTTGTGTTGTGTGTATCTGCCGAATATGTAAGTTTGTGAGGTGTGCTATGTATATATGTGTGTGTAGTGTGCTGTGCGTATCCTGGCAATGTTTAAGTGTGTGTGTTCTGTGTGTTTGTTGTACTGTTTTTGGGTGTGTGTTGTAGTGTGTATGGATTTGTATTGTACTGAATGTGGTGTTTTGTGTGTGTGTATCTGTCCAATGTGTAAATGTGTGAGGTGCTCTACGTATAAATGTGTGTGTTGTGTGTTATGTGTGCGTATGTGGTGTACTGTGTGTGTGCGTTATGTGTGGTACAATGTGTACGTGTGTGTGTTATGCGTGGTCTATGTGTATCCTCAATTATTTCCTAATTGATTAAAGCCTTCACCATAATGTTACAATGTGTCATTCATACTCAATGACAGCAATGAAATCAGGTGTGGAGTTGTTCCTTTATCAACGGTTTCCCAGATCGTCGATCTTTTCCCCAGATCATCAATGAAGGCAAATTAAAACTTGATGTTTTTTTAAATTTCTAAGTGAAATTTCCCAAAAACAGCTTGGAGGTGCACACCACCGGGTCCAGAGGTATCTTGTTGCCAAATTTGGTGTCTCTGAGTGCCACGGTGTGTCCGCAATGCGACGGACACGCACACACACGCACACAGACTCTTCAACTTATTATATAGACTAGCTGACCCGCCCGGCGTTGCCCGGGAAAACCTTGGGGTTTCTTTATTTCCAAAATTGCTGAAAAATGTCATCTTACAGTATGCTGTGACAAAGACCTAAGATTGAAATTTGTTATAGATTCCACCATAATGTTAGAATGTGTTTGCATTGATACTCAATGATGGCAATGAAATCAGGTGTGGTGTTGTTGTTTGAAACACAACGCTCCTGAGTTGAAAACTTGTATGTGTTGATGAATTCCACATCCACTCCTGAGATTTAGCACCTACTGTATGACATATCCTCCAACATCTGAGGGTCAGAAATCGGCACAAAATCAGAAAGGGACATGTCCACACCTCAATTTCTATACTTTCAATGGTACAGTTTCTAGGGTGTGTAATTACAGGCGCTGAGTGCGTGGGGTCCGGGGTGGGCATTACTTACCGTGCCATAATTAATTAAAAATTCACTGCTCCCTGCCACTGCCACTCCCCTCACCGAACCTGCCTGCAGCAGTCTCTGAGGTCTGGGGATCTGTAAAGCACATGCACCGAGCATCTCTACCAAACAGTTGAGTTGAAAACTTGTATGTGTTGATGAATTCCACATCCACTCCTGAGATTTAGCACCTACTGTATGACATATCTTCCAACATCTGAGGGTCAGAAATCGGTACAAAATCAGAAAGGGACATGTCCACACCTCAATTTCTATACTTTCAATGGTACAGTTTCTAGGGTGTGTAATTACAGGCGCTGAGTGCGGGTCCGGGGTGGGCGTTACTTACCGTGCCATAATTAATTAAAAATTCACTGCTCCCTGCCACTGCCACTCCCCTCACCGAACCTGCCTGCAGCAGTCTCTGAGGTCTGGGGATCTGTAAAGCACATGCACCGAGCATCTCTACCAAACAGTGGGGCAGCCCCTGAGTGTGGGAGCTGGCCACATGATGTCATGACGTGACGCACACTATCCGCACCACTGTAATGCACCACTGGGAATGGGTGCAATGGGCCAAATTCTTCCCTACACCCGCTGGGCCAATCCACTGATCCAGCCATCACAATCATCAATGGATGCATTGATAAGGTTTGGAGTTTAAGAAGTTGAAGAATAAGACTGAGAAAAAGAATTGCCATGTTACAAAGTGTACAATTTACTCAATAAATCGTGAAAAAAATGTAAGTGTACATAGAAGTACAATCAAGAAATGAAAGTAGGATTAAAAAATAAGTTCTGATTCAAACTGAATTGTTTGGATGGGGTGGGTTGTGAAACAAATCTATAGGTGGGGGTATGGATGTTGTGGGCATAATTGGTGTTTGTTACACCTACAGGGGGCCCTCAATTGATGGGATTTTCACTACAGTGTCACGGTCACAGTGTCACCATAGGGGATTCCCAATTGGGGTCCAGGTGGTCTTTTAGGGACCCTTTACAATCCTGTAGGTCTACCAAACACCAATTATGCCCACAATATCCATACCCCCTCCACCTTGTTACCTTTGTTACGCAACCCACCACCATCCAAACAATTATCAGTTTGAATCAGAATTTATTTTTTAATCCTACTTTCATTTCTTGATTGTACTGTACTTCTATGTACACATTTTTTTCACGATTTATTGAGTAAATTGTACACTATAACGTGACAAATCTTCATCTTAGTCTTATTCTTCAACTTCTTACACTCATAACATTCAAACAAATGCATGCAGCGCTCATGCCCATCGACCAAACTTTATCTATGAACCAAAAGAGTCTGGGAAACCCTTAAGGCAGAGCAGTGCCTGATATCCAACTGACTAACAGGGTGAGTGCAGTGTACCCACTTTGTATTGATCAATGGGTGCATTGGCCAGGACAAAGATTTATCAGTGCAACTGGCCGGGGAGCGCATTGACAGGCTGGAGGACTGGAGAGACAGATATGGGAAACAAAGTAGAAACGGTACATTAGGTACAGTTTTTATTTGCCGGTACAGACGGTTAAATAAGCGGCAAATTATTTTTTATGTGTTTGTGTGTGTGTATTGTACTGTTTTTGTGCGTGTGTTGTAGTGTATGTGGTTGTGTGTGTTGTATTGTATGTATCTGTCCAATGCGTAAGTGTGTGAGGTGTGCTACGTATATACAGTATGTGTGTGTTGTGTCTTTGTGTATCTGTGCAATGTTTAAGTGTGTGTTTTGTGTGTGTTGTACTGTTTTTTGGGTGTGTGTGGTGAATGTGGGTGTGTGTTGTGCTGTTAGAGGTATGTTATGTGTGTGTGTTGTGTGTATCTGCCCTATGTGTAAGTGCGTAAGGTGTGCTATGTATAAATCTGTGTGTGTGTGTGTGTGTGTAGTGTGCTGTGTGTATCTGTGCAATGTTTAAGTGTGTGTTTTGTGTATTGTATTGTTTTTGGGTGTGTGTTGTAGTGAATGTGGGTGTGTGTTGTACTGTGAGTGTTGTGTTGTGTGTATCTGCCGAATGTGTAAGTTTGTGATGTGTGCTACGTATATATGTGTGTGTAGTGTGCTTTGCGTATCCTGGCAATGTTTAAGTGTGTGTGTTCTGTGTGTTTGTTGTACTGTTTTTGGGTGTGTGTTGTAGTGTGTATGGATTTGTATTGTACTGAATGTGGTGTGTTGTGTGTGTGTATCTGTCCAATGTGTAAGTGTGTGAGGTGCTCTACGTATAAATGTGTGTGTTGTGTGCTATGTGTGCGTATGTGGTGTACTGTGTGTGTGCGTTATGTGTGGTACAATGTGTACGTGTGTGTTATGCGTGGTCTATGTGTATCCTCAATTATTTCCTAATTGATTAAAGCCTTCACCATAATGTTACAATGTGTCATTCATACTCAATGACAGCAATGAAATCAGGTGTGGAGTTGTTCCTTTATCAACGGTTTCCCAGATCGTCGATCTTTTCCCCAGATCATCAATGAAGGCAAATTAAAACTTGATGTTTTTTTAAATTTCTAAGTGAAATTTCCCAAAAACAGCTTGGAGGTGCACACCACCGGGTCCAGAGGTATCTTGTTGCCAAATTTGGTGTCTCTGAGTGCCACGGTGTGTCCGCAATGCGACGGACACGCACACACACGCACACAGACTCTTCAACTTATTATATAGACTAGCTGACCCGCCCGGCGTTGCCCGGGAAAACCTTGGGGTTTCTTTATTTCCAAAATTGCTGAAAAATGTCATCTTACAGTATGCTGTGACAAAGACCTAAGATTGAAATTTGTTATAGATTCCACCATAATGTTAGAATGTGTTTGCATTGATACTCAATGATGGCAATGAAATCAGGTGTGGTGTTGTTGTTTGAAACACAACGCTCCTGAGTTGAAAACTTGTATGTGTTGATGAATTCCACATCCACTCCTGAGATTTAGCACCTACTGTATGACATATCCTCCAACATCTGAGGGTCAGAAATCGGCACAAAATCAGAAAGGGACATGTCCACACCTCAATTTCTATACTTTCAATGGTACAGTTTCTAGGGTGTGTAATTACAGGCGCTGAGTGCGTGGGGTCCGGGGTGGGCGTTACTTACCGTGCCATAATTAATTAAAAATTCACTGCTCCCTGCCACTGCCACTCCCCTCACCGAACCTGCCTGCAGCAGTCTCTGAGGTCTGGGGATCTGTAAAGCACATGCACCGAGCATCTCTACCAAACAGTTGAGTTGAAAACTTGTATGTGTTGATGAATTCCACATCCACTCCTGAGATTTAGCACCTACTGTATGACATATCTTCCAACATCTGAGGGTCAGAAATCGGTACAAAATCAGAAAGGGACATGTCCACACCTCAATTTCTATACTTTCAATGGTACAGTTTCTAGGGTGTGTAATTACAGGCGCTGAGTGCGGGTCCGGGGTGGGCGTTACTTACCGTGCCATAATTAATTAAAAATTCACTGCTCCCTGCCACTGCCACTCCCCTCACCGAACCTGCCTGCAGCAGTCTCTGAGGTATGGGGATCTGTAAAGCACATGCACCGAGCATCTCTACCAAACAGTGGGGCAGCCCCTGAGTGTGGGAGCTGGCCACATGATGTCATGACGCGACGCACACTATCCGCACCACTGTAATGCACCACTGGGAATGGGTGCAATGGGCCAAATTCTTCCCTACACCCGCTGGGCCAATCCACTGATCCAGCCATCACAATCATCAATGGATGCATTGATAAGGTTTGGAGTTTAAGAAGTTGAAGAATAAGACTGAGAAAAAGAATTGCCATGTTACAAAGTGTACAATTTACTCAATAAATCGTGAAAAAAATGTAAGTGTACATAGAAGTACAATCAAGAAATGAAAGTAGGATTAAAAAATAAGTTCTGATTCAAACTGAATTGTTTGGATGGGGTGGGTTGTGAAACAAATCTATAGGTGGGGGTATGGATGTTGTGGGCATAATTGGTGTTTGTTACACCTACAGGGGGCCCTCAATTGATGGGATTTTCACTACAGTGTCACGGTCACAGTGTCACCATAGGGGATTCCCAATTGGGGTCCAGGTGGTCTTTTAGGGACCCTTTACAATCCTGTAGGTCTACCAAACACCAATTATGCCCACAATATCCATACCCCCTCCACCTTGTTACCTTTGTTACGCAACCCACCGCCATCCAAACAATTATCAGTTTGAATCAGAATTTATTTTTTAATCCTACTTTCATTTCTTGATTGTACTGTACTTCTATGTACACATTTTTTTCACGATTTATTGAGTAAATTGTACACTATAACGTGACAAATCTTCATCTTAGTCTTATTCTTCAACTTCTTACACTCATAACATTCAAACAAATGCATGCAGCGCTCATGCCCATCGACCAAACTTTATCTATGAACCAAAAGAGTCTGGGAAACCCTTAAGGCAGAGCAGTGCCTGATATCCAACTGACTAACAGGGTGAGTGCAGTGTAACCACTTTATATTGATCAATGGGTGCATTGGCCAGGACAAAGATTTATCAGTGCAACTGGCCGGGGAGCGCATTGACAGGCTGGAGGACTGGAGAGACAGATATGGGAAACAAAGTAGAAACGGTACATTAGGTACAGTTTTTATTTGCCGGTACAGACGGTTAAATAAGCGGCAAATTATTTTTTATGTGTTTGTGTGTGTGTATTGTACTGTTTTTGTGCGTGTGTTGTAGTGTATGTGGTTGTGTGTGTTGTATTGTATGTATCTGTCCAATGCGTAAGTGTGTGAGGTGTGCTACGTATATACAGTATGTGTGTGTTGTGTCTTTGTGTATCTGTGCAATGTTTAAGTGTGTGTTTTGTGTGTGTTGTACTGTTTTTTGGGTGTGTGTGGTGAATGTGGGTGTGTGTTGTGCTGTTAGAGGTATGTTATGTGTGTGTGTTGTGTGTATCTGCCCTATGTGTAAGTGCGTAAGGTGTGCTATGTATAAATCTGTGTGTGTGTGTGTGTGTGTAGTGTGCTGTGTGTATCTGTGCAATGTTTAAGTGTGTGTTTTGTGTATTGTATTGTTTTTGGGTGTGTGTTGTAGTGAATGTGGGTGTGTGTTGTACTGTGAGTGTTGTGTTGTGTGTATCTGCCGAATGTGTAAGTTTGTGATGTGTGCTACGTATATATGTGTGTGTAGTGTGCTTTGCGTATCCTGGCAATGTTTAAGTGTGTGTGTTCTGTGTGTTTGTTGTACTGTTTTTGGGTGTGTGTTGTAGTGTGTATGGATTTGTATTGTACTGAATGTGGTGTGTTGTGTGTGTGTATCTGTCCAATGTGTAAGTGTGTAAGGTGCTCTACATATAAATGTGTGTGTTGTGTGCTATGTGTGCGTATGTGGTGTACTGTGTGTGTGCGTTATGTGTGGTACAATGTGTACGTGTGTGTGTTATGCGTGGTCTATGTGTATCCTCAATTATTTCCTAATTGATTAAAGCCTTCACCATAATGTTACAATGTGTCATTCATACTCAATGACAGCAATGAAATCAGGTGTGGAGTTGTTCCTTTATCAACGGTTTCCCATATCGTCGATCTTGTCCCCAGATCATCAATGAAGGCAAATTAAAACTTGATGTTTTTTTAAATTTCTAAGTGAAATTTCCCAAAAACAGCTTGGAGGTGCACACCACCGGGTCCAGAGGTATCTTGTTGCCAAATTTGGTGTCTCTGAGTGCCACGGTGTGTCCGCAATGCGACGGACACGCACACACACGCACACAGACTCTTCAACTTATTATATAGACTAGCTGACCCGCCCGGCGTTGCCCGGGAAAACCTTGGGGTTTCTTTATTTCCAAAATTGCTGAAAAATGTCATCTTACAGTATGCTGTGACAAAGACCTAAAATTGAAATTTGTTATAGATTCCACCATAATGTTAGAATGTGTTTGCATTGATACTCAATGATGGCAATGAAATCAGGTGTGGTGTTGTTGTTTGAAACACAACGCTCCTGAGTTGAAAACTTGTATGTGTTGATGAATTCCACATCCACTCCTGAGATTTAGCACCTACTGTATGACATATCCTCCAACATCTGAGGGTCAGAAATCGGCACAAAATCAGAAAGGGACATGTCCACACCTCAATTTCTATACTTTCAATGGTACAGTTTCTAGGGTGTGTAATTACAGGCGCTGAGTGCGTGGGGTCCGGGGTGGGCATTACTTACCGTGCCATAATTAATTAAAAATTCACTGCTCCCTGCCACTGCCACTCCCCTCACCGAACCTGCCTGCAGCAGTCTCTGAGGTCTGGGGATCTGTAAAGCACATGCACCGAGCATCTCTACCAAACAGTTGAGTTGAAAACTTGTATGTGTTGATGAATTCCACATCCACTCCTGAGATTTAGCACCTACTGTATGACATATCTTCCAACATCTGAGGGTCAGAAATCGGTACAAAATCAGAAAGGGACATGTCCACACCTCAATTTCTATACTTTCAATGGTACAGTTTCTAGGGTGTGTAATTACAGGCGCTGAGTGCGGGTCCGGGGTGGGCGTTACTTACCGTGCCATAATTAATTAAAAATTCACTGCTCCCTGCCACTGCCACTCCCCTCACCGAACCTGCCTGCAGCAGTCTCTGAGGTCTGGGGATCTGTAAAGCACATGCACCGAGCATCTCTACCAAACAGTGGGGCAGCCCCTGAGTGTGGGAGCTGGCCACATGATGTCATGACGCGACGCACACTATCCGCACCACTGTAATGCACCACTGGGAATGGGTGCAATGGGCCAAATTCTTCCCTACACCCGCTGGGCCAATCCACTGATCCAGCCATCACAATCATCAATGGATGCATTGATAAGGTTTGGAGTTTAAGAAGTTGAAGAATAAGACTGAGAAAAAGAATTGCCATGTTACAAAGTGTACAATTTACTCAATAAATCGTGAAAAAAATGTAAGTGTACATAGAAGTACAATCAAGAAATGAAAGTAGGATTAAAAAATAAGTTCTGATTCAAACTGAATTGTTTGGATGGGGTGGGTTGTGAAACAAATCTATAGGTGGGGGTATGGATGTTGTGGGCATAATTGGTGTTTGTTACACCTACAGGGGGCCCTCAATTGATGGGATTTTCACTACAGTGTCACGGTCACAGTGTCACCATAGGGGATTCCCAATTGGGGTCCAGGTGGTCTTTTAGGGACCCTTTACAATCCTGTAGGTCTACCAAACACCAATTATGCCCACAATATCCATACCCCCTCCACCTTGTTACCTTTGTTACGCAACCCACCACCATCCAAACAATTATCAGTTTGAATCAGAATTTATTTTTTAATCCTACTTTCATTTCTTCATTGTACTGTACTTCTATGTACACATTTTTTTCACGATTTATTGAGTAAATTGTACACTATAACGTGACAAATCTTCATCTTAGTCTTATTCTTCAACTTCTTACACTCATAACATTCAAACAAATGCATGCAGCGCTCATGCCCATCGACCAAACTTTATCTATGAACCAAAAGAGTCTGGGAAACCCTTAAGGCAGAGCAGTGCCTGATATCCAACTGACTAACAGGGTGAGTGCAGTGTACCCACTTTGTATTGATCAATGGGTGCATTGGCCAGGACAAAGATTTATCAGTGCAACTGGCCGGGGAGCGCATTGACAGGCTGGAGGACTGGAGAGACAGATATGGGAAACAAAGTAGAAACGGTACATTAGGTACAGTTTTTATTTGCCGGTACAGACGGTTAAATAAGCGGCAAATTATTTTTTATGTGTTTGTGTGTGTGTATTGTACTGTTTTTGTGCGTGTGTTGTAGTGTATGTGGTTGTGTGTGTTGTATTGTATGTATCTGTCCAATGCGTAAGTGTGTGAGGTGTGCTACGTATATACAGTATGTGTGTGTTGTGTCTTTGTGTATCTGTGCAATGTTTAAGTGTGTGTTTTGTGTGTGTTGTACTGTTTTTTGGGTGTGTGTGGTGAATGTGGGTGTGTGTTGTGCTGTTAGAGGTATGTTATGTGTGTGTGTTGTGTGTATCTGCCCTATGTGTAAGTGCGTAAGGTGTGCTATGTATAAATCTGTGTGTGTGTGTGTGTGTGTAGTGTGCTGTGTGTATCTGTGCAATGTTTAAGTGTGTGTTTTGTGTATTGTATTGTTTTTGGGTGTGTGTTGTAGTGAATGTGGGTGTGTGTTGTACTGTGAGTGTTGTGTTGTGTGTATCTGCCGAATGTGTAAGTTTGTGATGTGTGCTACGTATATATGTGTGTGTAGTGTGCTTTGCGTATCCTGGCAATGTTTAAGTGTGTGTGTTCTGTGTGTTTGTTGTACTGTTTTTGGGTGTGTGTTGTAGTGTGTATGGATTTGTATTGTACTGAATGTGGTGTGTTGTGTGTGTGTATCTGTCCAATGTGTAAGTGTGTGAGGTGCTCTACGTATAAATGTGTGTGTTGTGTGCTATGTGTGCGTATGTGGTGTACTGTGTGTGTGCGTTATGTGTGGTACAATGTGTACGTGTGTGTTATGCGTGGTCTATGTGTATCCTCAATTATTTCCTAATTGATTAAAGCCTTCACCATAATGTTACAATGTGTCATTCATACTCAATGACAGCAATGAAATCAGGTGTGGAGTTGTTCCTTTATCAACGGTTTCCCAGATCGTCGATCTTTTCCCCAGATCATCAATGAAGGCAAATTAAAACTTGATGTTTTTTTAAATTTCTAAGTGAAATTTCCCAAAAACAGCTTGGAGGTGCACACCACCGGGTCCAGAGGTATCTTGTTGCCAAATTTGGTGTCTCTGAGTGCCACGGTGTGTCCGCAATGCGACGGACACGCACACACACGCACACAGACTCTTCAACTTATTATATAGACTAGCTGACCCGCCCGGCGTTGCCCGGGAAAACCTTGGGGTTTCTTTATTTCCAAAATTGCTGAAAAATGTCATCTTACAGTATGCTGTGACAAAGACCTAAGATTGAAATTTGTTATAGATTCCACCATAATGTTAGAATGTGTTTGCATTGATACTCAATGATGGCAATGAAATCAGGTGTGGTGTTGTTGTTTGAAACACAACGCTCCTGAGTTGAAAACTTGTATGTGTTGATGAATTCCACATCCACTCCTGAGATTTAGCACCTACTGTATGACATATCCTCCAACATCTGAGGGTCAGAAATCGGCACAAAATCAGAAAGGGACATGTCCACACCTCAATTTCTATACTTTCAATGGTACAGTTTCTAGGGTGTGTAATTACAGGCGCTGAGTGCGTGGGGTCCGGGGTGGGCGTTACTTACCGTGCCATAATTAATTAAAAATTCACTGCTCCCTGCCACTGCCACTCCCCTCACCGAACCTGCCTGCAGCAGTCTCTGAGGTCTGGGGATCTGTAAAGCACATGCACCGAGCATCTCTACCAAACAGTTGAGTTGAAAACTTGAATGTGTTGATGAATTCCACATCCACTCCTGAGATTTAGCACCTACTGTATGACATATCTTCCAACATCTGAGGGTCAGAAATCGGTACAAAATCAGAAAGGGACATGTCCACACCTCAATTTCTATACTTTCAATGGTACAGTTTCTAGGGTGTGTAATTACAGGCGCTGAGTGCGGGTCCGGGGTGGGCGTTACTTACCGTGCCATAATTAATTAAAAATTCACTGCTCCCTGCCACTGCCACTCCCCTCACCGAACCTGCCTGCAGCAGTCTCTGAGGTATGGGGATCTGTAAAGCACATGCACCGAGCATCTCTACCAAACAGTGGGGCAGCCCCTGAGTGTGGGAGCTGGCCACATGATGTCATGACGCGACGCACACTATCCGCACCACTGTAATGCACCACTGGGAATGGGTGCAATGGGCCAAATTCTTCCCTACACCCGCTGGGCCAATCCACTGATCCAGCCATCACAATCATCAATGGATGCATTGATAAGGTTTGGAGTTTAAGAAGTTGAAGAATAAGACTGAGAAAAAGAATTGCCATGTTACAAAGTGTACAATTTACTCAATAAATCGTGAAAAAAATGTAAGTGTACATAGAAGTACAATCAAGAAATGAAAGTAGGATTAAAAAATAAGTTCTGATTCAAACTGAATTGTTTGGATGGGGTGGGTTGTGAAACAAATCTATAGGTGGGGGTATGGATGTTGTGGGCATAATTGGTGTTTGTTACACCTACAGGGGGCCCTCAATTGATGGGATTTTCACTACAGTGTCACGGTCACAGTGTCACCATAGGGGATTCCCAATTGGGGTCCAGGTGGTCTTTTAGGGACCCTTTACAATCCTGTAGGTCTACCAAACACCAATTATGCCCACAATATCCATACCCCCTCCACCTTGTTACCTTTGTTACGCAACCCACCGCCATCCAAACAATTATCAGTTTGAATCAGAATTTATTTTTTAATCCTACTTTCATTTCTTGATTGTACTGTACTTCTATGTACACATTTTTTTCACGATTTATTGAGTAAATTGTACACTATAACGTGACAAATCTTCATCTTAGTCTTATTCTTCAACTTCTTACACTCATAACATTCAAACAAATGCATGCAGCGCTCATGCCCATCGACCAAACTTTATCTATGAACCAAAAGAGTCTGGGAAACCCTTAAGGCAGAGCAGTGCCTGATATCCAACTGACTAACAGGGTGAGTGCAGTGTAACCACTTTATATTGATCAATGGGTGCATTGGCCAGGACAAAGATTTATCAGTGCAACTGGCCGGGGAGCGCATTGACAGGCTGGAGGACTGGAGAGACAGATATGGGAAACAAAGTAGAAACGGTACATTAGGTACAGTTTTTATTTGCTGGTACAGACGGTTAAATAAGCGGCAAATTATTTTTTATGTGTTTGTGTGTGTGTATTGTACTGTTTTTGTGCGTGTGTTGTAGTGTATGTGGTTGTGTGTGTTGTATTGTATGTATCTGTCCAATGCGTAAGTGTGTGAGGTGTGCTACGTATATACAGTATGTGTGTGTTGTGTCTTTGTGTATCTGTGCAATGTTTAAGTGTGTGTTTTGTGTGTGTTGTACTGTTTTTTGGGTGTGTGTGGTGAATGTGGGTGTGTGTTGTGCTGTTAGAGGTATGTTATGTGTGTGTGTTGTGTGTATCTGCCCTATGTGTAAGTGCGTA